>NC_052051.1:88538362-89210029 GCF_903992535.2 Arvicola amphibius
AAGTTGACATGCCAGGTGTGCACCCATATCCACCTATCACATTTAAAACGTTTTGGATTATCATTCATCTTCCTTCTTTTCCTCACTCTGAAACCCCAATGACGTATGAATTGGAGACTTTGGTTGGTAGATTTATATTGTAGATCAGGCCTCACATTAAATACCATCTCTGTGTTTCCTTGTTTGCTAAAACATACACGTTTTCATAGGCCTTGGTCCTATCCTTTGAAAGTCACAGAAGAAGACAGACAGTTTTTGTGGGTTGTTGGTTTGTTTTAGGGGAGGGATTGTGTTTTTGAATATGTGTTGTTTGTTTGTGAGGGAATTAAGTTTGCTCAATAATTAGTTACTTAAAACCATAATAACGGGATGGGGTGAAGCTTAATGTTACAATACTCACCTACCATCCCTAAGGGTCTGGGAGCTGTGAATCCAGCACTGAAAGGAGGACAGAAGGAGGCCACGATAGAACTGGCAAAACATGCTGTGGATCACAAGTAAAATTCGCTTTTTGAAAAGACAAGAGTATGCTTAAAGACATTTCATGCTGCTATAGGCTTCTTCCATATGCTTCCTTGGTTCCCAGGGAACTGGCTGCCTCAATCTCTCCTTTGGTATTGGGAATATTTGGGTGAAAGTTACAGTAACTGTGAAAGTCTGGCAAATTCTTTTTATAAATACAGTCTGTATCTGAAAGGAATATTTTATTATTCCTGGGGTTTACAGAAGGAGAACTCATGTAGCCCTTGGCTGTATAATAAAATTTGTTACTGAGCTTGCCAAAAGGATTGAGGTTGAGTCACTGGACTTGACTTCATAGTCCCACTCAAGAGACAACTGGGACTATAAACGGTTGCTGCTGAATCTATTTCTTGCAAATAACTCCACATATTAGAAACACAGTTTAGTTCAATGTTGCTGGTTTGGAGTGCACTGTCAGGCACAGTCTCCCTGCTTGTTTTCAGAGCAGCTCTTGTCTGCACTTGTAGGGAAGTAAGCAGGCAGCCCCTAGGCACTTTACAATGCATGTTTTCTTTTTTGGGTGGCACTAGATTCACTTGATCTGCTGAGTGAACTTACAATTTAAAAGACCCTAAAACCTTACTTTTATCATGCCATGAAAGTTCATTGGAAACCATGCAGTTAGTGGAACAGGTTGCATGGCTCTTTGAACTTGGTCTCAACTGACTGCAGAGCCTGTTGTCGAATTCTAATGATTCTTTTCTCTCCTCTAGATCTTAAATTTCCATGGCTAGATTTAAACAACCATCCCCTTTCTTCCTTTCAGAGAATCCACAACTGATTTTTCATATTATCCAGGACATCCCTGAATATATATGCACACACGCATACATGCTCAGCAGGGCAAAAACTACAAACAAACATGGGAAAACAAACTGATTGTATCCGTTAGCTTCTGAGTATATCATTTAGTTTCTACTAGTTTAAATAAAGTTTGAAAATGACTTTAACATAAATAAGAATGAAACTGGGTAGAGCATACATTGTAGCCCCACACCAATGCCAACCAAAGGCAGTGGTGTGTAATACTAACTTGTATATAGAATTGAAAGCATGTAATAAACTTCATAAGGAAGAATTGAAAAAGAACAAAGGTAGGGACTGTGACATGACTCAGTGGGTAAAGGTACTTGCTATCTAAGCTTGGTCACCTGAATTTGATTCCTGCAACTAATATAAAAGCAGACACACTCCATGCTTGTATGTATGAGCACATACACTCACATACATACTGTCTTAGAGTTTCTATTGCTGTGAAGAGACACCATGACTATGGTAACTCTTATAAAGCAAAACATTTAAATGGGGCTGGCTAACAGTTACAGAGGTTTAGCTGTTGCAGGATATTTGATCACACTGTGAGCCCCAAGACTGCATTATTTACTGGAAAAAACTGTTTCTAGTTGTGGTGTGACTCAGCCCTAGCACGCACCTTTAATCTAGGCACTTTCTGCTTATTGTAGACAGGATTAAATAAAAATAACATTCCACAGACATGTAAGAGGCCAAGCAAGCAACAAGTTGACAGAGTAGCCATAGAGAGTATCAGGGAGTCAGGAGGACAGTTGGAGAGAAGCACAGGAAATAGAAGGGACACCAAGACAGAGGAAACTTGTTTGAAACAGCACAGGAGGGAAGCCTTTTTCTGGGACTTTAGTGGAGGAGGAATATAGTGGGCGTAGTCGGTCGGCAATTGGAAATAACCAAACTAGCCTTATATAAAATACTCAGCTTTAATAAAAGGAGAAAATGGGAGAAACTTACAGAGCCAGAGTTCCAGAGAAGAGTAGGGAACCAAGAGAGCAAAACAAATAAACAGGGATCTTTTAAAGGTATTTTGTGCCCTGGAGGGGTCATGTCCCTCAGACAAGGGATTGGTCAGCTTCCCCATCATCTCCCCCTTTTGTCTAAATAAGACAGATTCAAAACCAAATACAACTATATACAATGGGAACAGATAATAAATATAAAATTACAAGCAGCAAACAATAATAAGCAAGAAACATATAACAAAATTTTACTAAGTATTCTACTTCAAGGAGTCAAAATAATGTAGAAGGTAGCTACAATTATCTAATCTTCAACCCCATCAAAGATCTGAGAAGGGGCAGTGGAGTTCCATCTGGACTGGTGAGTGAGTACCACCCTGGGGCAACCTGCCCTGGAAGAGAGCACAGTCCCCCTCCCCCAGCTCCCTCTGCAGGCTTGTCTTTGTTTCTCACGTCCCTGCCTCTCCCAAGCATTCCCTAGTGTTTTCAGGTGTCCTGCTCCTGTACTAAGGCCATCCACCCAAAGGGGTCAGACTCTGGCCTCCAGGCAGGTCTGAGGATTCCTGCAAGGGAGTGCAGGCTCCTTCAGATTGCGCTGCCAGGCTCGCTGTGTGATATTCCATCCCGCACTGCCCCCACCTTGGCCCTTTTGTCCTGGCGGCTTCTCTGGGCTGCCTGGAATCCCTGATCCTGTGCAGTGGAGTTCCATCTGGACTGGTGAGTGAATGCCACCCTGGGGCAACCTGCCCTGGAAGAGAGCACAGACCACCTCCCCCAGCTCCCTCTGCAGGCTTGTCTTTGTTTCTCACGTCCCTGCCTCTCCCAAGCCTTCCTAGTGTTTTCAGGTGTCCTGCTCCTGTACTAAGGACATCCACCCAAAGGGGTCAGACTCTGGCCTCTGGGCAGGTCTGAGGATTCCTGCAAGGGAGTGAGGACTTCTTCAGATTGTGCTGCAAGGAATAGCTCCTGCTCTGGCACTGAGGAGATCCAACCAGATTCAGTCACAGCAAAGATTGGTCTAAGAGACCAAGCACCTCCCGGCTCCATTTGAAGGAAGAAATGGGCAGGCGCCAATGCAAGAACTCCTCCAAAAACATGAAAGGCAACATGACATCACCAGAATCCAGACATCCCAAAACAACAAGAATTGAACACCCTACTCCAGAAGATATAGAAGAAACTGACCTTACAGTACTTTATGAAAATAATAGAGGACCTTAAACAGGAGGTACAAACTGCCATAAAGAAATGGAGATGACAAACAAAAAGGTAGACGAAATAAATAAATCTCTCAAAGATACCCAAGAAAAACAAGAAAAACAAGAAAAAGCAATCAAACAGGTAAGGGAAACAGTACAAGACCTGATAAATGAAATGGAGGTAATGAAGAAAACACAAAATGAGGGAAGACTGGAAATGGAAACTCTGAGTAAACAAACAGAAACTTCAGAGACAAGTATTTCCAACCGAATACAAAAGATGGAAGAAAGAATCTCAGACTCTGAAGATACTATAGAGGAAATAAATTCACAGATTAAAGAACAAAACAAATCTAACAAATTCTTAACACAGAACATCCAGGAAATCTGGGACACCATGAAAAGACCAAACCTAAGAATAATTGGGGTAGAAGAAGGAGAAGAATTACAACTCAAAGGCCCAGAAAACATATTCAACAAAATTATAGAAGAAAACTTCCCCAACCTAAAGAAGGATGTTCCTATGAAGGTACAAGAAGCCTACACAACACCAAATAGACTGGATCAAGAGAAAGCATCCCCACACCATATAATAATCAAAATACAAAACATACAGAATAAAGAACAGATATTAAGAGCTGCAAAGGAAAAAGGTCAAGTAACAAATAAAGGGAAACCTATCAGAATTACACCTGATTTCTCAATGGAAACCATGAAAGCCAGAAGCGCTTGGATAGATGTGCTACAGACACTACGGGAACATGGATGCAAGCCTAGACTACTATACCCAGCAAAGCTTGCATGGCCATCGATGGAGAAAACAAGATATTCCAGGACAAAAACAGATTTAAACAATACATAGCCACAAATCCAGCCTTGCAGAAAGTAAAAGAAGGAAAATCACAAACCAAGGAGTCCAACAATGCCCACAATAACTCAGGCATCTAGCGACCCTTCACCAGCACAACTAGAAGAAGGGAAACACACAAACTCTACTACAAAAAAAAAAATGACCGGAGTTAACAACCACTGGTCACTAATATCACTTAATATCAATGAACTCAATTAACCTATAAAAAGGCACAGGCTAAGAGATTGGATACGAAAACAGGATCCAACATTCTGCTGTTTACAAGAAACACACCTCAACCACAAAGACAGAAACCTACTCAGAGTAAAGGGTTGGGAAAAGGTTTATCAAGCAAATGGACCTAAGAAACAAGCCGGTGTGGCCATACTAATTTCTAACAAAGTTGACTTCAAACTAAAATCAATCAGAAGAGATGGAAAGGGACATTTTATACTCATAACAGGAAAATTCCTTCAGAATGAAGTCTCAATCCTGAATATCTATGCCCCTAATATAAAAGCTCCCACTTATATAAAAGAAACACTTCTAGAACTCAAGGCAGCCATCAAAACACTAATAGTTGGAGACTTCAACACTCCTCTCTCACCAATGGACAGGTCAATCAGACAGAAACCTAACAGAGAATTGAAAGACTTAATGGAAGTAATGAACCAAATGGACTTAAAAGACATCTATAGAACATTCCACCCAAATAGGAAAGAATATACCTTCTTCTCTGCAGCTCATGGAACCTTTTCGAAAATTGACCATATACTTGGTAACAAAGCAAACTTCCACAGTTACAAAAAATATTAGTAACCACCTGTGTCTTATTGGATCACCATGGATTAAAATTAGAAATCAACAACAATGCTACCCCCAGAAAGCCCACAAACTCATGGAAACTGAACAGTCAACTACTGACCCACACCTGGGTCAAGGAAGAAATAAAGAAAGAAATTAAAGTCTTCCTTGAATTTAATGAAAACAAAGACACAACATACTCAAACCTATGGGACACAATGAAAGCAGTGCTAAGAGGAAAGTTCATAGCACTAAGTGCCCACTTAAAGAAAACGGAGAAAGCACACATTGGTGACTTAACAGCACACCTGAAAGCTCTGGAAAAAAAAGAAGCCAACTCACCTAGGAGAAGTAGAAGACTGGAAATAATCAAACTGAGGGCAGAAATCAACAAAATAGAAACACAGAAAACAATCCAAAGAATCAATGAAACAAAAAGCTGGTTCTTGGAGAAAATCAACAAGATTGACAAACCCTTAGCCAAACTAATCAGACGGCAGGGGGAGAACACGCAAATTAATAAGATCAGAAATGAAGAGGGGGACATAACCACAGACACAGAAGAAATTCAGAGAATCATTAGATCTTACTACAAAAGCCTGTATGCCACAAAATTGGAAAATGTAAAAGAAATGGACAGTTATTTAGATAAATACCATATACCAAAGTTAAACCAGGACCAGGTAAATGCTCTAAATAGTCCTGTTAGTTGCGAAGAATTAGAAACTGTTATCAGAAACCTCCCTACCAAAAAGAGCCCAGGACCAGATGGTTTCAATGCGGAATTCTACCAGAACTTCCAAGAAGACCTAATACCTATACTCCTTAAGGTATTTCATAATATAGAAACATAAGAGTCACTGCCAAATTCCTTCTATGAAGCTACAGTTACCCTGGTACCTAAACCACACAAAGACTCAACCAAGAAAGAGAATTACAGGCCAATCTCACTCATGAACATTGACGCAAAAATTCTCAATAAAATACTGGCAAACCGAATCCAAGAACACATTAGAAAAATTATCCACTACGATCAAGTAGGCTTCATCCCAGAGATGCAGGGCTGGTTCAACATACGAAAATCTATCAATGTAATCCATCATATAAATAAACTGAAGGAAAAAAAAACCATATGGTCATCTCATTAGATGCTGAAAAAGCATTTGACAAATTCAGCACCCCTTTATGATAAAGGTCTTGGAGAGATTAGGGATACAAGGGTCATTCCTAAATATAATAAAGGCTATTTACAGCAAGCCAACAGCTAACATCATATTAAACGGAGAGAAACTCAAGGCCATCCCACTAAATTCAGGAACACGACAAGGCTGTCCACTCTCTCCTTATCTCTTCAATATAGTGCTTGAAGTTCTAGCAATAGCAATAAGACAACATAAGGGAATCAAGGGGATTCAGTTTGGAAAGGAAGAAGTTAAACTTTCGTTATTTGCAGATGACATGATAGTGTACATAAGCGACCCCAAAAACTCAACCAAAGAACTCCTACAGCTGATAAACTCCTTCAGTAACATGGCAGGATACAAGATCAACTCCAAAAAATCAGTCGCGCTCCTATACACAAAGGATAAGGAAGCAGAGAGAAAAATCAGAGAAGTATCACCTTTTACAATAGCCACAAATAGCATAAGATATCTGGGAGTAACTCTAACCAAGGAACTGAAGGATTTATTTGACAAGAACTTTAAGTCTTTGAAGAAAGAAATTGAAGAGGATACCAGAAAATGGAAGGATCTCCTTTGCTCGTGGATTGGGAGGATCAACATAGTGAAAATGGCAATTCTACCAAAAGCAATCTATAGATTTAATGCATTCCCCATCAAGGTCCCATCAAAATTCTTCACAGATATTGAGAGGACAATAATCAACTTTATATGGAAGAACAAGAAACCCAGGATAGCCAAAACAATCTTATACAATAAAGGTACTTCTGGAGGCATTACCATCCCTGACTTCAAACTCTATTACAGAGCTAAAGTATTGAAAACAGCTTGGTATTGGCATAAAAACAGAGAAGTCGACCAATGGAATCGTATAGAAGACCGGATCTTAAACCACAAACCTATGAACACCTGATTTTTGATAAAGGAGCCAAAAGTACACAATGGAAGAAAGAGGGCATTTTCAGCAAATGGTGCTGGCATAACTGGATATCAACCTGTAGAAGAATGATAGTAGATCCATATCTATCACCATGCACAAAACTCAAGTCCAAATGATTAAAGACCTCAATATTAATCTGAACACACTGAGCTTGATAGAGGAGAAAGTGGGAAGTACTCTACAACAAATGGGCACAGGAGACCGTTTCCTACATATAACCCCAGCTGCACAGACATTAAGGGCAACATTGAATAAATGGGACCTCCTGAAGCTGAGCAGCTTCTGTAAAGCAAAGGACACTGTCACTAAGACACAAAGGCAGCCTACTGACTGGGAAAAGATCTTCACCAACCCTGCAACTGACAAAGGTCTGACCTCTAAAATATATAAGGAACTCAAGAGACTAGACTTTAAAAAGCTAATGAACCCAATTAAAAAATGGGGCACTGAACTGAACAGAGAATTCTCAACAGAAGAAGTTCGAATGGCCAAAAGACACTTAAGGTCATGCTCAACCTCCTTAGCAATCAGGGAAATGCAAATCAAAACAACTTTGAGATATCATCTTACACCTGTCAGATTGGCTAAAATCAAAAACACCAATGATAACCTTTGCTGGAGAGGTTGTGGGGGAAGGGGTACACTCATCCATTGCTGGTGGGAATGCACACTTGTGCAACCACTTTGGAAAGCAGTGTGGCGGTTTCTCAGGAAATTCGGGATCAACCTACCCCAGGACCCAGCAATTCCACTATTGGGAATCTACCCAAGAGATGCCCAATCATACTACAAAAGCATTTGCTTAACTATGTTCATAGCAGCATTATTTGTAATAGCCAGATCCTGGAAACAACCTAGATGCCCTTCAGTGGAAGAATGGATGAAGAAACTGTGGAATATATACATGTTAGAATACTACTCAGCGGTAAAAAACAATGACATCTTGAATTTTGCATGCAAATGGATGGAAATAGAATACACTATTCTGAGTGAGGTAACCCAGACCCATAAAGATGAACATGGGATGTACTCACTCATAATCGGTTTCTAGCCATAATTAAAGGACATCAAGCCTATAATTCGGAATCCTTGAGAAGATAATAAGAAGGTGACCGCAAAGAAAAACATATAGTATTCCTCCTGGATATTGGAAGTAGACACGATCGCCAGGCAAAAATTGGGAACTTGAGGGTGGGGCGAGCAGGGCCAAGGGAAGATGGGGAGAGAAAAGCATAAAGAGGAGAATGGGGGGAGCTCGGATGAATGGGATGCTTGGGATACAGGAAGGGTGGATATGGGAGCAGGGAAGCATATATCTTAATTTAGGGAGCCATCTGAGGGTTGTCAAGAGACTTGACTCTAGAGGGTTTCCCGGGTTTCCAGGGAGATGCCCCTAGCTAGTTCCTTGGGCAGTTGAGGAGAGGGAGCCTGAAAAGGCCAGTTCCTATAGCCATATTGATGAATTTCTTGCTTATCACCATAGAACCTGCACCTGGTGATAGATGAAGAAAATGACTGAGCCCCACATTGGAGCACTGGACTGAGCTCCCAAGGTCCTGATGAGGAGCAGAAGGAGAGAGAACATGAGAAAGTCAGGACCGTGAGGGGTGCGTTCACCCATGGAGATGGTGGGACAGAACTAACGGGAGATCACCAACTCCAGTTGGAATGGGACTGATGGAACATGAGACCAAACCGGACTCTCTGAATGTGGCCGACGGTGGAGGCTGACTGAGAAGCCAAGGACAAAGGCACTGGGCTTTGATTCTTCTGCATGCACGGGCTCTGTGGGAGCCTTCTCAGCTTGGTTGATCACCTTCCTGGACCTGGGGGGAGTTGGGAGGATCTTGGTCTTAACATAGAGTAGGGAATCCCAATGGCTCCTTGGCTTAGAGAGGGAGGGAGGGGGGTATTGGTGGAGGGGAGGATAGGGGAGGGGGAGGAGAAGGGGAGGAGATGGAAATTTTTAAATATAAAAAAATAAACCAAAAACAAACAAACAAACAAAAAAGATCTGAGAAGGGAAGTAATATTACTTAAGCAACCAGGAAGTACAAACAAGAAATTTCCAAAATGTGCAACAGGTGACAGAGACAAGTGACTACCTGGGCAATCACCCAAAGTCTTGTTTTACAATGTTGAGGCAACCAACTTTGGCTAAGGCCTAACACAACTGACATACCATTTTTCAAAAGCAAGGAACCTTTAGTAGAACTATCCTACCTTGTCTTGGCAAGATAAGACTATCCTGTTTTATCCACTTATGGATATTCTGTATCTTTGTCAGTATTCGAGGTACGGGCTTTTCTTTGCCCAAAGGCCAGTTCTGCCAAGAAGAAGACAAGCTCCCAGTGGAGTGTCTTTGGTGCTCAACGTTCTCTCGGGAGTATAGCAGTATTGCCAGGAGTGATTGTGTCTCATAAGTACAAAACTCTAGGTTAGATTAAAGGCCATTTCCTATAGCTCTTCGAAGAGGTCGAAGATTATACTATCTATACTAAATATAATCTCTATGTATTTAAAAAACCTGATTATCCTAAATATAAATATGACAAACATATAATTCTCAATACCTATCTAACTTGAAGAGTAAGAGAATAAACAATTGTGCAATAAATGAAGACAATGATTTTCAAATGTAAACAATGTCATTACATAAATAATATCAGAGGTAGAAATGTGCATTGCAATATGGTAAACAATGTCATTACATAAATAATATCAGAGGTAGAAATGTACATTGCAATATGGTAAATATCTCAATATAACAATTGTTTTAAACAGAGGTAGAAGCATACTCTCATATAATGTTCAATATATCAATATACAAGAATCAGCACCAATACAGTTTTTCTAAAAACAATAACTCACAAATATCAATCATCCCATCAAACCAGTTAATTCCCCCCCCCTTTTTTCAATATATACCCCTGAGTCCATATAATACCTCCTCCATCCCCTCGACCCTATACCAACCACCAATTAGTGTCCCTAAATCTGAGGGCAAACTCTGTTGGGAGAGGGGGTGTCGTCCTCTAAGATTGCTTCCAGCTGACATGGGGGCGACGTTCTTCTCAGGGGGTTCTGTGAAAGCAAATGATGGTAAAATATCCAGGTTAACATTTGATCTAAGAAAATTGTAACTAGCCTCTGAATGTTTTGAGGAAATCCAGCCAGAATGTTGTCAAAAATGTGCACCATTCAAAAGTGTCCTGTGCAGTTAGTACCAAAAAACAGATATAATTTTAGCGCTATTAAAAACATGACGTCATAGTAACCAGGTGGAGTTGATGTTGTGGCGTCCCATCTTCATCCTGGAAACTTCAAAGATTACTGAAGGAAACTTTGTTGTTTGTTACAGAAAAGGTAAACATTATCTACAAAGACATATACAGACACACATACACACACACACATATAAATATATATATTCAATAAAAGGTATATTAAAGACAGACACAGACATGAGGGAAGGCAAAGAAAGTTTATCAAGTATATTATTATTATTATTATTATTATTATTATTATTATTATTATTATTCTGTCCCATAACATGACTCCTGACCTGAGACAGAAACTCTGAGATATCTCTTATCAACAGGCTTGGAATTGAAGAGGGACTGGGCCAGGGTCCAACTCCAAAACCAGCTCTAAATATTTATAAAGAAATGTACATTGAGATACATTAAAAAAAATAATTGTTTTTCATACTCACAGAACTTATTTAGTGTTTTTGCTGACCCTTAGTGGGTCGTAACTAGTTTCCAACCATCAGTATTTAAATATCCAGGGTCCCTTAAATTCTTTGAAGATGAGTGTTTTCCTGTGGAGATAAGAAAAGAATCCTGCCCCCAACCTATGTTTTTCTTACCATCAGTATGATCATCATCCTTGTGTATGAATTGTTATTTTTCTTTTCCAAGGGGCTTCTCCTCTTCAAACTGAACCTTCATTAATTTTGACGGTATCCACAATTTTTCTTCTCCTGTGGAAACAAGAGCAAAACCCTTCCCCAATGCAGCACATCTCCTGGCTTCCATTGCGAGGTTAGCACATCCTTGAAATAAACTGGTTGATTTAATTCAGCAGACTTTTCCATTATCCAATGTCTTTTTGTAGCCGTTGTCCCCTTCTCATTAGCGTTGAGAAAATTCAAGGTCAATAAGGCATTATGAAATCTATTTCTGGGGGCATTTTCTACCCCTTTCTGTTTGTTTAACATATCCTTTATAGTTCTATTTGATCTTTCTATGACTGCTTGACCCGTAGGATTGTATGGTATACCTGTAACATGCTTAATATTGTAATAAGCAAAAAACCGTTTCATTTTCCTAGAGACATAAGCTGGACCATTATCTGTCTTTATTTGTGCAGGTATACTCATGATGGCCATAACTTCTAATAAATGAGTGATTACTGAATCAGCTTTTTCTGAACTTAAAGCAGTTACCCATTGGAAACCTGAATAAGTGTCAATGGTATGGTGTACATATTTTAATTTGCCAAATTCTGCAAAGTGGAACACATCCATCTGCCAGATTTCATTCCTTTTAGTGCCCTTTGGATTAGCCCCTGCAGGCAGTGGTGTCTGGTTATAGAAAGAGCAAGTAGGGCATTTCTTAACAATCTCCTTAGCTTGTTGCCATGTAATAGAAAACTCTTTCTTCAAACCTTTGCTATTGACATGATGTTTTTTATGAAATTCAGAAGCCTGCAACACACTACCAATCAATAATTGATCAATATTTGCATTACCTTGTGCTGGAGGACCTGGCAGACCTGTATGGGATCGGATGTGTGTTATATACACAGGGCAAATCCTGTTCCTGATCATGTCTTGTACCTCGGTAAACAATGAGGTTAGTTCTGTATTATCAGGTATAAATTCAGCAGCTTCAATATGTAAGATAACTCTTTCTGTATATTGTGAGTCAGTAACTATATTAAGGGGTTCTTTAAAATCCCTTAGCACCATAAGAATGGCATATAATTTTGCCTTTTGGACAGAATCATAAGGACTTTGTTCCACCTTACTTAATGACAAAGGTAAACACCAAACATATGAGCACTGTCCTAGCTAGTTTTATGTCAATTTGACATGGCTAGAGTTATCTGAAAGAAAGGAACCTCAATTGAGAAAATGCCTCTGTAAGATCCAGCTGTAAGGCATTTTTAAAATTAATGATTATGTGGGAAGGCTCAGCTCATTTTCGGTGATGCCATCCCTGGTCTGGTGATCCTGGGTTCCATAAGAAAGCAGGCTGAGAAAGCTATGGGGATCACACCAGTAAGCAGCACCTTCTCTGGTGGCTTCTGCATCAGCTCTTACCTCCAGGTTCCTACCCTTCTTGAGTTTCTGTCCTGACTTCCTTCAATGATGGGATACAATGTGGACTTATAAGGCAAATAAACTCTTTCCTTCCCAACTTGTTTTTTGGTCAGGTGTTTTATCCCATCAATAAAACCCTGACTAAGACAGGTGCTTTCTTTAGTGATTGTGCAACTGAGCCCAATGGGCTTGCATCTTGGTGAATATAAAGCCAAAAATCAACCAGGACATAAAAGAGTAGAGAGACATTTATTGCTGGCAGTAGTGGGACTGACTGGAAAGCTTGCTATCCTTAAATAAAGATTGAGAGGAGATTTTTACAGGGAAATATATATATTACAAAAACACAGCTCTCGCCTTAAAGGGAATAAGGATTGATTCTTGAGCAAGAAATGAGTTATTGTGGCACATGCATCAATTTAGATCGTTCAAAATGACATATTCCAGTGTGGAAATGGTTTAATGAGGCTTCTATAGCTATAGAACAAAACAAATTCAGAAATCAAGGTATTTTCAAATACAATGGAAGCAGGTAGACAGGCTACAGTGAAGCAGAGAACTATCTGGATATAGGCTTCAGATACCACCTGATGGCACTTTTAGCTCTTGGGTTGGTAGAAGTTAGTTGTCTGTTAAGGCATCCCAGAAGGTTTTAGCTGATAGTCACAGGGATGTTTAAACACAAAGGGGGCCAATAATTAGCTATTAAGGGTATTATGATGCTTAGTTCTGTCAGCTTGGTACAATCTAAAGCCACCTGGGAAGAGTTTCAAGGAGGGGTATCTAGATAAGGTAGGCCTTTAGACGTGTTGTAGGGATTGTGTAATACACCATTTGAGGGAGAAAGACCTGACCATTGTGGGCAGCAGCCATTTCCTGGGTGTGCATCCTGCACTATATGAGAGTGGAGAAGGCAAACTGAGCACTAGTAAGCATGCATATATTCATCTTTTCTCTTCTTTGGACTATGGACGTGACAAGCTGTTTCAAGTTCCTGAAGTTTTAACCTCCTTGAAATGGTGGACTGTAACCTGGAATTAGGAGCAAAAACCTTTCCCTGCAACTTGTTTTTTGTTTTGTTTTGTTTTGTTTTGTTTTGTCAGGGTATTTTATTACAGCAATAGATGTGAAATGAGAATAGATGCTAAAAAGAACCCAAGATACTTTGGTCATAGATCTGCTATATTCCAACTCTCTACAAACACAAACTTCTAGTCAGACAACCAGCTGTGTGGAATCTTTAACAATGCAGGTGTGGTATTTTTTTCAGGGAATTTTACTTCATAATGTTCATGTTAAGAAAGCACATTTCTAAGAGATACCTCAGTGGTAAAGAACATTTGTTGGGTTCAGTTCCTAGCACCACATGGTGACACTCTGTAGCTCTTCCTGGGATCTGACACCCTCCATGGGTACCAGGCATGCATGTGATACACATGCATACATGCAGGCTTTCTTAGTTTAGATGTACATTTTTGAGCATGCTCCACTCAGGCCATTTATCACATATTCAAGAAAAAAAGAAGCAGAAGTTAATACTTCTGGGTAGAGAATTTAGTATCATAATGAGAAAAGTGTATTCCAGATCACCTAAAAGAATGAGTCAGAGTGACTTGGTGGCATCTACTGCTTCCTTATGAAGTTTTCCAAAGAGCTCTAGTTTGAAACAAAAACAACTTTGAAGGTACATTAAGGATTTCAGGGTGGGAAGGATTATTTTTATATAGTTCAAGCTGGTACCAAATTCCCCATTCTCTTGCCTTAGCCTTCAGAACACTGGGATTACAGACATTCAGCACATGCCAAGCCCACCCTCACCCCATTCCACCCACTGCCCATACATTCTGCAGTTTGTCCCTTTCTCATTTAGCTACTAGGAAAGTGCCCCAGATTCAGAAAAATTCCTGTTGAATATTTCTAGGAAAGTTGCTTACTTACTGTGAGGTCCATGTAAAATGATCAGCAGCCTATCTTTCCAGCCGTGCTATCTTTTTACTAATAATCTCAATTCTGGGGGAAGGCAGTATGGTATAATGAGCAATGCCTAAGTGTTGGGCTCATATAAGGCCACGGTGTAATCTCAAGATACATTTAATGGCTGTATTCTATTAAATATGCATTGCAGATCTCTTCCATTCCTTTTTTGTTTATTCCCACACACAAGATGGGAAATGTATGCAGGGATCAAATGAGGCACAAATGGGAGCCGAGGCTCAACACTGGCACATAATTAATGTCTCCTTTTTAAGTTAGGGGTTGAGACTATGGACATAGAATGTTCATCAAGTACTGACTTTAAGGGGGCTGTTTTCTATGACGAGAGCTCTTAGTGGTCCTTTGTTGTGACTGCTGATGGCACACATCTGGAAACTATGACAACCAGTTTGCTTTGAGTTCAACTTGGCCCTAATATTGCTTTATACAGGGCAGCTTCTAGCCTTTAGTTTTCTTCAACACATCATAGCTTGTCTTGAATTTGGGCATAGGAGTGGCTGTCAAAGAAAATGCAAATATGGGAGGAACTGAAGTCTGTCTGGTTTGTACCCCATCTTGTATGATCCCATTAGAGAACTATCCCTGGAGGTCTTTGGATTGTTTTTAATTGAAAATACATTAGGGAATTTTAGTATGGTACTTTAAATGAGAGTAGGTATATGTGTGTCCCTGGGGAGGGGGTGGTGAGCTGATTTCCCCAAATCCATGAAGATAATAAGATGTAGAATTGGAAAAAGATATAATAAGTGCAAGAAAAAGGAGAGGAGAGGGACCAAATAAGCTTCATTTGCCTTCACAAACTCATACCTAAGCCCTCTGTGCAGTGTCACTGAGACATGTAGTAAGATTTAGCCAACTGAACATGTCACGAGAGAGAAATTAGTGGAGAGTACTTTTATAGCATGGGTGCAACCCTGGATTGGATTCCAGGAAAGCCAGATAACTAAACAAACTTTCCAAAAAGTCCATATAATCAGTAGTGAATCACAATTTAAAAATACAACAAAACACAGTTTGTAAAATACTCCTAGTATTACTGAATCTTTTGACGACTTAGAAGGCATTTAGGATCAATATTAACCATCATGCATTAAATCAACGAATTTCAATACTCCTTCAATGTGTCAAGCATTGTTCTGGGTGCCTGAGACACTATTGCACAGATTAAAAACTGGTAAATATAGATTGGGGGATGCTAAAAATTAAAAGTTGGCTACTGTATTTGCTTACTTAGTAACTTTTTTCTTTCTTCCCCCACCCGAAAAGCTTCCATTTTTCTCGTTTCTTTGGTTTATAGAAGAACCCCTTTATTTCCAAAAGACAACTGTATGTCCTCCCATGTGTTGCATAATTCCCTCCCATGTCCATAGCCAAAGAGGAACTACAGTAACTGAATATAATGGGCTCTTCTCTAGATGAGTGTGAAACCAACTAATACAACCAAATGAAAGTTGCAGAAAGATTTATTACTTGCAGCACCTAAGGAGAGCATTGGTGTTATTTACAAAACACTCTCACCAAATAAAGTGTGAGAGTTTTATTTTAGAATCCTACACATACTCTTATAGGACATATTGGAGGCACTTCTGAGTTTGCTTGGTGTAAGGTGTCTAACACTGGCCATGTTTAATTTAAGGTCATGTATCACGGGCTTAAAAGGAAAGATGGTAGACATGGAACTCCCAGGCATTTGTGTTTAGGATTTTAAGAGCAGAGTTACCTTTAAGTGACCTTGACTGTTTCCTTAGAGGTTTTTCCTATGAATTTTTAGGTAGACCTAAAAGTAAGAACAACTTTGAAAGAGAACTCATGATCTTCTAACGGGGCAGTAGATTTCTCCTTTGTAAAGACAGTTTGACCCTAAATCTATCTTCTTTCTTAGTGGCTTTTACTACCAGAGTGTGGATTTCTGTATAGTCCTGAGAGTATGATAAGCAGTAGGTGTAAACATACTGCTACGGTTTCTAAAATACGTGCCAGAATAGCAGAATACAAATACTTCACCTCATCTGTTCAAGTCAAAATTACATCAAGTACTTCAAACCCAGGTACCAGACGTGAATTCTACTGGGTATTACATTTCATATTTGAGAAACTGATAGAAAACTTCTACGATGGTTAAACATATGTCAGAAAACAAAGTTCCTCAAATTTTACGCATAATTGCTTCTGTCTCACCTGTTTTGTAGAACACAGGGTGTGACCTGGGTATTCTTGCCTACTTTTTTAAATTTAAAACCAAGTGATCAAACTCCATCTTGATTACCCTACATTTGTCCTTGGGTAGCCTCAGGCTAAGGAAGTTCTTTTAATTAATATGGAAAAGGAGCCTAGGATTTTCAAATAAATATACACAAGCTGCTGCAGAAGTGAAAAAAAATAGTGGCTCGGAGGAAAGAACTGCATGTTCCAAAGAATTGTAGAGACAATAGCAGCAGCCACAACAAGGCTCTGGGCAGCAGGTATCAACTTGTGGAAAGTGAATGACAAACTAAGGAAACTGTGCATTATAATGTAAATTAGATCTCACTGATGGAGCGGGGTTCTGTGGTCCAGACAGTAGGTGCATAGGGGCTAGCGCAAGCGCAATAGCAGGGGCACCTACCACGTGCGGTAGCAGGGCGCCGTTAAGGACCCAATCGTGGTGGACAATGGCGTCCAACTTAAGGAAGTCAAACGTGGCCTCCACTAGCTACAAGAGAAAGGTGGGTCCTAAGCCTGAACTCACAGAAGACCAAAAGCAAGAAGTCCGGGAAGCCTTTGACCTCTTTGATTCTGACGGGAGCGGGACCATCGACGTGAAAGAGTTGAAGGTGGCCATGAGAGCACTAGGCTTTGAACCCAGGAAGGAAGAGATGAAGAAAATGATTTCGGAAGTAGACAAAGAGGCCACAGGAAAGATCAGCTTCAATGACTTTTTGGCTGTGATGACTCAGAAGATGGCCGAGAAAGATACCAAAGAAGAAATTCTGAAGGCTTTCAGGTTGTTTGATGATGATGAAACCGGGAAAATCTCATTCAAAAACCTCAAGCGTGTGGCCAATGAGCTGGGGGAAAGTCTTACGGACGAGGAGCTGCAGGAAATGATCGATGAAGCTGATCGTGACGGCGATGGAGAAGTGAATGAGGAGGAATTTCTTAAGATCATGAAAAAGACCAACCTTTATTAAGTGACTAGCTGGGATTCCTGCTTCTGCTTTTGTGAAAGTATAACAGAACAGTTTTGGTCAGTTCCCTCTTCCTGCCTCATTTGTCTTAGTTGGCTTCTAAGCCTCTAGAGCAATTATAAATTTTAAAGATACTTACTATGTGAGTTCTGTTGTTTAATTCTCAAGAGCAAACTTCAATTAAAGGTCCTCGATGCTGGAGCCCACTCACAGCCATTCATTAATTGAATACAAGACAGCTTCCTAGGACAAACAAAACTGTGGTTCTCTGGTCACTTATGCGATTTTAAATAACATGCACAGACTGGTGATTCCATCAAGGCAGTGTTCTAGTGTGGTGAGTCAGAGCTCAGGGCACTCCAGCCATTGCTTTTCACTTAAATGGATACTGCTCTAAAGGATAATAATGTGACTACTTAAGAACTATTTAAATTAGGGGCTGGGGAGATGGCTCAGCCATTAAGAGCAATGGCTGCTCTTCTTGAGTGTAATTCCCAGCAACCACAAGATGGCTCACAGCCATCAATAATAAGATCTGGTCCCCTTTCTGCCCTCCAGGCATTCATGCAGGCAGAACATTGTATATGTAATAAGTAAATCTTAAAAAAGAAAAGAAAAACTCTTAAAAAAGAACTACTTAAATTAAGGAAGGATTATTTATTTAAATTATGGAAAGATACTCCTTAATAAAACCTTGCTTGTCCTTCAAAATTAAAAAAAATGAAAGTGTAGGTTTTCTGAGTGTGGGAACACACAGCTATAATCCCAGCACTTGGGAGGTATAAAGCCAGCCTAGCTACATAGCTCTAGGTCATCTGGAGATTATAGAGAGATCCTGCGTCAAAAACCAGAAGGGTATTGAGGAGATAGCTCACATGGTAAGGTACTTGCTGTGCAAACTTGGAAACCCGAGTTTGGATCTCCAAAATCCATGTAAAGTTCAGTGATATCTCCAAGCTTGGAAATGGAGGAGCAGATTAGGGAGAGATTTCTCTTTAATCCCGGCACTAGGGAGGCAGATACAGATGGAGCTCTGTGAGTTCAAGGCTAACCTGGTTTATATGAGTTTCAGGTCATCCTGGGCTGCATACTGAGAACCTTGTCTCAAAAGAAAAAAGGTGGTGAACACATATGTACACACATGTAAGCTTGTACCTGCTCATACACATTCACATATCTACACAAACATATTTCACACACACACAAAGCTGGGACTTTAGCTCTGTATTGCATTACTTGTATATAGTCTTCTGTTTGGAAGGTGGTTAACTACAATGGTCACTGTTTCCTAGCTTTACTGCATGCCAGTGAGTCTTACTTACTTATTGAGGGGTATGGAGGTATGCAGACTTAGCACAGGATAAATATGTAATTTTATTGTGGCCTAAGCAAAGTATAACTTTTTAAAGAAATTAAGCTTTCTATTCCCCTTGTTTTTTAAGACAAGATTCCTTTGTCCCAGATTGACCCTATATTCAATATGTTGCAAAAAATGATCTTGAATTTCTAGTCTTCCTGCCTCTACCTTCCAAATGCTGGGATTATAGGAGTTCACTACTACGAAAGCTAGTTTATGCAGTGCTAGGGATAAACTAGGGGACTTCTTCATCTAGGCAAGCACTCTACCAACTGAGCCATATACCCTTGGGTTTACTGAAACAAAGTTTCACTTGTATCCCAGGCTATCCTCAAATTTCTGCTGCTTTGGCCTTCTTAGTACTGGGGATCACATGTACTCAACACGTATGGCTTGACTTTTTAAAATGAATATTTACAAATGACATGATCTTAGTTCAGGTTTTTTTTTTGATTTTTAAGATATATCTGATATATGGGTCTGAGGACATGGTAGACTATTTGCTGCTCAATCATGAGGACCTGAGTCTGGGTCCCCATAACTTACATAAGAAGCAGCCAAGTATGCCTCTGTAGACCAAGAGCTAGGAGTTGGGGGAAGGAATGGGAGAGGCAGATCCCAAGCTTACTGGCTAACCAATGCAGCCAGTCTTCAGACTATTGAAAGAAATTAGGCTCACCAGTTCAAAGTCATTTACTGTTTCACATCACAGATGACAATATCCAACTTTTCAAGCCATTCTCTTCAACAGATTTGACCATAAGCAACTTGAGCTTGTCTTTAAAAAAATTAAGCTTAATTTCAATGGAAAAAACTTGCCTCTTCATAATGTTCAGAAGAAACTTTTAGAACCAGGGAGTAGCTGGACAGTAGGATCTTTGGGATAGTCTCTGATCACCAAGGCCAGTACAAGTTTTGAAGGAATGACACTCACCTGACTTTAATAATGGTGATATTCTTTTATTTTGGGGGGAGAACAGTTTGGGGTTTTGGTTTTGAGATTGAATCTCATGTAGTCCAGGCTAGCCTCTTACTCAAGAATAGTTCTGAACTCCCTCCTGTTTTGTCCCAGCCTTCAGTATTCTGGGATTGCAAGTATGTCCCACCATGTCTGGGTGGTGATGTCATTTTCCAAGTTTTATACAAATGTAGCATTTGCTGCATAGAAGAACTGCAAATGCATTTCTAAAGAAGTTACCCGAGGCAGAGAGAAGGCTAACCAACAGGAGATTCTCCTGTATTATATGCTCAACAAAAGCCCTTGATTGGAAAAGCCACAGATTTTGACTTTACAGGTATAACAGTGAACTGCTGTGTAGCGAGGGAGCTATTTTTCTGGCTAAACTTGGGGAAAATTATTTATTTGAGCCTCATTGTCTTTGAAATAAAAAAAAACATTACTTTGCCAAGATAGTGTCAGAATTAGAAACAACTTATATAAGTTAACGTGTACAAATATATAAGGAAAGGGGATATTAAAAAATAAGTGAAATGTAGCAAAATGGAGAGGGCCAGAGAACAAGCACATCCCTCTCTCATACAGAGCGCAGTAGACTCAGGACATTGTTCAAAATAAGCATACCTCTTCACCTGCATTCAGCAACACTACAAAATAAACACACATCCTTGTCAGCATTCACTCCAAAATAAGCACATGTCCTTACCCTCATTCACCATCACTTCAAAACAAGCACATTTCCTCACCTGCATTCATCTGCAATAAGGAAAAAAGTTTGGGATCCAGTAGGGGAGATTTAAAATGTTTCGCTGGTAGTGGTAGGCTTGCAATTTATCCTGACTTCCCATCTCTCAAGCTACATCTTTCATCATGAGGAATTTGTGAGCCTGAGGTCCAGGGACAGAATCTGGCTATATCAGGGTTGCAGCTGAGCAGGTATCCATATCTGAAATGTGCAGCCAAACCACAAATGGAGGCTGAAATCCTGTAATGAGTCCAGGACTCTGCATAAGGGCCTGCTAAGGTTCCATTTGGTACTGTTCCTAGTCCTCTTTGCTCTGCCTGCCCAGGGAAGTATTTTTCCCTAATCATGCATCTTTCTGGAGGTCTTGCCATAACACTGTTATATGTTTTTCTTTTCTTTTTGGTTTAAGTTTTGAGGCACTGGGGATTGAACAGCAGAGCCTCACATATGCTTGGCAAGTGCTTTACTACTTAGCTTCATCCCAAGTCCTTTTTAAAAAATTGAGTTAGGTTGTATACCAGTCACCTTTGAGTTACTAAAATAAAATACCTGAGATAGGCTACTGAGACAATGTTCATTTAGCTCAGTGTTGGAGGCTCAAGGGTATGTCATTGGCATTAACTCCATTCTCCATTGTACAACATCAGGAAAGAGCAATGGCATCAATACAGGAGCTGGCAAGATAGTATTTCTCTGACCAGACAGAGGTAGAATTCTTTAATATCTTTTGAGGACTGCTGTCAGTGACTGGAGGACCCATCCTCCAGCTCACTAGATCTTACCCCTAGTGTTTTTTTTTTTTTTTCCACAAATGGCTCCATCCTGGGGGCCAATCCTTTAACACAAGAACGTTTGGGTAACACTTCTTCAGATCATAGAAGACATCCAATTTCACAGGCATATCTATATTTCTGGTTTAACAACAACTGGATATTGGGTTGTTGAGGCAGCACAGCAAGATAATTGAAGATAATATAACCATCCAGAAATTATATATATATATATATATATATATATATATATATATATATATATATATATATATGTGTGTGTGTGTGTGTGTGTGTGTGTGTGTGTGTGTGTGTGTGTGTGTATTTGTTTTTTCAAGACAGGGCTTCTCTGTAGCTTTGGAGCCTTTACCAGAACTAGCTCTTGTAGACCAGGCTGGTCTTGAACTCACAGAGATCTGCCTGCCTCTGTCCCCCAAGTCCTGGAACTAAAGGCATGTGCCACCACCACCCGGCATATCTTTACATTTTTAAAGGAGCTAGAAGAGGCTCATGCAAGAAGACTCACCATCCATACAAAACCACTGGCAAAAGTCACACAGTCAAAGAATAAACAGCATCTCCAAATAAAACTGCAGAGCACAGGGAATTCTCAGCTCAGCTTGCCTCCTTTTTCAAGCCAGGAGACCAAATGCACCAATTGCTGATAGTATTCTGAAAAGTCCTGAATACCCAAGCTACTGAACCTCTACATAGTACTTCTGGGTACATTAAGTGGCTTAGCCTACTTTTGATACTCAGTGTTCATCAGTGCCCAACAATGATGTTCTCTTTCTGCTTTTTGGGACCTTTCTCTCCACAATGAAACCACAGACACAAGCATAAGGCCATTCTCATTTGCCTTGCAGCAGAATTTTCAAACTCCTCTCTAAACATTGATGCACCCCTTCAGTTCTTGACAGTGATAGGTGGAAAAGTTTCCAGAGATATGTGGCAGCACTGTGACCAAGAAGAAATCAGACATTGTTGCCTAATAAAAGTACCGTAAGTGCAGAATGATGAACTACATGGGAAATGAGCTGATAGAGAAGGACACTCAGGAATGTGGAAGAGTATATCTGACTTCAACTTTGTATGACCTTGAAAAAGTCAGAGTGATCTATTTTCCCAAATCCCCCAACTAACAAATTGAGCTATATTTGTCTCCCTAGTCTTTCTGTTGGCTGAAGACCCCACCTTAGCTGTCATCCTTCCTGGGAATCTTCAGCCCTTCCTGTCAGCTTCCTGGACCTTTAGCACCCTTCTTGGAATAGGGCAACTCCTTTCATTAAATCAGCTCCTAGGTGGCGGTAGGTACAGAAATGACTCTCTGTGATAATTCCAAACAGTGGAGGGCAGAGGGTCAGGTCAACAAAACAAGCTGTAACACAAAATTCCTGGCTTGTTTTCTACAGCTGCTCCAAATTTTCCATGGGCTCACCTTTAAATTAAAAGAATTACCTGTACTTTCAAGAATTTCAAAAAAGCCATATGTGAGACTATGAGTACTTTTTTGCCCTTGTTGCTTGCATTCCCTTTTCCACACTATAACAAAAAACAAAAAACAAAAACAAACAAAAACTCCCAACAACTATTTTTTCATGCCACCCCAGAATGCCATATATGTAAATTATTCCATGTGCCCATGTTGTTTAGATTTATTACATTTTAAAATATATCCATTGTTCTCTCTCTCTCTCTCTCTCTCTCTCTCTCTCTCTCTCTCTCTCTCTCTCTGTCTCTCTCTCTCTCTGGTATATCTGTGTATGGTCTAATCCTATGTGTAGGGGGGTGGTATTGTTTGTGGAGAGGATCAGAAGAGAATGTCCCTGTCTTGCTTTCTTTCTCTCTCTACCTTAGTCCTTTGAGACAGGGTCATTTACTGAATCTGGAGCTAGGCTGGCATTTGGCAAGCCCCAGGAATCCTGTCTCTACTGCCCTCAGTGTTGAGGTTATAGGCCAACAGAGCAATGCCCAGATTTTTATGTGGGTGCTAAGATCCAAACTCACATCCTTATATGTGTGCAGCAAGTGCTGTTCCCTACTGAGCCATCTCCCTGTCCACATCTGCACTCTTTTTAACTTAAAAAATGTATATATTTAGTATGCATGTGTAGGCACAAATGGTGTGTACAGAGATCACAGGATTTGTGGGAGTCAGTTCTCTCATTTCATCATGTGAACTCCAGGAATTGAATTCAAGTCAACAGCCTCTGTGCTAAGTTCCCTTACCACTTAAGTGAGCAATCTCACTGATGCCCCTATTATCTCTTAACCAGCAAAGTACAATGAAACTATATATAGAGAAAATCATCAGTTATCAAATTCGCTTTTAAATGCCTCTAAGTGTTTTTGTGTTAAAGGTATGTGTGATAGAATTAGCAAATTCAGAGTTAGGTAGGGTTTTGTTTCTCATCCTTAATAGCTTTGTCATATTGGATATATTAACTTCTTTGATCCTTGATTATTTATTAAATTGTTTACTTTTATTTTAGTCCATTCTGGAGAACAGAATGCTAGAGGCCAAATCTGAGGCTTTGAGTATGCTAGTCAAATGTTCCACCAAGTCATACATCTCTCCCTTGTTTTATTCACCTAACAAATAGCTTTGGTGATGATACACATTGTGCTAAAAGACTAAATGATATTATATGTAAAATGTCTATGAGTGGATGATATAGTAAAAAAATAACAAAGGAAGCTCTTATTTTAGTTTTGTTTCAACTGCTTTATTTTGATTTTTGAGACAGGGCATTGTTAAGTGGTTCTGAGTGGTCTGAAACTCATTATATAGTGCACACACACTGGCCTCAAGTTCACAGTCCTCCTGCCTCAGCTTCTAGAGGGCTGGGTCTACAGTCATGCACTACTGCACCTGGTTTCATTATTAAGTTTTACATGATGTTTTAAACATTTAGGAAAATTAGTGCCAGCAAGATGGCCTAACAGGCAAAAGTGTTTGCCATCAAGCCCAATGGTCTGAGTTCAAGTCTTGGGACCTACATGTTAGAAGGAGAGAGAGAACCAACTCCTTCAGGTTTTCCTGTCTTCCAGATGGAAATACACTGGAAATACAGCTAAGGATAGAGTGCTTACTGGCATGCATAAGGCTGTTGGTCTGATCTCTAGCACCATGACAAACAAAACATCCTCAACTAACTTGAGTGCCTACTGTATGATTATCATAAATTGGTATCAACTTCTGTTGCTATCACAGTATCAAGTTTTGTAACTGTGCATGAAAAGTGCCAGCACATGATGTTTTTCTCTCTACATGAGAGGATTCTCTCTCCAGTAAATTGTGTATCTCCACAGAAAGTGATTTCTGTTTTCATATTCACATGCATGAATACTCAGTTCCTAGTTGGTTGCACTGTTTAGGGAGGTTGTTAGACTTTGAAGCTTAAAAAAGTGAAAAGACTGGCAGACAGGGCTTATATCTGACTCTCTCCCCACTTCCTAGTATATCCACATATGAGCAAGCTCTGGCTACCATGACTTCTGTGGTAGTTTGAAAGAAAATGGCCCCCAAAGGGAGAGGCACTATTAGGAAGTATGGCTTTGTTGGAGGAAGTATGTCACTGTGGGGCTTTAAGGTCTCTTTTCAAGCTTCACTCCGTGTGACAGTCAGTTGACTTCCTGCTGCATTCTGGTCAAGATGTAGGACTTTCAGCTCCAACACCACATCTTCCTGTAGGCCTCCATGTTCCCTGTCATGATGATAAAGGACTGAACCTCTGAAAGAGTAGGTGAGTCACACCAACTAAATGTTTTCTTTAAGAGTTGTGGTTATGGTGTCTCTTCACAGCAATAAAAATTTTAACTAAGAGGTAACCCATATTTAGCATAGGGCTTTTTATTTAATAGCCTATGATGTCTTGCTCCCCTTTATAGAATAACTATTTAAACTCTCTTTATATATGTATAGGTATCACATATCACACTCCTCCCCTCAAGGCTCAGTGATCATTGTGGAAGGAGTGGAAAGATTGTAAGAGCCAAAAATAGTGAAAATATGTAGCAGAACATTATTGACTGAACATTAAGTTCAGTCAGTCACAAAACAAGAAGACATGAAAATCAGTGGGGAACTCTTGGGGAAGAAGTAATTGTCCAGTGGGAGTGGGAAGGTAATGAGGAAGGCAATAAGGGATGAAAATTACTAAATACCTTATAAACACATGTGAAACTGACAAAGACTAAAGAATCTCTGATTGATTAAAAAATATCTTGTCTATAATTTCTCAATTATTGAATTTTAATGTAATAGCTGCTTAAGAAATTTTGCTTGGTTATACAAAGATGCATTGGACCACATTTCATGCTAGGTGCTGGAGCTCTAAGGATACAGGAGAAATGGGCCTGCTCCAGGAAGTTTCTACCTATAGAAATAGATGCATGCTCGTTTGTCTGTTTGCCACCCCAGATCCACTATTTACCTTTCTCTGCCCTGGTTCCTGCCTCAAGGAATTGAACCTTGTAAGCTGCATGACTTACTCCTTGTTCTGTGGTATTTGAGGGAGTGGAGCCATCATGAAGCATGATTTTGATATGTCAGCTCCTACACCACTACAGTACCCTCCCCCAAGGTTCCAGCACTCTAATAACTGGTGTATTATTTCCATCCATCACTGAAAATAGTCTCTTGATAAAATTATTTGCCTAATTTTCTCTGAATGTATTTTCTATTTCTTGAGCAGGAAGCTCTAATTGTTCCAGTAGGAAAATAAATCATTGAAATTAAAAGTATGAAAGTGAAAGAAGTGTCTACAAGTAGAGTGCTGCAATGACCTGGACTTGTAGCACTATGAAGACTGCCTAGAGAGTGTACATACATAGGTTCTTCTTGAGCTGAAGACTGAGGGACAAGTGACCAGTGAAGACTTGGAAGGTGGATTTCTGGCTTGGAGAGGGGGTGAGCCTTGCAACTGCCAGCTGTTTTGATATGAAGCATCAAGTATAGATGCTCCTTGACTTATGCTGGGGTAGATTCTAACAAACCATTGTCAATTGAAACTATCATGAGGCAGATATATTTAATGCATCTACCCAATATCAAAGCTTAAGTTAGCCTGCCTAGAATGTTCTCAGAACACTTACATTTGGCTATAGCTGGGCAAAATCATCTACATAAAGCCTGTTGCATAATAAAGCTGATGATTCTCTCATGTATTTTGTTGAATTAATTGAAAGTAAAAAATAATTTTGTATAATACAAAATACAAGGCCAGGCATGAAAGTAGTGCAAGACTGCAATCCTAATGCTTGTATAGTTGTGGGAGCAGGAGTAGGATCAGGAGTTTGAGGTCATCAGCAGTTACTTAGTGAGTTCAAGGCCAACCTGTGCTAAATGAAATCCTATTTCAAGAAATAAAACATTGGGCTGAAGAGATGGCTCAGTGGTTAAGAGCACTGCCTGTTCTTCCAAAGATCCTGAGTTCAATTCCCAGCAAACACATGGTGGCTCACAACCATCTGTAATGTGATCTGGTGCCTTCTTCTGGCCTGCAGGCACATGTGCAGGCAGAACACTGTATACATAGTAAATAAATCTTTAAAAACAAAAACAAAAACAAAATCCCAAGCAAACAAAAAATAAAAAAGTAGCTATTTTGGGAAATATGTTAGGAACTTGGTTTTTGTCACTGTGATAAAATACCTAAATAAAACAATTAGAGAGAGGTCAGATTTATTTGGTGTCATGGTTTCAGAATCTTCAATCAATCGTTGTGAAGAGATATTCAATTTACTGTGCTAGGAAGTGGAGGCAGAGAGGCAGAGAGAAAGATAGGGCAATGAGGTCTTTTTTTTTTTTTTTTTTTTTTTTTTTTTTTCACAATGTATCCATCTGAGCACCCAGGCCTGCTACACACAAAGCCCCAGGCTTCAGCAGCATTGTTAGGGCTCTATTAATCCAGTCAAGTGGACCAACACAAGACCCACCTGTATGTGGATAGAAGCTGTGAAAGGCAGTAGGGAGAAGTGGGCCAGGCTTAGGCATGTATGAATTTTGTTCATCTATGTATATACAGATGAGCATTTGCATACAAACAAAGCATACACTCTAGGCCAACCACTGTTCTAGGCACCGAGAGTCATTAGGTTTTTTTTTTTTTTTTTTTTTTGTTGTTGTTTTAATTTTCTTTTTTAAAATTTTTTAATTTATTTTTATTATTAAAAATTTCCATCTCCTCCCCACCTCCCAATTCCCTTCCCCTCCCTTAACTCCCCTCCCCCTCCCTTTCCAGTCCAAGGAGCAGTCAGGGTTCCCTGCCCTGCGGGAAGTCCAAGGTCTAACCCACTCCATCTAGGTCCAGGAAGGTGCACATCTAAACAGACTAGGTTCCCCAAAAGCCAGTACATGCGGTAGGATCAAAACCCAGTGCCATTGTTCTTGGCTTCTCAGTCAGCCTTCATTGTCCGCCATGTTCAGAGAATCCGGTTTGATCCCATTCTTTTTCAGTCCCGGTCGGTCGAGCTGGCCTTGGTGAGCTCCCCTTAGACCAGCCCCGCAGTCTCAGTGGGTGGGCGCACTCCTCTTGGTTCATTAGTTAAGAATGAAAAGAAACCACACCTGTCTTAGGGGTTTTATTGCTGTGAAAAGAAACCATGACCACGGAAACTTTTATAAAGGAAAACATTTAATTGGGACTACTTTACAGTTTCAGAGGTTTAATTCATTATCATCATGGAGAGAAGCAGGTGCCATGCAGGAAGATACAGTGCTGGAGGAGCTGAGAATCCTACATCTTGATCTGTAGACAGCAGGAGACTGCCATATTAGGCCTAGCTTAAGCATATGAGACCTCAAAGCTTGCTTCCACAGTAACATACTCCCTTCCAACAAGGTCACATATACTAATAGTGCTACTCCCTATGGGCCAAGCAAACACATGTATCTTCAAAGCACCACAATGATCATATGAACACACAAATAATAATCAATAGATTTAAGATATAGATGAATCACACAAAGTGTAAGAAGGTGGCACACTTATGGTAACGAAAATGTTGAGAGAAGAAAAGGGAGAAGTTGGGTGACAGACAACCGTGCTCTTAGAGAAGAAATGGGCCTTACTGCAGAGACCACACTGAGAAGGTGACTTGCTCGGAGTTGAAGTAATTGAAGGAGATAGATACAATCATTCTAGGCAGGAGTTAACTAGTGCACAGGCACCATGAGAAAGCATGTCTGGTGAATTTACCATCATCATTAATAAAATCAGAAAAGCTAGAGCTGGAGTGGAAAAGGAGACGGTAGTAGATGAAATCAGGGTTTCCGAATAGTGAAGATGTTAGTGGGCTGTGGGCCTTTGTGAAGTCTTACTCTGAGTCACAGGGAGCCACAGGAGACTTCTTTCTGACCAAAGAGATACACTCTGGACAAACTTTATTCTGTAGACAATGAAAATCAACTAAAAGATTAAGTTTGGGTGCAAACAAATAAGAAAGTACTAAGATCCTTGTGTGATATTTTATTTGTTTTCTGACAAAGTTTGCCTGATGCTCAGAGGGCAGAGCTAGTTACTAGTTAACCATAGAAGCCGGGCAGTGGTGGCTCACACCTTTAATTTCAGCACTTGGAACGTGGAGACAGGAAGTGATAAGGTGGAGTGGATACAGGATCTCAGGACTTTTGCATGGAGGAAGGAGACATGTAGAAAGCAGCTGATGGCTGCTCCCAGTTTTCTGGTCTTCCGGATCTTTATTTCCCAACATCTGACTCCTGGCTGTTATTAAGATTAACTAGATGAATGCTTCAGATCCTTGCTAATCAAAATGTAGTTTGGAATGCCATGACTCAAGGACTTGCTCCCAAGACAATAGTTTTCAATTCAATCTTTTAAAATACTTAATAAAATTTAAAATAGCATTTATTTCACATTTTAAAATACTTATGTGCTGTAGGAATTCCTACAGTCAGTAGCCTTTAAGTTACCCGCCCACTTGGGCATGGCCTCTTATACTATATATACCGATGTAAAGCATGTGTCTGGCCTCTCTCTTCCAGCAGTGTGGTTTGGTTTCTGTTCCCCATTAGTGCTGAGAACTGTAATCTGTGAGTCTACTCCTAAATAAATAACCCTCTATTATACTCAATTCTAAACTAGTGTGGAATTTAAGCATCTGTGTTCATTTATGTCATAGATTTTGTTTTGCTATTTTTGGAGGACAGGGTCTCATGTAGCACAGGCTAACCTTGAACTTGGCTTTGGCTCTCCATCCCCCTGCCTCTATTTTCTTAATACTGGTATTATAGATATGTACTACCACCAAACCTAGTTATAATTGTTTTGTTTATTTAGTTCATATTGTCTGGTTGTTTTGAGACACAGTCTTATGTAGCTCAGGTTGAACTTAAACTTACTTTGTGGTCCCCAACCTGAGCCCCTATCTGTACCACCAAGTGATGCAATTGCCGTATGGTGCCCTGCTTTGCTTTGTTTTCTAAGGTCTACTCTGTAGCATTGATTGGCTGAAACTCATTATGTGGCTGAGGCTAGCCTTGAGAGCTCATAGAAAGTCTCCTGTCTTAGTTTCTTAAGTGCTAGGATTACAGGCATGGGTCACTATAACTAGCATGAACTCCTGTTCTGAAAACTGCTGCTAAGAGCTATTACAACACCACAATGTTCCTTAACTAGTTTTTAATTTAATTTTAGTATGAAGGATAAACATTCTACAGTCCTGGAAAGTGTAAAAAATAAAAATTATCAAGATTACATGAAGAAACTGTCATATTTTTATTGTCTATAAGTAGAATAATTCCACACCCCTGTGAATGTATCTGATCTTATCTAATCCAATAGTGGTTTATTATTATTTTTCCATGTTTTAATGTATTTACATGGTACCCAAATGTTCTCCAGGCTCATATTTTCCTTTAATATTCAAATAATAGTAATTTCAGCCCTTACCTTGTAGATGGCAGAGATGCCAGTTGCTTCCACAATTGGCATTGCCTTGGGCTGTGAACTGCTCTCAGATCAGTATCCTCTTGGAACTTATTTGACTTCTATTCCTCATGTGCAGACAGACAGAGACACAAACACAGACACACAGACACACACACACAGAGAAGGTATAAAAGAAAGCAAGAAAGTCACCACACCTCTTGCCTCAAGGTATTGCCCTGTCCTAAGGATGCAAAGTCTGAATCCTAATTCCCTGCTTCTAGGCTTGATTCTAGGGATATAGCATAGAAAGGTTATAGTATCACTTTTCATGACTTCTTTAAGGGAAACTGCCCATTGACACTTCTTAGGCCTAGATCACTGTTCACGATACAAGATCTTTCTTCATGATCCTCCTTTGTAAGCTCTTAGGGTTCATAGCTCTGAGTCTCTGCCCATCTGCTCAGTCTCTCATTTCTTCCCCATCTTCCTCCCCTGCAACATTGGTCAGAAGCCAAGCAGGAAACCCACCTGTGCAACTTTTGCTTTTTTCAAGATAGGATTTCTCTGTGTAACAGTCCTGGCTGTCCTGGAACTTGCTGAGATCTGCCTGCCTCTGTTGCCCCCCCCCCGCCCCCCCCCCCCCCCCCCCCCGCCAGTGCTGGAACTACAGGCATGGGCCACCACAACCCTGACTTTTGTTTTGCTTTTTTTCTGTGATCACTCTGTAGCTTTTCATCTTGGAATTTTTCACAGATATGCTTACTTTTAAGTTTTTATGATTTTGCTTGCTTATTTGAGATAGGATTTTGCTCTGTAGCCAGGCTAGCAACCAACTCTTGATCATCATAGCCTGTTGAGTAGACTGTGCTACCATAACAGTTCAACCTTCTGTTTGTGGTAGCCAAAGTCTACTGGAGTCTTTTTCCAATTGAGAGATATTATCAAAGGCTTAGTGGTTTAAAAAATATTAAAGTTGTGGTGGAAAGATGGACCCACTCTTAAGAGCACTTACAGAGGACCTGACTTTAGTTCCTATCATCATATGGTGGCTTAGAACCATCTGTAACCCCAGGTCCAGGGGATCCAATGCCTCTTTCTGACCTCTGAGGACTCAAGGTACATAAGTAATGCATAGGCACACATGTAGGCAAAACACTCATACACATAAAGAAAAAAACAATAAAAATATTTTAATTAAAAAAGGACTGGAGATTGTCTCAGACTTACTTTTCTCATCATTTTAACAAAGATACTTGGCAATAAGTCTAAGACAGAAAAAGCTAATAGCAGTCCACCATAATGAGAAGGACATGGAGGCTAGAACGCTTTGTCCTTATCAGAGAGAACAAGCATTGTACTTGTTCCTATGGCCCCAATCAGGAGGCAGAAAGAACAGTCTAGAGCCGGGAGTAGTGTAACCTTCAAGGCTCACCTACTTCCTCCAAGCCAAGACCCACACCCCCAATGGCTACCCAGGATAAATTTCCAAGTCATGTGATATATGTGTCTGTTTACACTGTTTAATTTGAATTTTCAATGCTCACAGAATCATGGAACAGATGGTAAGACTCATGTCACTACATAATTGAGAAAAGAATTTATTTCTCTGTAGGTTATTGGGAGAAGCAACAATTATCAAACCGTTGAAGGATTTTACCCTGTTGTCATGGAGCCTGAGAAACAATAAAATACATTCACCAGAGTCATGATGATAGAGCCCAAACTTAAGAAAAAGCTCATTTTCCTTTAAAGATGTGGTCTTACTGCATAGCTCAGGCTGCCCTCAAACTTGTGATCCTCCTGCCTCAGCTTCCCAAGTACTGAGATTACAACTGTGTTCTACACTCAACTCTAAGCCTTTGTTTCAAAGTATCATGGCTACTTCTTAGCAGTGAAGCCTTTGATTCACTTAGGTCCTTACATGTATGACGTAGATGTAAAGCATTTTTGTGGTTCGTTTGGGTTGGCAACTGGATTTCCTGGGAGAGAAAAGTCGAAGTGATTCCAAATGTCTGAATCTGGTGACAGGAAGATATTACAGTGTGAACGTGAGTAGAAAAGTCAGGATTTGAGTTGTTGGCCTAAGGTCCCTGTGGATAGTGCGACAGATGTCAGTTAGTAGAAAGCTGGCTGTGCTTGTCTGTGTTCTAGACAGCAGAATCTGAACAGACTGCTGAGGCAGCTAAGGACAAAATCCTTGGGGTATAAACATGTGAGGGTGGAGCAGAACAGGGGTCAGGAAGGAGTCTGAGCATCTTGCATCTGGGAAAGACCCTGGCACACAGCTGATACTCAACAAGCAATAAGGGATGAACTAAAGGGATGGACACTGATCCTGTGCCCAGTGTCTGCAGTGGGTTTCTTAGGCCACAGAGCTCAGGTCATTCTTGCTCTGTCTGCAAACACGTGCCATGCGCTTGTCTCTCTGGCACTCTCCTTTCCTATTCCCCTCCAGTTTTCCACAGGGGTTTCTCTGAACTGGCTATTCCTGTTTCCTTTGACTTCATGTTCTCCAGAGTGGAGTCCTAAAAGGCAAAATTATTTTTTCAAAACAGTATTTTTTTATGCTTTGAGAATTTCACATCATACACACCCTAATCACACACACTTCCCAGTCCTTTAATGTCTACCCCCTGCCCTTGTGACCTCCCCTAAAAAGAACAATGATGTGGGCTGTCCTTCTGGATGATGTGAATATGCTTTATTACCATTGGTTAATAAAGAAGCTGATTTGGCCAATAGTCAGGCAGAATGCAGAATACAGAATAGATGGGAAATCCAAGCAGAGATACAGGGAGAAAGGAGGCCAAGTCAAGAAGACACCAGCAATCAGGGAAGCAAGATGTGAGGTAACAAGTCACGAGCCTTGTGGTAAAATATAGGATGGAAATGGGTTGATTTAAGTTGTAAGAGCGAGTTAATAAGCCTGAGATAATAGGTCAGTTTATAATTAATATTACAAATAATATTGGTTATTTTCTAAATGGCTGTGGGCCTGGGTGGAAACAACACTGGTGGTGGCAGAGGTGGGTGGGGAGAAGTGGTCCACTAGGACCAGGCGAGACACAAAAAAGTTTCTGGCTACATTTGGCGTGCCAATGTTGGACTCTCGAGTTTCTACATAAGACCTGAAAAGTTTTTTTTTTTTTTAAAAGGATTCGAGCATAGCATGTTGGATTCCTGTCACACTATACAGAGGCATCTCCAAGCTATACAGTGCACTGCATAGTGGATTTAGTTTTTATTCATACAGAAAAAAGATTTATGGGCAGTGTGCTATAAGTTGTTGTTGGTAGCATTGACCCACAGACTCTTAGAATTGGGCCAGTGAGCATGGCTCCCAGTGTAAATCCCAGTCTCTGGCCTCCATCTTTGGAGGCCCCGCCCATGTGCCCCTTGCACCTTGACCCCTCTTCAGAAAAGGTCAAGACCACTCCCTCAGGCTATTTAAACTGCTCCCTCCAAAATAAACAGGCCCGCCCCCCCCCCCCCCCCCCCCCCCCCCCCCCCCGCCAGTTGCTTTGCAGCTTTTCAGTTTCCGAGAGCACAGTAGTCCAATTAAATCTGAATATTTTTTAATTTGGTTTGCTTTGATTTGGCTTGGTTGGGATTTTTGCGTAGGCAGAGAGCTCGTGTTAGAAAATATTCTTAACACCCAGAATTAGTGATGATTGTAGTTTCACCATGTTGGAAAGCCGAATGGAGTAGAGCCAACAGCCAAAATCTGTGCTTTGGTCCTAGCCACGTCCACTTGCCAGTTTAAAATAGTTATCAAAAAATCTAATCTACATAGGAAGTAGAAAAAGACAAGATCTCCTTTGTAAATTGGGAATGTGGGGACCATGGGAGAGGGTAGAAGGGAAGAGGTGAGGAAGGGAGGTGAGTGGAGAAAATATATAGTTCAATAAAAAAATAAAAAATAAATAAAATGATTACAGCTAGACAATAAAGACAGATTCAGACAAAAAGAAACCTCTAAACCTCTAAACCTTTGAACAATGTGTTTAAAAAAATGTATGTAGACTTAAGAAAGAAAATGGGTATAGGCAGTTATAGAAACAGTTTTTAAAAAATAAAACAAACTCTTTAAAGAGACAGTAAAAATAATATAAAAAAAGTCACACACGGATAAAAAATTCACAGGGAATATGGATCCTGTATAGTATTGTGTTGATTTTAAATTTTTTGGTTGCTAAAAAACAAAGGACAAGAGATTAAAAGAGATGCTGATCAAATATCAGATTAAGAGACGCTGATAAACATACCAACTTAAATATTTTAAAAATGTCTTAGCTTTAAAACAGAAGTCAATAAATATATTTGTAAAATGTAACTTAAGAGATGTATTGCTTTGGAGAAGCAGCTTTGCTTTTGTTTCTGTGTGAAATATGGACTTGGAGACATATCAGAATGAACTTGGCCTCTGTGGCTGCAGAGGGGGCTCCAGCTCCGTGACCTCAAGTACTTTCCCTTTGCCTCTTGGCATCTTTTCCCTGTATTTACACTTTAGCTAGTAAATTTCCATATCTCAAAATAAACTCAATGACATTTTAGACAATACAATGCCAGGTACAAATACCTGATTCATAAGGTACCATGGTTTTCTGCGATTCCTCTAAAGTAAGTTTTGCACAGGCTTTGTATCCATGGGAAACTCTCAGACAAGATTCACATAGGGCAACAAAAGGTTTTTGCAGCACAAAGGAAGGATGAGGAGCTGGGTGAAAACTCCAGAGCTAGACCAGGTATAACCCAGTGGGGTTTCATGGCTAGTGGAGGTTGCTTGCTATCCCTCTGGTGCCAGGCTAGTGGGGGACATTATGCCACAGAAACCCTTGGGTGCAGATCACTGCTCTCTGCAATGAAGAGTGGCCACTCATAAGGGTTGAATGCGAAGTGAGGCATTCAGTGAAGGCAGCACTGAGACCACTAAGCTTACTCCTGATGTATGTATAAGAGATGTTTCTGTGATCTGGTTTATTCCTGATACTGGCATGCAGACAAATAAGCATGAGGCTGCCAAAGTCAGCCTTTTTTCAGTTCCAAGGAAAATAATCACTGAGCTCATTATGCATAGGAGCAAAAGTATAATGAGAGACAACAGAGGCATGGATTCAAAAAGATGTTGAGATAACTTTTCTGGTGTGACCAACTGTGACATGGTGTGCAGGAAGTAGAGTGCTATGTTTCAACATGTTGGTGGGAAACTGCATTTCCTTCTTTGTTCCCAGAGCCGGATTTCTGCAAAGTAGGACAGTCATGAGAAATCATTCCCTGCAGTCAGAGGGTCCTGAAGAAGGACCCTAATGATTGTTGGAAGACAATGGGCATTATTCCTGCCTCATCAGCCCCTGACCACTAAAAGTAAACCTGCCTTTCTGGGTGGTGGTGGCAAATGCCTTTAATCCCAGCACTCAGGAGGTAGAAGCAGTCAGATCTCGGTGATTTCGAGCCTGGTCTACAAGAGTTAATTCTAGGACTGGTATATCAAAAAACAAAAAAAAAAAAAAAAAAAAAAAAAGGAAGGAAGGAAGGAAGGAAGAAAGAAAGAAAGAAAGAAAGAGAAAGAAAAAAGAAAGAAAAAAGTAAACCTGCCAAGGTCTTGTGCTTGGGGTTTACAGAAGAAACTCTCTTCATTGGTCAATAATAACTCTTTCTTTTATAGGTGCCAGGCCACACCCTGAAATATATACCCCGGGAATTCCTGACCTGAGGACATGCATACTCAGCACTAATGCCAATGATGGAGGAGAGCACTTCTAGCCTCCTCATTCTCTGGCAAACTAGCAGGTCACTTCCTGAGTTTTAGAGCAGCTCAGAGGCTCCACACAACTTCAGAACATGTTGTGTAGGGCAATCAAATGGTTTATGTTCCAACACCCAACTGCAGACCACCGCCACCAGTTCTTAGCAAGTTCTGGGGACAACAGGAAGATTCCCTTGTGAAAGCCTCCCAGTGGATGTGTTATTGTGGAATCCCTTCCCTACTTCATTGTTGTGTACATTTTCACAGTGCAGAAAAGTCCCCAAGCCTCTCTGTCCTCACAGACGACCCAGGAAACCTACTTGAGCAGATAAAGTGCCTCAGCAGAGCCTTGGGATGTGAATGTGCATCTCTGCATAGCTTCTAGACTGAATTGCCTGAGAAGGTCCAGGGACCCTCTTTCCCAGGCCACCAATAATCATGAAAATGGTGCACTTGTATCTCACTGGTATTGGATAGAGACAACGTACAAACAAATACTGAGGTACAGAGGGAGAATTCCAACAGAATTTACTCTAGTTGGCATTCAGAAGACTTTAGAATGTCTGAGAAGAATCCAAAGGAACAAAGGAACTCTCAGATACCCCTGCTCCTCAGCAGCAGTCACTGTTGTTATGGAACAATTTTTTTTCACAGATAGACTCAATAAAATGATGCCCTAACACCAAATGTAGAAACCAACTGAGTCTAATCCTAGAACAGATGGCAGAGGGCAGAAAATTCCTCTAGACCCTGCAATTCTGGCCCAAGCACTTCTTCCCACAAAGCATCAGAGATCGAGAAAGTCCAATAGGGAAGTAATTGAGTCTGGACATATCCAATCCAACACAAACCCCAGTTGTAATGATCTGTTCTGTCTCTTTAAGAGACAAGCCATGCGCCCCCCCCCACCCCCACCCTGGTCTGCTGAGACAGGCTGATCTTCAGCTTACAGCTTGAGTTCTCCCCCTTTTCCATCTCCCTCTCAAAGAGGCAGCTTCTGCCTCTCCGCACTTCTCCCCTTCCCCCTTTCTGTCTTCCCCCTCTCTGCTCTTCTCCCCTTCTCCCTTCCCCCTCTATAACCCACTGAATAAATATCCAACCTCACTCTGCATGGCGTGCCTATCCATGTCTCTGTCTTTTGCCTGCCACCGCGTGTCTCCCTGCCCTGGACCAGCCATGACTTGGGGACCTGCAGCCATCCCTGCCTGGGACTGGCTGCTCTCAGAGCCCGCTGCCTGCTGCCACATGGCCCGCTTCCACCGCTTGGGGACCTGCAGCGTTTCTGCTTAATTTTTCCATTATACCAGCAACAGACTCACCTACATCACATCAGCTTATTTTGTCACAGGCATCCCAGGGAAATCAAGGTAGAAAAATGGTCTGTTCAGTAGGGGCTGCAGGACAAGTATGGAAAAGGAAACCATAAGGAACCCATTAGAAAACTGAACACAGTCTCAATATTACAGGTGACCCCAGATCCAAACACTACAATGTTCATGTAACAGTTACCGAAGAGACCTTCGTAAGTTTCTGCCTCATAAAAAAGGAGATCAGAAACAACACAGAGAAGATGAACTGTGGACATAAGCTCTGCATCCATCAGCAAAAACAAAACAAAACATTAACAAAAAACAAGCAAACAAAAACCAAACAGAAGCTGGAGCATGGCTAAAAGAGTCCACATCCTAGGACTTCTAGTGGAAACCTGGCGCTATCTCCATGGGAGACAACAAACCCCTGTTCTAGGCCAAGATGGTGGTTCAGTGCTAGGCAGCAGGAGGGAGTGTCCAGGATGACAAGCAGATGTGTTCTTCTCAGCACTCTTACACTTGTGTGACCCCAAGGTTACTGCATGAAGATGTGGGAAAGCAGCAGAATGAACACTGTCCAATGCTGGGGGTTCACTTCCAGCCCACTAGAAGGAGGATGTTGAAGGTAGCAGAAGTATAGGACTTGTTAGAGCTGCTGAGTCTCCATGCAGCTGCTTCTGGGGCCCAGAATGCCTAGAGTTGCACACTCCCCATCCCTGCTGTGGGAGCCAGCCATGATAAGCTAAGTAAGGGCAGGTCACCCAAAGGAAGTTCTTTACTTCTAACCATTATCACCTGTCAGAGTAGGACTCAGCCAACATTCCAACCAGGACACCCCTAGACAAATGTCAGTTAATCAGGGGTCCTAAACCTCAGAAACTCCTTACCCCCACCTTTTCTACTATAAAACCCCATTCTAAGTGAGCTCGGGGTTCTCCGATTATTCCAATATGCTGGACATGCGAAGAGACCGAGACCGAGTTTGCAAACTTGCTTGAAATAAAGGCTCTTTGCTTTTACACATGGGGCTCGGTCTCCTTGTTGGCTTTTGCGGGGACTTCGTGGATTGGGGAATAACACCTGCTCCACATACACTGCTAGATATCAACCCACGCAGAACCCACCATCCATCCTCCTGTTGCCTAACAATGACTTCAAGGCACCAGGTTGTGCTGGACATCCCACATACCACATATACATTTAGATATTAGGCCTTATCTGACGGTATTCCTTACCCCCACACTCATATATTTATGTTCACATACATTACAAGGTGTCAGTTCAGGATGCCTCCCCACCAATGACACAGCAGTAGGAGTCAAGATCCTACAGATATGCCCCTTCCAGCTGCTGTGCTAAAACAGCCTCGCCAGCATTCGGACTGCCTGACATTGCCTCTCCAGACACACACAAATGGTACCAACTAGCTGTTACATCCTGCTACATATACTCTCCCCTAACAACCATCTTTACTTGTACGCCACGACCTCGCCACCGAGGGCCTGCCCCCACACACGACGTCCCTGACTGCGGCGGCTGTGACACCGGAAGTCGTCGATCTCCGTCGGATCTCTAGCCAACCACCGAATTGCTTCTGTGACTTCCGCCGTAGCAACCACAGGAGCCGGAAACAGTAGTCGTGGTGGCGGAAACACTTTCATTTGGAAGCTGAAATGGCTCCATTAGGAGCCGGAAACGCCAATCCCGGAAGGTCCTTGGGAGAGGGAGTCCTAAGACATCACGAGGCCTATCGAGGCCGAGCAGGACTACTCAAACGATTGAAGTGAGTGTCACGACCGCGGGGGGTGGGGCGCCTCTCTGCTCTTCCTCAATATCCTAGACTTCCCCATGCTCTCATATGAGACAAACCGACGTCATGGCAGCGGCAGCCGTGTTTGTGCCAGGGATGACATCATCGCACCTTACCACAATCTCATGCCCCATACACAAGAACAGGCCCCCTACCTAAAGGACATGCCCCTCAAACAACACGCCCCACAATAAAGAACACTCCCAACCCACAAGGACACGTCCATTGCCCAAAGGACATGCCTCCTGCAGCGACAGGTGTCCTCACTCAACCACAAGCCCCTTCTCACAGGGACACACCCCTTCAAACAAAAATACACCTCCTGCTGTGACATTGTCCCTCCCTGAAGGAAAGGCCTCCTCTTAGTGCGCGCCTGCCCCCTCCCCAAAAGACACGACCCCTCTCACAGGAACACACCCCTCTCTCAAGGACACACCCCTCCCACAGTGCACCATGCCACACACACTTACACTAGAACAATTCTACTCTCACAAGACACGACTCATCTCTCAAGGACATGCTTCCTACCACAAGGACAGGCCCCTCTCATAAGGACACAGCCCTATGAAAAGGACAGGCCCACTCCCACAAGGTCATGCCCACACCCTCAAGCAACGCCCCTCTCACTATGACTTGCTCCTTGTAAGAAGGACATGCTCACTACCCAGACAAGCCCACTCACTGGACAAGTCTCATCCCACAAGGAAATGCTCCCTCCAAGAAGCATGCATCCCACCCACAAGGACACTTCCCACAATTATATGCTCTCTCCCACAAGTTCATGCCTCCTGCAAAGACACATCTCCTCTATCAAATCGTGCCTCTTCATGCTAAGTCAAGTCCCCCTCCCACAAGGACACTGCCTCTCCCTCAAGTACTGGCCTTCTAGGGCAGGATACTCGCCCTCCAATAAGGACACACTTCCTGTCACAAGGACACCCCCCCAGGACATGCTCTTTTCCACAAGGACACACTTGCTTTGATGAATATCTGCAAATGAGCTATATCAATCAACATTAATACATGCAAATGTACACTAATCCTCATAAGCACATGCAAACAAGCACCAATAGGAACATATACAAATGAACAGTCAACCACATGAATGTATGCAAATGAACATCCTTCCATACAAATACATGCGCAAGGAAAGCCATATGGAAATATGCAAACGAGCGCTCACCCATAGGAACACATGCAAATGAACACCCTCATGAATATGCACAAATGAGACAGTTCATGGGAATGTATGCAAATGAGCACCCATAGGAATACATGCAGATAAGAACCTATCCATAGGAATATATGAAGATGTGTAACCATAGGAGCCGTTAAAACAGAAAGGCTCTAAGAATTGCCACAGTCCATCCACTACTGTACTCTGCTCTACCAACCAAGCTATCGAAGACCTATGACTGAGCTATCAAATCCCTTCTAATGCATTAACTGGCTGTTTGGAGCCCATTTCCAATGAAGAGAAACCTTGCTCAGCCTAGACAGGAGCAGGAGGGCCTTGGTCCTGTCTCAATGTGGTGATGTGACACAATTTGTTGACTCCCCCACTTACCATCTCTGAGGAGCAGATTGGGGGTGGGGTGAAGAGAAGGTGTGGGGAATAGGGGGGAGGGAGGGGGGAACTGGAAATAGTATGTAAAAAAGGAAAAAAAATAAATAAGAAGGCTGGGGAGACAGCGGCAGTGGTGGAGGCAGCACCAAAGGTCAGACTGCTCTGAGTCTGATCTCTGGTCGACCACCGGAAGCCCTACCCAGACTTCATACAGTTAGTACACTTTCTGATTGCTCACTATTCCATATAAAGCAGAGTAACATTTATTTAACCACAGCTGCCTTGTATTCTGTATCATCTCTAGATGCTGCATGACCCCTAATGCTCTTCTGCTTGAGGAATAACATGAGATAAAACTTTTCCAGACCCATGGATACAGAGTAGTAACTGCTGTTATTATTATTATTGTTCCCTAGTTTACAATAAAGTCATATATGCACATCATAGGACATACATAAGTGTACCCCGCCAGCAGGTCAGCTATTCCTGAAGAGATGCTACCTGAAAGAACATGGGCCGGAGAGAGAAACGAGACCAAGCAAGATTCTATTGTCACTGGACTGAGCTCCCAAGGTCCTGATGAGGAGCAAAAGAGGGAGATCATGAGCAAGGAAGTCAGGACCGTGAGGGGTGCGTTCATCCATTGAGACGGTGGGACAGATCTAACGGGAGACCACCAAGTCCAGTTGGAATGGGACTGATGGAACAGGGGACCAAACCGGACTCTCTGAATGTGGTTGACGCTACAGCATGGACGGGCTCACTGTGAGCCTTGTCAGTTTGGTTGCTCACCTTCCTGGATTTAGGGGGAGTTGGGAGGACATTGGACTTAACATAGTGAAGGGAACCCTGATGGCTCTTTGTCTTGGAGAGGGAGGGAGTGGGGGTATGTGTGGAAGGGAGGTGAGGGAAGGGGGAGGAGGAGGGGAGGAGATGGAAATTTTTAATAAAAAAATGAGAAAAAAAAGAAAAAAACTCCCCAATATTATATAAAAAAGATTCTATTGTCAAGGTCTTCCTTTATTGGGGTAATGGTTGTGGCTTATATAGCCCTTGAATGAGGAACTTGGCTTGGGGTGGGGGTAGGGGTAGGAAGGAACTTTTGCCAGGGTAGCAAAGGTCATCAGTCAGCACCCCTGGTGTAAGCCGAAACATGTGATTCCATTAACATTTTTCAAGATAGTTGGAATATGGGGCGGGTTCCGTAAACAAATAGTTCTCAAGATAGTTGGGATGTGCGGCGGGTTCTCTGCAAACATCCTTAGGGCAATGACCCCTGCTATCTTTTTTTTTTAGGACAATGTTCCCCAACACATAAGAAAAATATACATGATCAACAACAATAAAACACCTAGAATTTGCCAATATTTTCATAGTAAGCAAGAAAAACATGTCGAAGGTCATCCTTGGCTACATAGAAAGGTTGGGGCCAGTCTGGGCTACGCGAGGCCCTGTTTGAAAATAAAATAATTAAAATTAGAATTTGCAAAGCAGAACAATATTTAAAAAAACCAAGTACTTCTTTCTTTCACACTGTTTACCTGTCTGTCAAGATGGGCCCCTTTCCCTAAAAGACCTAGTAGACTTACCCATAATTAGTTAATATGCCTTCATATCCGCTCATCCTCAGGTTTCCCCAGTCACGGCTGAACAGTGACAGCAGGTGTATGACGGGAGCCCCACGGCACTCTCAGTGCTCATTGTGTCTCCCTTTGTGCCTTCTCCCAGGATGATGGTGCAGGGCTACTGCCAGCCCCTGGAGAGCAGTGACCTCTGGTCACTGAATAAGGAAACACACATCAGAAGAAGTCGTCCCTGTGCTGGTAAAATAACTGGAAGAAGGAACGTGCTAAGTTGAGAAAGCGAGTGTCACGTTTCTGTGTTCTCTCAGGCAGATGTGGCCTATGCTGACCTATTGCCTTCCTTTAGCAACTGCGCCCTAAATCCTCTAAATTTCTTGTTCTGGGGAAACTGCATCACCTCCCTAGACTACAGTTTCTCCTTCATCAGATGGGGGTGGAGTGGAAGTGTTTAACACCAAAGGGAACTCCCAGAAACTCCCTCCTGTGTTGTCTGTAAGTTATATACCTTGACATCAGTGATTGATGAGCTCTCCAGAAGGAGAGAGGGGACCATCTGCCAGGCTGAAACTTGGTTCTGCTTCTCAAATGTTCATGCTGGATTGAATGGTTGTTTTTGTTTACACACACACACACACACACAGACACACACACACACACACACACACACACATATATGCACATCATCTATGGGTGTGCATTTACCATAGCATGCTTTTATGGAGGCCAAATTAGGGGAGTTGGTTCTCACCCTTTACAATGTGAGTCCTGGGGATTGAACTTAAGTTGTCAGGCTGGACAGCAGGTGCCACTGAGCCACTGAGCCATCTCACTGACCCTGAGTCTTCATTCTTCTCTGGATTTTTTTAGCTGCTCATGAGATAAATGTCATCTGATGACACTGATCTGATCAGTGCTAGATCAATCATTGCAGCTTTTCTAGACAAGTTGTATTTACTCATCTGGGGCAGATTTGGCCTGAACACTTCTGTTTTGCTGGAGAGGGTATGGCAAGAACTGGCCAACTAGGCTTGAAAGCTGCTACCCAAAGACTGACTCCATGACCCTGTAGGCCCATATTTCTTTTTTTAAAAAATATTTATTTATTTATTTATTTATTATGTATACAGTATTCTGTCTATTTGGTATGGCAGTCAGGCTCTGAAGCCATAGGCCCCACTTGAGGTGGTCACACAGCCCTGCAGATAGGCTGTCACTGCCCTAACAAAGGGTCAGGATGTGGTTTTGCTCCTTTCTTTGTAATTTGGAGGATGCCTGATAGAGATGCTAATTCAAACCTTTGTGACAGTTAGCATACACAGCAGACAGGAGGATGCAAACTTGACAAAACGCCATTTATCTGGTTACCTAGGAGACAGAATGCTAATGTATTTCCCCCTGAATTAAGTTTTGGTTTAAAGACTGTTTGGAGAAAAAAATGAGGATGAATTTTTCAGGATGTAAACTCAGAATATCATGAGGGATCTCTGAGAATCTCCCTCCCAATGAAACCATGTGAGTCATGTCTCCTCCATGCCGTTCCAGAGAGAGATAGTTTATGTTGGGGTCTGGTAAAGAAATAATTAATAATTAATAATAATTAATAATTCGGCTAGCCACCGAACCCCAACATAACCCAGACCTTCAGGGAGGCTCATCTTAGTGAGGGATCACTTGCTCTTTTTTTCCCAAAGGTGTGAACACATTTCATACCTGTGGATAGGGAAGGGCAGGGAACAAATCTTGTTGGGCCAGAACTTGGCAGGGTCACTTATCCAGAGAAAAGGTATAAGCTGAGATGGATTCTGGGCTGCAGGGAGTTCACATGGTGAGAGAAAGCGTGGGGTGGGAAGTCTGCCTTGGTTTCTTTTGCCCTAAGATTTCTATAGAGAAATCTGTCTGGTCTACCCTGCCTCCTGCTCCTGTCTTTGTTTCTGGCCCAGTTCTTCCATGGTTTGTGATAATACTTTGTGTTCTCCTCAGCCTGTGCTCCCCTTATGTAAGGCCATTTGGATCATGTTTCCTGTTGACATGACTAGTGGTTTAGTGGCTGTAGAAAAGAGCTTGGTGGTGTTTTTGTTGTTTTTGAATTAAATGGAGTCACTTACCTATTGTCATTCTGTCCCTAGGCAGATGCCCAAAAGAACTGGAAACTTAGGTTCTGAAAGACTTGTACAGACTTGTAGCTGCCTTGTTTGTGATAGTCCAAAACAGAATCAAACCCAAACACCCACTAGAATGTAAGTAGAAGTTGGAATCGCTGTTCAGAACAGAAGGAGGAAGTGCAAAGCTAAGTGGAAAGTGGACAGGTCATCATCCCTCCAGTATTCAATGCCTAAAGGAACTTGAACAACAAAATGAAGGGTGTGCCAGCAATGTCCAGTGTATCTAATTAAAAGAAAAGTAGAGCTGGAGAGATGGCTTAGTGAAAGTACCTGATGATCTTCCAAAGGATTCTAATTTGGTTCCCGGCACCCATGTTGGACAACTCATAGTGTTTCAAGTTTATTCAAGACATCTTGAGGAGATGGAAGAACTGTCAGTCTCCAAGCTCCATCTTTGGGAACTCATGGCTCAAAGAACTTTTATTTTTTTTTAAGATTTATTTATTTATTATGTATACAGTATTCTGTCTGTATGTATGCCTGCAGACCAGATGAGGGCACCAGATCTAATTACAGAAGGCTGTGAGGCACCATGTGGTTGTTGGGAATTGGACTCAGAACCTCTGGAAGAGCAACCAGTATTCTTAACCTCTGAGCCATCTCTCCAGCCCATCAAAGAGCTCTTACAGAGAGGGACTGAGTTCTACATCTAGGCTGATAACCATACTTGTCATTTAGGAGATATTTACCTTCCTCTCAATTAGAACATTCCCTGTATCAATGACCTTACCTCCTGAGTCAGTTTCCAATTATTTAGGTGAACACATTATTTTTAGGCAAGTGAATTTTTTAATTAATTAATTAATTTTTAACATTCAAAAATTTACACTTCCTCCCTTGTAGCCTAGCCATTCCCCTCCCTCTCCCCCACTCCCCCTCCTCCATCCAGCTCCCTCCTCAAGAGAGGGCAGAGAACCCTGCCCTGTGGGAAGTCCAAGGCCCTCCTAGCTATATCCAGGCCTAGGAAGCTTTGCATCCAAATAGACTCGGATCCCAAAAAAAACAGTACATGCAGGAGAAACAAGTCCAAGTGCCTTTATCTATGGCTTCTCAGTCAGCCCTGATTGTTAGGCACATTCAGAGAGTTTGGTTTGATCGCATGCTCATTCAGTCCCGGTCCAGCTAGATTTGGTGAGCTCCCATTAGAAGAGGCACACTGTCTCAGTGGGTGGACCAACCCCTCGCGGTCCAAACTTTCTTGCTCATCTTCTCCCTCCTTCTGCTCTTCAACTGGACCTTGGGAGCTCAGTCCATTCCTCTGATGAGGGTCTCTGTCTCTATCTCAATCCGTTGCCAGATGAAGATTCTATGGTGATATTCGAGGTAATCATCAGTGTGATAGTAGGCCAAGGCCAGTTCAGGCACCCTCTGCTCTGCTGCCCAAGGACCTAGCTGGGGACATCCCCGTGGACACCTGGAATCCCCTCTAGAGCCAAGTCTCTTGCCAATTCTAAAATGGCTCCCTTAATGCAGATATCTTCTTCCCTGCTCCTATATGTGCCCTTCTTAAATCTCCACCCTTCCACTCCCCCAAGCTTTCTCCAGTCTTTCCTTTCTCTCTTCTCTCTCCCCCTCTCCCCCTCCCCCACCTCCACCTCCACCTCCACGCATACCTCCACCCCCATGCTTCCAACTTTTGCCAGGCAATCTTGACTGCTTCGAGTTTCCAGGAGGATCTATATATGTTTTTCTTTGGGTTCACCTTGTTATTTGGCTTCTCCAGGCTTGTGAACTATAGGCTTAATGTCCTTTGTTTATGGCTAGAGTTCACTAGAGTGAGTACATACCATATTCATCTTTTGGGGTCTGGGTTATCTCACTCAGGATAGTGTTTTCTATTTCCATCCATTTGCATGCAAAATTCAAGATGTCATTGTTTTTTACCGCTGAGTAGTACTCTAATGTGTATATATTCCACACTTTATTCATTCTTCCATTGAGGGGAACCTAGGTTGTTTCCAGGTTATGGCTATTACAAATAATGCTGCTATGAACATAGTTGAACAAATGCTTTTGTAGTATGATTGGGCATCTCTTGTGTAGATTCCCAATACTGGAATTGCTAGATCCTGAGGTAGATTGATTCCCATTTTCCTGAGAAACCACCACACAGATTTCCAAAGTGATTGCACAAGTTTGCATTCCCACCAACAATGGATGAGTGTTCTTGTTATTCTACATCCTTTCCAGCATAAGCTATCATTGGTATTTTTGATTTTAGCCATTCTGACAGGTATAAGATGTTATCTCAAAGTTGTTTTGGTTTGTATTTCCCTGATTGCTAAGGAGGTTGAGCATGACCTTAAGTGTCTTTGGCCATTTGAACTTCGTCTGATGAGAATTCTCTTTTTAGTTCAGCACCCCATTTTTAATTGGGTTAATTAGTATTTTCATGTCCAGTTTCTTGAGTTCTTTATATATTTTGGAGATCAGGCCTTTGTCTGATGTGGGGTTGATGAAGATCTTCTCCCATTCAGTAGGTTGCCTTTTTGTCTTATTGACAGTGTCCTTTGCTTTACAGAAGCTTCTCAGTTTCAGGAGGTCCCATTTATTCACTGTTGCTCTTGTTGTCTGTGCTACTGAGGTTATACGTAGGAAGTGGTCTCCTGTGCTCACGTGTTACAGTCTACTTCCCACTTTCTCTTCTATCAGGTTCGGTGTGGTAGGATTTATATTGAGGTCTTTAATTCATTTGGACTTGAGATTTTTGCATGGCAATAGATATGGATCTATTTTCATTCTTCTACAGGTTGACACCCAGTTATGCCAGCACCATTTGTCAAAGATGCTTTCTTTCTTTCATTGTATACTTTTAGCTCCTTTGTCGAAAATCAGGTGTTCATAGGTTGGTGGGTTAATATCCGGGTCTTCTATTTGATTCCATTGGTCGACTTCTCTGTTTTTTATGCCCATACCAAGCTGTTTTCATTACTGTAGCTCTGTAATAGAGTTTGAAGTCAGGGATGGTAATGCCTCCGGAAGTTTCTTTATTGTATAGGATTGTTTTGGCTATCTTGGGTTTTTGTTTTTCCATATAAAGTTGATTATTGCTCTCTCAAGGTCTGTGAAGAATTTTGTTGGGATTTTGATGTGGATTACATTGAATTTATAGATTGCGTTTGGAAGAACTGCCATTTTTACTCTATTGATCCTACCCATCCAAGAGCATGGGAGATCCTTCCATTTTCTGGTGTCCTCTTCAATTTCTTTCTTCAAAGCCTTAAAGTTCTTTTTTTTTTTAATTTTTTTTTAATTTTTTTTTATATTTAAAAATTTCCATCTCCTTCCCTCCTCCTCCCCCCTCCCTCCCCTCCTCCTCCCCCTTCCCTCCCCTCCTAGTCCCCCTTCCCTCCCCTCCCCTCCACCCATACCTCCCCTCCCTCCTTCTCAAGGCCAAGGAGCCATCAGGGTTCCCCACTCTATGCTAAGACCAATGTCCTCCCAACTCCCCCCAGGTCCAGGAAGGTGATTGATCAAGCTGAGAAGGCTCCCACAGAGCCCGACCATGCAGAAGAATCAGAGCCCAGAGCCATTGTCCTTTGCTTCTCAGTCAGCCCCCGCTGTTGGCCACATTCAGAGAGACGGGTTTGGTCGCATGATCCATCAGTCCCATTCCAACTGGAGTTGGTGTTCTCCCATTAGTTCTGTCCCACCGTCTCCATGAGTGAACGCACCCCTCTCGTTCCTGACTTTCTCCCTCATGTTCTCGCTCCTTCTGCTCCTCATCAGGACCTTGGGAGCTCAGTCCAGTGCTCCAATGTGGGGGTCAGTCACCTTCCCCATCTGTCGCCAGCTGGAGGTTCCCTCACGGTCCTGACTTTCTTTCTCATGTTCTCTCTCCTTCTGCTCCTCATCAGGACCTTGGGAGCTCAGTCCGGTGCTCCAATGTGGGGCTCTGTCATTTTCTTCATCTATCGTCAGGTGGAGGTTCTATGGTGATATGCAAGAAATTAATCAGTATGGCTATAGGAACTGGCCTTTTCAGGCTCCCTCTCCTCAGCTGCCCAAGGAACTAATTGGGGGCATCACCCTGGAAACCTGGGAACCCCTCTAGGGTCAAGTCTCTTGACAACCCTCAGGTAGCTCTTTAAATTAGAATATATATGCTTCCCTGCTCCCATATCCACCCTTCCTATATCCCAAGCACCCCATTCCTCCGAGCTCCCCCCGTTCTTCCCTTCACACTTTTCTCTCCCCATCTTCCCTTGGCCCAGTCTTGCCCAACCCTCAAGTTCCCAATTTTGCCTGGCGATCGTGTCTACTTCCAATATCCAGGAGGATTACTATATCTTTTTTTGGGAGTTCACCTTCTTATTATCTTCTCAAGGATCCCAAATTTATAGGCTCGATGTCCTTTAATTATGGCTAGAAACCGATTATGAGTGAGTACATCCCATGTTCATCTTTTTGGGTCTGGGTTACCTCACTCAGAATAGTGTTTTCTATTTCCATCCATTTGCCTGCAAAATTCAAGATGTCATTGTTTTTTACCGCTGAGTAGTATTCTAGCATGTATATATTCCACAGTTTCTTCATCCATTCTTCCACTGAAGGGCATCTAGGTTGTTTCCAGGATCTGGCTATTACAAATAATGCTGCTATGAACATAGATGAGCATATGCTTTTGTTGTATGATTGGGCATCTCTTGGGTAGATTCCCAATAGTGGAATTGCTGGGTCCTGGGGTAGGTTGATCCCGAATTTCCTGAGAAACCGCCACACTGCTTTCCAAAGTGGTTGCACAAGTGTGCATTCCCACCAGCAATGGATGAGTGTACCCCTTACCCCACAACCTCTCCAGCAAAGGTTATTATTGGTGTTTTGGATTTTAGCCAATCTGACAGGTGTAAGATGATATCTCAAAGTTGTTTTGATTTGCATTTCCCTGATAGCTAGGGAGGTTGAGCATGACCTTAAGTGTCTTTTGGCCATTCGAACTTCTTCTGTTGAGAATTCTCTGTTCAGTTCAGTGCCCCATTTTTTAATTGGGTTAATTGGCATTTTACCGTCTAGTCTCTTGAGTTCCTTATATATTTTAGAGATCAGACCTTTGTCAGTTGCAGGGTTGGTGAAAATCTTTTCCCAGTTAGTAGGCTGCCTTTGTGTCTTAGTGACAATGTCCTTTGCTTTACAGAAGCTGCTCAACTTCAGGAGGTCCCATTTATTCAATGTGTGCAGCTGGGGTTATGCGTAGGAAACGGTTCCCTGTGCCCATTTGTTGTAGAGTACTTCCCACTTTCTCCTCTATCAAGCTCAATGTGTTCAAATTAATATTGAGGTCTTTAATCCATTTGGACTTGAGTTTTGTGCATGGTGATAGATATGGATCTACTTTCATTCTTATACAGGTTGACATCCAGTTATGCCAGCACCATTTGTTGAAGATGCCCTCTTTCTTCCATTGTGTACTTTTGGCTCCTTTATCAAAAATCAGGTGTTCATAGGTTTGTGGTTTAAGATCCAGGTCTTCTATACGATTCCATTGGTCAACTTCTCTGTTTTTATGCCAATACCAAGCTGTTTTCAATACTGTAGCTTTGTAATAGAGTTTGAAGTCAGGGATGGTAATGCCTCCAGAAGAACCTTTATTGTATAAGATTTTTTTGGCTATCCTGGGTTTCTTGTTTTTCCATATAAAGTTGATTATTGTCCTCTCAATCTCTGTGAAGAATTTTAATGGGACCTTGATTGGGATTGCATTGAATCTATAGATTGCTTTTGGTAGAATTGCCATTTTTACTATGTTGATCCTCCCAATCCACGAGCAGGGGAGATCCTTCCATTTTCTGGTATCCTCTTCAATTTCTTTCTTCAAAGACTTAAAGTTCTTGTCAAATAAATCCTTCACTTCCTTGGTTAGAGTTACTCCCAGATATCTTATGCTATTTGTGGCTATTGTGAAAGGTGATACTTCTCTGATTTCCCTCTCTGCTTCCTTATCCTTTGTGTATAGGAGGGCGACTGATTTTTTGGAGTTGATCTTGTAACCTGCCACGTTACTGAAGGAGTTTATCAGCTGTAAGAGTTCTTTGGTGGAGTTTTTGGGGTCGCTTATATATACTATCATATCATCTGCAAATAATGAAAGTTTAACTTCTTCCTTTCCAAATTGAATCCCCTTGATTCCCTTATGTTGTCTTATTGCTATTGCTAGAACTTCAAGCACTATATTGAAGAGATAAGGAGAGAGTGGACAGCCTTGTCGTGTTCCTGAATTTAGTGGGATAGCCTTGAGTTTTTCTCCGTTTAGTTTGATGTTAGCTGTCGGCTTGCTGTAAATAGCTTTTATTATATTTAGGAATGACCCTTGTATCCCTAATCTCTCCAAGACCTTTATCATAAAAGGGTGCTGAATTTTGTCAAATGCTTTTTCAGCATCTAATGAGATGACCATATGATTTTTTTCCTTCAGTTTATTTATATGATGGATTACATTGATAGATTTTCGTATGTTGAACCATCCCTGCATCTCTGGGATGAAGCCTACTTGATCGTAATGGATAATTTTTCTAATGTGTTCTTGGATTCGGTTTGCCAGTATTTTATTGAGAATTTTTGCGTCAATGTTCATGAGTGAGATTGGCCTGTAATTCTCTTTCTTGGTTGAGTCTTTGTGTGGTTTAGGTATCAGGGTGACTGTAGCTTCATAGAAGGAATTTGGCAGTGACTCTTGTGTTTTTATATTATGAAATACCTTAAGGAGTATAGGTATTAGGTCTTCTTGGAAGTTCTGGTAGAATTTCGCATTGAAACCATCTGGTCCTGGGCTCTTTTTGGTAGGGAGGTTTCTGATAACAGTTTCTAATTCTTCGTGACTAACAGGACTATTTAGAGCATTTATCTGGTCCTGGTTTAACTTTGGTATATGGTATTTATCTAAAAAACTGTCCATTTCTTTTACATTTTCCAATTTTGTGGCATACAGGCTTTTGTAGTAAGATCTAATGATTCTCTGAATTTCCTCTGTGTCTGTGGTTATGTCCCCCTTTTCATTTCTAATCTTATTAATTTGCGTGTTCTCCCTCTGCCGTTTGATTAGTTTGGCTAAGGGTTTGTCAATCTTGTTGATTTTCTCCAATAACCAGCTTCTTGTTTCATTGATTCTTTGGATTGTTTTCTTTGTTTCTATTTTGTTGATTTCTGCCCTCAGTTTGATTATTTCCAATCTTCTTCTTCTCCTAGGTGAGTCTGCTTCTTTTTTTTCCAGAGCTTTCAGGTGTGCTGTTAAGTCACCAATGAGTGCTTTCTCCGGTTTCTTTAAGTGGGCACTTAGTGCTATGAACTTTCCTCTTAGCACTGCTTTCATTGTGTCCCATAGGTTTGAGTATGTTGTGTCTTTGTTTTCATTAAATTCAAGAAAGACTTTAATTTCTTTCTTTATTTCTTCCTTGACCCAGGTGTGGGTCAGTAGTTGACTGTTCAGTTTCCATGAGTTTGTGGGCTTTCTGGGGGTAGCATTGTTGTTGAATTCTAATTTTAATCCATGGTGATCCGATAAGACACAGGTGGTTACTAATATTTTTTTGTAACTGTGGAAGTTTGCTTTGTTACCAAGTATATGGTCAATTTTTGAAAAGGTTCCATGAGCCGCAGAGAAGAAGGTATATTCTTTCCTATTTGGGTGGAATGTTCTATAGATGTCTGTTAAGTCCATTTGGTTCATTACCTCCATTAAGTCTTTCAATTCTCTGTTAGGTTTCTGTCTGATTGACCTGTCCATTGGTGAGAGAGAGGTGTTGAAGTCTCCAACTATTAGTGTGTGTGGTTTGATGGCTGCCTTGAGTCCTAGAAGTGTTTCTTTTATATAACTGGGAGCTTTTATATTAGGGGCATAGATATTCAGGATTGAGACTTCATTCTGATGGATTTTTCCTGTTATGAGTATAAAGTGTCCCTTTCCATCTCTTCTGATTGATTTTAGTTTAAAATCAACTTTGCTGGAAATTAGTATGGCCACACCCGCTTGTTTCTTAGGGCCATTTGCTTGATAAACCTTTTCCCAACCCTTTACTCTGAGTAGGTGTCTGTCTTTGTGGTTGAGGTGTGTTTCTTGTAAACAGCAAAATGTTGGATTCTGTTTTTGTATCCAGTCTCTTAGCCTGTGCCTTTTTATAGGTGAATTGAGTCCATTGATATTAAGTGATATTAATGACCAGTGGTTGTTAACTTCAGTCATTTTTAGTAGTAGAGTTTGTGTGTTTCCCTTCTTCTAGTTGTGCTGGTGAAGGGTCACTAGAAGCCTGAGTCATTGTGGGCGTTGTTGGACTCCTTGGTTTGTGATTTTCCTTCTATTAGTTTCTGCAAGGCTGGATTTGTGGCTGCGTATTGTTTAAATCTGTTTTTGTCCTGGAATATCTTGTTTTCTCCATCAATGGTGAATGCAAGCTTTGCTGGGTATAATAGTCTAGGCTTGCATCCTTGTTCCCTTAGTGTCTGTAGCACATCTATCCAAGCTCTTCTGGCTTTCCTGGTTTCCATTGAGAAATCAGGTGTAATTCTGATAGGTTTCCCTTTATATGTTACTTGACCTTTTTCCTTTGCAGCTCTTAATATCTGTTCTTTATTCTGTATGTTTTGTGTTTTGATTATTATATGGCGTGGGGATGCTTTCTTTTGATCCAGTCTATTTGGTGTTCTGTAGGCTTCTTGTACCTTCATAGGAACCTCCTTCTTTAGGTTGGGGAAGTTTTCTTCTATAATTTTGTTGAATATGTTTTCTGGGCCTTTGAGTTGTAATTCTTTTCCTTCTTCTACCCCAATTATTCTTAGGTTTGGTCTTTTCATGGTGTCCCAGATTTCCTGAATGTTTTGTGTTAAGAATTTGTTAGATTTGTTTAGTTCTTTAATCTGTGAGTTTATTTCCTCTATAGTATCTTCAGAGTCCGAGATTCTTTCTTCCATCTCTTGTATTCGGTTGGAAATACTTGTCTCTGAAGTTTCTGTTCATTTACTCAGAGTTTCCATTTCCAGTCGTCCCTCAGATTGTGTTTTCTTCAAACCTCCATTTCATTTATCAGGTCTTGTACTGTTTCCCTTACCTGCTTGATTGCTTTTTCTTGTCTTTCTTGTTTTTCTTGGGTATCTTTGAGAGATTTATTTATTTCCTCTACCTTTTTGTTTGTCATCTCCATTTCTTTATGGTAGTTTTTTACCTCCTGTTTAAGGTCCTCTATTATTTTCATAAAGTACTGTTTAAGGTCGGTTTCTTCTATATCTTCTGGGGTAGGGTATTTAATTCTTGTTGTTTCGGGATGTCTGGCTTGTGGTGATGTCATGTTGCCTTTCATGATGTTGGAGGAGCCCCTGCATTGGCGCCTGCCCATCTCTTCCTTCAAAAGGAGCCCGGAGGCGTTTGGTGTCCTAGACCAATCTTTGCTGTGACTGAAACTGGTTGGATCTCCCCAGTGCCAGAGGAGGACCTATTCCTTGCGTCACAATCTGAAGAAGCCTGCACTCCCTTGCAGGAATCCTCAGACCTGCCTGGAGGCCAGAGTCTGACTCCTCTGGGTGGATGGCCTTAGAACAGGAGCAGGACACCTGAGAACACTAGGGAAAGCTTGGGAGACACAAGCCTGCAGAGGGAAGTGGGGGTAGGGGGTCTGTGCTCTCTTCCAGGGCAGGTTGCCCCAGGGTCCACATTCACTCACCAGTTCAGATCTTAAAGTTCTTGTCAAATAGATCTTTCACTTCCTTCGTTAGTGTAACCCCAAGATACTTTATGGTCTTTGTGGCTATCGTGAAAGGTGATTTCCCTCTCTGCTTCTCTATTCTTTGTTTATAGAAGCGCTACTAATTTTTTCTAAGTTGATCTTGAATCCTGCCACATCACTGAAGGTATTTATTAGCTGTAGGAGTTCTTTGGAAGAGTTTTTGGGGTCACTGATGTACACAATCATATTATCTGCAAATAACGAAAGTTTGACTTCTTCCTTTACAAATCAATTCCCATTGATCTCCTTATGTTGTCTTATTGCTATTGCTAGAACTTCAAGCATTATGTTGAAGAGATATAGAGAGAGTGGACAACCTTGTCTTGTTCATGATTTGAGTGGAATGGCTTTGAGTTTCTCTCCATTTAATTTGATATTAGCTGTTGGTTTGCTGTATATTGCTTTTATTATATTTAGATATGATCCTTTTATCCCTAAGCTCTCCAAGACCTTTATCATAAAGGGGTGTTGAATTTTGTCATGCTTTTTCAGCATCTAATGAAATGATCATATGGTTTTTTTCTTTCAGTTTATTTATATGATGGATTAAATTGCTAGATTTTTGTATGTTGAACCAGCTCTGCATCTCTGGGATGAAGCCTACTTGATTGTAATGGATTTTTTTGTGTTCTTGGATTTATTTGCAAGTATTATATTGAGAATTTTTGCATCAATGTTCATGAACAAGATTAGTCTGTAATTCTCTTTCTTGATTGAGTCTTTGTGTGGTTTTGGTGTCAGGGTAACTGTAGCTTCATAAAAAGAGTTTCTTCTGTTTCTATTATGTGAAACACCTTAAGAAGTACAGGTATCAGCTCTTCTTGGAATTTCTGGTAAAATTCTGCATTAAAACCATCAGGTCTTGGGCTTTTTTTTTTGGTTGGCAGGTTTTTTTTTAAATGACAGCTTCTATTTCCTCATGACTTAAAGGTATATTTAAATTGTTCACCTGGTCTTGATTTAAGTTTGGTATATAGTATTTATCTACAAACAAGTCTATTTCTTTTACATTTTCCACCTTTGTTGCATATAGGCCTTTGTAGTAAGACTTAATGATTTTCTGAATTTCCTCAGTGTCTGTTGTAATGTCCCTCTTTTCATTTCTGATCTTGTTAATTTGCGTGTTCTCTCTCTGCCTTTTGATTAGTTTGGGTAGGGGCTTGTCAATCTTGTTGATTTTCTGAAAGTACCAGCTATTTGTTTCCTTCATTCTTTGGATTGTTTTCTGTGTTTCTATTTTGTTGATTCCAGCCCTCAGTTTGATTATTTCCAATCTTCTACTCCTCCTGGGTGAGTTTGCTTCTTTTTTTTTCATAGAACTTTCAGCTGTGCTGTTAAGTCTCTAATGTGAGCTTTCTCCGTTTTTTTTTTTTTTTTTTTTTTTTTTTCATGTGTGGGCACTATGGACTTTTCTCTTAGCACTGCTTTCATAGTGTCCCATAGGTTCAGGTATGTTGTGTCTTTATTTTCATTGAATTCAAGGAAGTCTTTAATGTTTTTCTTTACTTCTTCTCTGACCCTGGGGTGGTTCAGTAGTTGATTGTTCAGTTTCCGTGAGTTTCTAGGCTTTCTGGGGGTAAAATTGTTGTTAAATTCTAACTTTATTCCATGGTGATCTGATAAGACATGGGTGGTTACTAAAATTTTTTTGTATCTGTGGAAGTTTGCTTTGTTCCTGAGTATGTGATCAATTTTTGAGAAGGTCCCATGAGATGCTGAGAAGAAGGTATATTCTTTCCTATTTGGGTGGAATGTTCTATAGATGTCTATTAAGTCCATTTGATTCATTACCTCCATTAGTTCTCTTATTTCTCTGTTAGGTTTCTGTCTAGTTGACCTGTCCATTGGTGAGAGAGTAGTGTTGATGTCTCCTACTATTAGTGTGTGGGGTTTGATGTGTGCTTTGAGTTCTAGTAATGTTTCTTTTACATATGTGGGTGCTTTTATATTAGGGGCATAGATATTCAGGACTGAGACTTCATTCTGATGAATTGTTCCTTTTATGAGTATAAAGTGTCCATATCCATCTCTTCTGATTGATTTTAGTTTGAAATCAATTTTATTAAATATTAGTATAGCTAACACCCACTTGTTTCTTAGGTCCATTTGATTAAAAAACCTTTTCCCAACCCTTTACTCTGAGTGAATGTCGGTCTTTGTGGTTGAGGTATGTTTCTTGTAAGCAGCAGAATGTTGGATCCTGCTTTCACATCCATTCTCTTAAACTGTGCCTTTTTATAGGTGAATTGAGACCATTGATATTAAGTGATATTAATGACAAGTGGTTGTTAACTCTGGTTACTTTTTTTTTGGTGGTAGAGTTTGTGTGTTTCCCTTCTTTGGGTTGTGGAGGGTTGTTAGATGTCTAAGTTATTGTGGGTGTTGTTTGGTTCCTTGGGTTGTGATTTTCCTTTTATTACTTCTGTAAGGCTGGGTTTCTGGCTATGTATTTTTTAAATTTGTTTTTATCCTGGAATATCTTGTTCTCTCCATTGATGGTGAAAGAAAGCTTGGCTGGGTATAACAGTCTGGGCTTGTATCCATGGTCTTTTAGTTTCTGCAGCAAATATATCCAATAGTTTCTGGCTTTCATGGTTTCCATAGAGAAATCAGGTGTAATTCTGATAGGTTTACCTTTATATGTTGAACATTTTCCTTTGCCACTTTTAATATTCTTTCTTTATTCTGTATGTTTTGTGTTTTGATTATTATATGGTGAGGGGATTTTTTTATCCCTTCCATTTGGTGTTCTGTTGCATCTTGTACCTTCATAGGAATATCCTTCTTTAGGTTGGGAAAGTTTTCTTCTATAGTTTTGTTGAATATATTTTCTGGGCCTTTGAGCTGTAATTCTCCTTCTTCTGCCCCTATTATTCTTAGGTTTGTTCTTTTCATGGTGTATCAGATTTCCTGGATGTTTTGTGTTAAGAATTTGTTGGATTTGCTCTTTTCTTTGATCAATGAGTTCATTTCCTCTATAGTATCTTCAGCGTCTGAGATTCTTTCTTCTGTCTCTTGTATTCTGTTGGCTATACTCGTCTCTGTAGTCCCTGTTCGTTTACCCAGATTTTCCATATCTAGCCATCCCTCGGTTTGTGTTTTCTTCATTACCTCCATTTCAGTTTTCAAGTCTTGAACTGTTTCCATTACCTGTTTGATTGCTTTTTCTTGGTTTCCTAGTGTATCTTTGAGGGATTTTTTTCATTTCTCCAAACTTTTTGTTATTCTTCTCATCCATTACTTTAAGGGTTTTTTTCACACCCTGTTTAAGGGACTCTATCATTTTCATAATGTTACTTTTAAAGTCTATTTCTTCTACTTCTTCTGGATTAGGGTGTTCAAGTCTTCCCGTTGTATGTTCGCTGGATTGTGGTGTTATCATGTTGTTTTTCAGATTGTTGGAGAAATTCCTGCATTGGTACCTGCCCATCTCTTCCTTCAAATGCTGTTAGGAGAGTCTTGGTGGCTTGGTCTGATCTTTGCTGTGGCTACCTGTGTACTTGGGGGTTATTCTTGGTCTGCACTCTCTTAGGTCCCCTCAGCACTGGAGTCTCTTAGATCCTCTCCTCCCTAGAGTAGGCTGTGGTGGTCGATCTAAGGACCCCACAGATGAAAAGAAGTTCTTGGGGGGGGCAAGCTGGTATGGGGTAAGTAGAGAAAGGCAGTAGCCAGGGAGAAGCCCTGCTGAATCGTCAGAAAGTTTAGGGGATTGGAGGGTGCCTGTGCTCCATTTCCAGGGAGTCTGACCAGCTGGTCAGGCACTCATTTACCACTCCTGAGGGATGGAACTTCTGGTACAGGATCAGGCCACCTGCTAGCCAGGGACCATGCAGATAAAAGGGTGCGCTTGCTGGGTGCAGGCTCAGTGGGACAAAGAAACTCCTGCAGCAGTTGCCCTCACCATTTTGTCCCCAGACTCTTATCCCTGAAGCAGGCTGAGTTGGAGGATCCTATGACCCCACAGATGTAAAAAGGTGTTTGGGTGGCAAACTGGGATGGGATAAGAAGAGAAAGGCAGCAGCCAGGGAGAAGCCCCCTCTGAATGGCCAGAAAGTTTAGGGGAATGGAGGGTGCCTGTGCTCCCTTTCCGGGCTCCTGCGGCAGTTGCTCCCACCACTATATATATATATATATATATATATATATATATATATATATATATATATATATATCAGATGAGCAAGTTTTTTCTTTTTGACTCATTAGACATTATACTTGGATTTTAATAGGCTTTTCATTTTCTCTTGGCAAAAATTCCATTTTCCAAGCCTTTCTTTCATTTTTTTCTTTTCTTTTTCCTTTCTTTCATTTTTCTTTTATATAATGCCATTTAATGAATACATGAAAGAACAAAATAAATGAAAATAGAGAGTTGAGTAGAAATGTAACTTTCTGGGGTCCAAACTTTATGTTTTAAAGCTTTGAAAGTCACTACTGAATGCAGTTTTGGGGTGGGGACTAATTCAGAATTTCCTACACATCGCTTGGCTGTGCCTGAATGTTCTCATTGTCATGATGACTCTGTAGCATAGTTAAGGGGGCCTTAATTACTGGGATACTGTACCCCAGGTCAGGAAGCAGAAGCTATGGGTGCTCAGCTTTATGAGCAAGTTATTATCCTACACTTTGATCTTATTTAAAGACCACTGCTCTTCCATGTTCTGACAAATGAAAAACATTCTTTTAGGAGGTTTGGGGACCAGAGGTGGTTCTTTTTTGCCCCTTCTTCCTGTAATAGTTGACTGTAATATCTCATGTGTTAGCCATCATAAGGTTTTTGTTGTTGCTGCTGGTTTAGAAGTCACAACACCAGGTAAAGAGGAATAGAGTATCTTTACCAGGGAGAAATCTGTAAAGGATGGCTTATCTAACAATAGGTAGTGTAAAACAAAATGAAGTAGCTATTAATTACTCTAACAGGTGATGGTTTAAAAGACTAAGGTATGATCTTCTCATACCTATAGTTTTAGTTACCTGTGATCAAACATCATCTGAAAATATTACATCTAAAATTCCATTCTTAAGGTTTAAATTATGCACTATTCTTGTTGCATCATATTCTGTCACCCCGGGTATGAATTGTTCTTTCATCCACTGTGTCCACACTGTCCACACTACCCACCTGCCAGTATTAGATTGGTGGTGCTTATGGGCAAGTGATCCTTAGGTAGCGGCCTAAAGCTGCATCACAGAGCCTGCCATTTGCCTTACTTCATCTGTCATCTCTTAGTATCACAAGAAGGATGAGGACAGAATAAGAAGATGCTTTGAGAGTAACAAAATATGCTGATATTGTGTCATTTTTATTGTAAATGTCTTTTTTAGTTTTTGGTTGACTTGTAGATTAAACTTTTGCCACAGGTATTTACAGGCATTTGTAAGAAAACATAGCCAATAATATCCATGGATAAGAGGGGATACTGTTTGTTTAAATGTGTAAGAACACAGTCTGTGTAGATTTGTGTCTGTAGATGGAGGGAAGAGTCTAGACTTAGGTGACTTCAAACTAGCATTTCACGTGTGTGGAGCCTGCTGGGGTATTTGTCTTCTTCATTCACGACTGGCCTATGTAGGACAGGGCAGAACTACAGAACCGCACAAGAGGATGGTCACTGTGCTAGTCATTGTGACCACCTGAGGACTTAGATTTATGAAACAAGGCTGTTTGAAAGCTTGTGTAGCCGTGGTGATTTGTTTTGTGGTGCTGGAGGTGGTGTTTGTCTTATTTTGTTTCACCTTTGAGATAAACTTTTGACATGTCACCATGCCTAGGCTGGCATTTTCCTTCCTGTGTAGCTGAGGATGACCTTGAACTTCAATTCTCCTGCCTCCATTTGCCAAGTACTAGGACTGTGTGCTCAAAGCATGCTCAGCAGGATTTGTAGTTCTTACTTACAAATGTGTATAAGTTGGATTCATCTTAAGTGCATTTCTGGAGAGATGACTCATACTGCTATTATGGAGGACCCAGATTTGGTTTCCAGTACCTGCATCAGGTGACTCACGACTACCTGTGACTCTAGTTTCTAGGGATCCAACACCCATTTCTGACTTCTACAGGTGTCAGTGCTCATATAGTGTACATACACTCATGTAGGCAAATGCACATACACATAAATAAAAAAATCTTTAATTTCTGCACATAATGTGAGGTCATGGTCTAGCTTATTCTCTGCATGTGGCTATCTAGTTTCCTACCACTGTTTTTTGATTTCGCTTTGTTTTTAGAGAGTTCCTTGCTCTGTCGCATAGGCTGTCTTTCTACTCTTCTTTTTTAAAATTTTTTTATGGTTTATTTTTTTATATTTAAAAATTTCCATCTCCTCCCCTCCTCCTCCCCCTTCCCTCCCCTCCCCTCCACCCATACCCCCCTCCCTCCCTCTCCAGGCCAAGGAGCCATCAGGGTTCCCTACTCTATGTTAAGACCAAGGTCCTCCCAACTCCCCCCCAGGTCCAGGAAGGTGATCGACCAAGCTGAGAAGGCTCCCACAGAGCCCATCCATGCAGAAGAATCAAAGCCCAGTGCCATTGTCCTTGGCTTCTCAGTCAGCCCCCACCGTTGGCCACATTCAGAGAGTCTGGTTTGGTCTCATGTTCCATCAGTCCCATTCCAACTGGAGTTGGTGATCTCCCGTTAGTTCTGTCCCACCGTCTCCATGGGTGAACACACCCCTCACGGTCCTGACTTTCTTTCTCATGTTCTCGCTCCTTCTGCTCCTCATCAGGACCTTGGCCGCTCAGTCCAGTGCTCCATGTCTTTCTACTCTTGATAGTACTCCTGCCTCGCTTCCCAGGTGCTAAGTTTGCAGGCATGACCCACTTTGCCTGGCCTATCACCAGATTTTGAAAAGACTCTTTTATTGCCAATTAATGGGCTTGACGGAAATCGTCTGCTTTTGGATTTTTTTTTCTCCTTGTTTTTTTCCAGACAGATATTTTCTGTGTAGCCCTGACTTTCCTGGAACATACTCTGTAGGCCAGGCTCACCTTGAACTCACAGAGATCTGCCTGCCTCTGCCTTCTGAGTGCTGATACTGAAGGCATGTACCACCACCACCCCAGCCTGCTTCTGGATGTTTAATTTTGGGCCTTTACTTCTACTACACTGGTCCCTATGTAACTTCCTTGTGCCTTTCTTGACATCTGTTGTTTCACAGTAAAATTTTAAATTGAGTAGTATGACATGACATTCACTTTTTTTTTTTTTGCTCATCTGGGTCTTTTGAGTTCCCAGTACAGATATTTCAACTGATCCATCACTTCCTATAAGGCAGCCAGTTGAGTGTCTAATAAGAATTGTGTGTCTGGAGATGAGCTTGGGGCTGCCAAGCCTTTCAGTTATGTTCTCTCATTCAGGTTGCACATCCACCCTATGAGGTAAGTGATGTGGGATGTGCTTCTGTATATGTGTCGCTTTGCTTGATTGATGAATAAAGCTGTTTTGTCCAATGACTTAGAGTAAATCCAGGTGGGAAATCTGGAGAAAGAGAGAGAGAGAGAGAGAGAGAGAGAGAGAGAGAGAGAGAGAGAGAGAGAGAGAGAGAGAGAAGGAGGAGTCAAGGAGATGCTATGTAGCCACTTAAGAAGAAAGGTGCCAGAACATTACTGGCAAACCACAGTCTTGTGGTGATACATAGATGAATAGAAATGGGTTAATATTAAATATAAGAGCTAACTAGGCATACACCTGAGTCATTGGCCAAACAGAGTTGTAATTAATATAGTTTTCCATTTGATTATTTGGGTCTGGGGTGGCTGGGAAACGAAAGCTTAGTCTCCATTTACAGGTAGGCAGGACTTCTAATTTATTTTGACAGAACCTCACTCATTATATTGCCTTTTTTTTCATCAAGCTTGTGATCCCCTGTCTCAGCTTCCTCCAGCACTGGAGTTACAGTTATGCATTGCCATACCTGGCCTACTATGAACCCTGTTTTGCAAAAGAGGAAGTGAGCTTTAGTGTACCTGCAGCTGTAGTCAGCTAGCAGATGGCCCAGGCAGGACTCTGGGCTCCTGAGTCCACGGTCACACCTACTGCGTCAAGCTGCCTCTCTATGGTGACTTGTCTTGGGTTCTGCTTTTTACTCTCTTGACTGTGGGTTGCCTTTCTGGTGGACCCAATAACTGCTTTGCCCTCCTTGTTTTATAGGCAGCCTGTGCAAATTATGTATGCATCTCCTAAAGATCCCAACAAGCCCAAAGGGTTCGATATGAATGAGGAGGTCAAGGTGCTGATTGTCAAGTCCCTCTAGGAGGACAAGGACCCATCTCTGTTCAAGGTGTTATATATTACCTTTGGGCCCTACTTCCTCAAGAGCTTCCTGTTCAAGGCCCTTCAAGATCTGATGTTTGCCGACCCTGAAATCTTGAAGTAAGACCTCTTGCCTGACTTCCTAGTTCCTTTTTTAACTTCCTGGGTGATCCTGCCATGTGCAGGATCAGACTTGCGGCCCACTCCCTTCACCTTCCCCATTTTCATTTAGCTGCTATCTGAGTTGTAGCCACCTACCTGCCACAGAAGCCTCCTGAATACAAAGTTGGGAGAATGTAGGGTTATCTAGAGCAAATATGTGCAGGCAGATTTTATGAGCCTCTGCAAACTGGAAACCAAGAAGACAGCAAGGGGTCCTCTGTCATCTTTCTCTCCATCACCTTGGTCCCAGTGTGCTCTATTTGACCACCTTTGTGTGACTTTCCAGTGGAGAGACAGATCTATCAGTGTGATGATCCTAAGGCAGAGGTCCCTGTTGTAAGAGCCTGGCACCTGGAAGTCATATCACTCCTGTGAAGTAAAGTATTGTCAGACTTCCTGTGGCTCAGGTGGAAATCACTATGGTGACTTGGAAGTACTTCCTTCTGATGTGTGTATCACACTCATCCCCCCATCCCCAGCCACCCAAAGATTGAATATCAACTTAGTGAATGACAGGGAAGCCCCCTACTGGCAGTGCTACTTCTACACAGCACTGCTGTTTGTTAGCACCTGTCTGTAGACATTGGTTCTGCACCAGAACTTTCACATCTGCTTCATCAATGGCATGAACATCAAGACAGCTGTGGTCGGCACTGTCTATAAGTAGGCCAGGCAGCTACACTGAATCTTGTGATCTCCGAATCCAGGATGGCTAATCTGGAGCTCCCCATGACCTGTTTGGAAATTACCAACCCAGCATCCTGAGCAAAGAAATGATGGGGGCCATGGGGACCATGGGGCCAAGGGTAGCCACCATCAAGCTTTGTCCCTTAACAAAGTGGTTCTCAGTGGCTGATGTGTGGGATGTCAGTGAACCCGCAGTGCCTGTGGGCAGCTGGGTTTCTTAGATGGTTTGGCTCTCTCTGATGAAGTCATGGCTGGAGATCCAAGTTCAGGGTCTGAGGAGGCTCACTAGGTAAACTGCAAGCCTGATGACCTGGAATGGGATTCCCCAGAACCATGTAAAGTTAGCATGGTAGTACATGTCTATATACCCAGCTCAAGATAGGAGGTGGGGACAGGAGAATCCCTAGAAGCTCCTGAGAGAGATAGCCTGGGGTACAGAAGTGATGAGACCCTGCCTCAAACAAGCCGGATAACTTCTGACTACCACATGTGCACTATGGCTACATGAGCCTGCATATACATACTCATATATTGTGCAGTTTTTAAAATTTTTATTCTATTTTTCTTAAAAGAAAAGCAATCTGTGTTAAATCTTTAGTTTATTCCTGGGTTTGCTGTCACTCTCACTCTGGATTTGAACTTGAACAGAGGAGGACAAGCTTTAACTATTTATATTTCATGCTGGAGGTGCAAATGATTGGCAGAGACTATCCCAGAGCCATAGCCCCAACTCCACTTCTTTTTTTTGGGGGGGGGGAATTGTTGTTCAGTTTTTTCCTCATAATTTAAATTTTTTTAATTGAAAATAGATTTTTTGTTACAATATGTTTTGATCAAAGTTTCCCCTCCTCCAATTTCTGCTAGATCCTCCACATCTATCCAGATCTACACCCTTTATTTCTTTCTCTCTCTCATTAGAAAACAGGTAACTTCAAGGGACTCAGTGATCTTCCAGCCACTTGTGCCTTGGCCTCTGGGGCAGCACCACCACCTGGCTCACAGGCTGACAAGAGTGGCGGCTTTCCTAGTCTTTCCTACCCCTGTTACACTCGCCTGTTAGCTTGAGTCCTGGTGCATAGGCTGCAGCCTAGACCAGTGGGATCATGAAGCAAAGTTTGTTGTGTTCAGTAGCACAAGTGTATTTTTTAAGTCTCCCCACATGATTATGTACAACCATGCTTGAGAACAAGTGTCCTGGATGGATATCTCCTCTAGAGCAGCTTGCTCCTGATACCTCAAGACACTTTAGGTATTTTCTGGGTAGAAGCCAGAGACTGCCTTGCAGTCTGTATGCAGACTGGCCTAACAAAGCATTGTCTAGTTCCCAATGTCAGAGTGCCAAGGTCAATAGCCTTGTGTTGAGATCTGGGGCCAACAGCATGGTCATGACCTTTGAACTTTTTAAAAATCCAGAATCTTAGCCTACCACTACTACTAGCCTACTACTGATCAAGAAGCCACAGCGTTCCACCCTCAAGTGACATGCCTGTGTACTGAAATGTGCAAGACCATGTTTAGAAAGTGCTCAGGATAGGGAGGAGAAAGATCAGCAGTTACCACTGTCCCGAGTCTTGTCCAGGGCCTGGGGAGAGTCCACAACTCTTTGCCTTCACCTGGAGGATCAACTCTTCCCTTCTCCTGTATCCCACAGGCCCTTGTGATCATCAGTTCAGCTAGAAAGTCTTTTGCAGTTGGGGAGGTCTTATGTCCTTATGTCGGTGGATGCCCAGTGCTTCATGGACTTGGCCGCATATGTTAACTTGGTCTGGTCATCCCCTCTGCAAGTCATCCTTTCCCTCTGGCTCCCATGGCTGGTGTGCATTTACTCTTGGTCTCCTTGTGCAAGGAGGGCTGACCTTGACCTTGTCTAGGCCCTGACAGGGAGGGTATGGATGGGAAAGAACTTTTCTTGCTGTCATTTACATTTTATTTTCTGGTCTATTAGTCAGTTTCTGGTTATTTTATTCTTGTGTTATCAGGATTAATTTCCATTTGGTGGCTTGGTATATATATGCATCCTCTCTCTCTCTCTCTCTCTCTCTCTCTCTCTCTCTCTCTCTCTCTCTCTTTCTCTCTCCCTCTGTGTGTGTGTGTGTATGTGTGTGTGTTCAGAAGTGGAACTCAGGTATTCTCCCCAATCTTTCTCCATCTTATGTTTTGAGAGAGTGTGTCTTGCTGAGCCTTGGCTCACTAATTTAGCCAGGGTAACTGGCCGATGATTTTGTTTTTGCTTCCCCTGCCTCAGCATTGGGATGACAAATGGATACTGCCACATTCAGTTTATTTTCCTTTTGAGACAGGGTCTTGCTATGTTGTCCTTGCTGACGTAGATCTTGCTATATCTACCACGCTGTCTTCAAACTCACAGAGATCCTCCTGCCTCTGCTTTCAGTGCTGAGTAAACAGATATGCATCACCATGATTGTGTTAGTCTTTTTATGAAATATATATAAGTAATGACCTTTTATATGGTTAACTCATCAACTTTCTCCCACTGTACCCCTCAAATGTGAAACTAATTTATTTATTAGAATGTAAATATATTGGCTAAGAGTTCTTTGTTGTAAAGAATAAAAATCAATCTTAGCCTGAGCAGACAAGAGGAATTATGGGGGAGGAGTTCTCATACTTAAACAATCCAGGGATCCCCAGGTGTGGAAGGGTCCAGGAGAAATGCTATGTTTAGGGGACTCTTGCTATTTCTTGGCCCTGCTTTCTTTAATTGGCTTCATTCACAATGTCCTTGTGTCATCTTTACAGACAATATAAGAGAAGAGCAGATGACATTCATTGTCTCCATGGGTCTCTCCTGGGACACTGTGATTAACCAGCTCAGTCCTTTTTCCATCTTTGAACTTCCCAGGCTGTGGCCTGGGATGGAGAAGTCTCTGACAGGCCACCCTGAGTCATGAGTCCTCCCCATTGCAGAAAGATGTGATAGATCCAAGACTGAGAAGATGGTGAGCCAGGATGCTCCCGAAACAGTCCATGCTCTGTCCATTCCCCCATGAATTCTTTCTTTCTTTTTTCCCTTCCTTCTTTTTCCTCCGCCTCTCAGTACTGAGGATGAAACTTAGGGCCCCTTTGTATGCTAGGCAAGTGTTTTACCACTGAGCTTCATCTACAGCCAAAGGCATTACCCTCCTTACTCCCAATTGATGATTCTTAACCTGTCCTTCATGGACTACCTCCCAGTGCAGGCATGTGTCACTTTCACATGTGTGAGTGTGGGCACATGGTGGCTCAAGTGTCATGGCTCTAGGGGCAGTAGGACCTGGGAGAATGGAACCAATAAATGAAGTAAACTAAAGACTCATTCAATAGCCAACTTTATTCAGAACCCCAGACAATATATACTCTGAGGGTTAAGAGAGGTCACATGAGTAAAGTTCTCATAACTCAAGCTAAATATAATTGCAAGGACAAGCCACATGTGGCTAAAACATGTTTTTCCATAGAGGCATGTAAGTGATAATTTAAATATTTAACAACACCAGCAAGCAATAATGAGTAATATAAAATAAACTCACTCCTACCCACTTGCTATAAGCTGCAACATTATACAGTAATTGCTCAACCATCTTTTCATGAGCAACTTATCAGAACCAAGGGATCTGATAAAGGCTAAACCAAAAAGCAAGGCTTTTTGGCTTTATGGATTTGTGAATAAGTGGCTGTCCTTTGCTGTAGATTTTTCGCTGTAGCTGACCTCCCTTTCTGATACATATTTGGAAATTAATTCCCTAGTTCAAAACAGTTGCCCACTGCCAGGCCTCTGTTCTTCTCCCCTAGGTAAGTGTAGAGATCTGCCTTCCTGCAATTATCTTTATCAACAGGCATTTGGTCAGTGCTTAGGGTCCAGGCATAGAGCATCCCATTTAAGACATTTAAGATCTCCAAGGACATAGAATTACTACCTGCCCAGGCTGCAGCTCTGGTTTTACCCCACTTAGAAGATTCTTAACTCCTTATGCTCACTTCCACCTCCGTTTACTGATGATTTTAGTTCAGGACTCTCAAGGACAGCAGAAGGGATAAATAACTGCAGCCCAGAGAAAGACCCACAACACCCATGATCAGAGTGACGATAATAGCATAGCCCAGAACTGATAATTTATAGGCCTGGGTCTTCTTCACTTAGAGCAGTAAGTCTAACTCCAGACCTAGGCCCATAGAAACTACAGTGTCCAGTGTATGTGCTATCTGATCAAGAGCCATCAGCTTCCCCTAGGTTGCCTAGTTACCTTGCAGCCTTTATGCATACTGGGAGAAAAGAAGCGGTGTGTTGATTTAAACAATCCATTTCCTATTCACAATTTTATTTAAAATAAACCTTTTAGATCTTACTAACCACCTAAAAATGTAGCACAGCACATGAACCTTCCCCTCTAGAATCCTTTGATGATTTAATTCCTTTCTTAACTAATTTTCTCCATTAAGGCATTCACCAGACATATACTAGCCACTCCCATGTCTCTCTCTCTCTCTCTCTCTCTCTCTCTCTCTCTCTCTCTCTCTCTCTCTCTGTGTGTGTGTGTGTGTGTGTGTGTGTGTGTGTGTGTGTGTGAAAAATCTTATCCAATTTTCTACAGGGCAAAATAATTCTGGCTCTGGAACCAGCTAGGGCTGGGGAATTGCTGGTTTTAAGGGTATATATGACTGGGGACATTTGTAATAGGTAGAACAGTGAGGACAAGGAAGAATGATGTAGAACTAAGAACAATGTAGAAATAGGTTAAGCAAAGAAGAATAAGGATTATGAGAAGAATAAAGAAACATGGACAGACAATTCCTGTTGTGAATCTTTACCCTCAGAATTCTAGCCCCCTTTAGCTATTCATGGCATCTTTAATTGAACCCTGAAAGGGAGTCTTAAAGGTAAAAACTTTTAAGGTCCCTACTACCCACTATACTTGGGAAGAGCAAAAAACTACATTCCAAGAACTATTCCATGTTTTCAGGAAAATGAGGTCACCAGATGATGTGGGATTCCCCTCTGTATGTTGTGAATACCATTGATTAATAAAGGACTGCTTTGAGATTATAGCAGAGTGGGGCAGACAGAGCTACACAGGGAAAACTAAAGTGAATGCTGGGAGAAAGAAGGGCAGAGTCGGGGAGAAGCCATGTAGCCCCGCTGAACACAGATGCTGGAACTTTATCTCGTAAGCCACAGCCTTGTGGCGATACACAGACTAATAGAAATAGATTAAATTAATATGTAAGAATTAGCCAATAAGAAGCTAGAGCTAATGGGCCAAGCAGTGTTTTAAATATTTTAGTTTCTGTGTGATTATTTCAGTTCTGGGCGGCCAGAATGAACAAGCAGCCTTACTACAATCAGACTCTCATCTTGCTTTCTTGGATTGTTCTCATAAGCTCTTAGAATTCTCATAGGAATCTGTTCCTGTACCCTGTTCTGATGCTTGAGGTTAGAGGATAATTTTGGATGTTGGTACTCATCTTCTACCTTGTTTGAGACAGGATCTCTTTGTTGTTCCCAGATGTATATGCCAGGCTGGCTGACCTGCAAACTTCCAGGTTTCTCCTAGCTCCACTTCCCTTCACACTGTAGGTCTTAGAGTTTACAGTGCAGACTTAGAATCTGAGGATCTGGACTCAGGTCACATGTGTCTAGGACAAACATGTGACCTACTGACCCAGCTCCCCAGCCCTCCCTTTTTTTGAGTCCCAGTATCCTTAGTATAGGAGTGCATCAGATTTGATCTTCTGAGGTAGATTTATGGCCTCATGGTGTACTGTCCTTGATACCCATGGATGTTAGCTTCTTATGAACTTCATGTCTCTGGTGGGTGTTATACCTGATCATACCAGCAAAAACAAACAAACAAACAGCCTCAACCCCCCCAAAACAAACCAAAGCAACAACAACAACAATAAAAATCAAGCTCTATCTGTTGAATGATGTTTACATTTAAACTTTAAAAAATTACATTTATTGTGTGTGTGTCATAGTTCATGTGAAGGTCAGGGGGCAACTTATGAGAGTCAGTTCTCTACTTCTACCATGTGGGACCTGGGGTTATCAGACTTGTTGACAAGAGGCTTGCAGACAACACATGACCCCATCGTCCCAGCACTTGTGTGGCAAGCACCCGTGCTGACAGCCGGCCATTTCACCAGTCCCACTGTTTTGTATAGGGATGAGTGGTGAGTGAAATGCTTTGATGATGCATCTGAGAAAGCAAAACAGCAGACCCAGGACCTGGCTGTTACGGAGCAAGCCCTGCACTGTGGCTCTAGCCACACGGAGAACATAAATAGCTAAATACAGATCTTCAAGTGGATACCATGGAGTGCACCTTTCCTAGGAACTATAGTCCACGTGAAAGGTTGAGAAGCCTCCATGGTTGGCTTGTGAGTCATAAAGAAGGATATGATGAAAGCTGGTCAGCCTATACAGTAAGGCTGTCTTGAGACCACAGCAGGACTTCTTTATTCAGACCACCAACCTCGCAGTATAGGAAGGTGGCTGCTGAGGTTGCCCTGAAACTAGGCTGTCTCTTCCATTCTGGGTTCTATGACCTTGGGTATCTTCTCCCCTCCCCCAGTTGAGAAATATTTATTGTAACAGTGTGTGTCCTTAATGTCCTAAATTGCAGCTATTGGCTAAATGAGTATGTGATCCTCAGGGAGACTAAGCAGATATCAAAATTATTATAAAATTTATTTCTTAATATATTTATATTGTATGATAAACCAATAAGTTGGCTGGAGAGATGGCTAGGGTTATGGTGCTTGTTGCTTTCAGAGAATCCAAGTTTGGTTCCTATCACCATGTCAATTGCCTGTAACTCTAGCTCCAGGGGATCTGATTTCTTCTGGCCTCTGCTGACCAGCATATGTGGCATTTTTACACATGCACACATAGGAATATAGATCAATTTACAAAGTGCTTGCCAGATAAGCACAAAGGTCCAAGTTTGATCCCTCAGACCCTCCCCTCAAACAAAACCAAACAAAGCAAACAAACCTCTGTATTATAAGAATTGTGGCATCTGAGTCAGAGAAAAGACAGATTTCTAGGGCTCACTAACTCACTAACTCACAGCCAAGCCAGCCAAGATCTAGGCCAAAGAGAGACCCCATCTCACAGAATAAGGCAGATGTATCCTGAATTTGAACTCTGATCTCTCTCTCTCTCTCTCTCTCTCTCTCTCTCTCTCTCTCTCTCTCACACACACACACACACACACACACCACACGTACATTTGTATGCTTGTATGCTGTACCCCCTATGAGCACCCAACATATGTATAGTAGTCCTCATGCACATACACTTGTGTAACGTATCCTGCCCAACAAGCACAAGCATATATTCAAATGATTATAATAAGTAATATTTAAAAAAACAATGCATTTGATCATAGAATGCTCTGCTAGACTATGCTGGGAGTGTCATGAAGTGTGTGATGTGTACTGTATCAGGGTCCCCAGAGCCATATCAGGCTTGAAGATTTTCTAGTTGGATAGTAGAATAAGAGTTGATTATAGAAAACCATCAGAGGTGCTTGGAGATGGATTAATCCATAAAAGGCCTGCTGTGCAAACATCAAGGCCTGAGATTGAATCTTTGTTACCCATGCAAAAAGCTGGGCCCAGTAGATTATGTCTATAATCACAGCATTGGGAAGAAGTGAACTCCAACAACCTCAGGCTGAGCAGGCCTGAGGTAGTGACCTCCACAGGAGCAGGCTTGAGCCAGTGACCTCTGCCAGAGCTGGCCCGAGGCAATAGCCTCGACAGGATCAGGTACAAGGGAGACACAAGGAAACAGGCCTGAGACAGAGACCTTTGTGTGACCTGGTGGGAATCAGCAACCTCCGAGGGAACAGGCACAAGCTGGTGACTTATCCTGGAGCAGGCCTGAGCCAATGACATCTGCTAGAGCAGACCCAATGCCATGGCTTCAGTGGGAGCAGGCCCAAGCAAGTAACTTCTGTGGGAGCAGAGACAAATTGATGGAGGAGGGTCTTCTGTTATGTGTTGATTTCATTGGTTAAATAAAGAAACTACCTTGGCTCTTTGATAGGACAGAAAATTATGTAGGTGGAGTAAACAGAACAGGATGCTAGGAAGAAGGCAGTGAGGCAGACACCTCAGACAGTCGCCATGCTTCTCCTACCCAAGACGGTGGGTAGAATCTTCCTGGTAAGCCACCACTTTATGGTGGTACACAGATTATTAGAAATGGGTTAATCAAGATGTGAGAGTTAGCCAATAAGAGGCTAGAGCTAATGAGTCAAACAGTGTTTAAAAGAATACAGTTTCCATGTAATTATTTTGGGTAAAGCTAGCTGGGTGGTGGGAAATGGCCTGCCGCTCCTTCTACAGATTGGCGCCCAATGTGGTAAACTTGATCCATGTAAAACCTAAGAGAGCTTAATTCGCTACTCGTCTCATCACTACAAATGGAGCCTATAGTGAGGAGCAGCAGGCTGTGTTCCTGCTGCCCAGCTCCCAGCTGTCAGGTCAGACATGCTGAATCTTTCCCGGTAAGACACCACTCATGGTATTACACAGATTATTAAATAGTTAAAGCAAGATGTGAGAATTAACTAATAAGAGGCTGAAACTAATGGGCCAGGCAGTGATTAAATGAATACAGTTTGTGTGTTATTATTTTGGGTTGTGGGTTTGAGCCCCACGTTGGGCGCCATTCTGCAATGTGAGCTGTTGCAGGAAGGATGAAAAGCAGGCCTGCCCACAACAGCTCACACTACAGGAGCCCAGATATGGATAACTGAATCCACAGAAAGCCTGACAAAGCTTGGGAAAGAATAGAGTAAAGCATATTTACTTGGTAGCAGCAATTTCTCAGGTCTGCTCTGCTCGCTAGGGGCAAAGGCTCTCATTTAAGAGAGGCATTCTGACTCAGCTTTAGCTGTAAAACCTTGCAGCTCTTTTAAGAGGTCCTGCCACGAAACACTTAAATGGTGTTGATGAAAAGCTGAAGGCATGCTTTTTGGTTTTCAGCTGTAGCAGGAAAAAAGTTTTAAAATGCCGACTTTCTGAGTCATCCTGCCAGGGCAAACTCTGACTCTTTCAGGCAGGCGGTCCAACTGACTGTGGTCTGTGAGCAGAATGCTGCAGCTTGCTTGCTGGCAGGGACCTTGAAATGCCACAGAGTTGTGGCAATAAAAATGGCTCCAGAGGTACCTCTGCTACGAGGCTGGAAAGCTAAGGAATGGGCTGGATCCAGCTGTCAAAGCCATGGCTTTAGTCCTACCAATGTTGCTTGGTAAATTAAAGACTTGTGTGGTCAGAAAAAGAGAGATATACAGTAAAGAGAGATTCAAAGACAAAGAAAACCTCTAATGGTTTACAGTGTGTTAAAAATATATGTAGGCTAAATGTTAAAGTTCTTAAGAAAAAAGAAGAAAGAGAGTAGTTGGGTGTGGTGGTACACACCTTTAATCACAACACTTGGGAGGCAGAGGTGGATTTACCTCTGTGACTTCAAGGTGTGGCAGGACACACCTTTAGTCCCAATGCCTGGGAGGCAGAGACAGACAGATCTCTGAGAGTTCAAAGACAGCCTGGTCTACAGAGTTATTCCAGGACAAAGATATACAGAGAACCTGTCTCAAAAAAAAAATAAAAGTAAAAATAAGTGAAATAGAGGTTAAAATAAAGCCACAAAAGATGGAAAATACACAGAGAATCTTGATATTGTATGCTATTAGGCTCTCTTTGAATTGTTTGAATGCTGAGGAAGGAGCAACAGCTGCTAAAAGATATTTGTTTATAAATGCTTCTAAACTAATCCAAGATAGATATTTTGAAAATACCTTGACTTCAAAATTTGGATCTAAGGTTAGGATGTTTTGGAAAAGTTCTTCTTTTGTTTTCACAGAGGATGAGACCCTGTGGATTGCTTCTATCCCAATACAGTATGATAGACCACGCCCTCCTGAAAGGTTGCTGTGAACACCCTCAAAAAATACTTCACTCAACTGCCAACTGAGAGGAACCTAGCACACAGGTTATACCATGAAAGACCTAAATAATAGCACCCCCATTCAGCAGTTAGCAGCTTGAAGAGAAAAAACTGTGCCCATATTCCCAAATATTGCTTATGAATGTTCTTTTACATTTAAAGGGGGAGATGATATAGATATGAATAATTTGCATTGGTATAAATTTTGCCTTACTGATAGAAACTTAAGGTCTATTTTGTTATATGTATATGTATTTCTGATCTTGATTAAGATATTATGATTGTGTAGTTCATTTAAAAATGTAATGTATAATTAGGAAATATAGCTTATTAATGGATAATCATCAATAATAGTCAAGCTTGTAGTCATGTTAGTTAGATTTTCTAGATATATAGAGATATATTTAAGTTAAATAGGCATTCTTCATATCTTTCAAAGACTACAGAATATGGCATTTTAAATGTTTTAATAACTTAGGGTGTGAACACCCTCAAAAATTATTTCATTCAACTGCCAACTGAGATGAATCTAGCACACAGGTTATACCATGAAAGACCTGATTAACAGCGCCCCCATACAGGAGGAAGCAGTTTGGAGAGAAAACAACTGTGTTCATATTTCCAAATATTGTTTATAAATGTTCTTTTACATTTAAAGGGGGATATGATATAGATATGAATAATTGGCATTGGTATAAATTTTGTCTTATTGATAGAAACTTAAGGTCATGACAATGAGACACATCTGCTCCTGGCAGCTCCAATCTACTTCAAGAGGAAGATGGGTATCAAATAGGCTCCTTATGGAGTTGGTTAGCCATTTGGGCAAGAAACTGCTCTTGCCTGTACTGTTGCATAAACTGGACACAAAGAACCCACAGAAAGAGGACTGCTGAACTTGCTTAAAGGTGAGATGGTCTTTTGGGGTTCCTGACTCATGAAAGAGTCTGAGAGACATTCTGCAGGACACAGAAAAAAGTGATTGAACTGTCTTTGAATTTTCCTGCTTCATGGAAATGTCTGTTGGATACTATGGGCCTGTAGGCTGAAGATGGATGCCCCAACCGTACAAAAGAACTTTGGGTGACTGTACAGGCAACGAGATGTCTCTGTCATTTCTAGAGTTTGGAAGTTGCTTATTTCTTGTTTAGTTAGGTAATATTATATCCTTCTTGAGTCTTTGATGGAGTTGAAGAATGGATAGATAGTTATAGTTTTCCATTGTTATGATGAAGGATAAAATAGTTATAAATTTTATAACTGTAATTCTTGCTTGACAACTGTTTTGCTGTATGTAATTTTGCTGTGTTAAAACAGAAATAGGGGAAATGATGGAGGAGTGTCATCTGTCTATGTGTTACTTTCATTGATTAATAAAAAACTGCTTGGCCTGATAGGTTAGAACATAGGTGGGTGGAGTAGACAGAACAGAATGCTGGAAAAAAGGGAAGTGAGTCAGATGCCATGATTCTTCTACCTGAGATGGATGTAGGCTAGAATTTTTCCCGGTAAGCCACCACCTTGTGGTGCTACACACATTAATAGAAATGGGTTAATCAAGATGTGAGAGTTAGCCAGTAAGAGGCTGAAGCTAATGGGCCAAGCAGTGTTTAAATGAATACAGTTTGTGTGTAATTATTTTGGGTAAAGCTAGCCGGTGGCGGCGGGAAGTGGCCTGTAGTTCTTTCCACAAGTGGCCCCCAGTAAGTGGCTGAAGCTAATGGGCCAAGCAGCATTTAAATGAATACAGTTTGTGTGTTGTTGTTTCGGGTGTAAAGCTAGCCATGCATCTGGACCCGATGAAAAGCAGGCCTACTCACCTCATCACTACAACAAATGACTCCAAGGATTACAGAGTGACCCTCAGGAGTGCTAAGCCACCTCAGGGAACACTGAGTGACCTACAGAGTGACTGGAGCCGTGGCCCTGACTGCACCACAAGGAGCAACTATCTGAAACTTGGATCCACTGGCACCTGGAAGACTGATACCAGAGACACAACCTCAACTACAACAATCAGAGGAAAAGATGGGTAGACAAGGTTAGAACACAACCAATACCATAAAGAGCAACATAACACCAACAAAAACTAGTGGCCCTATAACAGCAAGACTTGAACACCCAAATATACATGAAGCAGAAGAAAATGACCTAAAAAAATAACTGTAGGAGAATGTTTGAAGCCCTTAAAGAGGAAAGGAAAAATTCCCTCAAAGAAATGGAAGAAAAGACAAACAAAAAATTGGAAGACATCGACAAATCCCTTAAAGAAAAACAAGGAAAAGCAACTAAACAGATGAAATGAATGATTCAAGACTTGAAAACTGAAATAGAGAAAATAGAGAAAATACATACTAAGGGAATTATAGAAATGGAAATTATGAGAAAATGATCAGAAACCACAAATGCAAGTATAAATAGCAGAATACAAGTGATGGAAGAGAGAATTTAAAGCACTGAAGATACATTAGAGGAAATAGACTCATCAGTCAAAACATTAAATCTAACAACAGTTTAATACAAAAATATCCAGGAAAAATGGAACACCAAAAAAGATCAAAACTAAGAATAGTAGGGATAGAAGAAGAAGTCTAACTCAAAAGCACAGAAAATGTATTTAACAAAATTATAGAAGAAAACTTTCCCAACCTAAAGAAATATATAAATAGGAAGATACAAGAAGCTTACATAACACCAAATAGACTGGATCGGAAAAAAGTCCTCTCGCCACTAATAATCAAAACACTAAACATACAGAATAAAGAAAAAATATTAAGAACTACAAAGGAAAAAAGGTCAAGTAACATATAAAGGCAGACCTATTACATTTGATTTCTCAGTGGAAACAATGAAAACCAGAAGGCCCTGGCAAGCATTATGCAGACATTAAGAGACTATGGATGCCAGCCCAGACTATTATATCCAGCCAAACTTTCAATCACCATAGAAGGACAAAACAAGATATTACATGACGGAACCAGATTTAATCAAACCTAGCCACAAACCCAGTCCTATACAAAGTACTAGAAGGAAATCTCCAACCCAAGGATGTTAGCTAAATCCACAAAAACACAGACAATAGATGACGTCACAGCACCAACTCCCAAAGAAGGGAAAGAACACACAATAACACAACCAACAATGAAAACTAAAATAATAGGATCTAGCAATCACTGGTCATTAATATCCTTTAATATAAATGGACTCAACTCACCTATAAAAAGACACAGGCTAACAGATTGAATACAAAACCAGAATCCATCCTTCAGCTGCATACAAAACACACACCTCAACCTCAAAGACAGACATTGCCTCAGAGTAAAGGGTTGGAAAATAATTTTCCAATCAAATGGACCTGAGAAACAAGCTGATGTAGCTATCCTAATACTAACAAAATAGACTTCAAAGTAAAATCAATCAAAAGAGACAAAGAAGGACATTTCATATTAGTCACAGGAAATATCAATCAAGAGGAAATCTCAATACTGAATATCTATGCCCCAAATTCAAGGGCACCCTCATATGTAAAAAAACACTACTAAAGTTTAAATCACACCTTAAACTTTACACACAAATAGTGATAGACTTCAGCAACACACATTACCACTGGACAGGTCTGTCAGAGAGAAAATGAACAGAGAAATCAGAGAACTAACATGTTATGACTCAAATGGACTTAACAGAAATCTATCGGACATTCTGTTCAAACAGAAAAGAATATAACTTCTTCTCAACCACTCATGGAACCTTTTCAAAAACTGACCACATACTAGGTAACAAAGCAAACCTCAACAGATACGAAAGAATTGGGATAAACCCATGTATCTTCCATGTATCTTAAAGGCTTAAATTTGGAATTCAATAGCAACACTAATTTCAGAAAGCCCACAGCCACATGGAAATTAAACTGCTCACCTGAATCATCAATGGATCAAGGAAGAAATAAAGAGAAAAATTAAAGACTTACTAAAATTCAATGTAAATGACTATACAACATTCCCAGATTTATGATGGGACCCAATAAAAGTGGTGTTAAGAGGAAAGTTCATAGCACTAAATGTCTACATAAAGAAGCTGGGAAAGGAAACAAGCTCTACAGGGAGCAGAAGCCAGGAACAAATTCAGTCCCGGCAGCTAACCCAGTCCCGAGACACGGGCAGATCAGGATTGAGCCAGCAACCAGATCCAGAGTCAGTGATATCCACTGGAACAGGTACAGGGGAATAACCGCTGAGTGAGTGAGCCAAAGCCAGAGAATGCTGAGGGTCTGGACATGAATCTGGGACCTTCAAGGGAGTAGACCTAAGCTGGGGCCCCAGTGGGTCTGGGTGTGAGTCTAGGACCTCCCAGGAACTAGGCCTGAGCCAGGACCTCTGCCAGTCTGGTTGTGAGTGAACCTGGGACCTATAAGGGAATAGGCAGGAATCAGACATCTTGGCAGGGCCAGGTGTGATTAAACTATGCTGTCCCAAAAGATCCTCCCATCTCTGTTTGCCTGGTAACAGAACTACAGGGGTCTGCCACCATGTCTGCCTTTTTCACATGGATTCTGGGGATCAAATTCAGGTCCTTGTGTGGCAAGCACTTTATGAAATAAATCATCTGCCGACTCCCCACAGCAGGTATCTTACCAGGTCTTTATAGGATGAGTTATTGGCCTCATTTGAATTCATTGCTTCATTGGTTAAAGGACCTTCCTTATGAGACCACACAGACCAGCCAGTAAGGCTGGCATTCCTTCCCCATGGCAAGCAGGGCTGAGGCTGAGGATGGAGCTTGGAGCAGGAAGGTGACTCAGCCAGCCTTAGCCAGAGAGGATACAGAGGCTATAATTCTGGGTTTTGTTTTGATTTTTTTTTACAATGATGGAGAAACATACTGGTTCTTCCTAATTATAAAGTAGCAATGTGTGTAGGAAGGAATGCTGTTTGAGGAAAAATAGCAAAACCAAAGCAAATATTCCCATCCTTTATGCTGTGCATATCAACTTCTAAAGAATGGCAATTGCTCTTGAAGAAGAGACTGTCATCTGTTGCCAGTCTGTACACATTTTGCTCAGCATGCCAGCACAGGCAGAACTGAGCATCATAGACTGGTCTCGTGGTGGGTTTGAGTGGAAGAATAGTGAAAGTTACTGTGCAAAACACAAACATCAGAGTCAGGCATGGTGGAGTACACCTGTTAGCTCAACACTAGGGAGGCTGAGATCAGAGGGTTGGAATAGCCTGGCCTATGTAGAAAGAACAAGGAAATGCAAATCAAAACAACTTTGAGATACCATCTTACACATGTCAGAATGGCTAAAATAAAAAACACCAATGATAACCTATGCTGGAGAGGATGTGGGGTAAGGGACACACTTATCCATTGCTGGGGAATGCAAACTTGTACAACTACTTTGGAAATCAGTGTGGCGGTTTCTCAGGAAAATGGGAATCCACCTACCTCAGGATCCAGCAATACCACTCTTGGGAATATACCCAAGAGATGCCCAATCATACTACAAAAGCATTTGTTCAACTATGTTCATAGAAGCACTATTTGTAATAGCCAGAACCTGGAAACAACCTAGGTTCTCCTCAATGGAAGAATAAATAAAGGAAGTGTGGCACATATACTCATTAGAGTACTACTCAGTGGTAAAAAACAATGACATCTTGAATTTTGTGTGCAAATGGATGGAAATAGAAAACACTATCCTGAGTGAGATAACCCAGATTCCAAAAGATGAATATGGTATGTACCCACTCATTAGTGGATTCTAGCCATAAACAAAGGTCATTGAGCCTATAGTTCATGATCCTAGAGAAGCTAAATACTAAGGTGAACCCAAAGAAAAACATATATGGATCCTCCTGGAAATTGGAAGCAGACAAAATTACCAGGCAAAATTTGGGAGCATGGGGGTGGGGAGAGGTGGGGGAAAGGGGAGAGGGGGAGAGAGAAGAGAGAAGGGGAGGATTGGGGAGAGCTTGGGGGAGTAAGATGGTTGAGATGGAGGAAGGGCGGATATGGGAGCAGAGAAGAAGATATCTACATTAAGGGAGCCATTTTAGTGTTGGCAAGAGGCTTGGCTCTAGAGGGGTTCCCAGGTGTCCAAGGGGATGTCCGCAGCAAGGTCCTTGGGCAGTAGAGGAGAGGGTGCCTGAACTGGCCTTGTCTCATAGCCACACTGATGATGATGATATCTTGAATATCACCATAGAACCTTTGTCTGGCCATGGATGGAGATAGAGGCAGAGACCAACATTGGAGCACTGGACTGAGCTCCCAAGGTCCAGCTGAAGAACAGAAGGAGGGAGAAGATGATTATGGAAGTCAGGACTGCGAGTGGTTCGTCCACCCACTGAGACGGTTGGACTGACCTAAGGGGATCTGGACTGGGACTGAATGAGCATGTGATCAAACTGGACTCTCTGAATGTGGCTGACAGTGGGGGCTGACTGAGAAGCCAATGATAATGGCACTGGGATTTGATTCTATTGCATGCACTGGCTTTTTGGGATCCTAGTCTGTTTGGATGCTCATCTTCCTAGGCCTGGATGTAGGGGCGAGGGCCTTGGACTTCCCACAGGGCAGGGTACCCTGCCCTCTCTTAGGACTGGAGGGGGAGAGGAAGGGTGAGTGGGAGAGTGGGAGAGAAATGGGAGGAGGGGAGGAGGTGGAAATTTTGAATGGTATTATTTATAAAGCAAAAAATAAAATGTTTGAATAAAAAACAAACAAACAAACAAAAAGAAAGAAAGAACTTGTCTTAAAAAACAAGGGCTGGAGATGTAGCCCAGGGGTAGAGTGCCTGCTTCACGTGCACAGCGCTTGAATTTAGTTCTTAGCACTGCAAACACCATGGGACTGTCAAATGCAGATTTGTGTGGTGACCTCACAGTTCCTTCATCTACACTCTTGGGTGGTGTTTCTCTCCCTCTTAGAGTTTCCTATTCAAATGGTTCTTCCCAACTCTCTGAATTACCCTTCTCTGCACACTGCCCCCTCCAGCACTGGTTCTAGCCTGTGGTTCATTTTGTCTCCATCTCTGGAGTCCAAGAAGGGCTCTGCTGACTTTGTCCCTTGCTGCTTCTGCCTGACACAGGGTGTGTCCTCCTGAGAGGGAGAGGGAGAGGGAGAGGGAGAGGGAGAGGGAGAGGGAGAGGGAGAGGGAGAGGGAGAGGGAGAGGGAGAGGGAGAGGGAGAGGGAGATAGGGAGGAGAGGGAGGAGAGGGAGAGGGAAGAGAGGGAGAGGGAGAGGGAGAGGGAGGAGAGGGAGATTGTGTATGTGTGGTGTGTGTGTGTCCCCAAAGTCTTTGGACCTGAGCCATGCCACCGGGTCCCAAGAGCCAAGCTACCTCTAGTCTCTACAGGGCTGTGACAGTTTCCTTCATGGTGCTGATGGGGTCAGGTCTCTGCTTTGCTCATAGACACAGATCCTGGTCACACATGGCATCGGCTCCCTGGCCCAAGTGAATGTCATCATTGTTATGAGTGGCGGCCAGAGATAGGTTCCTACCAGGAGCTGCTAGACCGGGATGTGGCCTTCGCCAAGTCCTGTGCACCTATGCCAGTGCTGAGCAGGACCTGGCCTCAGAGGATGACAGTGAGGATGGCAGGGGGGACTTTCAGGAACTGACTCTGATCATCATAGCTGCTTATGGGAGGGTTTATCTGTGCCCTGGGGGTGCAATTTATGAGAGTATTGGGTGACAAGACCAACAAATGGATAGACCTGCTTAACCTTGCAGGTCGCTTGACACCCAGGTACACAGGGTTGGGCTTTGGCTTTGTGAACTCAAGATTAGTCTCTGTCCTTCCTGTAAAGTACTTTCTCCTGTGGACTTTAGGCTCCTTGATGGCTAAAATGGGGACAATAATAATTATAGTTTTCTCTGTTCCCAGGGACCTGAGTACCAGTGACAGCCATTATGTAGCCCAGAAAAGCAAAGCATGAGGACATCGTGGCCATGTTCCTCAGAGCTTTGTGCCCCAGGGCCCCCCCGTAAGACCCTCCTAGCTGTGTCTCTATCCCTGCCACATCCAAAGAGCAATGCAGGGCCAGCCTGACATGTGCTGGTGATTAGTGTGGTCTTGGGTATATGCGACATCCTGGGTGCTTAATAACTATAGCTGTATTGTTTCCCCTGACACATGGCACCACAGGCCTGATTATTATAGCACCCCACCTGTTGTCCTGGGCCTGTGCTGTTGGCACAAGGTTTATGTGCCTGTTGAATCTGCCCCTGGAGACTTGGTTGCTGGGGGACTTAAGAAGCAGGTGCCAGACTCCAGCAGCCTCAGTGACCAGCAAATTGGGGATCATCTGCAGCCTTCTCAGGTAGCCTCTGATTCTATCAGTCAAACAGGCTCTCAGAGGGCCATGTGGTTAGCTGCATCTGGGGAGCAGTGGCCGCAGTTGACAAAGATGATGCCAGCAATGCCTGCTTTACAGCCCACAGGGACACCCCTATGAACTGGACACCCTACTTTGGTTACAACTATTGTAAAATGTCTGAAACTTGTTTGAAAACCCCTCACCTAGCCAAAGCCTCTCTGGGTCATGCATGCTATCCTATACATCCCAGATAGATCTTCGGAACATGGCCCTCAGATGCAGCTGTAGGGCCACTCCCATTGCAATTTCCCAGGGGTAAAACTCTTATCAGAGCCAATGAATGGGGAACCTGCAGGTGGTAGCCTGCAGTTCTAAGGGCTGGCCTGAGTCCTTGGTGTCACTCAGAAAAATGTTTTTGCTGTCCATTTACCTGGCCATTTGAGCATTATGGAGCACCTACTGTATGTGAAGTACTTATGTTGTCTCAGGTCCTGTCTCAGGTTTTCTATTGCTATGACAAAACACCATGACCAAAAAACGCTTCAGCATTGCTGTTCATCATTGAAGGAAGTCAGGACAGGAACCCAGACAGGGTAGGCTCTCAGAGACAGGAGCTGATGCAGAGGCCGTGGAGGGGAGCTGCTTACTACCTTGCTTTCCCTGGCTTGCAGTCCACCTTCTTAAAGTACCGAGAACCAGCAGCCCAGGGATGGCACCACCCACCATGGGCTGGGCCCTCCCCGCTTTCTCACTAATTGAGAAAATGCTTTACAGCTGGATCTCATTGAGGCATTCTCTCAACTGAGGCTCGCTCCTCTGATGACTCCAACTTGTGTCAGGTTGACTCACAAAACCACCTAGTGCAGGCCCATACTACACTCCTTCCCCTGAAAGCAATTCCGGTGTCAGAGCTTTGAGTCTGGAAGTTCGCTGTAGAGTGTGGGGCTGTGTTGTGCTCAGGTCCCTCTCTTCACATTCACATCCTTCACCCTCCTTCACCCACAGGGTTCCTCTTGCAAAGTGCTGGGGCTCCAGGCATACACTGCCATGCCTAGCTCACAGTCAGCTCTTTGTAAAGGAAGCAGTAAAATGGAGGTTGGGCCACCTGACTGCAGGGGGCTCACCTTAGGATAATTTCTGTCTCAGACATTGTCATAGTCTGAGGCTGGGGGTGATGGCTTCACATGGAACTTACAGGGGGACATAACACAGTTCAGGTCTGGGGACAAGATAACATGAAAATCCCTCTCCTAGTGGACCTTAAAATGTAGAGGTAGAAGACAGATTTATGTACTTAGGATTCAACATAGGCTCTGGGAGCCTCTCTGAGGGGCTGATAGTCATGGGGAAGAGCATATTCAGAGGCCTCAGGACCATGCTGCAAAGGGGTAGGAGATAGAAAGTGAGGCAGTGAGCTGCTCACCCTTCAAGGAGAGCCTTGATGGAGTAGTTTTGAATTTTAGTCTAAATTTAGTGGGGAACTCTATTATTATTCATTTTTGTTTTAAGTGTACATGTATATGTGAACTTGAGTGTAAGTATGAGTACTGTGTGCAGAAGGAGACCAGCAGAGGGAGTCAGATCCTCTGGAACTGGAGATATAGACAGTCGTGAGCCACCGTGTGGGTACTGAGAATCAAACTCTGGTCCTCTGCAAGGTCAGCCAGTGCTCTTAACCACTGAGTCACCTTTCCTGGCCAAGCTGGGAAACTCTCGAATCCTTGAATGTCAGAGAAGAGAAATCTGGTCTAAGGACACAAAGTGACAATAGCAGGGCCACTCACATCTGGTCTCTCACGTGGGAGGAGTGAGGCCCTCAAACATTAGGGTGTCACGGAGGTTGAGACAGGGTCTCGCTATGTAGTTCTGGATGGCTTGGAAGTCTCTGTGTAGATTAAGTAGGCCTTGAACTCAAAAAAGACCCATTTTCTTGATGCTGGGATTAAAGACATGTTCTACCACACACACCATATCATAGTAGTTTTTAATAAATGTGATAGAAAGATGCCAAGTGTGGTAATGCACACCTGTAATCTCAGCACTGGGGAGGCTCAGGCAGATGGATCACTGAGAGTTTGAAACAGCAGCTCAAAAACCTTTATTGGGCTATAATTCAAATACCAACCATATGTCCATTGGTTTGTGTCAACTGGTATTTGTTGATGTACTGTAGCCACCATGATTAACTTCAGGACATTCTTGTCACTCCAAAGGAAAGGAAACCCCAGATCCATTTACATGCCCACATGCACACTGCCAGGTTTTTCTTTTTTTTCTTTTTCTTTTTTTTTGCCAGAGTCCCTTGATAACTGCTCTTGTATTCCATCTCTGTGGACTAGTCCACTCTGAACTATCCATTCTGCAGTACATGGTATTTTCTGGCTTCTTTCAGTTTCGTATTCTCAAGGCTTGTCTGCACTGCAGCCACACCTCCTTCCACAACTGCATAATTCTTCATTGTACTACAGTGTATTATAGACTTATAATTTACTCATTCATGGGCCTGGGGTCAGGTTGCTTCTGCTTGCTGACTGTTGTTAATTATCGTTCTGCTCTCTAGTGGTCAGAAAGAAAAGCTACAGTACTAATCCCAGCAGCTGGGAGGCTATGGAGGACTCGAGTTTGAGGATGGTGTGTGCTAGAGACACATTGAGACCCTACCTTGAGGATGAGGAGCACTGGCTTGTTTTTGCTGTGTGACAGCCTGCATTGCTGTCAGCATTCATATCTGACCATACATGTCCCATAAGCTCACACCCTGTGGTTGCAAAGGTCTGCCCTAAGTCTGGCCTATTTGTTCTTAGGCAGAATTGTCCTTACCTCTTAATCCAAATGATGGATTGTGGCATCTTTCTTTGTCACTGCATTTCACTCGCTCATTTCCAAATCGATGTGTAATGGTTTTCTTGAGTCCCTGTTTGTGAAGGAAGTCTGTCTGTCTCAATAGTCCTGTCCCCAGTCCCCAGCCAGGTGAACCCTTTGTACACAACATGGAGGACTGTGTTTCTTAGTTGCCCTTTTCTTATATTTTAACAGAGTTCTACATGTATTTGGCATATATGTGCATATGCATGTGGGCATATAGAGGACTTAGAGGACAGCTTGCAGGGATTCAAACTCAGATCCTCAGGCTTGAACTCTCTCGTTGACCCTAGTTATTTTCTGTGCACATCACACTTTATTTGACAATGAGTGTTCCATCTTCCCCACCACAGTGGTGGGCTCATTTCCCCAGTTCAACCACCCAGCCCAGGCAGGAGGATCACAGGTTTGAAAACAGCCTAGGCTACTGTTTCTTGCCCTGAGAAACACAGAAGTTCCTCACTTCCTGGCCATCATCCTAAGCAGCAGACACAGAGAGTTCTACCTGACAGTTTTCTCTCACAGCCCTCAGCAACTGCTTGTCTTCCTCATGGTTCTGAGATGTTGGAAAGTGATGCTGAAGGCCTGACATTGGGTGCTGAAATTGCCCAGGTCTATTTTGGGGCAAAATATGAGGAATCCACCGCAAAGCAGTTGAGCTGTCCCCTCAAGGAAGGCAAGCCTACTGACCCCAGGAAGAGTCCCAGAGTCTTCTTGAGTACAGGTACCATTGGCAATTCTTTGGTTTCTACTTGAAGGTGGCAGGTAGTTACAGCTAGGCAGTGCATCTGTGCTGTGGGGTGGAGACAGTGCCTGGACTGTAATCCCAGTGACCCTAACTCAGTGCTGGGCGAGACTCCGGGGACATTCTGTGAATGATGCCTTTTATGTGACAATATGTTTTAGAATACTGATAAGGGACTGGAGCAGTAGCTGACTGGTAAGAGTGCTTGCTCTCATGAGAATCTGAGTTAGACTCCCCCGTGCCACCTGTGTGACTGTCAGGAGCCCCCTGTAAAAAGAGCTATAAAAACATCTGAGCAGAAGAGGGCTAAGCTCATTTTTCCCATGTCCTTCAGGTTTTGTAGCCAGTTTGGTACCTAGACCGAGGGTAGGGTGTGGCTGCTTTGATGCTCTGTAGTGTTCCATCTCCTATGCGAGGTGCACAAAGTGCCTGTATTGGATGGTGGCCCTTTCCTGTGCTGTGTAACTTCATGTGGTGCAGCAGGAGATAAGACCAAGTCTGTGTGCTAGAGTCTGGAAGGAGAGACATATTAGATTACAATGTCAAGGTGGTACCTGCATCAGTAGGAGAGACTGAGTCTTTGGGAGCACACAGAGAAAAGGCTCCACACCACCTTGAGCTGGGGTCCAGGACACATCTGAGCCAAGTGGCCTCAATCTCACCTTCATGCTGATCCTCATGTAGCCATCCAAATGGAAGGGTATGTTGGGGCCTGACTTTCCTTAGGGAGCAATATATTCACCCAGCCTCCTACTGTCGTGCTTTCCCTGAGCCTGTAGTCTGCCTTCATTTCCCCGACTGCAGAACTTTCCAGTCTCACTTTCCCCAGCAATGTGGGAATGGAAGTCAGGGCTTTGCTCATGTCAAGCCAGTGCTCTATCTCTGAGCTAAGCCATCACACCTTTTTCTTCTTTATTGCCCACATTGGAGACCAGACCCTAGTATAGTCTGGGAAAATACTGACTGAGCTGCATCCCCAGCCCTCCTTTTTTTTTGTATTGAAATGTTGCTCAGGCTGTTCTTGAACTTGCCATCCTCCTGACTCAGCTTTAAAGGGGGAATTCTCTGTTAACTTGTAACCTCCCCTAGTCCCATCCCTTCTAGCCTGTCTATGGCCCTCAGGACTGTCATGAGGGAGCCTGTCTCTGCATTTTGTATTGATCTGTGTGAGTCCTGACAGTGTTGCTAGCCCTGCACTTTCATCTGTGAACATCCTCTACCCTGCATACATACATCGATTGTCCTTCTCTCTCAGTACCAAAGAATGGAGAAACCAGTGTAAGAAGGGAGTCACATACTGATGGTTGCTGTTGAGTAGGAGGGACAGTGGCACTTGGTACCTTTAGTCACCATCAAGTGCCATTGGTTCTGATCTTGTTGACACCCAGTGGATCCTTCTGGGGTTAGGACAGGCATCTAACAGCTGTACCCCATGTGACCTCACCAATGGTTCAACATCAAAACCTTCTTCCTAGAGACAGGGTGGTGTGGGAGGTCCTTCTGCCTATGTGTTGCTTTTATTGGTTAATGAATAAAGAAACTGCCTTGGCCTGTTTATAGGACAGAACTTAGATAGGTGGGAAAAACTGGACTGAATGCTGGGAGAAGAAAGGCAGAGAGAGAGAGAGAGAGAGAGAGACCATGGAGCTGCCAGAGATGTGCTGCAACTTGCTGGTAGGCTATGACTTCGTGGTGATATACTGATTAATGGAGATGGGGTAAACTAAGATATAAGGATTATCCAATAAGAAGGTAGAGCTAATGGGTCAAGCAGTGATTTAATTAATACACTTTCTGTATGATTATTTCAGGGCTGAGTGGCCGGGAGCCAACAAGCAGCTCTCTTTCTCCAACAGCATGGATGTTCTGGGTATCTCCTGATAATCTGATCACATAGGATGAACTATGCACTGAGGGGCCTCTGGACCTTTGATCCCTCGAAAAGCCAAGCCTGATGACCAAGCAGTACCCACATGTGGAAAGTGAGAACTAGCTTCCTTGAGCTGCCTCTGATCTCTATGCATGCTCTGTAGCATGAATAAGTAAGTAGAAATTAAAAACAATAAAGAAAGGCAGGTAAATTGTGTTTATAATCCTGGTGCTAAAGAGGCAGAGACAGAAAGACCCTTGGGGCTCATGGCCAGGCAGTCTAGCCAGTGAGAGAGCCTGATTCAGAAGCCAAGGTGGAAAAGAGATCAAGGAAAACATGACATTGACTTCTGATCTCTACAAAGACTAATATGCATATACACAAATGTCGTGTGGTGTGGTTGTATGGTGGGCATGGTGCTGTGATAGCAAGGCATGAGCCACACACTGCCATGCCCTGTGGATGAACCTCACAGCTGCTGCAATGATGATGGGGAGATACCAGACTGAGAACTCGTTCTACTTCACTTCATGGGAAGGAGGTTTAAGAACAATGCAGTGATGGTGGTGACTGAAATCAGAGGAATGGCAATGGCTGGGGGAAGAGATCATCCGGGAGCCTCTGAGGAAACTCTGGGCATGGAGAGCTTGATGGCCTTCTCCAGGTGTAGATGAATGTGAGATGGCAGTTTTCATTTGTGGCTGAGAATGGAGCCTCAAGTCTCATGTGTGCTGGGCAAGTCTGCGACAGAGGATTCTCAGCCACAGCCTTGAGTCAGTGTTCACTCAGTGATGTTGCTCAGAGGATTTAGTACACCCCACAGCCACTGTCATTTCTATGTTACTATGGCAAAATACCTGACCTAAACAACTTAAGGGAAGAGATTTTCTTCTGTTCACAGTTTCAGTGCTGTCTGTTTTTGTTGGTAGGGAGGGCGTGGCATGGTCAGGAAGCAGAAGATGTTTGTGCTAGCTTCCTTTTTTATTTATCCAGACTTCATCCAGACTCCCAGAATGAGATGGTGTCTCTCACATTCAGGGCAGGTCTTCTGGCCTCAGTCAATCCTCTCTGGAAAATCCCACACTTGTACTCAAAGGTGTACTTCTCTGATCATTTTGGTGGCTCTTAATTAATGTTCCAGTCACTGCTACAACAGTATTTGTGTAGAACAGTTTAAAGGTGACTTTGAGATAGACGTATTTATAGGTACCCACAGAGCCTGTCCTTCTCTGAGAAAGGTCTAATCATCATACTCAATTCTGTCTATCTAATGTAGGCAGATTTTCTTTCCTGCCAGCCAGTTCTCAAATAACCACACAGGCTTATTATTAATTGCAAATCCTTGGCCAATAGCAATTGGCCAATAACAAGTCAGGGGCTCAGGGTTGTCACTAGCTAACTTTTACATTTTAAATTAACCCATATTTCTTATCTGCACTCTGTACATGGCTTGGTTCCTTTTCTCAGTACAGCAAGTTTATCTCCTACTTCCTCTGCTTCTCCTCATGACTCCCAATACTCCTCCTCTTCTTCCTCATGCTCTCTTTTTGTCTGCCAGTCCTGTCTAACCTCTACCAGTCCAGCTATTTGTCAGTCAGCTTCTTTATTAAATCAACCACAGTGACATATATTCACTATCTATATGTCTGTCTGTCTACCTACTATCTTAATTTTGTGGTTCTGGAAATAGAAACTAAAGTGTTAGACCAGTATCTTCCACTTATCCATGCTCCCCCCCACATCCCCTTGTATAATATTTCTATCCATACTATTCTCAATATATTAGTTAAATTCTCATGACTAATAAAAACTCAATGACCAAGACACCTCATCAAAGGAGGGTTTATTTGGGCTTACAGTTCCAGAAGGAGAAAAGTCCATCACCATCACATCTGGGAACCATGGACACAAATACCTTCTATGATGGCAGGAACTGCTGAGAGCTCACATCTTGAACAATACAAGATTCCCCATACAAGGCAGCAAATGGGGAATGGTACATGGCTTTTAAAACCTCAGATCTGGCCCCAGTGACATACTTCCTCCAGCAAGGCCATGCCTGCTAAACCTACCCAAATAGTGTCACCAGCTGGGGGCCAAGTCATACTTTTAAGCCCGTGAGGCACATTTTCATTCAAACCACCTTAGTCAGTATACATTTCTTTTGTAATGTTAAAAACAGGGCCAATGAGATGTCTCAGCAGATAGGACTAGCTCAGCTCTTGCTGCACAAACCTGATTCTCACATCCCAAGATGGAAAGAGAGAACTGACTACCTCTCTGACCTCCACACATGCATTCTGGCATGGGCATGCATATATACTGCTCATACATACACCATGCACACATACACAAACTCATCAACATTATCATATAAGATTTAAAGTTAAATAATGACAAGTGCTTTTCCTAAGAAACTTGTGTAATAGGTGAAACTGCATAATTCAGCTAGGCTGGAACATGGTTGCTGTTTGGTGTTTGCTGTTTGAATGCTTATTTGGTGTTCATGGCAACTGCTGGGCACACTGCCGAGGTGTGCTGTGACGAAACACCATGACAAAAAGCAACTTGAGAAGGAAGGGGTTAATTGCACTTACCATTCCATATGACATTTCATCATTAAAAGCAGAGAGGACAGGGACTCAAGCAGGGCAGGAACCTGGAGGCAGGAGGTGATGCAGAGGCCATAGAGGGTAATGCTTACTGGCTTGTTCCCCATGACTTTCTCATTCTGCTTTGTTTTAGAACCCAGGACATCAGCCCAGGGATACTTCCTCCACCTCCCCTCCCCCTGCCTCCACAGTAGACTGGGCCCTCCCATCAATCATTAATTAAGAAAATGTCCTAAAGGAGTCATTTTCTCAACTGAGGTTCCATCCTCTCATATGACTTTAGCTTGTGTGAAACTAACATAAAACTAGCCAGCACACCTATATAGTTTTTATAAGGGTTGATGTCTTTGTAGTCTTTTTTTTCCATCCTGTTTGGCATTTTCGGAAAATAAGCAACTCCTGTCTCCTTTCCTCTCAGTGGAGTCACTCCTGTCCCTTCTTGACTTGGCCCCTATTCCTTGTACCTGGCCCTGCCTCCTGCTGACCTGTGCTTGTCACCCTATAGAATGAAGATCATTGTCAATTCCTTTCTGTGTCCCCATCCCAGTCAGCTAGGAGCAGGAGAGGTGGCCCTCCCCAAAGAAGAGCACATTAATTGGGTGTCCAGTGCCAAAGTGTCAGCCCTGAAAACATACATTTGGACTCACAGGTTGTATCTAGGAATGTATATATGTTTACACACACTTACAGACATGCAGTAATGATGAGGGAAAGAAGAGACCATGAATTGAAGGAGAATAGGGATGGGCGTATGGGAAGGCATGGAGTTGTCATGTGTGTGAAACTGCTGACATAGGCAGTTGCTCCTGGTTTAGTGGCATGCACAGGGTTCCATGCTTGACATGTATGTGTGAGAGACATGTGCAATGAATTTGCATATGACCATGTGAGACTCACAAAGAAGAACCAGTAGCTCTTACCTGCTGTCCTCACAGTCTACTGTGCAAAATGGCTTTAGTGTTGCTATTATACAGAAGAAACCAAGACTAAGAGATCTCAGTGACCTGGCCTGGATTTCTGTGTTAGTAGCAAATGAAGACTAAAGAGGTCTGCCAGTCACAAAGCGTCTTTCTGAACCTGTACTGTTGGGGGAGGAAAGCCCCAAACATTTAGAGTTTCTGAGAGGCCAAGCAGTCTGGAAGTCATTTCATCCTGCTCTTGCCTAGGCATGGACCCAAAGAGGAGGCCACTTTTACCTCTTTTTCTTCACACAAGAGCAAGAAAGAGCACTGCCTAGGTTTATAGGTGGCAGACAGGCGATATGCATCCGAGTAACTGTGGCTACTGTCACTGACATTACTGTCCCACAGTTCACCAGGAAAGCAGCCCATCTCCGGGATTTTGATCTCTGGAGGTGTCAGCCATGTCTAGCTTCTCCCAGAATATCCCAGGAGGATGGCACGATGGGCTAGCATTGATTCTGTGCCTCTCTCTCCCACGGAGGTTCTATGTGGCTTCCTCCAGACAGCTGAAGCGCCTCGAGTCTGTTAGCCATTCCCCTGTGTACTCACACTTCAATGAGACCTTGCTGGGGATCAGTGTCATCCATGCCTTTGAGGAGCAGGAGCGCTTCATTCGCCAGAGTGACCTAAAAGTGGATGAGAACCAGAAGGCCTATTACCACAGCATTGTGGCCAACAGGTGGGTGCAGTGGTCAGTAGGATAGAAGAAGCCAGCTGAGTGCCAGTCCCTCAGCCTCTGTTTCTTCTGGAAGACAAATGGAAACAGTGGGGCCATTCCACATGCACAGCAGCATGGTGGCACATGCCTGAAGGAACATTACCATGAGTCTGAGGTTCTCTGGCGAATTACAGGCCAGCTAGACTATAGAATGAGACTTTGTCTCAAAAATAAAGCTGCCTGGGTGATGTGGGAGGGTCTTCTGTTTGAGTTGATTTCAGTGGTTAATACAGAAACTGCCTGGCTCATTTGATTGGCCAGCCCTTAGGTGGGCAGAGTAGACAGAACAGAATGCTGGGAAGGGGAGTTAATAAATCGCCATGCCTCACCTCTCTGGGGCAGATTGCCGTGCCTCTCCTCAGGGAGAGAGATGCGATGAAGCCAGCCGCCAGGTCAGACATGCTGAATATTTCCTGGTAAGACACCGCTCATGGTGTTACACAGATAATTAGATATGGGTTAGTCAAGATGTGAGTAAGAGGCTGAAATTAATGGGCCAGGCAGTGTTTAAAAGAATACAGTTTCTGTGTAATTATTTTTGGGCATAGGGTGGCAAGAAGCCGGCCCACAGCTCCACACTACAGAATGGTGCCCACATGGACAACTGAATCCACAGAAAGCTTGAGAAAGCTTGGGAAGGAATAGAGTAAAGCATGGCTTCTTGGTAGCAGCAATTTTTCGGGTCTGAACATGTGCTTTTCGGTTTTCAGCTGTAGCAGGAAAAAAGTTGTGCTGTTTTAAAATGCCGGCTTTCTGAGCCATCCTGCCAGGGCAAACTCTGACTCTTTGAAGCAGGCGCTCCTGACTATGGAGCTTTTGATTGTTTCACACTGTTGCAGCTTGCTTGCTGGCAGGGACCTTGAAATGCCACAGAGTTGTGGTAATAAAAATGGCTCTAGCAAGTACCTCTGCCATAAGGCTGGAAAGCTAAGGAATGAGATGGATCTAGCTGGCAAATCCATGGCTTGAATCCTACCCATATTGCTCAGGAATTTAAAGGCTCATGTGGTCAGAAAAAGAGAGAGATACAGTAAAGAAAGATTCAAAGTTGAAGAAAACCTCTAAATGATTTAAAGTGTGTTAAAATATATGCAGGCTAAAGATTAAAGTTCTTATGGTAAAAAATGAAGAAAGAAAGGAGTTGGGTGTGGTAGTAAACACCTTTAAACCCAACACTTGGGAGGCAAGGTAAATTGACCTTTTCAAGGGGCAGAGGTAGATTGACCTCTGTGACTTCAAGGTGTGACAGCATACACCTTTAATCCCAGTGCCTGGGAGGCAGAGACAGACAGATTTCTGTGAGTTCAAAGTGTTGTAGCACACACCTTTAATCCCAGGCTGAGACAGTGGATCTCTGTGAGTTCAAGGATAGCCTGGTCTAAATAAAAGTAAAAGGAAACGAAATAGAGGTTAAAATAAAGTCGTATAAGATGGAAAATACACAGAGAATCTTGATACTGTATACTATTATGCTCTCTTTGAATTGTTTGAATGCTGAGGAAGGAGCAACAGCTGCTAAAAGATATTTGTTTATAAATGCTGCTGAACTAATCCAAGATAGATATTTTGAAAATACCTTGACTTCAGAATTTGGATCTAAGGATATAATACTTTGGAAAAGAGATTCTTCTTTTATTTTTACAGAAAATGAGACCCTATGGATTGCTTCTATCCCAGTATGGTATGATAGACCACGCCCTCCTGAAAGGTTGCTGTGAACACCTTCAGAAAATTACTTCACCCAACTGATGACTGAGATGAACCTGGCACACAGATTACACCATGAAAGATCTGATTAACAGTGCCCCCATTCAGCATGAAGCAATTTGGAGAGAAATAACTGCGCCCATATTCCCAAATATTGTTTATAAGTGTTTTTTTACATTTAAAGGGGGAGATGATATAGATATGAATAATTTACATTGGTATAAATTTTGCCTTATTGATAGAAATTTAAGGTCTATTTTGTTATATGTATATGTATTTCTGATCTTGATTAAGGTATTATGATTGTGTAATTCATTTAAAAATGTAATGTATAATTAAGAAATATAGGTTGTTAATGGATAATCATCAATAATAGTAAAGCTTATAGTAATGTTAGTTAGATTTTCTAGATATATAGAGATATATTTAAGTTAAATAGGCATTCTTCATATCTTTCAAAGACTATAGAATATGGCATTTTAAATGTTTTAATAACTTAGGGCTTTTCATGACAATGAGACATGTCTGCTCCTGGCAGCACCAATCTACTTCAAGAAGATGATGGGTGGGCATTGAAGAGGATCCTTATAGAGTTTGATAGCCATTTGGGCAAGAAACTGCTCTTGCCTGGACTATTGCATAAACTGGACATAGAGAACCCTCAGAGAGAGGACTGCTGAACTTGCCTAAAAGTGAGATGATCTTTCGGGGTTCCTGATTCATGAAAGAGTCTTTGAGACATTCTGCAGGACACAGCAGATACTGGCTGAACTGCCTTTGAAATTTCCTGCTTCATGGAAAAGTCTTCTGGATACTATGGGCCTGTAGGCTGAAGATGGATGCCCCAACAGTACAAAAGAACTTTGGGTGACTGTCCAGGCAGGAAGATGTCTCTGTCATTTCTAGAGTTTTGGAAGTAGCTTACTTCTTGTTCACCTAGATAATATTATATCCTTCTGGAGTCTTTGATGAAGCTGAAGAATAGATAGTTATAGTTTTCCTTATGTATGATAAAAGATAAGATATATATAAATACTGTATCTGTAATTCTTACTTGATAACTGTTTTGTTATATGTAATTTTGCTATGTTAAAGTTAAAGCCTTCTTTTTTGTTTAAACAGAAAAAGGGGAAATGATGTGGGAGGGTCTTCTGTTTGAGTTGATTTCATTGGTTAATACAGAAACTGCCTGGCTCATTTGATTGGCCAGCCCTTAGGTGGGCGGAGTATACAGAACAGAATGCTGGGAAGGGAAGTTAATCGCCATGCCTCACCTCTCTGGGGCAGACTGCCATGCCTCTCCTCAGGGAGAGAGATGCGATGAAGCCAGCCGCCAGGTCAGACATGCTGAATATTTCCTGGTAAGACACCGCTCATGGTGTAACACAGATAATTAGATATGGGTTAGTCAAGATGTGAGTAAGAGGCTGAAATTAATGGGCCAGGCAGTGTTTAAAAGAATACAGTTTCCATGTAATTATTTTGGGGCATAGGGCAGTGGGAAGCCGGCCCACAGCTCCACACTACACCTGGGGGCTGGAGAACTGGGCTGGTGGCTGATATTGCTTACTGTGAAAGCATGAGAACCCACATTTTTGTTCTTAGCATTATGGGGTGCAGGTGGGGGTGGTCCTAAGAGCTCAGTGTCCAACTTTGGAAAGAGCATCTTGTTTCTTCCTCACATTGAGGTTCATCTCTTGCCAAGGGACTGACTTTCTTTACTTATTTTTTTCTAAGTAGAAGGAACTTTTATTTTTTTGTTTTTTTTTAAATTTTTTTCCATTCAATTATTTACACTTCCTTCCCTCCTCCCAATTCCCTCCCACCCCCCACACCTCCTCTTCCCTTTCCCACACTGCTTGAGAAAGGGCAGGGAATCCTGCCCTGTGGGAAGTCCAAGGCCCCTTTCCCTACATCCAGGCCTAGGGAGCTGTGCATCCAAATAGACTAGGGTCCCAAAAAACCAGAACATGCCATAAAAACAAGTCCCAGTGCTTTTATCAATGGCTTCTCAGTCAACCCCCATTGTCAGCCACATTCAGAGAGTCAGGTTTGATCACATGCTCATTTAGTCCCGATCCAGCTGCATTTGGTGAGCTCCCATTAGAACAGGCACACTGTCTCAGTGGGTGGACCAACCCCTCACGGTCCTGACTTCCTCGCTCATCCTCCCCCTCCTCTGCTCTTCAATTGGACCTTGGGAGCTCAGTCTGTTGCTCTAATGAGGGTCTCTGTCTCTATCTCCATCTTTCACCAGACAAAGATTCTATGGTGATAATCATATTCGAGATAATCATTAGCGTGATAGTGGGGCAAGGACAGTTCAGGCACCCTCTGCTCTGCTGCCCAAGGACCTAGCTTGTGGACACCTGGGATCCCCTCTAGATCCAAGTCTCTTGCCAACCCTAAAATGGATCCCTTATTGTAGGTATCTTCTTCCCTGCTCCTATATCCACCCTTCCCCCATCTCCACCCTCCCACTCCCCCAAGCTCTTGCCAGACCTTCCCTTCTCCCTTCCCTCTCCCCTTCTCCCCTTCCACCAAACTCACCCCCACCCCTGCCCCCACCCCCATGCTCACAGCTTTTGTCCTGCAATCTTGTTTGCTTCCAATTTCAAGGAGGATCTATATATGGTTTTCCTTGGGTTTACCTTGTTATTTGGCTTCTCTGGGCTTGTGAACTATGGGTTTAAGGACCTTGGTTTATGACTAGAGTCCACAAATGAATTAGTTCATACCATATTCACCTTTTGAGGTCTGGGTTATCTCACTCAGGATAGTGTTTTCTATTTCCATCCATTTGCATGCAAAATTCAAGATGTCATTTTTTTTTTTACCACTGAGTAGTACTCTAATGTACTACTTTCTTTATCCATTCTTCCATTGATGGGCATCTAGGTTGTTTCCAGGTTCTGGTTATTACAAATAATGCTGCTATGAACATAGTTGAACAAATGCTTTTGTAGTATGTTTGGGCATCTCTTGGGTATATTCCCAAGAGTGGTATTGCTGGATCCTAAGGTAGGTTGATTCCAATTTCCTGAGAAACTGCCACACTGATTTCCAAAGTGGTTGCACAAGTTTGCATTCCCATCAGCAATGGATGAGTGTTCCCCTTACACCACATCCTCTCCAGCAAAGGCTATCATTAGTGTTTTTTGTTTTAGCCATTCTGACAGGTGTAAGATGGTATCTCAAAGTTGTTTTGATTTGCATTTCCCTGATTGCAAAAGAAGTTGAACATGACCTTAAGTGTCTCTTGGCCATTTGGACTTCTTCTGTTGAAAATTCTCTGTTCAGTTCAGTGCCCTATTTTTAATTGGGTTAATTTAGAATTTTAAAGTCTAGTTTCTTGAGTTCTTTATATATTCTGGAGATCAGACCTTTGTCTGATGCGGGGTTGGTGAAGATCTTCTCCCATTCAGTAGGATGCCTTTTTGTCTTAATGACACTGGAGCACTGGGATTAATTACGAACAGGAAAATCACCCAGTTTTAAAATATTTTCCAGTTTCCCATATGACTTATCTTTCTGTCTTCCTTTCTTTTCTCTCTTCTCTCTTTCCACTCTTCCTCCCTCCCTCCCTTCCTCCCTCCCTCCCTCCCTTCCTCCCTCTTCTTTCTTCCCCCCTTCCTTTCCCTTCTTCCTTTTCTTCCCATCTCTCTTTCTTCCATCCACAGTGCCGAGGTCAGTAGAAAACTCTGTAGAATCATTTCTCTTGTTGCATTTTTACATAGCCCTGGAGGGTGGAACTCAGGTTTCAGGCTTGCTCAACAAGTGCTTTGTCCACAGAGCCACCTCACAGCTCTTGACTGCTTTCTGACAACTTGTGTGGACCATGTGTTACCTTGAAAGGTGTGATCCCTAAGAGATGCAGTGTGTCCACTCTGGTGATGGCTCTGTAGGTCACTCATTTCTGTATCTGTGGAATGATGTGATGTATACTTAATGAAAATGAAGCCATGCTTTTCCCAAGAGACCCCACATAGCTCTCTCCATTGGCAGATAACTTCCTACTTGAACTGGATGGTTCGAATGTCCTCTGAGATGCAGACCAACATTGTGGCCATGGAGAGACTCAAAGAGTATTCTGAAACAGAGGAGGAGGTAAGGCAGGATCCAGTTTGGCCCCTTGGCCTTGGCCTTCCAGACACGCTTGGGTGTCCTCTGACTACTCAGAGGGTGAACTATGTGCCTGCCAGGCCCTCTTGGGCTTTTCCTGTCTGTTTCTTTTTTTTGAGACAGCCCTAGCTGTCCTGGAAGTAGCTCTTGTAGACCACACTGGCCTTGAATTCACAGAGATCCACCTGCCTCTGCCTCCCAAGTGCTGGGATTAAAGTGTGCACCACCACCGCCCAGCTTTCCTATCTGTTTTTAACACTTATTAAGAATCACCTTGTTTTAGAGGAAAATATCCCTTAGTAAGTTACACATTAGTAATTACACAGTTATCCTGGGGAAAAAAAGGAAACAATGTGGACAATTTTTCTCATAAGTTGAGGAATTAAGCAGAAATGAATTGATTAGAAGTGCTAGACGGGGGCTGAGAAAATAGCTCAGTGGGTGAAGAGTTCAGATCCCCAGAGCCCACATAAAAGACTGTTTTTGACAGCTTGAACTTGCCAATTTCTCTTATCTCTCTTCTTGTGATCCAGGCTTCCTGGCAAATCCAGGAGACAGCTCCACCCAGCACCTGGCCCCATTTGGGCCATGTAGAGTTCTGGGACTACTGCTTGAGGTATTGAAAGGACTTGGACTTGGTTCTCAAGAACATAAATGTCACCATCGAGGGTGGAGAAAAGGTGGGTTGCACCATTCTCCATTCCCATTGATTTAGGCTCCAGCATGAACTCTCCACATCAACCTGCTCACACTGTGGGATTGAGGTGCTTTAACAGGGAGCAGTCATGGGAATAAAAGATGCTGAGTGTATTCAACAGGTGGCACAGTGAGCCACTGAAGGACGAGACTCCCATACATGCAGATATGTTTTTAGAAAACTTTTGCGTGAACTATAAATACTAAAAAAAAAAAAAATCTGTGATCCATAAAATGCTCCCTCTGCTTTTCTTGTATGGTTGGAACATGTAGCAGTTCTGCCCACCCCCTGCAGGTCTGTCTAGAAGAATCTAGCCCTCCAGCTCACCCCAGCTCCTCCTGTGTGTCCCTTTACTGGAGTTTGTAAACACTAGAGTAATGGAGTGACACTACCATCCCAGGACAGCTTATAGGGACATATAGCTCCAAGCTCTTCCTCGAAGGCATTCCAGACCATGACCCATAGAACTTTCTCAGACACTTGGTCAGGGATCACCCTAGGCATTTGCATACTGTAATATTGAATCGTTAAATTGTCCATCCACATATGACCAGGTGTTCTGTTTCCATGAGGTAAATCTCTGAGTCTTATGGGCATTCATGCATGGGTGCTGAGCATTCATGCATGTGTTACAGGCACTCATGCATGGGTGCTGAGCTGTGATAACTGTGGAGGAGCCTATCTCAAGCCCAGATGTAAAAGAGAGGAGAAAGACCTGTCATTGGACATTGGTAATGTTAGCCATTGACCAGTAACTGGGGTACCCAGGCTGTATCAGAGAATTTCAGAAGCTTTTCTTAAATCTGAGGTATAGTCATGGCTCCAGGAAGGAATTCCCATCATAGGAGAGAGGGACCATGTGAGAATCCAGGAAGCACCTCATTATTTTTGGACTCTCTCTAATTGAACATAGCACAACTAAACATTCCTCTATCTGCACTCTATCCCTTTGAGCATCTCTTATGACTTAGGAAAAGTCCTTAGCTTCTGTGAAGCAAAGGGCATCTTTTCCAACCTTTTGTCAAAGTAGCCCCTGAAGGTGGATCTTGGAGAAGCTGGGGGTAAGCACCGTAGTGGAAGCTAGATCAACCAGATGACTACGGCTCTGACACAGCCACCTGCTGGGAGAAACTTGAGTCTGTAGCATTCCCACATCAGCACAGCCTCTTCCTGTTCTGCAGGTTGGTATTGTGGGCTGTATGGGAGCTGGGAAGTCATCACTCATCCTGGGTTTGTTCCAAGTCTGCAGAAGGGGAGATTATCATCGATGGGGTGAACATTGCTAAGACTGGCCTGCACAACCTGTGATTCAAGGTCACTATTATCCCCCAGGTGGGCAAGGCTGGTGGGTCCTGCACACACTGAAGCCACACCCTCTGTATTCATAGACTTGGCCAACTGTAGATGGAGAATGGTATTTTTGCATTCATGTATTTATTGGGAGGAGGAGAACAGACCATGCGTGTGAAGGTGAGGACAATCTGCAGGAGTCAGTTCTCTCCTCTACACGTGTATTCTGAGGATCAAATTCAAGGCCATCAGGCTTGGTTGCATGTAGCTTTGGTTGCTAAACCCATGATTAGTTTTTCTTTTTCCAGATTTAGCATCTGCACTTAATATCATACATAGACTTTTACCCCCAAATGATGGTCAGCTATTTTCCTAGTATTTCTTGGTATTAGATAGTACATGGCTGTATATAGGAACTGAGTACTTTATGTGAAAATGCTATACTGTTTCATACAAAAAACCAGAGCATCTGAGGATTTTGGTGATAACACTGTCTTCTCTGCCAGTTGCAGGAGTCAGTGTGTTAATCTCTAACACTTCTGGATCTATGCTACAGATTAGAATTTTCTAAACCATTCCCTGTGGGCAAGAGTTCCCTAATGCATTTCTTGTGGTTTTTGTGATTTTTCCTTGTTTCTCTGAGTCTTTCCTACAGGTGGGGTTGAGTGAGAACATTAGTTACATTTCTGTTGCTGTGATGAAATAGCACCACTAAAAGCACGTAGAGAATTGGTATATTGAAAATTTGGAGAAGTTTTGAAAAAAAAGTTTTGGTCTGGTTTACACAGGGTTTTCCAGACATTTTCTGTTATAGACATCCCACAGAGTTCATATTCTGGAGGGACCGTGAGATCTCTTCCTGTTCTGGTGTGAACATCTCATATCTTATATCTGTGAGTTTTCCTTGTTAAATGTGGTGTGATTGTCATATGCTGTTAGTTACTTTTTTGATAGTTGTGCAAGAATTCTTGATGGAGTCATTTTCAGGGAAGAGAGGTTCATAGTATCACAGGCTTGCTGTCCATCATAGTGGGGAAAGCATGGTCATACAGTAGGTATGTGTGGTGGTGACATCAAGCAACTAGGAAGCAGGGAGTGAGCCAGTATCAGAGCCAAGCCTAACCTTCAGAGGTCTATCCCCAGAAACCTGCTTTTTTTTCAGACAGGCTCAACCTCTCTAAAAGCTCCACAACATCCCAAAATGACTCCACCAACCAGGGAACCTTCTAGATTCAGACCCTCATACATGCTATCTGCTGTTCTTTCACAGGATCCTGTTCCCCCCCCCCCCCCTCGGGTTCTCTCCGCATGAACCTGGACCCTTTCAGTCAGTATTCTGATGAAGTCTGGATGGCCCTGGAGCTTGCTCACCTGAAAGGCTTTGTGTCAGCTTTGCCTGACAAGCTGAATCATGAGTGTGCAGGAGGTGGAGAGAACCTGAGGTAGGTAGGCAGGCAGGGGCCAGTGTGTGAAGATTCTTTCCTCTTGCCATTGTGCTAGCTTCAGTTACTCATCACCAGGGCATCCAGCCTCCATTCTGCTTCAGTCAGTGGTCAGTCAATGGCTGTGCTGCTGACCTTGACTGGGCTCATTCATGAGGAAAGGAAGGAGGTGCAGCTGACTGTTGGCTGATCTACTTGGCCTCAGTGGGATCAGTGCATCTGTTTTTCATCCTCCAGCAGACTTGTCCAGGCATGCTGTCATGGTGAAGGCAGATGTATAAGGGTGAATATGATCAGTGTCCATTCCCATGTTAGGCCTCTCCTGACCATTCATTGGCCAGCATCCCGTTGACTAAAGCCAGGCTCATAGCTGAGCCCAGCCAGTGCTGAGTCTGTGGCAGGTCATGGATAGTGAGCCACCTTTGTTATCCACTCTGTCACCCACACCAGAATGGCCTGATACTTTGTGAATATCACCTCTGAGCCTTTTGTTGGGAATGATTCTAAGCCCATTTCCTGCTCACATGGAAGTATAGCATGATTGATTAGTAATGTCTGTCACAGGCATGGACATTGCTCTCCTGCCTAAAACCCACCCCCAGACTGTGTGCTAGCCTTCTCCCCCCCAAGCCTGGTTCAGGATCAGGGTAGTTTGAGCCCTTGTCTCTGAGATTTTTCTCCCTTCTTAGTGTTGGCCAGCACTAGCTTGTGTGCCTGGCCCGGGCTGTCATTTTGTCTCGTTGACCATGTCCTTTGCTTTCCAGAAGCTTTTCAGTTTCAGGTCTCATTTATTAATTGTTTCTCTCAGTTTCTGTGCTGTGGGGGTTCTATTTATGAATTTGTGCCCTGTGTCAATGCATTCAACTGTACTTCCCACTTTCTCTTCTATAAGGTTCAGGGTGGCTGGCTTTATGTTGAGAGGTCTTTGATCCATTTGGTCTTGAGTTTTGTGCATGGTGATAGATATGGGTCTATTTTCATTCTTCTACATGTCGATATCCCAAGAGCATGGGAGATCTTTCCACTTTCTGGTGTCTTCTTCAGTTTCTTTCTCCAAAGATTTAAAGTTCTTGTCATACAAGTCTTCCACACATTTGGTTATAGTTACTCTGAGATATTTTATGCCATTTGTGGCTCTTGTAAAGGGTGTTGATTCTCTGATTTCTTCCTCAGCCCTTTTATCATCTGTGTACAGGAGGGCTACTGATTTTTTTTGATCCTACTACATTACTGAAAGTGTTTATGAGTTGTAGAAGTTCCTTGGTAGAATTTTTGGGATCACTTATGTAAACTATCATATCAGCAGCAAACAGTGAGAGTTTGACTTCTTCTTTTCCAATTAGTATCTTTTGATCTTTCTTTGGTGTCTTATTGCCCTAGCTAGGACCTCAAGAACTATACTGAATAGATATGGAGAGAGTGGACAACCTTGTCTTGTTCCTGATTTCAGTGGAATTGTGGGAGTTTTTCTCCATTTAGTTTGATGTTGGCTGTTGGCTTGCTGTATATTGTCTTTATTATGTTTAGGTATGTTCCTTGTATCTCTGCTCTCTGTAAGTCCTTTATAATGAAGGGATGTTGTATTTTGTCAAAATCTTTTTTAGCATCTAATTAGATGATCATGTGGTTTTTATTTTTCAGCTTGTTTATATGGTGGATTATGTTGACAGATTTTCATGTGTTGAACCATTCCTACATCTGTGGGATTAAGCTGACTTGGTCATGGTGAATGATGGTTCTGATGTGTTCTTGGATTCAATTTGCTAATATTTTATTTAGTATTTTTGCATCAATGTTCATGAATGAGATTGGTCTGTTATTATCTTTCTTAGTAATGTCTTTCCATGGTTTGGATATCAGGGTAATTATAACCTCATAAAAAGAGTTTGGCAATGTTCCCTCTGTTTCTATTCTGTGGAATAATTTGAGGAGTATTGGTATTAGTTCATCTTTGAAAGTCTTGTAAAATTTTGAGCTGAAACCATCTGGTCCTGGGCTTTTTTTGGTTGGGAGATTTTTGATGATTGTTTCTATTCCTTTAGCAGTTATAGGTCTGTTTAGTTTGTTTATCTGGTCTTGATTTAATTTTGGTAAATGATATTTATCCAGGAAGTTGTCCATTTCCTTTAAGTTTTTCAATTTTGTGGAATACGGGTTTTCAAAATATGACCAGTTGATTCTCTGTATTTTCTCCATGTCTGTTGCTATGTCCCCCTTTTCATTTCTAATTTTGTTAATTTGGATATTGTTTCTCTGCTTTTTGGTTATTTTGGTTAGTTTGGATAAAGGTTTGTCTATTTTGTTGATTTTCTTGAAGAACCAACTCTTTGTCTCATTGATTCTTTGTATTGTTTTTTTGTTACTATTTTGTTGCTCTCAATTTGATTATTTCTGAACATCTAGTTCTCTTAGGTGAGTTTGCTTCTTTTTGTTCTAAAGTTTTCAAATGTTCTGTTAATTCACTAGTGAGGGATTTTTCCAGCTTCTTTATGTAGGCATTTAGTGCTATGAACTTGCCTCTTTTTTAATTTTAATTTTTATTTTTCCATTCAAACATTTAGACTTCCTTCCCTCCCCCCAATCCCCTCCTGCTTTCCCACTCACCTTCCTCCCTCCCCATCTCTGCTAGAGAGAGGGCAGGGAACCCTGCCTTGTGGGAAGTCCAAGGACCTCCCCACTAAATCCAGGCCTAGGAAGCTTTGCATCCATATAGACTAGAGTCCCAAAAGTCAAGAACATGCCATAAAAACAAGTCTCAGTGCCTTTATCAATGGCTTCTCAGTCAGCCCCTATTGTCAGCCACAATCAGAGAGTCCAGTTTGATCATATGCTCATTCAGACATTGTCCAGCTGGATTTGGTGAATTCCCATTAGAACGGGCATACTGCCTTAGTTGGTGGACCAACCCCTGGTAGTCCTGACTTCCTTTCTCATCTTCTCCCTCCCTCTGCCCTTCAATTGGACCTTAGGAGCTCAGTCCATTGCTCTGATGAGGGTTTCTCTCTCTATCTCCATCCATCGCTGGACAAAGATTCTATGGTGATATTTGAGATAATCATCAGCGTGATAGTGGGGCAAGGCCAGTTCAGGCACCCTCTCCTCTGCTGCCCAAGGACCTAGCTGGGGACATCCCCGTGGACACCTGGGATCCCCTCTAGATCCAAGTCTCTTGCCAACCCTAAAATGGCTCCCTTAAATGTAGATATATTCTTCCCTGCTCGTATGTCTGCCCTTCCTCCATCTTCACCCTCCCCCTCCCCCAAGCTCTTGCCAGTCCTTCCCTTTTCTCTTCCATCTTCCCCCTCCCCTTCTACTAACCTCACCCCTACCCCTACTCCCATGCTCACAACTTTTGCCTGGCAATCTTGTTTGCTTCCAGTTTCAAGGAGGATCTATATATGTTTTTCTTTGGGTTTACTGATGGAGAACTCTCATTGGTTAATAAAGAGACTGCCTTGGCTTTTTGAAAGGGCAGGATTTAGGTGGGTGGAGTAGACAGAACAGGATGCTGGGAAGAGAGGCAGATGCCTCAGGCAATCATCATGCCTCTGCTCAGTGAGACAGTTGCCACAAATCCAGCCACCGTGTCAGATATGCTGAATCTTTCCTGGTAAGCTACCACTTCATGCTGCTACACAGATTACTAAATATGGGTTAATCAAAATGTGAGAGTTAGCCAGTAAGAGGCTAGAGCTAATGGACCAGGCAGTGTTTAACAGAATACAATTTGTGTGTTGTTATTTTGGGTGTAATTCTAACCATGCAGGAGTCGGGCGGGAGGAAAAGCAGGCCCACCACTCTACTGCTTTTGCTACAGTTCACCTTGTTATTTGGCTTCTCTAGGCTTGTGAACTATAGGCTTAATGTCCTTGGTTTATGGCTAGAGTCCACAAATGAATGAGTACATACCATATTCATATTTGTGGGTCTGGGTTATCTCACTCAGGATAGTGTTTTTTTTTTATTTCCATCCATTTGCATGCAAAATTCAAGATGTCATTGTTTTTTACCGCTGAGTAGTACTCTAATGTGTATATATTGCACACTTTCTTTATCCATTCTTCCATTGAAGGGCATCTTGGTTGTTTCCAGTTCTTGCTATTACAAATGATGCTGCTATGAACATAGTTGAACAAATGCTATAGAAACTAGAGACCATGGATGCAAGCCCAGACTACTATACACAGCCAAGCTTTTGTTCACTATCAATGGAGAAAACAAGATATTCCAGGATAAAAACAAATTTAAATAATACGTAGCTACAAATTCAGCCTTACAGAAAGTAATAGAAGGAAAATAAACTTGCCTTTTAACACTGCTTTCATTGTGTCCCATAAATTTGGGTATGTTATATGATCATTTTCATTGAATTTTAGAAAGTCTTTAATTTCTCCTGTTATTTCTTCCTTTCGCATTGATGATTCAGGTGAGATTGTTTAATTTCCATGTGTTTGGGGTTTTCTGGAATTAGTATTGCTGTTGACTTCTAGTTTTAAGGCATGGTTGATGTAGGTGTGTCTTCTATCTGTTGATTTCATTGGTTAATAAAGAAACTGCCTTGGCCCATTTGTTTTGTTTTTTTTTTGTAATACTTTTATTATGCACTCATGACTATTGCTTTTTGTTCAGTTGATTGGATTTAGACTCGCTATGGAAACATGCCTCTGGGTTTGTCTAGGACATTTCCAGGAAGGTCTAACTGAAGATGTGCATTAACTGACTGTTGGTGGGACCATCCGGGACCCCAGAACAAATGGAAAAAGAGAAAGCAAAGTGAAGAGTAGAATTCATCTCCGCTTCTTGTCTGCAGATGGAGTGGGACTAGCTGTCCCGTGCAGCTGACATCATTACTTCCTGTCCTTCACAGACTGCACCTTTGCACTGTGGGCCAAAAGAAACCCTTCGCGCCTCTCGTAGCCTTTGTCAGGTCCTTTGCACAACAACAAGGAAAGTGTCTGTCCCAGAAGATTGGTACCAAGGGTGCGGTCTTTGCTGTGATGAACCTGACCATGTGATCCGACGGCCTTTGTACCTTCGTGGGAGGAAGGCAGAAGAATTTGGAGCACTCAATAAAATTTCCAGAGCTTAGGTGGGTGGAGTAGACAGAACAGAATGCTGGGAAGAGGGAAGTGAGGCAGATGCCTCGGGCAATCGTCATGCCTCACCTCTCTGGGGCAGATGCCATGCCTCTCCTCTCTGAGACAGATGCGATGAAGCTCTAGCCCAAGATGGACTTATGCTAGAATCTTCCCGGTAAGGCATCACTTTGTGGTGCTACACAGATTATTAGATATGGGTTAATCAAGATGTGAGTAAGAGGCTGAAACTAATGGACCAGGCAGTGTTTAAATGAATACAGTTTGTGTGTTGTTATTTTGCGTGTAAAGCTAGCCATACGGGAGCCGGGTGGCAGGATGCAGCCCGCCACTCCTCACTACACATGGTGATCTGATAAGGTACATTGGGTTATTCCAATTTTTTTGTATTTGTTGAGGTTTGTTTTGTTACCTAGTATGTGTTCAATTTTTGAGAAGGTTCCATGAGGTGCTGAGAAGAAGGTATATTCTTTTCTATTTGGATATAATATTCTATAGATGTCTGTTAAGTCCATTTGAGTCATAACATCTGCTAGTTCACTTCTCTGTTCATTTTTTGTCTGATTGATCTGTCCAGTGGTGAGAGGGGAGTTTTGAAGTCTCCCACTATTAGTGTGTGTGGTTTAATACATGATTTAAGCTTTATAAGTGTTTCTTTGACATATGAGGGTGCCCTTGTATTTGGGGCATAAATGTTCAGCATTGAAGTTTCCTCTTGATGGATTTTTCCTGTGACCAATATGAAATGACCTTCTTTGTCCCTTTTGACTGATTTTAGCTTGAAGTCTATTTTGTTAGATATTAGGATAGCTACACCCGCTTGTTTCTTAGGTCCATTTGATTGGTATATTTTTTCCCAACCCTTTACTCTGAGACTGTGTCTGTCTTTGAGGTTGAGATGCGTTTCTTGTATGCAGAAGAAGGATGGATTCTGTTTTCATACACCAATCTGTTAGCCTGTGCCTTTTTATAGGTGAGTTGAGTCCATTTACATTAGGGATATTAATGACCAGTGGTTGCTATCTTTTGTTCATTTAGTTTTCATTGCTGGTGATGTTAATTTGTGCATTTTTTTCTTCTCAGCATTTGCTGTAATGAGATCATCAATTGTCTGTGTTTTTGTTGGTGTAGCCATCTTCCTTGGGTTGGAGTTTTCCTTCTTGTATTTTGTGTAGGGCTGTGTTTGTGGCTAGGTATTGGCGAAAACTAGATTTGTCTTGGAATATCTTGTTTTGTCTTTCTATGGTAATCGACAGTTTTGCTGGATATAGTAGTCTGGGCTGGCACCCATAGTCTGTTAATGTCTGCTAATGCTTGACCATGACTTTCTGGCTTTCATTGTCTCCAATGAGAAGTCACGTGTAATTCCTATAGGTCTACCTTTATATGTTATTTGGCCTATTTCCTTTGCAGCTCTTAATATTCTTTCTTTACTATGTATGTTTAGTGTTTTGGTTATTATGTTATGAGAGGACTTTTTTCTTTTGGATCTAGATACTTGGTGTTCTATAAGCTTCCTGTATTTTCATAGGCATATCTTTCTTTAGGTAGGGAAAGTTTTCTTCTATGATTTTGTTAAATAAATTTTCTGTGCCTTTGAGCTGAACTTCTCCTCCTTCTTCTATACCTATTATTCTAAGATTTGGCCTTTTTATGGTATCCCATATTTCATGGATATTTTGGGTTAAGCTTTTTTTAGATTTAATGTTTTCTTTAACTGACCAGTCTATTTCCTCTATTGTATCTTCAGTGCTTGAGATTCTCTCTTCCATCTCTTGTATTCTGCTGTTCATGCTTGCATTTGTGGTTCCTGCTCTTCTCCTCATGATTTCTGTATCTATAGTTCCTTCGGCTTGTGTTTTCTTTATTGTTTCTATCTCAGTTTTCAAATTTTGAATAGTTTCTTTTATAGGTTTGATTTCTTTTTCTTGGTTTTCTTTAAGTGATTTGCTGATATCTTCCAATTTTTTGTTTGTTTTTTCCTCCATTTCTTTAAGGAAATTTCTCATTTCATCTTTAAGAATTTCAAATATTATCTTGAGGTTTTTTTTAGATCATTTTCTTCTGGTTCATCCATATTTGGTTGTTCAGGTCTTGCTTTTGTAGGGTCCTAAGGGTTACTAGTATTGTGTTGCTCTTTGTGGTGTTGGATGTGTTCTTACCTTTTCTACTCATCTTTTCCTCTAATAGATGTGGTTGGGGCTGTCTGAGATTCTGTTGAATAATCTAGGTGCCAGTGAATCCAAAGCTCAGATGGTTGTTCCTCGTGTACAGTCAGTGTCACAGTTCTAGTTACCTCATTGGTTACTCAGTGTTCCTGGAGATAGCTCAGTGCACCTTGCTTTGGTCTGCTCCCTTTGAGTTTGCTTTCTCAGGGGTACTTTGGCTTGAGTGTCTGGCTTTGTTCTGTTTCTGTAAATCCTGTTCTGGATCTCCTTCTCCAGAAATCCCTGGCTTGGAGTTGGACCTGTTCTGGCAGAGATCTCTGACTCTGGATTTGGTTGCTGGGTCAGTCCTGATCCTCCAGTGTTCCAGGACTGGGTTGGCTCCCAGGTCTAGATTTGCTCCTAGCTTCTGCTCCAGGTGGAGCTTGTTTCCTCTGTCCTAGGTGTCTAGTTTAGTTCCATTCCTGTGGAATTTGTTGCCCAAGGTGGAGATCCTTGCCTCAGGGCAACTTTGGCCTAGGTTACCAGCTTTGACCTATATCTGTAAATCCTGGTCTGGATTCTCTCCTGCAGAAGTCCCTGTGTTGGAGGTGGACCTGGAAAGGTTTCTGATGCCAGTCTACTTCCTCAGAGGTCCAAGGCTCAGGTGTGCCCAAACTCTCAGAGAACCTGCTTACTTCCTCAGAGGTTCCAGACTTGCGCTCATACCCTCAGGGTTTCCAGGTTCCTGCCTATTCCCTTTGATGTCCCAGACTAATTCCTGAACCCACAGATGTCCTGGCTCAGGTCTACTCTCTGAAGTTCTAGACTCGTGCCTGGTCCCACCAAGATATCTGGTTCCTGCCTATTTCCTTGGAGGACCTAGGTTCACTCACACCCAGACTGGCAGAGGTCCTGACTCAGGCCTAGTTCCTGAGAGGTCCTAGACTCACTCCCAGACTCACCAGGGTGTTGGACCTTGAAGGTTCTGGATTCATGTCCTGATCCTCAGTAGTCTCTGTTCCTGGATCACTTGCTCAGTGGTTATTCCCCTGTACCTGTTCCAGTGGAGATTGTTGAGTCTGGATCTGGTCACTGGCTCAATCCTGATCTGCCCCTGTCCCAGAACTGGCTTTGCTCCTGGCTTCTGCTCCTGGTGGAGCTTGTTCTCTCTCTCCCATCACCATTCTTATGCTGAGGAGCAACAGCAGTTGGTGAGACTATTCTGTCATGAGAAGAACAGGTTATCCAGGATTATTTCAGTCAGCATATTTATATGCATGAGGGGTCTGCTATGTGCCTCATGTTATTTTGGACTCTGGGGTTACCTCTCACACAAAGCTTAGGAAACATCTTAAGGACCAGGACACTTAATTAAAAGAGAGGGACAGCTTGGTGGTGGTGGCATATGCCTTTAATCCCAGCACTTGGGAGGCAGAGGCAGGCGGATCTCTGTGAGTTTAAGTCCAGCCTAGTCTATAAGAGCTAGTTCCAGGACAGGCACCAAAAGCTACAGAGAAACCTTGTCTCAAATATAAAAACAAACAAACAAACAAACAAACAAACAAATAAATAAATAAAAAGAGAGACAATGATCACAGCAACAAACATTAATGTCAGACGTGTGCTAGGTACATGTGATAACGAGGAGGAGGTGGTAGGGTGGATACCCATCTCTCTAGTCCCTAGAGTTTGTAATACTTTCTGCAGGCAGGCAATCCCATAGACATCAGACACATCTTTGCATAATGCTCACATCTACATCCCCTCACATGCAGGGTGATTGTCTTGGACAAAGGAGAAGTTCAGGAGTGTGGTGTACCCTCTGAGCTCCTGCAGCACAGGGACATCTTCTATAGCATGGCTAAGGATGAAGGCTTGGTGTGAGTTGTGCCCTGGTGTAATGGTAAGAACAATAGGGCCAGCATCCCAGTGTCCAGGGATTAGCCATCAATCCTGAGAACCCAAGCTTCCCAGATAGAAACCAAAAAATAAATAAAGAAAAAGAAAACCAAACTAAAAAGAAGCAAAACACACAAAGCAGCAGCCACCATCTGGTCCCTTTCTGGATCTGACCTTGAAGAAACTGGGAGACAGATGTACTCCACTTTAAACACAAGCCGGGACTTTGGTACCACTTGTGAGGTTCCCTGGAAGTTCACCCATGCTCCTGTAGGGCCTAGGGCAGCTGAACTGCTGGAGAAATTGCTGGTGTCAAACATACTAGTTAGTGACCAAACAGCTACTGCCTCGTGTTTCTCCAGCCACATCCATGGATGCCAAGCCCTGGAGCCTCTCCTGACCCTGCCAGCTCTTCTATCACTTCCCATGGTCCTGTTGGTTCCAGAAGAGTGCTTCCTGTCTTCAGACCTGCAGTTGAAAGCAAGGGAACAACAAGAACAAACAAAACAAAACTCCAAACAAAACAAACAACAAATACAAAACTGTTGCCTTAGAGTGATGTCCCCTTGCCTGCCATCTGGTCTTCAGGCACCCTGACACTCTTCCCTGCACCTAATGCAGTTCTCACAGGACTTGCTTTATGTGCAGGCTTGTGAAAAAGGACCGGAGCAGAAAGCTTTGAACCAGGCCAAGCAATACTCCCTTCACAGGGACTTACATCCTGCCCATCCCCATCCCTTCCTTGCTTTCTGCCTCTTCCTGTCCATTGCTGGGGAGGAGGGCTTACTCCTCTCAGAAGGTCTGTAAGTAGTTATGAACAGCAGAAGTCATGAGCACGAGGGTACCCACAGATGAGGAGAGTGGTATCAAAGACAGAGTCAGAGTCCTTGTCCCCCTAGCACAAGAAGAGAGCCATTCACAAAAATGAATGATCCCCCCACGCTCACACCATTTTAAAGCACCATTCCAGGGAGAAAATCAGTACCCAGAATTTGATATCTTGGGAGGAGGTACTGAACTCAGGGAGTAGCCACACCCAGCTTTGCACTTGAGCCTCAGTTTGAATTCTTCAGAGTGGGCCTCTAGGTGTTTGGGTTGCAGACCAAAGAGAGAATCTATGGGCAGCAAGAACTTGCTGCCAGCCACAGTTCATACTTGTTATGAATTTTGGCACTGATTTCCTTTTTCTTTAGGTGATTTCCTTTTTCTTTGGGTGGCAATATATGTATTTATTATTTTTGTAAGTTGTACCATTCTTTCACATTAAAGGACCCAAATTTCTCCTGGTGGTCTTTTTGTAACGACATTGGAAACATGAATATTTACAAATAATTTGCAGTAAAGAAAAATATTTTATTTCTTTCTAAACAACCATCCTATTTCCTTTTGGGTACAGAGGTTTCCAGCCTCCATTCTGGAAGAACCAGACTAGGAGAGCCATGTCACTGCTGTTGTCAGAAGTGGCAGGGCAGGACTGGAGAGGTGGCTCAGCAGTTATGAGTGCTCCTCTTACAGGGGACTGAGGTTCAGTTCCCAGCACTTGTGTCGGTGGTTTCCAGGAGTCCAGTGCCCTCTTCCAGGCACACAGTTAGAATTAAAACAAAGTGGGGGAGACCAAGGTCTGGGGCCTGGCAGTGAGTCAGAATGGCAAAGTACACAAATGCTTTGGTTTGAGTCCTGCTGTCATGTGACCCTGGGCAAGGCACTTAGGCTGTGTGCCTAAGTTCTGTCTGTGTAAGGTAGCCAAGTTTAGGTTCTGAGATAAAAGTCACAAGTGGCCCAAATTCTTCTCTGTAGTGGGTAGGACTGAGTTGCAATAATGAGGCTTAAGATCTTGGGAAATGTGGCTGGTGAGATGGCTCAATTGGTAAAGTGCTGTCTGTTCATGAGACCCTACATTTCAATCCTCAACATAAAAGCCAGTATATGCATATATGTTTATATACAGATATATGTGCATATAATCCCAGCACTGGGGAGGAATCAGGAGCATCCCTGGGGCTCTCTGGCCAACCAGCCTAGCCAAATCAGTGAACTTTTTGTTCAGTAAGAGCATAAGGTAGGGGCTGGAGCAATGGTGCTTAAGAATGCATGATGCTCTTGCAGAGGACCCAGGTTCAGCCCCCAGCATCCATCTTGGGCAGCTCAGAGCTGTCTGTAACTTGGGTTTCTGGCCTCTGAAGGTCATCTGCCCTCATGTGGACATGATCACAAAGTTTTGCACATACACATAATTAAATATAAAATGAATCATAAAAAGCAAAAAGATGAGCTGGAGATATGGCGCAACAGTTAAGAACACTGACTTTTTTTTCAAACCTCCAACTTGGGAGATTCTCAAATGAATCTCTCAGTTAAAGAAGGAAAGGAAGCTTGCCTCTAGCCTCTGCCCTTGGGATGGAAGTTGGTTCTGGGTATGTGCTGAAAAGATGGGGAGGTCGTGTTGACTGGAAGGGTGGGCTACTGAGCAGAGATTGCCATCAAAATTCTCTGGCCTCAATTTTCTGTCATCCATAAAGGAACATAGGAAGGAAGGGCTTGATGATAGGTTTCATCCCCAGCATCACATAAAAGGGAGAAAAAGCCTACAGGAATAGTCAGAGGCTGAGGATGATGGGGCTGTTTCCTGTTCCTCCCACCAATTGGGCACTGCCAGCAGGAGACCTTGGCTCAAGGGACTAATGGCTGGATCACCCTGATGGCTTGTGAGATGCCCCTATATCATGGCCACTCTATGGCCAGCCTCTATTCCCATCTGAACTTAGAGACACACAACAGTTCTGCTTGAGGTCAGGCATCTGAGTAGTTGGCTAAGTTTCCCAGTCTCTGCTTCCCCAAGAGCAGAATTGCCAGCAGGGCCACTGGAACAGGGTGATTAGAAGCCCAGGTACATGTTTCTGCTTGGTCACTGAGCACCTTGTGTTCCCACGTTATAGCTTCAGGTTTCTCTTCTGCACAACAAATGCAGCCATGATGAGGCTGACACAAAGGTAGCCATGGTGATGAGGCTGACACATAAAGGTAGCCATGGTGATGAGGCTGACACATAAAGATAGCTATGGTGGTGGGGCTGACACATAAAGGTAGCCATGGGATGTGCCCTGTGAGGACAGTCCCACTCTGACAAGGACACATCTCCTCCCACAAGTACATGCCCCATAGCACAAATTCACCCCTGCAAAGACACTCCTGCATCAAAGTCATGCCTCCTAAAAGACATGCCTTTTCCCACAAGAACACACTCCCTCCCAAAAGGACATGCCCACTCCCACAAGGACACTCCTAGTAACACAAGGAGATGCCCCCCAAACAAAAAATGCACCTTCCCACAAAGACATGCCCCCTCCCACAAGGATGCTCCTACTCTCACAAGGGCATACCTTCCTCAATGACATGCCTCCTACAAGAAGGATGTGCCTTCTTCCACAAGGATGTGCCTACACTCACAACAATATGTCCTCAAGGACACGCCCTCTCCCACAAGAACACACCACCTCCCACAATTACATGCCCCCTCCTCAAATCTCACCCACTGCAAAGACATACTTCCTGTATCAAAGATATGCCTCCTCATACGAAGACATGCCTCCTGTCACGAGGGCATGCCCCCCCCCCCACAAGAAAGTGTCCACTCACAAATGGACATGCTCTGGCAATGACATACCTCCTCCTTCAACAACATGACAATTCCCAAAGTGGTCTGTGCCCTCCCCTAAGGACATGCTTACTCCCACAGGTACATGCCCCCTGCCACAAGGACATGCCCAGTCCCTCAAGGACATAGCTCCTCACAAAGGATGTGCCCCTCCCACAAGGATGCACCCATTCCCACAAGGACACATCTACTATCACGAACTACTTCCTCCACAAGGAAATGCCCCTCCAACAAGGAAACACCTCCTGCAATGACATAGCCCCTCTTATAAGAACATGCCTTCTCCCACAAGGACACTACTCCTCCCAGAATGACATGCCTCCTCGTAGGAGGTGATTCCCCCTTCCACAAGGATACCCTTCCTCCCACAAGTGCATGCCCACTCTGACAAAGACATTCCCCCTCCCTCAAGTTCAGGTCACATCCAAATACATACCTCCTCCATCAAGGTCCTGCCACCTCCCAGAAGGGCATATCTTCTTTCACAGGGAGGTTCTACCTCTCAAAAGGACACACCTCCTCCCACAAGGACATGCCTCCTCCAAAAAGGCTGTGCCCCTTCCCAGGAGAAAACACCCCCTCCCACAATGGCACATCCCTCTCATGTGGACATGCCTCCTCCCACAAGGACAGGCCTCCAGCAATGACTTGCCTCCTATATCAACAACATATCACAAGGGCACACCCCATCAAGAAAGGACATGCCCCTTCCCACGAGGATACACCTCCTACAATGACCCACCCCTCCCTGAAGGGTACACACTATCTTTCAGTAATACACCCCCTCTCACAGGGACACACTCCTGCAATGACACACTTCCTCCCACAAAATAAGCCCCCCTTACAATGACACACCTCTTCCCACAAGTACTCTCCTCTCCCAATAGTTCATGATTCCTGCAGACGTGACTCCCACATCAAAGTCATGCCTCCTCATGTGAAGACTTGCCTCCTTCCACAAGGACATTCTTCCTGCAAGAGGGGCATGCCTTCTCCCACAAGGACATGCCCTTCACAAAGACATGCCTCGTACAATAACATTGCCCCTCCCAGAAAAAATGCCCCCTCCAAAAAGGACATGATCCATCCCATGACCCTGCAATGATGTGCATCCTCCAACAAGGACACACACCTACCCATATGGACCTGCCCAATTCCACAAATACATGCTCATTCCACAAAGACATGCCTTCTTTTTTTTGTTTTTTTTTTTCTCATTTTTTTATTAAAGATTTCCATCTCCTCCCCTCCTCCTCCCCCTTCCCTCCCCTCCCTTCCATCCATATCCCCACTCCCTCCCTCTTCAGGTCAAAGAGCCATCAGGGTTCCCTTCACTATGTTAAGTCAAAGGTCCTCCCAACTCCCCCTAAGTCCAGGAAGGTGAGCAACCAAGCTGACAAGGCTCACAGTAAGCCCGTCCATGCTGAAGAGTCCAAGCCCATCGCCATTGTCCTTGGTTTCTCAACCTCCTCCACCATCAGCCACATTCAAAGAGTCTGGTTTGGTCGCCTGTTCCATCAGTCCCATTCCAACTGGACTTGGTGGTCTCCCATTAGTTCTGTCCCACCGTCTCAATGGGTAAACACACCCCTCATGGTCCTGAATTCCTTGCTCATGATCTCCCTCCTTTTGCTCCTCATCAGGTCCTTGGGAGCTCAGTCCAGTGCTCCAATGTGGGGCTCTGTCATTTTCTCCATCCAATGCCAGGTGAAGGTTCTATGGTGATATGCAAGATATTCATGAGTATGACAATAGGATCTGGACATTTCTGGCTCCCTCTCCTCAGCTGCCCAAGGAACTAGCTGGGGGCATCTTCCTGGATACCTGGGAACCCCTCTAGAGTCAAGTCTCTGCCACCCCTAGAATGGCTCCCTTAATTAAGATATATAATTCTTTGTTCCCATATCCACCCTTCCTATATCCCAACCATCCTATTCCCCCAAGCTCTTCCCATCCTCCACTTCTCACTTTTCTCTCCCCATCCCCCATCCTCCCATCCCACCCCACCCCCAAGTTCCCATTTTTTGTTCGGCAATCTTGTCTATTTCCAATATCCAGGAGGATAACTATAGTTTTTCTTTGGATTAACCTTCTTATTTAGCTTCTCTAGGATCATGAATTATAGGCTCGATGTCCTTTATTTATGGCTAGAAACCAATTATGAGTGAGTACATCCCATGTTCATCTTTTTGGGCCTGGGTTACCTCACTCAGGATGGTGTTTTCTATTTCCATCCATTTGCATGCAAAATTTTAGATGTCATTGTATTTTACCGCTGTGTAGTACTCTAATATGTATATATTCCACACTTTCTTCATCCATTCTTCCACTGAATGGCATCTAGGTTGTTTTTAGGTTCTGGCTATTACAAATAATGCTGCTATAAACATAGTTGAACAAATGCTTTTGTAATATAATTGGGCATCTTTTGGGTAAATTCCCAAGAGTGGGATTGCTGGGTCCTGGGGTAGGTTAATCCTGAATTTCCTGAGAAACCGCCACACTGCTTTCCAAAGTGGTTGCACAAGTTTGCATTCCCACCAGCAATGAATGAGTGTACCCCTTACTTCACAACCTCTCCAGCAAAGGCTATCATTGGTGTTTTTGATTTTAGCCAATCTGACAGGAGTAAGATGGTATCGCAACGTTGTTTTGATTTGCATTTCCCTGATTGCTAAGGAGGTTGAGCATGCCCTTAAGTGTCTTTTGGCCATTCGAACTTCTTCTGTTGAGAATTCTCTGTTCAGTTCAGTGCCCCATTTTTTAATTGGGTTAATTAGCATTTTAAAGTCTAGTCTCTTGAGTTCCTTATATATTTTGGAGATCAGACCTTTGTCTGATGTGGGGTTGGTGAAGATCTTTTCCCAGTCAGTAGGCTGCCTTTTTGTCTTAGTGACAGTGAAGGACATGCCTTCTACAACAAGGACACACCCCCTCTCAAGGTGTCATGCCTCCTTAAACAAGGACATTCTCCCTCCCACGATACCATGCCACCTCAACCAAGGACAAGTGTTTCCCACAAACTCATGCCCAATCCCAGAAGTACATGCCTACTCTCACAAGGACATGCCTATTCCCACAAGAACATGCCCCCTCCCACAAGCACACACTTGAAACCACATGCATCTTCCCACAAAGATAGGGTCCCCTACCACAAGGAAATGCTTCCTAAAATGATATACCCTCTCCCTGAAAGGCATGCCTCCTCCTTCAAGGACATGCCCCCCAAGGACACATCCCCTCCTTCAAAGACATACCCTCTAGGCAAAGGACATTCTACTCTCTCAAGGACATGCCCACTCCCACAAGGACAGGCCCCATAAATAAAGGACACGCCCTTCAATAAAGGATGCGTACTTCTCACAAGGTCATGACCTCTCAATAAAGGACACATTGCCTCAATAAAGGACATGCCTCCTCACAAAATGACATGCACCTCAGTAAAGGCATGCCCCTTAATTAAAATACATGCCCCCACAATTAAGGAAACACCCTTCCCACAAGGTCATGTCTCCTGCAAAGACACATCCTCTCTGACAAGGACACATCTTCTACAATGACACATCCCTCTCTGAAAGGCACACCTCCTCCTTCAAGGACACACCCCTCCCACAAAGGCACACCTCCTCAATGACACACCTCCCACAAAGACATGACCCTTCCCTAAAAGACATGCCCACTCCCCAAAATTAACTCCTCCTGCAAAGAGGACATGCATCCTCCCACAATTTTTATTCCTTCACAAGAGCACACTCCCTCCTACAGGTTCTCACTTGCATCAAGGTCATACCTGCTCCCAGAGGACACACCCCTCCCCAAAAGAAATGCCCCCTCCACAGGAACATACCAAATACCACACCTCTTTGAAGGACACATCCCCTCTCACAAGGAAACACCTCCTACAATGACACACTTTTTCCTTCAAGGACCTGCCTCTTAAATAAAGTTCATGCCTCCTCCCAGTAGGTAATACCCCTTCCCCTAAGGACACATCCCTCCAACAAGGGCACAACTCCTGCAATGACACACCTCTCCTGTCACCAATAAGCCCCCACCCTCAAGGTCATGCCTCCCCAAAAAAGGACATGCCACATCTTCTAAAATGCCATGTCCCCCACACAAGGACTTGTTCCCTACCAAAATGATATGTGCCCTCCCACAAAAACAACCTCCTGCAAATACATGCTTCCTCCCACAAGGACATACACCCTCCCAGAAGGACACACTCAATTTCACATGGGCATGCCTGCTTTCCCAAGTATTGCCTCCTGCAAGCAAAAGCCCCTTACCTAAAGGAAATGTCCTCTTCCACAACACATGCCCCTTTCCACAAGGACACCTCTGCATTGACATGACTACTCCCAGAAAGACTCCTCCCACAAGGACTGACCCTTTCCTCAAGGACACACTTCCACCATCAAGGACACACCCTATCTCACAAGGATAGCCTAGTAGAAGAAGAAAATACCTCCTTGCACAAGGATGCACCTACTCTCACAAGGACGTGCCTCAAGCAAAGACAAACCCCTTGCATGAAAGTCATGCCTCCCAATGAAGATATGTCCCACCCAGCAAAGACATGCCCTCTGTCTCATGGAAACATCCTCTCCAATAAATACTTAGATCTTCCTCCACGGACATACCCCCTCCCACAAGTATGCATTCTTCCCACCAGGACATGGCCTATCCCACAAGGACAGACCCTTCCCACAAGTACACACCCATTCTCAAAAAGACACACCCCTTTCACAGGGAAACACCCATTCCCATCAGGACATACCTGTTTGGAAAGGACACACCTCCTCTCTCAAGGACACGCCCCCATCCACAATGACATGCCTTTTCCCTGATGGAAATGCTTGCTCCCACAAGGACACATCTACTCTCAGGAAGGTTAACCTCCTCTGTAAAGGACACACCCTCTTCTATAAGGTCATGCCTTCTCCCAGAATGACACACTTCCTCACAGAAGGTGATACCCTCTCTCCCAAGTACATGGCCCCCTCCAACAAAGACATACACCCTCCCTCGAGTTCACATCACCTCTAAATACACTGGTCTACCATCAGTGTCACCCCATCTCCCAGAAGGACAACCCCCATAGTGAGATGTAACCTCCCTCAAGGACATGCCTACTCTCACAAGGACATGCCTCCTACAGTGATTCTCCTCCATCAAAGACATGCCCCCTTTTACAAGGAAATGCCCACTACCACAATGACATGCCTACTCCCACAAGGACAGAAGGAAATGCCTATGTGGACATGCTTCCTCCCACAAGGACAAGCCTCTTGCAATGGTATGCCTCCTCACAGAAAGACATACCTCTGCCCACAAGGACATGCCCCCTCCCATAAGGATATGCCTCCTGCAATGACAAACCTCTTCCCAGAAGGACATGCCTCCTTCTACAAAGATGTGCCTGCTCCCAAGATATCAAGTCTCCTCAAACAAGGACACGCCTACTCCCACAAGAACACACCTCTTCCCTGAATGACAAGCTTCCTTGCAAAAGTGATGACTTCTCCCACATGTACATGCCTCTGCCTACAAATACACACCCTCTCCAACAAAGACATACCCCCTTCCTCAAATTCATGCCAACTCCAAACACACATCTCCTCCCAGAAGAACATGTCCTCTTCAAAGTGAGATACCACATCAAACAAGAACATGCCTCATCTCACCATCACACACCACCTGCAATGATATTCCTCCTCACTCAATGACATAGCACCTCCCACAAAAACATGGCCCCTACAACAATGGCATATGCACTGCCACAAGGACATGCCTAATCCCACAAGGACATGCCTCTTCCTAGGAGGAAACATCCTCTCCCACAAAGGCACACCTCCAATTAGTCATGTCTCCTTCTACAAGGACAGGCCTTGTTCAATGACATGCCTTCTCCATCAACAACTTGCCTCCTACCACAAGAACGTGCCTTATCACAAAAGAATGCACACTCTCCCTAAGGTTACACCTAGGACACACCTTCTACACTAACATCCCTCTCACTCAAGGACTCACAGACTCCCAAAAGGACTTGTCCCCTCCTGCAAGGACACTGTAATGACATTCCTCCTCCCTCAAGGACAGGACCCCCTACCACAATGACACACCTACCCTCACAAGTGCAGGCCTCCTTCCCAAGGACATACCCCCTCCTCCAAGGACACTCCCACTCTCAGAAGGAAAAGCCCCCTTTTACAAGGACATTACTTCCACTCAGACGTGCCCTCCCAAGATGTCAGGCTTCCTCAAACAGTGACTCACCCACTCCCACAAGGATACACTTCCTGCCATGACAAAGCCCCTCATTTAAAGATGTAGTCTCCTTCAAGGACACATTTCTACCACAAGGACTCAACTCCTAAAATGACATGCATCCTCTCACAAGGACACACTCTATACCACATGAACATGCCCACTACACAAAAACATGTCCTCTCAATAAACAACATGCTCCATAAATAAAAGATGTGCCTCCTATAAGGACACATTCACTCCCACAAGGACATACCCACTTCCATAAGGATACACTTACTTTCAAATTACAGACCTCCTCCCTCAAGACATGCCTCCACCCACAATGACACGCCTCATCCCAGATGGAAATGCCTCATCCCACAATGACACATCACTCCCACAATGACATGCTCACTCCCAGGGGAAACACCTACTCTCACAAGGACATGCCTCCTTCATCAAATCCATGCCCCTGCAACAAGGACACATCTCCTTCCAGAATGACATGCTTCCTGCATGACTCCTGACAGATACCTCTTACAAGAAGGATGTGCCTTTTCCCACAAGGACGTGCCTACACTCACAACAATATGCCTCCCTCCTCAAGGACACGCCCTCTCCCACAAGAACACACCACCTCCCACAATTACATGCCCCCTCCTCAAATCTCACCCACTGCAAAGACATACTTCCTGTATCAAAGACATGCCTCCTCATACGAAAACATGCCTCCTGTCACAAGGGCATGTCCCCTCCCACAAGAACACACCCACTCCCTCAAGGATATGCCCCATCACACAAAGTCATACCTCCTTCCACAGTTTCTACCCTGGTCTCCCAAGGGTAAGCCCTTCCTACCAATTCATGCCTCTTGTATCTCTTGCACCAAGGTAACACCTTCTCCCAGAAGGACACACTTCTGAAGATGGAAGTCACAGAATAATTTCACACCAGTTTAGAATTATAAATAATAAAAGGGTTATTTATTTAATGGAAAAACTTACAGATAACTGTTCTAAATAACATTCCTCTGTGCTAACAGGAACAGAGTCTAGCAGCAGGAAGCAGGAGCTGGAAGCAAGAGAGCAGACTTATGTTTAAAGCTGCTTTTACATTAAGTGGGCTGGTATCTTAAAGGCTATTGGCTGAAAGGGCAGACTGTGCTCCCACAACACCCCCTTTTAAATAAGAGGTTTCCAATCCAAAACTACATACACTAGGAATAGATATCAAATATATTAAAAATTACAGCCAGTATAAACAATATTAAGCAAGGAATGTATGCTAAATGTTTGTATAAACATCTTATGCTAAGGAGTCTAAGTCTTTTATAGGAAATGGCTTGGCTAGATCATGAGTATAGTACTACAACTATCTAATCTTCAACCCCATTGAAGGCCTGAGAAGGGAGAAAATATTACTTGAGCAGGCAGGAAGTACAATCAAGCAGCTCCCAAAGCGAGCAATATATGACGGAGACAATTAGCTACATCACCCAAAGTCTCATTTTGCAACCAACTTTGGCTAAGGCCTAGAATAACTGACAGACCATTTTCAGAGGCAGGGAATTTTTCAGAATCATTTTACCCTGTCTTGGCAAGATTTGGCAGTCTTTTTCCTGGTTTCCTGCTTATCCGTTTCGGATACCATGTACTTTGTCAGTCATTGAGGTATGAACAGTTCCTTGTCCAAACCAATGGTGCCAAGAAGAAAGCAAACTTCAAGTGGAGTGTCTTCAGTGCTCAACATTCTCTCAAGAGTAGATTGATGCTGTCAGGAGCAATCATGTCTCATGTCAACAGAACCCTAAGTTATTTAAATGCTATGTTCTACAGATCTTTGAATTGGTTGAAGATAACCTATCTAGACAGAGTACAATCTCTATGTATCTAAAGAACCTAATTGATCTGACTGTATGTAGAACAAATGAACAATTATTGGCCTATAATACTTAATACCTGGATAACATAAAGACTAAAACTTCATGTCATAATATTAAATAATTTGTAAACAAATGTGCAACAAATGAAGATGATGACCTCAAAATGTAAACAATCTATAAGCATCTTTATCAGAGGTAGGAGTAATATATTATTCAATATGAAAATCCTAAAAGTTGTATCAATATACAAAATGTCCAAAACACAGGTAGAAGCATGCATATATACAATCTGACAGAATAAATTTGCATAGGTGTACAAATAATGTAAACAAAATAACAAATATAATTTGAACTTGTATCAATATACAAAACTATAATAATTAAATTATCCATAAATAATTGCTCACTCTATCACCCACTATTATTATCCCCCCTTTTTTGAACATGGTTTTCACCCCAACCCTCTAGCTAGTGGAAGTAATAATCAACAACCCCTAAACAGTGTTCCTAACCCTAAGGACAAACTTTTTTGGGATGGGGGGCATCATCCTCTAGAATTGCTTCTCACTGTCATGGGGCCAATGTTCTCTTAATGGGATCCTGAAAAAGTAAAGTGATGGTTAAGTTTCAAAATTACTGTCTAATACAGTTGTAAAAAAATTCCAAGCAGTCAATAGGGTTTTTTTTTCAAAGTTCTTATTTGGAGTTCTGACCAGAACGTCATGAGAAGGTGCATCATTTCAGCAGCTGGTTCCCACAAAACACGGTCTTAGAGTTGCTCTGTCAGCATCACAATGTCGTCTCCACTAGGTGGAGTTGTTGCTGTGAGGCCCCATCTTCTTCCTAGAAACTTCAAAGATTACTGCAAGAAAAGGATCTGTGGGAAAATCTATTGTTCATGGTGGAAAACTTAAACATCATTCATATAAACATATATTTAATAAAGAATAAAATATAGACAAAATAGAGATGGATAAAGTAATTTTTTTCTAAAGTCTTCCTTCTGTCCCATACCAGATGGCTGCCAACATGAGACAGAAACTCTGAATGTTCCTTTTAACAACACACTTGGATTCAGAGAAGTACAGAGCCATTGTCCAACTCCCAAACCAGCTCTCCTCTCTCTCTCTCTCTCTCTCTCTCTCTCTCTATATATATATATATATATATATATATATATATATATATATATTCCATAAAGTGGAACATATATATCTGCCAGATCTCATTCCTCTGAGTACCCGTTGAGTTACTCCTTGCAGGCAATGGTGTTTGATTATTGAAAGAGCAAGTATGGCATTCTTTTATAATCTCCATAGCTTGTTGCCATGTAATAGAAAACTCTTTCTTTAAACCTTTGCTATTGACATGTTTCCTTTTTTATGAAATTCTGAGGCCTGCAACACACTTCCAATTAATAATTGATCAATTTCTGCATTACCTTGTGCAGACTCATGGGATCAGATGTGTGCTATGTATATAGGACAAAGCCTATTCCTGATTGTGTCTTGCACCTGGATGAATAATGAAGTCAATTCCATGTCATCTGGTATAAATTCTGCAGTTTCAATATGAAAGACAACTCTTTCCACATATTGTGAACCAGTAACCATATTGAGAGGTTCTTTAAAATCTCTTACTACCATAAGAATAGCATATAATTCTGCCTTCTGGACAGAATTAAAAGGGCTTCCTTCCACCTTACTTAATTCTTCAGATTTGTAACCTGCCTTTCCTGATTTATTTGCATCAGTATAAAATGTATGGGCTCCAATTATTGGTGTATCATATACAATTCAGGGAATAATACAAGAAGTTCTCTTTATAAGGTTAAGCTTTGGGGATAATTGCTATTAATTTGTCCCCCAAAATTAGCACAAGCCCTTTGCCAGGGTTCATGGTTTTTCTATAACTTTTTTTCCTGATTTTTTATTACTTTATAAATAATACCAATTAAAATTTCAACTTCCCACCTCCTCCCACTTCCCTCCAGCTCCCCAAATGCCCCTCCCCCTCTTCCTAAGAGAGGGCAGGGTACCCTGCTCTGTGGGAAGTCCAAGGACTCCCCTCAATCCAGGCTTAGGAAGGTATGCATCCAAATAGAATAGGATCACAAAAAGCCAGTACATGCAGTAGAGAAAAATCCCCGTGCCATTATCATTGGCTTCTCAGTCTGCTTCAATTATAAGCCACATTCAGAGGGTCCAGTTTGATCCCATACTTGTTCAGTCCCAGTCCAGCTGGATTTGGTGAGCTCCCATTAGTTCAGGCACACTCTCTCAGTGGGTGGACCAAACCCTTGTGGTCCTGACTTCCTTGGTCCTATTCTCCCTCTTTCTGCTCTTCAACTGGACCTTGGGAACTCATTCCAGTGCTCCCATGTGGGTCACTGTCTCTATCTCCATCCATCGCTAGACAAAGGTTCTATGGTAATATTCAAGATAGTAATCAGTCTGACTATGGGACAAGACCAGTTCAGGCACCCTCTCCTCCACTGCCCAGGTTCCTAGCTGGGGACATTCCTGTGGACATCTGGGAAACCCTCTAGAGTAAAGCCTCTTGCCAACTTCACAATACCTCCCTTATTTAAGATATCTTCTTCCCTGCTCCCATATCCGTCCTTTCTCCATCTCAACCATCCCACTCTCCCACTCTCTCCCAAGCCCTCCCCTACTCCATTCTCTCTCCTCTCTCCTCTGTCCTGCAACCCAACCCCATGCTCCCAACTTTTGCCTGGCAATTCTGTCTGCTTCCATTTCCAGGAGGATCTATATGGTTTTTTTTTGGGGGGGGGTTCATCTTGTTACTTAGATTCTCTAGGATCATGGACTATAGGCTCAATGTCCTTTGTTTATGGCTAGAATCCACTAACGAGCGAGCACATACCATATTCATCTTTTGGGGTCTGGGTTATCTCACTCAGGATAGTGTTTTCTATTTCCATCCATTTGCATGCAAAATTCAAGATGTCATTGTTTTTTTAATGCTGAGTAGTACCCTAATGCGTATATGTGCCACACTTTTCTTTATCCATTCTTACATTGAGGGGTACCTAGATTGTTTCAAGGTTCTGGCTATTACAAATAATGCTGCTATGAACATAGTTGAACAAAGCTTTTGTGGTATGATTGGGCATCTCTTGGGTATATTCCCAAGAGTGGTATTGCTGCATCCTGAGGTAGGTTGACTCCCAGTTTCCTGAGAAACCGCCACACTGATTTCCTAAGTGGTTGCACAAGTTTGCATTCCCACCAGCAATGGATGTGTTCCCCTTACTTTACATCCTCTCCAGCATAGGTTATCATTGGTGTTCTTAATTTTAGCCATTCTGACAGGTGTAAGATGGTATCTCAAAGCCGGGCGGTGGTGGCGCACACCTTTAATCCCAGCACTCGGGAGGCAGAGGCAGGCGGATCTCTGTGAGTTTGAGACCAGCCTGGTCTACAAGAGCTAGTTCCAGGACAGGCTCCAAAGCCACAGAGAAACCCTGTCTCGAAAAACCAAAAAAAAAGATGGTATCTCAAAGTTGTTTTGATTTGCATTTCCCTGATAGCTAAAGAAGTTGAACATGTCCTTAAGTATCTTTTGGCCATTTGAACTTCTTCTATTGAGAATTCTCTGTTCAGTTCAGTGCCCCATTTTTTAATTGGGTTATTAGAATTTTAATGTCTAGTTTCTTTAGTTCTTTATATATTTTGGAGATCAGACCTTTGTCTGATGTGGGGTTGGTAAAGATCTTCTCCCATTCAGTAGGTTGCCTTTTTGTCTTAATGACTGTTTCCTTTGCTTTATAGAAGCTTCTCAGTTTCAGGAGGTCCCATTTATTCAATGTTGCTCTTATTGTCTGTGCTTCTGGGGTTATACATAAAAAGTGGTCTCCTGTGCCCATGAATTTCAGGCTAATTCCCATTTTCTCTTCTATCACGTTCAATGTGGTTGGATTTATATTAAGGTCTTTAATCCATTTGGACTTGAGTTTTGTGAATAGTGATAGACATGGATCTATTTTCATTCTTCTACAGGTTGACATCCAGTTATGCCAGCACCATTAGTTAAAGATGTTTTCTTTCTTCCATTGTATAATTTTAGCTTCTTTGTCAAAAATCAGGTGTTCATAGGTTTGTGATTTAATATTTGTGTCTTCAGTTCTATTACATTGGTCAACATCTCTGTTTTTATGCCAATACACAGCTGTTTTCATTACTGTGGCTCTGTAATATGATGTCAGGGATAGTAACGCCTCCAGAAGTACCTTTATAGTATAGGATTGTTCTGGCTATCCTAGGTTTTTGTTTTTCCATATAAAGTTGGTTAGTGTTCTCTCAAGGTCTGTGAAGAATTTTGTTGTGATTTTGATGGGGATTGCATTGAATCTACAGATTGCCTTTTGTAGAATTGCCAATTTTACTATGTTGATCCTCTAATCCAAGAGCATGGGAGATCTTTCCATTCACTGGTATACTCTTCAATTTCTTTCTTCAAAGACATAAAGTTCTTGTCAAATAGACCTTTCACTTCCTTTGTTAGAGTTACCCCCAAGATACTTTATGCTATTTGTGGTTATAATGAAAGGTGATGTTTCTCTGATTTCCCTCTCTGCTTCTTTATCCTTTGTGTATAGAAGTGCTACTGAGTTTTTTTGAGTTTATCTTGTATCCTGCCACATCACTGAAGATATTTATCAGCTGTAGGGTTTCTCTGGTAGAGTTTTTTTGTAGTCAATTATGTACACTACCATATCATCTGCAAATAATAAAGTTTGACATTTTTCTTTCCCATTCGAATCCCCTTGATCCACTTATGTTGTCATATTGCTATTGCTAAATCTTCAAACACTGTATTGAAGAGATATGGAGAGAGTGGACAGCCTTGTCTTGTTCCTGATTTTAGTGGGATCACTTTGAGTTTCTCACCATTTAATTTGATGTTGGCTGTTGGATTGCTGTATATTGCTCTTATTATATGAGATATGATCCTTGTATCACTAATATCCCTAAGACCTTTAGCATAAAGGGGTGTTAAATTTTGTCAAATGCCTTTTCAACATCTAATAAAATGATCATATGGTTTTTCTTTCAGTTTATTTATATGATGGATTACATTGATAGATTTTTGTACATTGAACCAGCCCTGAATCTCTAGGATGAAGCCAACTTGATAATAATGGATGATTTTTTGATGTGTTCTTGGATTTGGTTTGCCACTATTTTATTGAGAATTTTTGCATCAATATTTAAGAGTGAGATTGGTTTGTAATTCTCTTTTTGGTTGAGTCTTTGTGTGGTTTTGGTATCAGGGTAACTGTAGCTTCATAAAAGGAGTTTGGCAATGGTTCTTCTGTTTCTATTATGTGGAACACATTAAGGAGTATAGGTATTAGCTCTTCTTGGAAGTTCTGGTAGAATTCTGCACTAAAACCATGTGGTCCTGGGCTTTTTTGGAAAGCTTTTGATGACAGCTATTTCCTTGGATATTATAGGTGTATTTAAATTGTTCACCTGATCTTGATTTCATTTTGGTATATGGTATTTATCTAAAAAAAGTTCATTTCATTTACATTTTCCAATTTTGTGGCATATGGGCTTTTGTAGTAATACCTAATAATTCTCTGAATTTCCTGTGTCTGTTGTTTTGTTCCTCTTTTCATTTCTGATCTTGTTAATTTAATTGTTCTCTGTCTACCTTTTAATTAGTTTGGATTGGGGTTTGTCAATCTGGATCAAAAAAAACACCCCCTCACCATATAATAATTAAAACACAAAACATACAGAATAAAGAAAGAATATTAAGAGCTGCAAAGGAAAAATGTCAAATAACTTATAAAGGTAAACATATCAGACTTACACCTGACTTCTCTATGGAAACCATGAAAGCCAGAAGGTCCTTGATAAATGTACTGCAGAAACTAAGAGACCATGGAGGCAATCCCAGACTACTATACCCAGCCAAGCTTTCATTCACTATCAATAGAGAAAAAAAAATATTCCAGGATAAAAACAAATTTAAACAATATGTAACCACAAATCTAGCCTTACAGAAAGTAATAGAAGGAAAATCACAAACCAAGGAATCAAACAAAGCCCACAATAACTCAGACATCTAGAGACCTTTCACCAGCACAACTCAAAGAAGAGAAACACACAATCTCTAACACCAAAAAAGATGAAAAAATAACCGGAGCTAACAACCACTAGTCATTAATATCACTTAATATTAATGGACTCAATTCACCTATAAAAAGGCACAGGCTAAGAGATGGGATACAAAAACAGGATCCAACATTCTGCTGTTTACAAGAAACACACCTCAACCACAAAGACAGACATCTACTCAGAATAAAGGGTTGGGAAAAGGGTTTTCAATCAAACAGACCTAAGAAACAAGTGGGTGTGGCTATACTAATTTCTAACAAAATTGACTTCAAACTAAAATCAATCAGAAGAGATGGAGAGGGACAACTTATACTCATAACAGGAACAATTCAACAGGATGAAGTCTCAATCCTGAATATCTATGCCACTAATATAAAAGCACCCACTTATGTAAAAGAAACATTACTAGAACTCAAGGGAGCCATCAACCACACACACCAATAGTAGGAGATTTCAACACTCCTCTCACCAATGGACAGGTCAATCAGACAGAAACCTAATAGAAAAATAAGAGACTTAATGGAGGTAATGAACCAAATGGACTTAACAGACATCTATAGAACATTCCACCCAAATAGGAAAGAATATATCTCCTTCTCAGCAGATTATGGAACCTTCTCGAAAATTGATCACATACTCAGTAACAAAGCAAACGTCCACAGTTACAAAAAAATATTAGTAATCACCTGTGTCTTATTGGATCACCATGGAATAAAGTTAGAATTTAACAATAATTCTACCCACAGAAAGCCTACAAACTCATGGAAACTGAACAGTTAACTACTGAACCACACCTGGATCAGGGAAGAAATAAAGAAAGAAATTAAAGACTTCCTTGAATTCAATGAAAATTATGACACAACATACTCAAACCTATGGGACACTATGAATACAGTGCTAAGAGAAAAGTTCATACCTCTAAGTGCCCACATTAAGAAAATGGAGAAAACTCACATTAGAGACTTAACAACACAGCTGAAAGTTCTAGGAAAAAAAAGAAGCAGACTCACCCAGGAGGAGTAGAAGACTGGAAATAATCAAACTGAGGGCTGAAATCAACAAAATAGAAACACAGAAAACAATCCAAAGAATCAATGAAACAAAGAGCTGGTTCTTTGAGAAAGTCTACAAGATTGACAAACCTTTATTCAAATTAATCAAACGGCAGAGAGAGAACATGGAAATTAACAAGATCAGAAATGAAAAGGGGGACATAACAACAGACACTGAGGGAATCCAGAGAATCTTTAGGTCTTACTTCAAAAGCTTATATGCCACAGTTGGAAAATGTAAAAGAAATGGACTTGTTTTTAGATAAGTACTATTTACCAAAATTAAATAAAGACCAGGTGAACAATTTAAATAGACCTATAAGTCGTGAGGAAATAAAAGCTGTCATCAAAAACCTCCCAACCAAAAAAAGCCCAGGACCTGATGGTTTTAATGCAGAATTTTATCAGAACTTCCAGGAAGAGCTGATACCTATTCTCCTCAATGTGTTTCACATAACAGAAACAGAAGAGTCATTGCCAAACTCTTTTTATGAAGCTACAATTACCCTGATTCCAAAACCACACAAAGACCCAACCAAGAAAGAGAATTACAGACAAATCTCACTCTTGAATATCCATGCAAAAATTCTCAATAAAATTCTGGCAAAAAGAATCCAAGAACACATTAAAAATGATCCATTACGGTCAAGTAGGCTTCATCTTAGTGATGCAGGTCTGGTTCAACATACGAAAATCTATCAATGTAATCCATCATATAAATAAACTGAAAGAAAAAACATAATCATTTCATTTGATGCAGAAAATGCATTTGACAAAATTCAACACCCCTTTATGATAAAGGTTTTGGAGAAGTTAGGGATACAAAGATCATACCTAAATATAATAAAAGCAATATATAGCAAGCCAACAGCTAACACCAAATTAAATGGAGAGAAACTCAAAGCCCTTCCACTAAATTCAGGAACAAGACAAGTCTGTAAACTCTCACCATATTTCTTCAACATAGTTCTTGAAGTTCTAGCAATAGCAATAAGACAACATCAGGAGATCAAGGGGATTTGAGTCAGAAAGGAAGAAGTCAAACTTTCATTATTTGCAGATGATATGATAGTGTACATTAGTGAGCCCCAAATCTCTACCAACGAACTCCTACACCTGATAAATACCTTCAGTGAAGTGGCAGGTTACAAGATCAACTCAAAAAAAAATCAGTAGTCCTCCTATACACAAAGGACAGAGAAGCAGAGAGGGAATTCAGAGAAACTTCACCTTCTACGATAGCCACAAATAACATAAAGTATCTTGGAGTAACTCTAACCAAGGAACGAAAACTTTAAGGCATTGAAGAAAGAAATGAAGAGGACACCAGAAAATGGAAAGAACTCCTATGCTCTTGGATGGGTAGGATCAACATAGTAAAAATGGCAATTCTACCAAAGGCAATCTATAGTTTCAATGCAATCCCCAATAAAATCCCAACAAAATTCTTCACAGACCTTGAGAGAACAATAATCAACTTTATTTGGAAAAACAAAAAACCCAGGATAGCCAAAACAATCTTATACAATAAAGGAAATTCTGGAGGCATTACCATCCCTGACTTCAAACTCTATTACAGAGCTACAGTAATGAAAACAGCTTGGTACTGGCATAAAAACAGAGCAGTTGACCAATGAAATTGAATAAAAGACCCGGATTTTAACCCACAAACCTATGAACACCTGATTTTTGACAAAGGTGCTAAAAGTATACAATGGAAGAAAGAAAGCATTTTCAACAAAGGGTGCTGGCAGAACTGGTTGTCAACCTGTAGAAGAAAGAAAGATCCATATCTATCACCATGCACAAAATTCAAGTCCAAATGGATTAAAGATCTCAATATCAATCTGAACACACTGAACCTGATAGAAGAGAAAGTGGGAAGTACTCTACAACATATGGGCATAGGATACCACTTCCTATGTATAACCCCTGTAGCACAGACAATAAGGGCAACATTGAATAAATGGGACCTCCTAAAACTGAGAAGCTTCTGTAAAGCAAAGGACACTTTCAATAAGACAAAAAGACAATCTACTGATTGGGAGAAGATCTTTTTCAACCCCACAACAGACAAAGGTCTGATCTCCAAAATATATAAAGAACTCAAGAAACTATACTTCAAAATGCTAATTAACCTAATTAAAAATGGGGTACTGATCTGAACAGAGAATTCTCAACTGAAGAAGTTCAAATGGCTAAAAGACACTTAAGGTCATGTTCAACCTCCTTAGTGATCAGGGAAATGCAAATCAAAACAACTTTGAGTTATCATCTTACACCTGTCAGAGTGGCTAAAATCAAAAACACCTTTGCTGGAGAGGATGTGGAGTAAAGGGAACACTCATCCATTGCTGGTGGGAGTGCAAACTTTTGCAACCACTTTGGAAATCAGTGTGGCGGTTTCTCAGAAAATTCGGGATCAACCTACCCCAGGATCCAACAATACCACTCCTGGGAATATACCCAAGGGATGCCTTATCATATTACAAAAGCATTTCTTCAACTATGTTCATAGCAGCATTATTTGTAGTAGCCAGAACCTGGAAACAACCTAGATGCCTCTCAACGGAAGAATGAAGAAAGAAAGTATGGAATATATATGCATTAGAGTACTATTCACCATTAAAAACAATGACATCTTGAATTTTGCATGCAAATCGATGGAAATAGAGAACACTCTCCTAAGTGAGGTAACCCATACCCAAAAAGATGAATATGGTATGTACTCACTCATTAGTGGATTCTAGCCACAAATGAAGGACATTGAGTCTATAATTCTTGATCCTAGAGAAGCTAAATAGGAAGGTGACCCCCACGCAAAAAAAAGCATGTAGTTATCCTCCTGGATATTGGAAGTAGACAATATTTCCAGGTAAAAATGGAGATCTTGAGGGTGGGGGTAGGTTGGGGTAAGGGGAGATGGGGAGAGAAGTGAGAAGGGAATGATGGAGGAGAACTTGGGGGAATTGGACAGTTGGGATGGAGGAGGAGTGGATTTGGGAGCAGGGAAGTATATATCTTAATTAAGGGAGCCATTTGAGGGTTGACAAGAGACCAGACTCTAGAGGGGTTCCCAGGTGTCTAAGGAGATGTCTCCAGCTTGTTCCTTGAGCAGCTGAGGAGAGGGTGTCTGAACTGGACCTATACTATAGCCACTCTGATGAATATCTTATATACCACTATAGAACCTTCATCTGGTGATGGATAGAGATAGAGACAGAGACCCACGCTGGAGCACTAGACTGAGCTCCCAAGGTCCAAATGAGGAGCAGAAAGAGAGAGAACATGAGCAAGGAAGTCAGGACCGTGAGGGGTGCGCCCACTCACTGTGACGGTGGGGCTGATCTAATGGGAGCTCACCAAGGCCAGCTCGACTGGGTCTGATGGAGCATGTGATCAAACCAGCCTCTCTGAACGTGGCTTACATGGAGGGTTGCTGAGAAGCCAAGGACAATGGCACTGGGTTTTTTTTTTTTTTTTTTTTTTTTTTTGGTTTTTCGAGACAGGGTTTCTCTGTGGCTTTGGAGCCTGTCCTGGAACGGCACTGGGTTTTGATTCTACTCTATGTACTGGCTTTGTGGGAACCTAGACTGTTTGGATGTTCACCTTCCTAGACCTGGATGGATGGGGGAGGACCTTGGACTTCCCACAGGGCAGGGAACCCTGACTGCTCTTTGGACTGGAGAGGATGGGGAAGGGGGAACAGAGGTAGGGGGAGGGAAGTGGGAGGAGGTGAAAATTTGTAATAATAATAATAATAATAATGAAAAAAAATTTAAAAAAGACATAAAGTCAACCTACTGATTGGGAGAATATCTTCACCAACCATACATCAGACAAAGGACTGATCTCCAAAATATATTAAGAACTCAAGAAACTAGACATTAAAATTCTAAGTAACTCAATTAAAAAATTGGGTATTGAACTAAACAGAGAATTCTCAACAGAAGAACAAAAGATACTTAAGGACATGTTCAGCTTCCTTAGCTATCAGGAAAACGCTAATCAAAGCAACTTTGAGATACCATCTTACACCTGTCAGTATGGCTAAAATCAAAAACACCAATGAAGAGGCTGAAGAAGATGTGGACTAAGGGGAACACTCATCCATTGCTGGTGGGAATGCAAACTTTAGCAATCACTTTGGAAATCAGTGTGATAGTTTTTCAGAAAATTGTTAGTCAACCTACCTCAGGATGCAGCAATATCAGTCTTGGGAATTTACCCAAAAGATGCCCTAGCATACTAAAAAAGCATTTGTTCAACTATGTTCATAGCAGCATTATTTGTAATAGCCAGAACCTGGAAACAACCTAGATGCTCCTCAATGGAAGAATGAATAAATAAAGGGTGGCACAGCTACACATTAGTACTACTCAGTGGTAAAAAACAATGACATCTTGAATTTTGTTTTTTTAAAATTTTATTTATTAATTATGTATACAGTATTCTATCTGTGTGTATGCCTGCAGGCCAGAAGAAGGCACCAAACCTCATTTCAGATAGTTGTGAGCCACCATGTGGTTGCTGGGAATTGAACTCAGGACCTTTGGAAGAGCAGGCAATGCTCTTAACTGCTGAGCCATCTCTCCAGCCCGACATCTTGAATTTTGTATGCAAATGGATGGAAGTAGAAAACACTTTCCTGAGTGAGATAACCAAGACACAAAAATATGAATACAGTATGTACTCACTCATTAGTGGATTCTAGCCATAAACAAAGGACATTGAGCCTATAGTGCATGATACTAGAGAAGCTAAGTAATAAGGTGAACTCAAAGAAAAACACATATAAATCCACCTGGAAATTGGAAGCCAACAAGATTGTCTGGCAAAAGTTGGGAGCATAGGGGTAGGAGGTAGAGAAAGTGGAGAAGGGGGGAGAGGGGAGAAGAGGAGGGTTTGGGAGAGCTTGGGGGAGTGGGATGGTTGAAATAGAGGAAGGACAGATATGGAAGCAAGAAAGGAGATATCTTAATTGAGGGAGCCATTTTGGAGGTGGCAAGAGGCTTGGCTCTGGAGGAGTTCCCAGGAATCCACGGGGATGACCCCAGTTAGGAGCCTGGGCAGTGGAAGAGAGTGTGCTTGAACTGGCCTTATCCCATAGTTAGACTGATAACTATCTTGAATATCATCATAGAACCTTCATCCAGTGACAGATGGAGACAGTGACAGAGACCCACATTGGAGAACTTGAGTGACCTTCCAAGGTCCAGTTGAAGAGCAGAAGGAGGGAGAATAGAAGCAAGGAAGTCAGGACCATGAGGAGTTCACCCACTGAGACAGTGTACCTGAGCTAATGGAAGCTTACCAACTCCAGCTGAACTGGGAATGAAGGAGCATGGGATCAAACTGGACCCTCTGAATGTGACTGACAGTTGGGGCAGACTGAGGGACCAATGAAAATGGCCCTGGGATTTGTTTCTACTGCATGTACTGGCTTTTTGTGGTCCTATTCTCTTTGGCTGCACACCTTCCAAAGCCTGGATGTAGGGGCGAGGGCCTGGGTATTGTCCTCTCATAGAACTGGAGGGGGCGGAGAGAGGGGGTGGGGTGAGCACTGTGGAAGTGGGAGGAGAGGAGGAAGTTGGAATTTTGATTGGTATTATTTTTAAAGTAATAAAAAAGAGAAAAAAAGAAGTAGAGGGGATATGGGAACAATTGAGAGAGCAGAAAAACATGATCAAAATATAATGTATGAAAAACATGTTTCACCAGGTGGTGGTAGTGGTGTCCCATGCCTTTAACCTTAGTAGTCAGGAGGCAGAGTCAGGAGGATCTCTGAGTTTGAGACCTGCCGGGCCTATAGAGCGAGTTCCAGAATAGGCTCCAAAATTACACAGAGAAACCCTGTCTCAAAAAACTGAAAATAAAAAATTTCAATTATAAAAAATGGTGAAGATGAACACAGTTCTCACAGAATTACAGTTCACTTCCAAAAGAGCAGAGCTTCCTGTAGTATGTGGTAACCTCTCCTCACAATTCACACCACAATTCCATCTGCAATGCTGTCATACAGCCAGAAGACACCTAGGAGAACCAAGCAGATGCCAGCCCCATGTTCTTTTACCCGCAGTCTACTATAAGCTAAAAAAGCTTCTTATCTTGCTTCCAGCTTCGGCTTTGTTTTTGTAATCTTGTCTGATGTGGGATGTCTCTCTGCATCTGTGAATATTTTAATACCATTGATTAATAAAGAAGCTGCTTTGGTCTATGGCAGGACAGAATATAGATAGACAGGAAATCCAAACAGAGATATAGGGAGAAAGAAGAAGTAGTTAGGAAAACACCAGTTGTTGCCAGAAGATTAAGATACCAGTGCCTTACCAGTAAGCCATGGGGTTGATTTATATGTAAGAGTTAGCCGGTAAGGAGCCTGAGCCACTTAGGTGCAAGGAGGTGGCTTTTTCTGAAGGGGCCTTGATCCTGGAGAGTATATTTTCATGCCTTCAAGGTGTCCCTGGCTTCCTCCAGCCCTCTCAGTTCTCTTAAGAGGTTCTGTCAGGGAAGGAATGGAAATCAGACATAGTAACAGTCTCTCAGGTCCCCTGGCAAGAAAAAAGTCAGGGCCTATTCACCCCTAGTAAACAAAAGGCAAGGAAGAAAACCCACACCATGAACACCCTGGTTGGTGGGAATGGGGCTCACTGGTGGCTCACTTGCCTGGCACATAGTGCTCTTACTGCAGCAGCTCCATCAGAGAAGGCTCTCCTCCTGGGCTGTGGTCTGTTCCAGTGCATGCTGGAAATGTTCATACCTAGAGGAGGAAGGCAGCTGAGACACCAGCCTGGTAAGGATCTGCCATGACAGCATTTGAACCCTCACTAGCTCTATTCATCTGAACAACCCAGAATTAGCTTTCAGCTGAACACATTACTTACTTCCTCAAAGGAAAGGGTTAGAGAACCTGGGTTATATTTTTTTCTCAAGTTTTGAAAACTGGTAGAAGTTAACTGGAAAATATATACTGTGCTGAACTAAAAAAAAAGCTAGGATGTTTCTCCAACAGTCCAAAAACATTATTTTGGAGAAATATTAATGTCTGAGTCACAGTTCAGGGAAGATATTCATGGCCTTGATTAGATACCAGGTGAATATGAACATCCTGTAAATCTCTATGTCTGCCCTCTAGTGGAGCCTACATGACACTGCAGAGAAGGCTCTGATTATCCTACAGCTCAGACCCTGAGTTGGGTTAATTTGTCACCTTCTAATCTGGTTATGGGCAGAGTAAATCTTCTCACAGTAAACTGATGAACCCTACAGGGAGCCTGTAATCAACAGGAGTGTGCTGCATTCAAATCTGCTGAAGAGTAGAAACTTATCTCTAAAGGAGATTTTTCTAAAGGAAAATAAATTGGTGGAGAACACACTGCCCTTCACAATTGACCCTCCTCCTTTTAGGTTTGGGGATTCCATGACAATATTTGTGGGGAGACCTAACCTAAGGGATAAGATACTCAGACAATACTAGAGATATCAGAACAGAAGAAGGGGACACAATCCCCATCAAGCATAATGTTTTCTGGGCAGAAGTTCCTGATTAGCCAGATTGATATTCTGAGGTATTCTTTCCCTGCTGTGGCTGTGAGCCTTGACGAATGGGCAGAATCCCCAAGAAGATACAGATTCAGGTACAGAGACCCACTAGACTCCACCTACTTCTGCCGGCTGGGGCTCCAACCTCATCTGGGACACAGTGAAGTGATGCTGCAGCTTTATTGCCAAGTCTGTTTGCTGGGTAATCAGCTCCTTCTGCTTCAGTGGGGACTGAAGATATTCCTCCAGTCTTTGATGTTCTTATTCATTAGAAGATTGTATTCTTAGGGCAGGGTTGCATGCCCCAGTGTAGATATGTGTGCATGTATACTGCATTGCATACTGCAGTATACAAGCATACTGCATTGCATCCACATGTTTAGTTCCTAGATAACAGTAATGTAAGAAGAGATTACCTGTGATACTATAGAGAAGAGAGTTAACTTTCTTTACCCCACGCCGCTCTACCCATATTTCAACCCAGCGGCAGGAAAACACAAGATGCTCTGAGCACAGGGATGTGTACTTATGCTCTGTTTTGATATTTTTATTTTATTTCTACTTTATATGTGCAGGTGTTTTGCCTGCCTGTGTGTCTGTGCACCACATGCATGCCTGGTAACCTGGGAGAAGAACTCAGTGGGCAGATCAGTCAATGTAGTGCTTGCCTTGTAAACCCAGTACACAAAATGTTTTCTTGACCAGTTATCCAAGCTAGCATAGCAAGTTTTCAAGTCTGTGCATTAAAGGCTTAGTTTTCCAGCACAGAACCACTGTATGATGTTGGACCAGCCCCGTGCTCTTATTTAATGCTTCCCACTGGTTTCAAGGAGGGCAGCTTCTTCCAAAAGGAGATTTCTTTTTTTTTAATATGTTTTTTTTCTCTCTCATGGTTTTTTTTTATATTTAAAAAATTTCCATCCCCTCTTCCTCCCCCTTCCCTCCCCTCCTTCTCCCCCTTCCCTCCCCTCCCCTCCACCCCTACCTCCCCTCCCTCCCTCTCAAGGCCAAGGAGCCATCAGGGTTCCCCACTCTATGCTAAGACCAAGTTCCTCCCAACTCCCCCCAGGTCCAGGAAGGTGATCGACCAAGCTGAGAAGGCTCCCACAGAGCCCATCCATGCAGAAGAATCAGAGCCCAGCGCCATTGTCCTTTGCTTCTCAGTCAGCCCCCGCTGTTGGCCACATTCAGAGAGACAGGTTTGGTCGCATGATCCATCAGTCCCATTCCAACTGGAGTTGGTGATCTCCCATTAGTTCTGTCCCACCGTCTCTATGAGTGAACGCACCCCTCACGTTCCTGACTTTCTCCCTCATGTTCTCGCTCCTTCTGCTTCTCATCAGGACCTTGGGAGCTCAGTCCAGTGCTCCAATGTGGGGCTCAGTCACCTTCCCCATCTGTCGCCAGCTGGAGGTTCCCTCACGGTCCTGACTTTCTTTCTCATGTTCTCTCTCCTTCTACTCCTCATCAGGACCTTGGGGGCTCAGTCCGGTGCTCCAATGTGGGGCTCTGTCATTTTCTTCATCTATCGTCAGGTGGAGGTTCTATGGTGATATGCAAGAAATTCATCAGTATGGCTATAGGAACTGGCCTTTTCAGGCTCCCTCTCTTCAGCTGCCCAAGGAACTAACTGGGGGCGTCTCCCTGGAAACCTGGGAACCCCTCTAGGGTCAAGTCTCTTGACAACCCTCAGGTAGCTCCTTAAATTAAGATATATGCTTCCCTGCTCCCATATCCACCCTTCCTGTATCCCAAGCACCCCATTCCTCCGAGCTCCCCCCATTCTCCCCTTCACACTTTTCTCTCCCCATCTTCCCTTGGCCCAGTCTCGCCCAGCCCTCAAGTTCCCAATTTTGCCTGGCGATCGTGTCTACTTCCAATATCCAGGAGGATTACTATATCTTTTTTTGGGAGTTCACCTTCTTATTATCTTCTCAAGGATCCCAAATTATAGGCTCGATGTCCTTTAATTATGGCTAGAAATCGATTATGAGTGAGTACATTCCATGTTCATCTTTTTGGGTCTGGGTTACCTCACTCAGAATAGTGTTTTCTATTTCCATCCATTTGCATGCAAAATTCAAGATGTCATTGTTTTTTACCGCTGAGTAGTATTCTAGCATGTATATATTCCACAGTTTCTTCATCCATTCTTCCACTGAAGGGCATCTAGGTTGTTTCCAGGATCTGTCTATTACAAATAATGATGCTATGAACATAGATGAGCAAATGCTTTTGTAGTATGATTGGGCATCTCTTGGGTAGATTCCCAATAGTGGAATTGCTGGGTCCTGGGGTAGGTTGATCCCGAATTTCCTGAGAAATCGCCACACTGCTTTCCAAAGTGGTTGCACAAGTGTGCATTCCCACCAGCAATGGATGAGTGTACCCCTTACCCCACAACCTCTCCAAAAAGGTTATTATTGGTGTTTTGGATTTTAGCCAATCTGACAGGTGTAAGATGATATCTCAAAGTTGTTTTGATTTGCATTTCCCTGATAGCTAGGGAGGTTGAGCATGCCCTTAAGTGTCTTTTGGCCATTTGAACTTCTTCTGTTGAGAATTCTCTGTTCAGTTCAGCGCCCCAATTTTTAATTGGGTTAATTGGCATTTTACAGTCTAGTCTCTTGAGTTCCTTATATATTTTAGAGATCAGACCTTTGTCAGTTGCAGGGTTGGTGAAGATCTTTTCCCAGTCAGTAGGCTGCCTTTGTGTCTTAGTGGCAATGTCCTTTGCTTTACAGAAGCTGCTCAGCTTCAGGAGGTCCTGTTTATTCAATGTTACCCTTAATGTCTATGCAGCTGGGGTTATGCGTAGGAAACGCTTCCCTGTGCCCATTTGTTGTAGAGTACTTCCCACTTTCTCCTCTATCAAGCTCAGTGTGTCCAGATTAATATTGAGGTCTTTAATCCATTTGGACTTGAGTTTTGTGCATGGTGATAGATATGGATCTACTATCATTCTTCTACAGGTTGACATACAGTTATGCCAGCACCATTTGTTGAAGATGCCCTCTTTCTTCCATTGTGTACTTTTGGCTCCTTTATCAAAAATCAGGTGTTCATAGGTTTGTGGTTTAAGATCCGGGTCTTCTATAGATTCCATTGGTCAACTTCTCTGTTTTTATGCCAGTACCAAGCTGTTTTCATTACTGTAGCTCTGTAATAGAGTTTGAAGTCAGGGATGGTAATGCCTCCAGAAGTACCTTTATTGTATAAGAATTTTTTGGCTATCCTGGGTTTCTTGTTTTTCCATATAAAGTTGATTATTGTCCTCTCAATCTCTGTGAAGAATTTTGATGGGACATTGATTGGGATTGCATTGAATCTATAGATTGCTTTTGGTAGAATTGCCATTTTTACTATGTTGATCCTCCCAATCCACGAGCAGGGGAGATCCTTCCATTTTCTGGTATCCTCTTCAATTTCTTTCTTCAAAGACTTAAAGTTCTTGTCAAACAAATCCTTCACTTCCTTGGTTAGAGTTACTCCCAGATATCTTATGCTATTTGTGGCTATTGTGAAAGGTGATACTTCTCTGATTTCCCTCTCTGCTTCCTTATCCTTTGTGTATAGGAGGGCGACTGATTTTTTGGAGTTGATCTTGTAGCCTGCCATGTTACTGAAGGAGTTTATCAGCTGTAGGAGTTCCTTGGTGGAGTTTTTGGGGTCGCTTATGTACCCTATCATATCATCTGCAAATAACGAAAGTTTAACTTCTTCCTTTCCAAACCGAATCCCCTTGATTCCCTTATGTTGTCTTATTGCTATTGCTAAAACTTCAAGCACGATATTGAAGAGATAAGGAGAGAGTGGACAGCCTTGTCGTGTTTCTGAATTTAGTGGGATAGCCATGAGTTTCTCTCCGTTTAATTTGATGTTAGCTGTCGGCTTGCTGTAAATAGCTTTTATTATATTTAGGAATGACCCTTGTATCCCTAATATCTCCAAGACCTTTATCATAAAAGGGTGCTGAAATTTGTCAAGTGCTTTTTCAGCATCTAATGAGATGACCATATGGTTTTTTTCCTTCAGGTTATTTATATGATGCATTACATTGATACATTTTCATATCTTGAACCATCCCTGCATCTCTGGGATGAAGCCTACTTGATCGTAGTGGATAATTTTTCTAATGTGTTCTTGGATTCGGTTTGCCAGTATTTTATTGAGAATTTTTGCTTCAATGTTCACGAGTGAGAATGGCCTGTAATTCTCTTTCTTGGTTGAGTCTTTGTGTGGTTTAGGTATCAGGGCAACTGTAGCTTCATAGAAGGAATTTGGCAGTGACTCTTGTGTTTCTATATTATGAAATACCTTAAGGAGTATAGGTATTAGGTCTTCTTAGAAGTTCTGGTAGAATTCTGCATTGAAACCATCTGGTCCTGGGCTCTTTTTGGTAGGGAGGTTTCTGATAACAGTTTCTAATTCTTCGTGACTAACAGGACTATTTAGAGCATTTACCTGGTCCTGGTTTAACTTTGGTATATGGTATTTATCTAAAAAACTGTCCATTTCTTTTACATTTTCCAATTTTGTGGCATACAGGCTTTTGTAGTAAGATCTAATGATTCTCTGAATTTCCTCTGTGTCTGTGCTTATGTCCCCCTTTTCCTTTCTGATCTTATTAATTTGTGTGTTCTCTCTCTGCCGTTTGATTAGTTTGGCTAAGGGTTTGTCAATCTTGTTGACTTTCTCCAAGAACCAGCTTTTTGTTTCATTGATTCTTTGGATTGTTTTCTGTGTTTCTATTTTGTTGATTTCTGCCCTCAGTTTGATTATTTCCAGTCTTCTACTTCTCTTAGGTGAGATGCTTCTTTTTTTTCCAGAGCTTTCAGGTTTGCTGTTAAGTCACAATGAGTGCTCTCTCCGTTTTCTTTAAGTGGGCACTTAGTGCTATGAACTTTCCTCTTAGCACTGCTTTCATAGTGTCCCATAGGTTTGAGTATGTTGTGTCTTTATTTTCATTAAATTCAAGAAAGACTTTAATTTCTTTCTTTATTTCTTCCTTGACCCAGGTGTGGTTCAGTAGTTGACTGTTCAGTTTCCATGAGTTTGGCGGCTTTCTGGTGGTAGCATTGTTGTCGATTTCTAATTTTAATCCATGGTGATCTGATAAGACACAGGTGGTTACTAATATTTTTTTGTAACTGTGGAAGTTTGCTTTGTTACCAAGTATATGGTCAATTTTTGAAAAGGTTCCATGAGCCGCAGAGAAGAAGGTATATTCTTTCCTATTTGGTTGGAGTGTTCTATAGATGTCTGCTAAGTCCATTTGGTTCATTACCTCCATTAAGTCTTTCAATTCTCTGTTAGCTTTCTGTCTGATTGACCTGTTCATTGGTGAGAGAGGAGTGTTGAAGTCTCCAACTATTAATGTGTGTGGTTTGATGGCTGCCTTGAGTTCTAGAAGTGTTTCTTTTACATAAGTGGGAGCTTTTATATTAGGGGCATAGATATTCAGGATTGAGACTTCATTCTGAAGGATTTTTCCTGTTATGAGTATAAAGTGTCCCTTTCCATCTCTTCTGATTGATTTTAGTTTGAAGTCAACTTTATTGGAAATTAGTATGGCCACACCGGCTTGTTTCTTAGGTCCATTTGCTTAATAAACCTTTCCCTAACCCTTTACTCTGAGTAGGTGTCTGTCTTTGTGGCTGAGGTGTGTTTCTTGTAAACAGCAGAATGTTGGATCCTGTTTTTGTATCCCATCTCTTAGCCTGTGCCTTTTTTTTTCTTTTTTTTTCTCATGGTTTATTTTTTTTATATTTAAAAATTTCCATCTCCTTCCCTCCTCCTGCCCCCTACCTCCCCTCCTTCTCCCCCTTCCCTCCCCTCCTTCTCCCCCTTCCCTCCCCTCCCCTCCACCCATACCTCCCCTCCCTTCCTCTCAAGGCCAAGGAGCCATCAGGGTTCCCCACTCTATGCTAAGACCAAGGTCCTCCCAACTCCCCCCAGGTCCAGGAAGGTGATCGACCAAGCTGAGAAGGCTCCCACAGAGCCCGTCCATGAAGAACAATCAGAGCCCAGAGCCATTGTCCTTTGCTTCTCAGTCAGCCCCCGCTGTTGGCCACACTCAGAGAGACGGGTTTGGTCGCATGATCCATCAGTCCCATTCCAACTGGAGTTGGTGATCTCCCATTAGTTCTGTCCCACCGTCTCCATGAGTGAACGCACCCCTCTCGTTCCTGACTTTCTCCCTCATGTTCTCGCTCCTTCTGCTCCTCATTGGGACCTTGGGTGCTCAGTCCAGTGCTCCAATGTGGGGCTCAGTCACCTTCCCCATCTGTCGCCAGCTGGAGGTTCCCTCACGGTCCTGACTTTCTTTCTCATGTTCTCTCTCCTTCTGCTCCTCATCAGGACCTATAGGTGAATTGAGTCCATTGATATCAAGTGATATTAATCACCAGTGGTTGTTAACTCCGGTTATTTTTTTTTTGTAGTAGAGTTTGTGTGTTTCCCCTCTTCTAGTTGTGCTGGTGAAGGGTCGCTAGATGCCTGAGTTATTGTGGGCGTTGTTGGACTCCTTGGTTTGTGATTTTCCTTCTATTACTTTCTGCAATGCTGGATTTGTGGCTACGTATTGTTTAAATCTGTTTTTGTCCTGGAATATCTTGTTTTCTCCATCAATGGTGAATGCAAGCTTTCCTGGGTATAGTAGTCTAGGCTTGCATCCATGTTCCCTTAGTGTCTGTAGCACATCTATCCAAGCTCTTCTGGCTTTCCTGGTTTCCACTGAGAAATCAGGTGTAATTCTGATAGGTTTCCCTTTATATGTTACTTGACCTTTTTCCTTTGCAGCTCTTAATATCTGTTCTTTATTCTGTATGTTTTGTGTTTTGATTATTTTATGGCGTGGGGATGCTTTCTTTTGATCCAGTCTATTTGGTGTTCTGTAGGCTTCTTCTACTATCATAGGAACATCCTTCTTTAGGTTGGGGAAGTTTTCTTCTATAATTTTTTTGAATATGTTTTCTGGGCCTTTGAGTTGTAATTCTTCTCCTTCTTCTACCCCAATTATTCTTAGGTTTGGTCTTTTCATGGTGTCCCAGATTTCCTGGATGTTTTGTGTTAAGAATTTGTTAGATTTGTTTAGTTCTTTAATCTGTGAATTTTTTTCCTCCATAGTATCTTCAGCGTCCGAGATTCTTTCTTCCTTCTCTTGTATTCGGTTGGAAATACTTGTCTCTGAAGTTTCTGTTCGTTTACTCAGAGTTTCCATTTCCAGTCTTCCCTCAGCTTGTGTTTTCTTCATTACCTCCATTTCATTTATCAGGTCTTGTACTGTTTCCCTTACCTGTTTGATTGCTTTTTCTTGTTTTTCTTGTTTTTCTTGGGTATCTTTGAGAGATTTATTTATTTCGTCTACTTTTTTGTTTGTCATCTCCATTTTTTTATGGCAGTTTTTTACCTCCTGTTTAAGGTCCTCTATTATTTTCATAAAGTACTGTTTAAGGTCGGTTTCTTCTATATCTTCTTGGGTGGGGTGTTCAATTCTTGTTGTTTCAGGCTGTCTGGGTTGTGGTGATGGCATGTTGCCTTTCATGTTGTTGGAGGAGCTCCTGCATTGGTGCCTGCCCATCTCTTCCCTCAAAAGGAGCCTGGAGGCGCTTGGTGTCCTAGACCAATCTTTGCTGTGACTGAAACTGGCTGGATCTTCCCAGTGTCAGAAGAGGACCTATTCCTTGTGTCACAATCTAAAGAAGCCCGCACTCCCTTGCAGGAATCCTCAGACCTGCCTGGAGGCCAGAGTCTGACCCCTTTGTGTGGATGGCCTTAGTACAGGAGCAGGACACCTGGAAACACTAGGGAAGGCTTGGGAGAGGCAGGGACATGAGAAACAAGGACAAGCCTGCAGAGGGAGCTGGGAGGAGGGGGTCTGTGCTCTCTTCCAGGGCAGGTTGCCCCAGGGTCTGCAATCACTCACCAGTCCAGATGGAAGTTCAGGGCACAGGATCAGGGATTCCAGGCATCCCAGGGACGCCGCCCGGACAAAAGGGCCAAGGTGGAGGCAGGGCGGGATGGAATATCACACAGTGAACCTGGCAGCACAATCTGAAGTACCCCACACTCCCTTGCAGGAATCAGACCTGCCTGGAGGCCAGATTCTGACCCCTTTGGGTGGGTGGCCTTAGTAGAGGAGCAGGACACCTGGAAACACTAGGAAAGGCTTGGGAGAGGCAGGGACATGAGAAACAAAGACAAGCCTGCAGAGGGAGCTGGGAGGAGGGGGTCTGTGCTCTCTTCCAGGGCAGGTTGCCCCCAGGGTCTGCAATCACTCACCAGTCCAGATGGAAGTTCAGGGGACAGGGGACTTCTGATTTTTTGACTTAATCTTGTATCCTGCTACATTAATGAAAGTGTTTATTGATGCAGTTGGGTCTTCTATTTTGTGTTGATTTCATTGGTTAATTAAGAAACTGCCTTAGCCATTTGATAGGCCAACCCTTAGGTGGGTGGAGTAGACAGAACAGAATGCTCGTAGGAAGAGGGAAGTGTGGCAATTGCCATGCCTCTCCTCTCTGGGTCAGTCGCCATGAAGCCAGCCACCAAGTCAGACATCCTGAATCTTTCCCGGTAAGCCACCACCTTGTGGTACTACACAGATTATTAGAAATGGGTTAAGCAAGATGTGAGAATTAAACAATAAGAGGCTAGAACTAATGGGCCTGGGAACTGTTTAAAGGAATACAGTTTCCATGTAATTATTCTGGGGCGAAGCTAGCAGTGTGGGAACCAGGCGGGGTGAAAAGCAGGCCTGCTCTTCTCCTCACTATAGTTGATGAGTTGTAGAAGTTCCTTGGTAGAGTTTTTTGGATTGGGTATTTACACTATCATATCATCAGCAAACAGTGAGAGTTTGACTTCTTATCTGATTTGTATCCCCTTGATCACCTTTTGTTGTCTTATTGCTTTAGCTAAAACCTCAAGAACTATATTGGAGAGATATGGAAAGAGTGGACAACATTGTCTTGTTCCTGATTTCAGTAGAATCACTGGAAGTATCTCTCCATTTATTTTGATGTTGGCTGTTGGCTTGCTGTATATTGCCTTTATTATGTTTAGGTATGTTCCTTGCATCTCTGCTCTCTTTATCATGAAGGGATGTTGTATTTTGTTGAAAGCTTTTTCAGCATCTAATGAGATGATCATGTGGTTTTTATTTTTTGGTTAGTTTATATGGTGGATTATGTTGACAGATTTTTTTTTTTTTGATTTTTCGAGACAGGGTTTCTCTGTGGCTTTGGAGCCTGTCCTGGAACTAGCTCTTGTAGACCAGGCTGGCCTCGAAATCACAGAGATCTGCCTACCTCTGCCTCCCGAGTGCTGGGATTAAAGGCGTGCGCCACCACCATCCGGCTGTTGACAGATTTTTGTATGTTAAGCCATCCCTGCATCACTAAGATGAATCTGACTTGATCATGGTGTATGATGGTTCTGATGTTTTCTTGGATTTGATTTGCCAGTATTTTATTGAATATGTTTGCATCATCATGTTCATGAGTGAAATTGGTCTGCAGTTCTCTTTCATAGTAATGTCTTTCTGTGGTTTGGGTATCAGGGTAATTGTAGCTTCATTAAAAGAGTTTGGCATTGTTCCTTTTGTTACTATTGTGTGAAATAATTTGAGGAGTGTTGATTTTAGCTCTTCTTTGAAAGTCTTTTAGAAGTCTGAGCTGAAACCATCTGGTCCAGGGCTTCTTTTGGTTGGGAGATTTTGATGACTGTCTCTATTTCTTCATCAGTTATAGATCTGTTTAATTTGCTTATCTGGTATTGATTTAATTTTGGCAAGTGATATTATCCAGAAAGTAGTCCATTTCCTTTAAGTTTTCCAATTTTGTGGACTAAAGGTTTTCAAAATGACCTGATGATTCTCTGTATTTCTTTCATGTCTGTTGTTATGTCCCCTCTTTCATTTCTGATTTTTGTTAATTTTGATATTCTCTCTCTTCCTTTAGGTTAGTTTGGATAAAGGTTTGTCTATTTTGTTGATTTTTTTCAAAGAACCAATTCTTTGTCTCATTGATTCTTTGTATTGTTTTCTTTGTTTCTATTTTGTTGATTTCAGCTCTCAGTTTATTTCCTGCCCTCTAGTTTTCTTAGGTGAATTTGCTTCTTATTGTTCTAAAGCTTTCAAATGTTCTCTTAATTCACTAGTGTGGGATTTTTCCAGTTTCTTTATGTAGGCATTTAGTGCTATGAACTTTTCTCTTAACACTGTTTTGTGTCCCATAAATTTGGGTGTGTTGTGCTGTCTTTTTATTGAATTTTAGGAAGTCTTTAATTCCCCCCTTTATTTCTTCCTTGACCCATTGATAATTTGGGTGAGCATTGTTTATTTTTCATGTGTTTGTGGGCTTTCTGGAATTAGTGTTGATGTTGAATTCTGGTTTTAAGTCATGGTGATGTGATAAGATACATGGGGTTATTCCATTTTTTGTATCTGTTGAGTTTTTTTGTTTCCAAATATGTGATCAGTTTTAAAGAAGGTTCCATGAGGTGTTGAGAAGAAACTTTATTCTTTTATATTTTTATGGAATATTCTATAGATGGTTGTTAAGTCCATTTGAGTCATAACATCTGTTAAATCTCTCATTTCTCTGTTCATTTTTTGTCTGATTGAACTGTCCAGTGGTGAGAGGAGAGTGTTGAAGTCTCACACTACTACTGTGTGGGGATTAATGTATGACTTAAGCTTTAGATGTGTTTCTTTTACATAGGAGGGTGCTCTTGTATTTGGGGCATAGATTTCAGTATTGTGATTTCCTCTTGATGGATTTTTTCCTGTGACTTTTATGAAATGGCCTTCTTTGTCTCTTTTGAATGATTTTATCTTGAGGTCTATTTTTGTTAGATGTTTGAATAGCTACACCACTTGTTTCTTAGGTTCATTTGATTGGTATATTTTTCCCAACTCTTTACTCTGAGGCAATGTTTTTCTTTGAGGTTGAGACATGTTTCTTGTATGCAGAAGTATGGATTCTGTTTTTGTATCCAATCTGTTAGTCTGTGCCTTTTTAAAGGTGAGTTGAGTCAGTTTACATTAAGGGATATTAATGACTAGTGATTGCTATCTCCTGTTAATTTAGTTTTCATTGTTAGTGATGTTAATTTGTGCATTTTTCTCTTCTTTGGGATTTGCTGCTATGAGACCATCACTTGTCTTTGTTTTTGTTGATATAGCCAAATTCCTTGGATTGGAGTTTTCCTCCTAGTGTTTTATGCAGGCTTGGGTTTGAAGAATGCAATGATGATGGTATCCACCACAACTCTATTTAACTCCTCTTTTTCAGTCTACAGATGGATGGATTTTAAAGAATAAAGGCTGCTTATCACAAATTTAATTAAGTAGTGATACCAATTGCAACTCCAATACCACATGTGGTTTCTTGAGAATTTTTGCATCGATGTTCATGAGTGAGATTGGTCTGTAATTCTCTTTCTTGGTTGGGTCTTTGTGTGGTTTTGGAATCAGGGTGACTGTAGCTTCATAAAAGGAGTTTGGCAATGACTCTTCTGATTCTATTATGTGAAACACATTAAGGAGAATAGGTATCAGCTCTTCTTGGGAGTTCTGATAAAATTCTGCATTAAAACCATCAGGTCCTGGGCTTTTTTGGTTGGGAGGTTTTTTATGACAGCTTCTATTTCCTCATGACTCATAGGTCTATTTAAATTGTTCACCTGGTCTTGATTTAATTTTGGTAAATGGTACTTATCTAAAAACAAGTCCATTTCTTTTACATTTTCCAACTTTGTGGCATATAAGCTTTTGTAGCAAGATCTAATTATTCTCTGAATTTCCTCAGTGTCTGTTTTTATGTTCCTCTTTTCATTTCTGATCTTGTTGATTTGCATGATCTCTCTCGGCCTTTTAATTAGTTTGGATAAAGGTTTGTCAATCTTGTTGACTTTCTCAAAGAACCAGCTCTTTGTTTCATTGGTTCTTTGGATTGTTTTCTGTGTTTCTCTTTTGTTGATTTCAGCCCTCAGTTTGATTATTTCCAATCTTCTACTCATCCTGGGTGAGTCTGTTTCTTCTTTTTTCAAGAGCTTTCAGCTTTGCTGTTAAGTCTCCAATGTGACCTTTCTCCATTTTTTAATGTGGGCACTTAGAGGTATGAACTTTCCTCTTAGCACTGCTTTCATAGTGTCCCATAGGTTCTGGTATGTTGTGTCTTTATTTTCGTTGAATTCAAGGAAGACTTTAATTTCTTTCTTTATTTCTTCCCTGACCCAGGTGTGGTTCAGTAGTTGACTGTTCAGTTTCCAAGAGTTTGTAGGCTTTCTGGGGGTAGAATTATTGTTAAATTCTAACTTTATTCCATGGTGTTCCGATAAGACACAGGTGGTTAGTAATATTTTTTTTGTAACTGTGGAAGTTTGCTTTATTACTGAGTACATGGTCAATTTTTGAGAAGGTTCCATGTGATGCTGAGAAGAAGGTATATTCTTTCCTATTTGGGTGGAATATTCTATAGATGTCTGTTAAGTCCATTTGGTTCATTACCTCCATTAAGTCTCTTATTTTTCTATTAGGTTTCTGTCTGATTGACCTGTCCATTGGTGATAGAGGAGTGTTGAAGTCTCCTACTATTAGTGTGTGTGGTTTGATGGCTGCCTTGAGGTCTAGAAGTGTTTCTTTTACATAAGTGGTTGCTTTTGTATTAGTGGCTTGAGACTTCATCCTGTTGAAATTTTCCTGTTGTGAGTATAAAGTGTCCCTCTCCATCTTTTCTGATTGATTTTAGTTTGAAGTCAATTTTGTTAGAAATTAGTATAGCCACATCCGCTTGTTTCTTAGGTCCGTTTGATTGAAAAACCTTTTCCCAACCCTTTACTCTGAGTAGGTTTCTGTCTTTGTGGTTGAGGTGTGTTTCTTGTAAACAGCTGAATGTTGGATCCTGTTTTCGTATCCAGCCTCTTAGCCTGTGCCTTTTTATAGGTGAATTAAGTCCATTGATATTAAATGATATTAATCACCAGTGGTTGTTAGCTCTGGTTATTTCTTCTTCTTTTTTTTTTTTTTGGTGTTAGAGATTGTGTGTTTCCCTTCAGCACCAGTTGTGCTGGTGAAAGGTCGCTAGATGTCTGAGTTATTGTGGGGTTTGATTTCTTGGTTTGTGATTTTCCATTACTTTCTGTAAGGCTAGATTTGTGGTTACATATTGTTTAAATTTGTTTTTATCCTGGAACATTTTCTTTTCTCCATTGATAGTGAATGAAAGCTTGCTTGGGTATAGTAGTCTGGGCTTGCATCCATGGTCTCTCAGCTTCTGCAGCACATCTACCCAAGATCTTCTGGTTTTCATGGTTTCCATAGAGAAGTCAGGTGTAAGTCTGATCGGTTTACCTTTATAAGTTACTTGACCTTTTTCCTTTGCAGCTCTTAATATTCTTTCGTTATTCTGTATGTTTTGTGCTTTGATTATTATATGGTGAGGGGAAGGTTTTTCTTTGATCTAGTGTATTCAGTGTTCTCTATGCTTCTTGAACCTTCATAGGAATATCCTTCATTAAGTTGGGAAAGTTTTCTTCTGTAATTTTGTTGAATATATTTTCTGGGCCTTTGAGCTGTAATTCTTCTCCTTTTGGTCTATTTATTGTGTCCCAGATTTCCTTGATGTTTTGTGATGAGAATTTGTTAGATTTGCTGTTTTCTTTGATCAGTGCATTTATTTTCTATATAGTGTCTTCAGCATCTGAGATTCTTTCTTCTATTTCTTGTATTCTGTTGGTTTTACTTGTCTCTATAGTCTCTGTTCATTTACCTAGATTTTCCATATCAAGCCGGCCCTTGGTTTGTGTTTTCTTCATTGCCTCCATTTCAGTTTTCAAGTTGTGAACTGTTTTCATTATCCATTTAATTTTTTTTTCTTGGTTTCCTATGGTATCTTTTAGGGATTTATTCATTTCTTCAAATTTTTTGTTATTTTTCTCATCCATTTCTTTAAGGGAGTTTTTCACATCCTGTTTAATGGACTCTATCACTTTTACAATGTCTGTTTTTTTTACTTCCTCTGGATTAGGGTGTTCAAGTCTTCTTGTTGTATGTTTGCTGGGTTCTGGTGTTATCATGCTGTTTTTCAGTTTGTTGAAGGAATTTTTGCTTTGGCGCCTGCCCATCTCTTCATTCAAGTGTGCGGGTGCACACTTAGCCCTCTGGGTGGGTAGCCTCAAACTATATCCCTCTTTTTAAAAAGATTTTTTAGGTTGTATGTGGATCCAAGCCAGATGATGGGCATCATTTTGTAATTAGAGACTACACATTCATTTCTTAGCTGCCCAGACTCAAATAATCTCACAAAAGCTATATTTATTACAACAATGTTTGGCCCATAATCTCAGGTTTCATATTAAATAACTCTTATATATCAAATCAAGCCATTTCTATTATTTTGTATTTTATCACGAGGGTCATAGTTTACCAGTAAGGTTCTGTGATCTTTTTCCTCGGGCAACTACATGGCTTCTTGCTGACTCTGCTGTCTTTTCCCATGCATTCAGTTTAGTTTTTGAGATTGTTGTTGATTATATTTGATTTATTTACTTTGCAAAATCAAATTTAAGTTTAAATTTTTCTTTTCCTTCAATTTTACAAGGTTAATATTAAAAAGGGTCTTGATCTGTGATTTCCTTATTTGTTCTTGTTAAAATTTCTTAGATTTTTTTTTTAAAATACCAATCCAAGGTTCCACTCCCTCCCCTCCTCTCATTCCCTCCACACACCCTTCCACCCCAATCACCATATAATTCTCAGGGAGGGTAAGGCACATTGCCCTCCTCTCATTCCCTCCACACACCCTTCCATCCCATACCCATATAATACTCAGAGAGGGTAAGGCACATTGTTTGTGGAAGGTGCAAGACCCTCCCTACTATATCCAGGCTGAGCAAGATAGACATCCAAAGAGAATAGGATCTCAAAAAGCCAATACATGCAGTATGGATAAATCCTAGTGCCATTGCCAGTGGCTCCACAGTCTGACCCAGCCATGCAACTGTCAACCACATTCAGAGGAACTAGTTCTATCCTATGCTTGTTCCTTCCCAGTCCCAGCTGGTGTTTGTGAGCTTCCATTAGCTCAGAGAAACTGTTTCAGTGGGTGAACCCATCATGGTCTTTACCTCTTTGGTCATATTCTCATTCCTTCCACCCTTCAACTGGACTTTGGGAGCTCAGTCCAGTGCTCTGGTGTGATTCTCTGCCTCTGCCTCTGCCTCCCTCAGTTGCTGGAAGAAGGCTTTATGGTGATGTTTAAGATAATCATCAGTCTGACTACAGGGCAAGGCCAGCTTGGGCCCCCTCTCCTCTATTACCCAGGGTCCTAGGTGTGAGTCATCTGTTTGATACCTGGGAATTTCTCTAGAGCCAAGTCACTGCTAACCCTATAATGGCTCCTTTGGACAAGATATCGCTCTCTTTGCTCTCATCTCTGTCCTTCCTCCATCTCAACCATCCCATTCCCTCAAGTTCTCCTCTACCCTCCCTCTTTCCCCTCCCCTTTTACTCCTACCTTCCCTTTTCCCCCACCCCCATGCTCCTAACCATTCTAGTCAATTCTGTCTGTTCCCAATTTCCAGGTGGGTCTCTATATGTTTTTCTTTAGGTTCACCTTACTATGTAGTTTCTCTAGGATCAGGAACTATATGCTCAATGTCTTTTGTTTATAGCTAGTATCCACTTATGAGTGAGTACATATCATATTCATCATTTTGCATCTCTGTTACCTCACTCAAGATAGTGTTTTCTAATTCTATCCATTTGCATGCAAAATTCAAGATGTCATTGTTTTTTACCACTGAGTAGTACTTTAATGTGTAAATGTACCACATTTTCTTTATCCATTCTTCATGTGAGGGGCATCTAGGTTCTTTCCAGGTCCTGACTATAACAAATAATGCTGCTATAAACATAGTAGAGCAAATGATTCTGTAGTATGTTTGAGCATCTTTTGGATATATGTTTAAGAGTGGTATTGCTGGATCCTGAGGTAAGTTGATTCCCAATTTTCTGAGAAACCACCATAGTGATTTCCAAAGTGGTTGTACAAGTATGCATTCCCACCAGCAATGGATGAGTGTTCCCCTTACTCCACATCCTCTCCAGCATAAGCTATCATTAATATATTTGATCTTAGCCATTCTGACAGGTGTAAGATGGTACATCAGAGTTGTTTTGATTTGCATTTCCTTGATAGCTAAGGAAGTTGAACATTTCCTTAAGTATTTTTTGGCCATTTGAATTTTTTTCTGTTGAGAATTCCCTGTTTAGTTCATTACACCATTTTTTAAAATTGGATTATTTAGAATTTTAATATCTAATTTCTTGAATTCTTTATATATATTGGAGATCAGTCCTTTGTCTGATGTAGGGTTGATGAAGCTTTTTTCCCATTTAGTAGGCTATCTTTTTGTCTTAATGACAGTGTCCTTTGCATTACAGAAGCTTCTCAGTTTCAGGAGGTCCCATTTATTTATTGTTGCTCTCAGTGTTTGTGCTACTGAGGTTTATTTAGAAAGTTGTCTCCTGTGCCCATGCATTGAAGACAACTTCCTGCTTTTGTTTCTATCAGGTTTAGAGTGGTCGATTTACATTGAAGTCTTTAACTTGAGTTTGGTGCATGGGGATAGCTATGGATCTATTTTCCTCCTTCTACATGTTGACATCCAGTTATGCCAGTACCATTTGTTGAAGATTCTTTTTTCCATTGTATAATTGTTGTCTGTGGTTTTTGTCCTGTCTGATTAAGCCCCAAAGAAATCACACAGAGGTCTACATTAGTTATAAACTGATTGGCCTAGAAGCTCAGACTTCTTATTAACTCTTATAACATATATTAGCCCATGATTCTTGTCTATGTTAGGTACCTTACTAGGTCTATGGCTTGGTACCTTATTCAGTGAAGCAGTCACATCTTGCTTCTTCTGTGGCTGTGTCATAACTATGGAAATGAGCATTCTTCTTCCCAGGATTCTCCTGTTCTCTTTCCCCACCTATACTTCCTACCTGGTCGTCCCACATATACTTTCTACCTGGCTACTGGCCAAACAGCGTTTATTAAAATACAATTGACAGGGTACAGACCATTTTCCCACAGCATATAATTTTAGCTTCTTTGTCAAAAATAAGGTGTTCATAGATGTGTGGATTAATATCCAAGTCTTTGATTCAATTCCATTGGTCAACTTCTCTGTTTTTATGCCAATACCGAGCTGTTTTCATAACTGTAGCTCTGTAATAAAGCTTGATGCCAGGGATGATGACGCCTCCAGAAGTTCCTTTATTGTACAGGATTGTTTTAACTATCCTGGTTTTTTGTTTTTGTTTTTTCATATAAAGTTGATTATTATTATTCTTTCAAGGTCTGTGAAGAATTTTATTGGGATTTTTATGGATTTGCATTGAATCTATAGATTGCTTTTGGTAGGATTTCCATTTTCACTCTGTTGATCCTAACTACCCAAGAGCATGGGAGATCTTTCCATTTTCTGGTATCTTCTTTAATTACTTTCTTCAAAGACTTAAAGTTATTGTCAAATAGGTCTTTCATTTCTTTGGTTAGTGTTACCCCCAAAATATTTTATGTTATTTGTAGCTATTGTGAAAGGTGATGTTTCTCTGATTTCCCTCTCAGCTTCTTTATCATTTGTGTATATGATGGCTACTGATAATTTTGAGTTGATCTTCTATTTTGCCACATCACTGAAGGTATTTATCAGCTGTAGGGGTTCTCTGGTAGAGTTTTTGGGGTCACTTATGTACACTATCATATAATCTGCAAATAACAAAATTTGACTTTTGTCTTTACAATTAAATCCCCTTAATCACTGTTGTCTTATTGTTATCATTAAATCATAAAGAACTATGTTGAATAGATATGGAGAGAGTGGACAGTCTTGTCTTGTTCCTGATTTTAGTGGAATTGCTTTGAATTTCTCTCCATTTTATTTGATGTTGGCTGTCAGCTTGCTATATATTGTTTTTATTATATTTATATATGATCCTTGTATCCCTGATTGTTCCAAATCCTTATCACGAAGAGCTGTTGGATTTTGTCAAATGCTTTTTCAGCATCTCATAAAATGATCATATTTTTGTCTTTTAGTTTATTTATATGATGCATTACATTGATAGATTTTCATATGTTGTACCAGCCCTGCATCTCTGGGATAAAGCTGACTTGTTCATGATGGATGATTTCTTGGATGTGTTCTTGGATTCAGTTTGCCTGTGTTTTATTGAATATTTTTTGCATCCATATTCATGAGTGAAATTGGTCTGTACTTCTCTTTCTTGGTTGAGTTTTTGCATGGTTTTGGTATCAGGGTAACTATGGTCTCATAAAAAGAGTTTGGCAATGTACCTTCTGTTTCTATTATGTGGAACACTTCGAGGAGTGTAGGTATTAGCTCGTCTTGGAAGTTCTGTTAGAATTCTGCACTAAAACCACCCAGTCCTGGACTTTTTTTTTGGTTGGGAGGTTTTTGATGACAGCTTCTATTTACTTATAGTTTGTAGGTCTATTTATATTACTCATCTTGTCTTGACTTAATTTTGGTATATGGTATCTATATAAAAATTGTCCATTTCTTTTACATTTTCCAATTTTGTGGAGTATAGGTTTTTGTCATATGACCTAAGGATTTTGTGATTATCCTCAGTGTCTGTTGTTATGTCCCCCTTTTCATTTCTGATTTTGTTAATTTGGATGTTCTCTCTCTGCCTTTTGATTAGTTTGGAAAAGGGATTGTCTATCTTGTTGATTTTCTCAATGACCAGCTCTTTTTATAATTGATTCTTTGTATTGTTTTCAGCCCTCTATTTAATTATTTCCTGTTTTTTACTCCTCCTGGGTGAGTCTGCTTCTTTTTGTTCTATAGCTTTCAGGTGTGCTGTTAAATCAGTAATTTGAGCTTTCTACATTTTCTTTATATGGGTACTTAGTTCTATGAACTTTTCTCTTAGCACTGCTTTTATGGTGTCCCATTGATTTGGATATGTTGTGCTTTCATTTTCATTGAATTCAAGGAAATCTTTAATTTCTTTCTTTATTTCATTCTTGACCCGGGGTAGTTCAGTAGTTTACTGTTCAGCTTCCATGAGTTTGCAGGCTTTATGAGAGTAGTATTTTTATTAAATTCTATCTTTAATCCATGGTGATCTGATAAGATACACGGGGTTACTCCAAATTTTTTGCATCTGTGGAGGTTTGCTTTGTTACTGAGTATGTGATCAATTTTAGAGATGGTTCCATGAGGTTCTGAGAAGGCATATTTTTTTGTGTTTGGGTGGAATATTCTATAGATGTCTGTTAAGTCCATTTAATTCATGACAGACATTAGTTCTTTTATTTCTCTGTTAAGTTTCTGTTTGGTTGACCTGTCCATTGGCAAAAATGGAGTGTTGATGTCTCCTACTATTAATTTGTGGGGTTTGTTGTGTGATTTGAGTTTTAGTAATGTTTCTTTTACATATGTAGGTACTCTTATAGTGGGGGCATAGATGACGTTCATGATTGAGACTGCATCTTGATGAAATGTTCCTGTTATGAGTATAAAATTTCCTTCTCCATCTCTTCTACTGATTTTCTTTTGAAATGAATTTTGTTAGATATTAGGATAGCTACACCTGTTTGTTTCTTTGGTCCATTTGATTGGAAAAACTTTTCCCAACCATTTACTCTGAGGTAGTGTCTGTCTTTGAGGTTGAGGTGCGTTTCTTGTATACAGCAGAAAGCTGGATCATGTTTTCATATCCATTCTCTTAGCCTGTGTCTTTTTATAGGTGAATTGAGTCCAGTGATATTAAGTGATATTAATGACCAGTTGTTGTTAATTACAGTTGTTTTTCAGTAGTAGTTTTTTCTTTCTTTCTTTCTTTTTTTTTTTTTTTTGGTTTTTCGAGACAGGGTTTCCCTGTAGTTTCTAGAGCCTGTCCTGGAACTAGCTCTTGTAGACCAGGCTGGCCTCGAACTCAGAGATCCACCTGCCTCTGCCTCCTGAGTGCTGGGATTAAAGGTGTGCGCCACCACCGCCCGGCTTTTAAGGGAGTTTTTCATTTCCTCTTTAAATGTCTCCATCATTTTCATAAAGTAATATTTAAAGTCATTTTCTTCTACTTCTTCTAGGTCAGGATGATCAAGTCTTCCTGTTGTATGACCTCTGGGTTCTGGTGTTACCATGTTGCATTTTAGATTGTTGGAGGAATTCTTGCCTTGGTGTCTACCCATCTCTTCCTTCAAATGAGGCTAGCAGTGTCTTTGTGTCTTGGTCCAATCCTTTCTGTGGCTGTCTGAGTATTTGGGAGTTTTCCTTGGTCTGCTTTCTACTGTCAATGTCTGTCTGAGAAAACCTCTGAGGTCTCTATAAGCTCTCTTTCTCGGTCTTCTCTCCTGGTTTGCTCTCTTGGTGCTCTCTCTTAATCCCCTCAGTGTTGTAGCAAGTTCATGGTCCTTCTTAAGTCCCCTCAGTATTTGAGCAAGCTGTGTTTCAGAGTTCCACTGAGGTTTCAGGAGTATATGCAGATTTGGTAGCATGATGTGGCTAGTAGTTTGGATGGCAGCTGGATGAGTTTGGATTTGGGGGAATGCCTAGTCATGGAAAACTCCCAATTGGTTGGCTAGAAAAGCCAAGGGCATTGGGGGAGGGCCCAGGAATTTTTGTCCCACTGGGAAGGTCCTAGAGAGAGGGGTGTCCCACTGTGTGGCTGTTCACTCACCTCTTAAGTCCCTTCAGTATTGGAGCAAGCTATGTTTCAGAGTTCCACTGAGGTTACAGAAGGATAGGTATTTTTGGAGGCAGGGTGTGGCTAGTAGTTTGGATGACAGCTTTATGAGTTTGGGCTTGGTGATCCTTGCCCTCAGTTTAGTTTTTACACCCATCTCTATTCTGAACTGCCATTAAGCAAAGAAACCTCTTTATTAATCAATGGTAATAAAACATATTCACAGCATACAGAGGGGTATCCCATATCACAAAGTCATCTCCCACCACCATACTTCCTTCCACAGGGTCACACCTAATCTAACAAGGCCATTCCTCCTCCTATGAGGTTATGGGACCAATTGCATTCAAATTAGCACAGTGTTTGAAGATATTTTCCTGATAATAATGTAAGCATGTTTTAATTTATAAATATCATCCAAATACACTTCTGAGTGCCAAATGGTATTAACAAATGTAATCTCAAAGAATTACTTTTGTTAATTTTGCATATTGGGCCCTACAATATGAATATGTTTCTTCTCTTCTGTATTTCTCTTACATAATGAAGTATCATGAGAAATGAAATATATATTTAAACTTTACTTATTTAATAGTTTTGTATTAAAATGCCTTCAATTGTCTCCAATATACACTATATATTTTCAAGTACAATTCTTATAAAATTAGGAATTCAGGTATGTTCTTAGAAATCAAATCATGCCTTTCTAAAACTTGTTACCAGTACTCATTTGACAGAGTGAGTCTGACCCTAATGGACTGCAGGAAGCTTCAACAGACCCCCCAATCATCCAATATGGATATTGATGGACTGCAGGATGTTTCAACAGACACCCCCCAATCATCCCATGTGGACATTGGCGAAGAAAAAAAATGTACTAAGGCATCTAGAGCAAAGTAAGTGGTACATTTTAAAATATACTTGCTATTTTCAGTATAGGTATGCAGAACAGAACCCTATCTAAGTAAACAAAATATTATCAACTGAATATGTAGAAAGCAAAAGAACAAGTATAATGGTAATAATGCACACACATATAATAAATCTGAGCACCAGGTAAAATTTAAATTGTCAGTGAAGGAGTCCTTTCTCCCACATCTCCCAAGTTTCCATATTTAATTCACATTATCTTCAGAAATATATGAGATACATCTGAATATTTAAGTATATGGGTCTCCCACACAGCTATCCAGACCTGATTAGTCAAAACTAAAACCCTTGTTTTCACACAGAGATCCTTTAATAAGCAAAAAAGTAAAATTAAATATTTCCACTTAATTCAAATTATTGCTTGAGAAATGGAAAATAAGTATTTTCTCATCTATAATTTGTATTAATTATAACAAGGAATAGTTTTTTTTTTACCTAAATGATCATTATACTTTCCCTAGTGAAATATGTGCACTTCCTAACAGAGTCTGTCATGGAAGACCAGAAGCAGACCTCAGAAGAAGAGCAGATACAGGACAGTGGTAGAAAAAATAAAAGGACATTCGTAAGTAAATGCTTAAATTTACATTGCCCACTTCATGTTGTTTCCCAAATAATGTTTCATAGGACAAATAAGGTTAAATTTAATATATCTTTTAGAAATAATACATCAAAAGTAAATGTTTGTTGAAACAGTATTGTTCTTTATTCTTTGAAACTTCCATTCACCACTGACTTCCCCAGTCTGCTACTCATCAAACTTCTTTCTCTTGGCTTAACATCTCTTAAAATAATTATTAATAGCCCACTGAGTCCAATTAGGGCTGAGCGGCTGTGAATGTTTGTGAGTACACCTACTGGCTATGAACAACCTGCCAGCAGCCACAAGCCCTTAGATAAATCAGTCTCCTCCTTTCACAACCATCAGTTGCCAACTGCTCCTCAGCTAGTGCTGGGGCCTTGGGAGACACTTGCTCACTCATGCTGGAATCTTGATTGGCTTGATCGTGTGCAAGTCTAGTATAAGACAACAACTACTTTGAGTTTATGTGCATATCAGGTATGTCATGTCCCCCAAAGGAACACTGTTTTGTTTTCTTTTTAATTTATTTTTTTTATTTCTTTAAAAAAGAAAACAAACTGCTCCTCATCAGGACCTTGGGAGCTCAGTCCGGTGCTCCAATGTGGGGCTCTGTCTTTTACTCCATCCATCGCCAGGTGAAGGTTCTCACTCAGAATAGTTTCTATTTCCATCCATTTGCATGCAAAATTCAAGATGTCATTTTTTATCGCTGAGTAGTATTCTAATATGCATATATTCCACAGTTTCTTCATCCATTCTTCCACTGAAGGGCATCTAGGTTGTTTCCAGGTTCTGACTCTTACAAATAATGGAGGAGCAGAAGGAGGGAGAACATGAGAAAGGAAGTCAGGACCGTGAGGGGTGTGTTCACCCATGGAGACGGTGGGACAGAACTAACGGGAGATCACCAAGTCCAGTTGGAATGGGACTGATGGAACATGCAACCAAACCGGAGTCTCTGAATGTGACTGATGGTGGAGGCTGACTGAGAAGCCAAGGACAATGGAGATGGGCTTGGATTCTACGGCGTGGACGGGCTCTGTGTGGGCCTTGTCAGCTTGGTTGCTCACCTTCCTGGACCTGGGGGGAGTTGGGAGGACCTTGGTCTTAACATAGAGTAGGGAACCCCGATGGCTCCTTGGCCTAGAGAGGGAGGGAGGGGGGTATGGGTGGGGGGAAGGGGAGGGAAATGGGAGGAGGAGGGGAGGAGATGGAAATTTTTAAATATAAAAAAATAAACCATTAAAAAAAGAAGGTGGTAAAGAAGGTAAATAAGGTGGTAAAGAAGGTAAAGTAGGTAAAGAAGTTAAAGAAGGTAAAGAAGGTTGTAAAGAAGATAAAGAATGTGGTAAAGGATTTAAAGAAGGCTAAAAAAGGTAAAGAAGGTAAAGATGGTGGTAAAGAAGGTAAACAAGGTTGTAAAGAAGGTGGTAATTTTTAATAAAAAAATGAGAAAAAAGAAAACAAACTCTTTTCTCATTATATACATAGCAATCCAAGTTCCTTCTCCCTCTGCTCCTCTCATTCCCTCCACATACCCCGCTATCCCACCCACATCCACTCCTCTGAGAGGGTAAGACACATTGCTTTGGGGAAGGTCCAAGGCAAGATATCCTTCCAAAGAGAATAGGTTTCTAAAAATTTAGTACAAGCTGTAGGATAAATCCTGGTGCCACTGCCAGTGGCCCCTCAGTCTTCTCCATCCATGCAACTGTCAACCCATTCAGAGGGACTAGTTTGGTCTTATGCTTATTCCTTTCCTGTCCAGCTAGAGTTGGTGAGCTCCTATTATCTCATGTAAACTGTTTCAGTGGGTGAACACATCATGGTCTTCACCTCTTTACTCATAATCTCATTCCTCCCACTCTTCAACTGGAATTTGGGAGCTCAGTCCAGTGTTTTGGTGTGGGTCTCTCCCTCTCTATCAGTTTCTGGATGAAGGTTCTGTGGTGATATTTAAGATATTCATCAGTCTGGCTGCAGGGCAAGTCAAGATTGGGCCCCATCTCCTTTATTGCTTAGGGTCTTAGCTAGGGTCATCTTTGTGGATTCCTGGGATTTTCTCTAGAGCCAGGTTTCTTGCTAATCCCATAATTGCTTGAGTCAAGATATCTCTTTCCTTGCTCAGAAAAGAGCATTGTAATGTACTTCTCTTTAAAATAAAACTCATATTTTTTCTGACCATTCTTTCTCATTTTTTCATGAGCTTTCAGTAGTGGGAGGTTAATACAAATGACCCATCCATAGATGAGTGCTCATAGTAGCCGAATGTTATCATGTTGACTAGTCATGAGTCTCTGCATTAATCACTACACTATGTAAAAAGTATTCTCTGAACAAAGTTTAAAGTAGAACAAACTATGAAAATAAACAGGAATAATAATACCACTAGTTTATTCTTTTTCTATACCATATGACTATCCCATACATAAGCTTTTGATAAGGTTTACAGCATCAGGCATTAAATCCAGTCTGTGGGGCAGGTATCACATCTATTCATAACAAGCTTGGTCATTTATATAAACACTGTGCAACCGTTGTGCACAGTTTGCCTGGCTCTTCAGTGTTGTTATGTGAAAGATCCAAGACTGGACAGATCCTATGTTTCACCACCAGTATTTTACCTCCAGTGGCCTAAACTACAACTTTTCTTGCTATGAAAGCCAGAGTTTCTATGTCAATTAGAGATTGCATTCTAAATGTTTTGTTACTAGACTGTGTGGTGTCTTCAGGAAAGGGAGTCTTACCATTTAGCTTTGACAACCAACCACCATGTGTAGTAATAGCTTGTTTTGGTGGAGGTGGAATGGAGGCCTAACTGACCAGTAATGAATAAAGGGGAATCTTTTCCCTGATTCTTGAAGTATCACCAAAAATCCCATGTCTTCTGGGCAAAGTAAACACATTCCAGGTACCTGGACTAAACTCTATTTATTTCATCTTTTAAATTGGTTTGCAAACTTATAACTTCCACAAGACTTCATAGATCCTTATATTACCCCAATTAACACTTTAGTGTCTGCTCTTACTTATTCTTCTACCTTCATTGACACTTAAACCTTAGCCCAGTATTACTTTTTGTGACCTGCATTCTTCCTCCCCACAAAACATATTTTATTTAATTTGTAAGATCATAAATTTCTATAGAGTTTTTCCATAGCATTCACCCTTCACTCCTTCATCCTCCAACCCCTCCATGATTGAGGCTATCAACATCCAGTATCCTCTTCTCTGATTTAATTTTGCATATATTTTACTCTGCCCTTCTCAGTGGGTCCATCTACAATAGACCACATCTAATTTCTTGGCTTGCTCATGTCATCCAAGTTAAACACACAGGATTCTAGGATACAAATGAGGACAACATGTCCATTTGTTTTTTCTAATCCTGGTGGCCCTCAGTGAGTAAACATTTTCTAGATATATCAGTTTACTTGCAAGTTTTATTATTTCATTTTTCTTTACACTGAGTAATATTCCATTGTGTGTATATAACAATTTGCTTATCCATTCATCTGCTGATGGCTATCTAGGTTATTTCTATATCCTATTGCTTTTGAGTGGGAGTCTTTCCTTGATATATATTGTATTCAGTTTGTCAGCACTGATTTTGGTGCTAAATTTATATACTACTAATTTGCTATAGTGCTTATCAGCTGGAAGACTTTCTGTGAAGCCTTAATCGCAGTTACAGAGGAGAAAATCCTACCATGTGTGAGAAGGGACACTAAGAGTTCTTTGACAGTTTGTATGCTTTAATAAACTTGTTGCCTTATTTGTCTATCTAGGACTTCAGCACTTTATTGACAAAATATGGAGAGTGTGAACAATGTTTGCCTCGTTCTCATCATAGTGGTTATATTAAGAGTTTTTCTCCATTTAAGTAGATTTAGGTCATAGATTTGTTGTTTATTGCTTTTATAATTGTGCTATATTCTCTGTCCATACCTTGCTTCTCTATAAGATTTATCATTAAGGTTCAAATGTTCAACTGTGTTAGTGGCCATTAGTGCATATACTGAGATGTTCATGTGAATTCTTTCATTCTATTTATATGATATGTGATTTTATTGATTTATATACATTTGTCTTTTCCTGAATTGTTGTTTGGAACAAAAATGGTCATAATGAGTAATCTTTCTGTTGTGATCTTAAACTGACTTTGCCAGTTTCAGTTTTTAATGTCTACATGTATTCTTCTCTATGGCATGTGTGCTTGATTTACTCAGAAGCCAAAAGAGAGTATAAAATTCTTCGGAACATGAGTTACAGACAGTTGTGAGATGTCAAATGGATGCTGGGAATTAAACCTGGGTCCTTTGAAAGAATAGGCAGTTCTTGTAAATGCTGGGCCATCTCCACAGACCCAGTTTGTCAATATCAGATATATAAGTTTTGTATTTATGTTCACCATGAAAATAGGTCTGTGGTTTTAATTCTCTTTGTCTGGAGCCTTTATATAGTTTGGGATTCAAGGGATTACTGGCTTCAGAAGAAGAATTTAGTAAACCTCCTTTGTTTTTCTATTTCATGAAATTATGTGAGTAACAATGGTGTTAATTTTTCTTGGCATTCTGTAGAAATCAGCAATTCTTTTTTGTTTTGTTTTGTTTTGTTTTGTTTTTTGTTTGTTTTTCGAGACAGGGTTTCTCTGTAGCTTTGGAGCCTGTCCTGGAACTAGCTCTTGTAGACCAGGCTGGTCTCGAACTCACAGAGATCCGCCTGCCTCTGCCTCCCGAGTGCTGGGATTAAAGGCGTGCGCCACCACCGCCTGGCTTTCAGCAATTCTTTAGAATATAATCCTTAGTAGTTTTTGGTTGAAAGGTATTTCGTTACTTTCTCCTTCAATCTCCGTAGTATATATTCTATACTATACTATTCTCTGGCACTCTCTAGGCTAGCTCACCCTATGCAGCCTATAGCGAGGAGGAGGGCCAGTTCCCCCTCACTCATAGTGCCAGGGTCAAAAGTGACATGTTTTCATTTCTATTTTATTATTTTCAGCCCTGCTTTTGATTATTTCAGGACTGCTTGAATATAGTCACAATTAATCCCTTGAACTCTGTGTCCTGAAGTTCATTGAGATCATTCTCTTTAGAGGTTTTTATTATGTGATGAATAATTTTTCAGAAGATGTTTTAGATAGTTAGTTGGATTTTTCTTCCTCCTACCCTTTTTTAAAAGACACTTGTTTCAGTGGACACACTTAAAATCATCAGAAGAGCCTAAATCTTGGTGGCGTTAGAATGATTTTTTCTCGGTGCCACCAGTGTTGAGAGACACAAGTGCTAACCTTGTCCTTATTCTAAGAGTCTGCCTCTTTCTAAGCCTAGAGCAGGGATCCTCTGTCAATACAGGTGATGCCTGGCATGTGAAACCTCACCACCTGCAGGAGTGGTCAAAAGCAGCACAAATTGAGAGTCACTCAATTTTGTGGAGGTTGCCTAATGTCATCAGTGAGCCTAATCTCTAGAAGGCAGGGTTCTTCACTTAGTTTAGGAGCTCATACTTCTGGGGATCCTGAAGGGAAATCCATGTGTCCTATGATGTTTTAGGAGAACTTTCAGACCAGGCCCCAAGACAAAGTTCACAGGTATCTTATGTGGCCCTAAGGAGAAGATAGGATCTTACATCTGGTTCTGGAGTTTCTGCAAAAGCAGAGATAGCCCTGAGCCTAAAGGTCAGATGATCTCTCTTAGGGAAGGAGTTCTAGTAGACTATACACTGGAGCCTAAATACTTAATCCTTACAATATTCTAAAATTGTGAATATACTTAAAATATGCAGTCACCATAGTTGTCCTTATCAGTTGGATGGGATGGTTGATATATTTCATGATATTGTTTAAATTTTCAATCTATAAGTTCCTTTTTACACAATCTCTTTCAGATTAATGCTATAAGAGCTTGTTTTTGTTCATGTTTCACCAAAAAATCAAGCTCTTCTCCCCACCACAAGAAATAAAATATTGAAAGGGGATGGTAAGAGTTATATTCTGTTTTAAAAGGTATTGTAAGAAGGTTTATCTAAAACACATGCTCAATCTTCTTGCTCAGGAATATTAATATTTTAGTACATCATGAAGGAAAAAAGAGTTAACTATCAATGGAATGTTTATCTTATTATTCAGCAATAGAATAAGTCAAGATTATCATAAATCATAGACATAGATTTATAGATTTATAGATGGAATATATGTATATATATATATATGTGTGTGTGTGTGTGTGTGTGTTTGTATGTTTCGGTCATATTTCAACTGTTCAGCAATATTCGGAAAACAGACAGAAGATAGAAAGTTGGGAGGTAAAGCATATGGGCAGCTTCAAATGCTGGATAAAAAAAAGAGGAAAATGGGGCAGTGTGTCTGGTAGATGTGAGAGCATAAATTCTTTAGAAATGGAATAGCAAGGAGTTGTAAATGTAATAAGAATTTTAGAAATGAGTTTTAAAACAAAGCTTTCATTCATAATAAGAAAAGGTATTCCTGACCACCCTCCAGCATTTTTACATACTACAGTTAGGATCCTGTTTACAGTTTAAGGCTAGGTTGAATTTTTTGAATAGGCTTCAGTTTATATATTTAGAGGAGATTTTAAGGTTAGAATTTGTTATTAGCATTAAGGTTTACAGTAGTGACTGTGTATGTAGGCCTGTCATGAACATGAAAGAAACTGATAGTTATTAAATAAAGTGTTCATTATGGATGTAAGGTAGATCTAACAAAACAAATTTATTGACACACATGTTGTAGGAACAAATTTATGAATGCTCTAACTAGCACTTTGCATGGTATAGTTTATAAAGCAGACAAGATCACTGAGCATTTTGAATGGATTATTCTCTTCCTGGACTCGGACAAACCTGCCACAATTGCCTGACAACTTCTCTGACCATCTTCAACAAGACATCTCAGGAGAAAATCTGTGCCTTCCACAATAATTGCTTCAAGAAAAGCCACGTGTTTATATTTCATCATATTATAGGATTATATTACATAATCATCAGTGTCATTCAAATTGTTTATTTTGTTTTATTATGTTGCTGTATATTATACTAACATTATCTTCAGTGTTTATTTCATGTGTTTATTTTATTTTTTGTTTGATTATGTTATATTATATTAATATGTTATCTTTGGTGTTTATTTTATATTTATCTTCCTTCCCTTGATGTAAATAATTTATGTATATATGTATATATGTAAATATGTATATAAGTTTATATGTTTTGTAGTATGACTCTTTTTAGAAGACAACATTTTTATTGTCCATAGTTATTGAATAAATTTAATTTAGTTATTAGTTCTAAGTTGTTTGATTCGTCTTGATTTCTGTAGTTTCCTTTAGCTCTTCTAGTTACTGATGCAGTCATACAGCAATTAGAGGGTCCATGATGGTTCAGTCATAGCTTCTTTATGTAAGTGAGCAGTGCTTTAGTTAGACAACTGCATTGGAAAATGGTTCTAAGTCATCATTTGTAGTTTGGTATAAATATACATGCAGGAATTATCTTTCTACAACCACTGTTATAAATGAAAACTTATATGTGATATGGCAATATTTGTTTTTAAGATGATTAAGCCTAAGATCCAAGCTGTGCTGAGAATTTATTTTAAATAAGTTTTGCATAACAGAATTCATTCTTTCATTGGTGACAAGGACAGAAGGCAAAAAGGAAACTAGGAAATTTTCTGTGTTCTCTGATACTGCATTGGTTCTTTAAGTCATGTGACAAACACCATTTGACAAACAAAGGATTGTTTTGGCAAATCATTTTAGAGTGTTTGAGTCCACCTGAAAGAGAAAGGTATGGTCTAGAAAATCAGTGGAAGTAGTTAGACTGTGAGGTGGCAGATACTTATGTTAGACATGAACTGAGAAATTCTTAAACTAAAGATTGGGAATAATCTTCAAAGGATAGTTTTAGTGATCTTCTGTGCAGAGCATTCTTCAGCTTTTAAAGACCTCACAGCTTTTCAGAAATGGCCCCTCTATGTTGAGGAAAAATATTGCTTCATCATCCTCTGGGTGACAGTTCACAGATAAACCAAACATCCCATACATAAGCTCATGAATTTCTCATAATGTAAACTGTATTTAGTGCAGCTTGAAGTTTCCCCATTTGGTTAATAATTACAACAATGTGCAAAAGGTGGAAATTTTTCTGAGTCTCAGAGCTTTGATTCTTTGCTAAATCGACAAGAATATTGAGTCTCTATACTAAAATGCCACAGATTAAAGCCCAGCATTCTCAAAGGAAATTTTAGGTAATATCAAAGAAAATCTTGAAAAAAGCAAGATAAAATACAGTTGGAAATATACCGAAGGTTGTATCTCCAGGTCCACCAACTAGGGAATATGATTACATGAAGTGTACTCCAAAGGACAGAGGCAGAACCCTTTTAGTCCTAACTTCCTCAGTACACCTGGCATTTTTCCCAGGCTTGTTTCACTAGTTGGCAGGAAGAATCCTTACACACATTACATCCCTAGCATCTCCTGCTACCTAGCATGACCATGGCACAATAGACCTCACCCTCATGCATAGTTGCCATAGGTAGGGTTTTTGTTGGTGTAAATAGACACTGTGACTACAGGAACTCTTATAAGAAAAGATTTAATTGAAGGGGCTCACTTATACTTTCAGAGGTTTACTCCAATACCTTCATGGCAGGGAGCATAGCAAAGGACAGGAAGACATGGTGCTAGAGAAGTAGCTGAGAGTTCTACATCTTGCAGGCAACAGGAAGTAGCCTGCGACACTCAATGGTCTCCTGAGCATAGCCGACTCCACACAGACACATTTCCTCTAATAACGTCCTACCTACCATACCTACCCACTCAAACTAAACCACTGCTCCTAATAGTGACACTCCCTATGAGACTACAGGGAAGATTTCCCAATTATTCCCCCAGAATTACATTCAAACTACTAAATTCCACACCCTGGCTCCCATAAACTTGTAAAAATATGAGGCAAAATTTAATCTGACTTCAAAAGTACCCATAGTCGATCACAGTCTCAAAAATATTTTAAAGTACAAGTTCATAGTCTCTTCTGTGATTCATACAGTCTCATAAATATAATCAGTAAAAATGAAAATGAAAACATATCACATACTTCCAACATATAATGGCACAGGATGTACATTAACATCCCAGAATGCAGGAAAGGGATCATAGTGAGAAAATACTGGAACAAAGTAAGCCTGGAAACCAGCTGGACAAACTCCAAACACTGCATCTCCTCACCTGATATCAAAAAGCTCTTCATATCTTCCAATCGATTCAGCTTTGTTGAGTGCAACACATTTCTTTCACTTGTGCTGCTTCCACTCCTGGTAGCAGCTCTCCTTGGCAGGGATCCCAGGACTCTGGCATCTCTAACATCGGGTTCTCCAAGTCCATCCATGTTTCAGCTTCACAGTTTCGCACATTGCCCTTTCTACTAGGCCTCAATTCAAGGACACCCCGACACATGTCTGGTCTCAGCAGCTTCCTTAAGGCACGGAGGCAAAATTCAAACCCATTTCTTCTTTCCTTAACTCTAAAGCCTGAATCACATGACTTAAGCTGCCATGTTCAGCAGCTTACTGGAGCTGGAACATGGTCCACTTGTCCAATTTACATTTCCCCCAGCTTTCTGTACTTCATTGCCTAAGCTTGGCTGTCCTGAAACTCAATCTCTAGACCAGGTTGGCTTCAAATTCAGAGATCAGACAGCCTCTGCCTTCCCAGGATCGGATCAAATTGTGGCCCATCCTATAAGTATAAAAGCTTTTCTTTAGTTGCTTTTCATAAGTTGGAGTGTTAGCTGGGTTGGATCTTACCATGTCACCCCCCCCCCTTTGAATCGTTTTCTTAATCTATTTATCTCCTTGAACACAGAACTTAGTTCCATTCCCTTTCTGGTGATCCTTTTCTCCTTAAATGGTTTATTTTGTACTTTACTCTGTTCAGTTTTCATCTTTCCATTATGAATCTCCATTACAGGTACAACTAATAGTCACACAGCAGAGTCTAGGCTGTTGTGAGATTTCCCATGCCAACAGAATTAATCCAATTAATCTACTTTAACCTTAGGCAATTTTTCAGACAAGGGCAAGGTCACTTTCTTCACCAGAACATCACAAGAATGTTCTCTAGGCAACTTCCTAAAATTCCTCTCTTTTGAAATCTCTTGAGAAATCTTCCCACAGTTTTTCAAATCATATTCAACACCAGGGTCTCATCCGTGCTCCTACTATTATAGCCCATAAGCAGCACTAAAATCTCTCAACTGCTGTTCTAATCCTCATTTCCAAGGTCTATATTTCCTCAAACAAATATATGGTCCACCCTATCAGAGCAATGTTCCACTCGAGGTACCAGCTTCTGTCTTAGGTTGGAAGCCAAACAGACATTTTCTTCCTCAAGGGTCAGAGGGTTTCATCATGGAAACAGGATTATAGCTAGACCACTTGATTTCCATATGTTTGAAAACTGTGGCAGCACAAGCAAGACCAGTTCTGCTGCCAACTTGAGCAGTGGCTGGGATTATAGATCATAGCTGTAGTGGCTTCTGACAGCTGTGATGGGCGAGAACCTAGAAAAATGCTTCTCCATTCTCCCTGCTTAAAATAGAGAAAAGTACACAATGCTTTATTAAAACTAAGGTTTTATTTTTATTTAATTTTCTGGGATGTCTTGCACTGTGCAACATATTAAAGGACTTAATGTAAGATTTTACATGATCTTTTAAGATCATGACTACTATGCAGTGTGTTTAAATTAGATAATACTGTTTTCATTAGCATTACAAAAAGAAAGAACTCCCAGATATGACAGAAATGGGGAATTCTATTCATTGTAATACTTTTGTTAACTTACTTCAATCAATGTCATTGAATTGTCTTTGGATAAAATTCAAATACCTATCCTCTTCAAAATCAACAAAACTTTGACTGTAAAATGCAATTATGAAAATACTTTTTTTGCAATTAAATCAGATTTCTTTTTTATTATTTATTCTTCTCTCATACATTACATCTGACTGAAGTTTCCCCTCCCTCAATTCCTCCCAGTCGCCCCTCCATGTCCTCTCTCCCTCAGAACCACTCCTCTATTTCCTTCTATAAAAGTGCAGGCCACCTAGAGATGTCAACAAACATAATAAAACAAGTCACAATAAGACTTAAGGCCAGAAGATCCATCATTCATTGGGGTGAGTGAGTGCCTGAACCACGGCAGCTGCCCAGAGAGGGACCACCGACATTCCCCAACCCCCGCCCCACACACTTCATGCTCTTCCTGCAGGGGTTATTCTCCCCGGATACTGCCTCTCTCTTCCTATCCCTTCCCAGCTTGCACCCAGAACGCGCCCCCTTCATCCTCCCATCTTTGGGGCCACAAAATCCCACAGCTCAGCCTGTTTGGGCGCCTGTACCTGGAATTGAGTGCATCCAGGCTGGTGGGAGGTCCCCTGTTTCAATAACCTGACTGCAGCAAGGTAGGCCCTTTGTCAGTGAGCTGCTTGGCCTGCAAGGAGACCTGACTGTCTACCAGAAGATCCATCATTCATTGGGGTGAGTGAATTGAATTCATTGGGGTGAACTGAACTTCTAAAAGAAGACCCATAGGGGATTATTCAGAGGAAGAAATGGGCAGGCACCAATGCAAGAATTCCTCCAACAATTTGAAAAACAACATGAAAGCACCAGAAGCCAGCAAACTTATAACAGGAAGACTTGAACACACTAATCAAGAAGAAGTAGAAAAAATGGACTTTATGAAAGTAATAGAGTCCCTTAAACAGGAGGTGAAAAACTTCCTTAAGGAAATGGACGAGAAGAATAACAATAAGTTTGAAGAATTGAGTAAATTCATAAATTATATCCTAGGAAACCAAGAAAAAACAATCAAACAGATAATGGAAACAGTGCAAGACTTGAAAACTGAAATGGAGGCAAGGAAGAAAACACAACCCGAGGGCCAGCTGGATATGGAAAATCTATGTAAACGAACAGAGACTACAGAAACAAGCATAACCAACAGAATACAAGAGATAGAAGAAAGAATATCAGATTCTGAAGATACCATAGAGAAAATAAACGCACTGATCAAAGAAAACAACAAATCCCACAAATTCTCATCACAAAACATTCAGGAAATCTGGGACACAATAAAAAGACCAAACCTAAGAATAATAGGCGTAGAAGAAGGAGAAGAATTACAGCTCAATGGTCCAGAAAATATATTTAATAAAATTATAGAAGAAAACTTCCCAAACCTAAAGAAAGATATTCCTATTAAGGTTCAAGAAGCTTACAGAACACCAAATAGACTGGATAAAAAAATCATCCCCTCGCCATATTATAATCAAAACACAAAACATACAGAATAAAGAAAGAATATTAAGAGCTGCAAAGGAAAAAGGTCAAGTAACATATAAAGGTAAACCTATCAGACTAACACCTGACTTCTCTATGGAAACCATGAAAGCCAGAAGGTCCTGGATAGATGTTATGTAGAAACTAAGAGACCATGGATGCAAGCCCAGATTATTATACCCAGCCAAGCTTTCATTCACTATAAAAGGAGAAAACAAAATATTCCAAGACAAAAACAGATTTAAACAATACGTAGCCACAAATCCAGACTTACAGAAAGTAATAGAAGGAAATTCACAAAGGAGTCCAGCATTGCCCAAAATAACTCAGACATCTAGCGACCCTTCACCAGCACATCTCAAAGAAAGGAAACACACAATCTCTACTACCAAATAAAAAATGACAACTGGAGTTAACATCCACTGGTCATTAATATCACTTAATATCAATGGACTCAATTCACCTATAAAAAGGAACAGGCTAAGAGATTGGATACGAAAACAGGATCCAACATTCTGCTGTTTACAAGAAATACACCTCAACCACAAAGGCAGACATCTGGTTTATCAAGCAAATGACCTAAGAAACAAGCCGGTGTGGCTATACTAATTTCTAACAAAGTTGACTTCAAACTAAAATCAATCAGAAGTGATGGAAAGGGACACTTTATACTCATAACAGGAAAAATCCATCAGAATGAAATCTCAATCCTTAATATCTATGCCCCTAATACAAAAGCACCCACTTATGTAAAAGAAACATTACTAGAACTCAAGGCAGCAATCAAACCAAACACACTGATAGTGGGAGACTTCAACACTCCTCTATCACCAATGGACAGGTCAATCCGACAGAAACCTAACAGAGAATTAAGAGACTTAATAGAGGTAATGAACCAAATGGACTTAACAGACATCTATAGAACATTCCACCCAAACAGGAAAGAATATACCTTCTTCTCTGCAGCTCATGGAACCTTTTTGAAAATTGACCACATACTCAGTAACAAAGCAAATTTCCACAGTTACAAAAACATATTAGTAACCACCTGCATCTTATCGGATCACCATGGATTAAAATTAGAATTCAACAACAATGCTACCTCCAGAAAGCCTACAAACTCATGGAAACTGAACAGTCAACTACTGAACCACACCTGGGTCAAGGAAGAAATAAGGAAAGAAATGAAAGTCTTCCTTGAATTTAATGAAAATAAAGACACAACATACTCAAACCTATGGGACACTATGAAAGCAGTGCTAAGAAGAAAATTCACAGCACTAAGTGCCCACTTAAAAAAAATGGACAAAGCACTCATTGGAGACTTAACAGCACACCTGAAAGCTCTAGAAAAGAAAGAAGCAGACTCACCTAGGAGGAGTAGAAGATGGGAAATTATCAAACTGAGGGCAGAAATCAACAAAATAGAAACACAGAAAACAATCCAAAGAATCAATGAAACAAAAAGCTGGTTCTTGGAGAAAATCAACAAGATTGACAAACCCCTAGCCAAACTAATCAAACGGCAGAGAGAGAACACACAAATTAATGAGATTAGAAATGAAAAGGGGGACATTACCACAGACATAGAGGAAATTCAGAGAATCACTAGATCTTACTACAAAAGCCTGTATGCCACAAAATTGGAAAATGTAAAAGAAATGGACACTTTTTTAGATAAGTACCATATACCAAAAATAAACCAGGACCAGGTGAACAATCTAAATAGTCTTGTTAGTCGCAAAGAATTGGAAACTGTTATCAGAAACCTCCCTACCAAAAAGAGCCCAGGACCACATGGTTTCAATGCAGAATTCTACCAGAACTTCCAAGAAGACCTAATACCTATACTCCTTAAGGTATTTCATAATATAGAAGCAGAAGAGTCATTGCCAAATTCCTTTTATGAAGAGTAGGGAACCCTGATGGCTCCTTGGCCTTGAGAGTGAGTGAGTGAGGGATGGGTGGAGGGGAGGGGAGGGAAGGGGGAGAAAGAGGGGAAGGAAGGGGGAAAAGGAGGGGAAGGAAGGGGGAGGAGGAGGGGAGGAGATGGAAATTTTTAAATATAAAAAAATAAACCATGAAAAAAAATAAACTGAAGGATAAATACCATATGATCATCTCATTAAATGCAGAGAAAGCATTTGACAAAATTCAACACCCCTTTATGATAAAGGTCTTGGAGAGATTAGGGATACAAGGGTCATTCCTAAATATAATAAAGGCTTTTTACAGGAAGCCGACAGCTAACCTCAAATTAAATGGAGAGAAACTCAAGGCCATTCCACTAAATTCAGGAACACGACAAGGCTGCCCACTCTCTCCTTATCTCTTCAATATAGTGCTTGAAGTTCTAGCAATAGTAGTAAGACAACACAAGGGGATCAAGGGGATTCGGATTGGAAAGGAAGAAGTTAAACTTTCGTTATTTGCAGATGATATGATAGTGTACATAAGCGACCCGAAAAACTCCACCAAAGAACTCCTACAGCTGATAAACTCCTTTAGTATTGTGGCAGGCTACAAGATCAACTCCAAAAAATCAGTTGCCCTCCTATATACAAAGGATAAGGAAGCAGAGAAAGAAATCAGAGAAGCGTTACCTTTCACGATAGCCACAAATAGCATAAAATATCTTGGGGTAACTCTAACCAAGAAAGTGAAAGACCTATTTGACAAGAACTTTAAGTCTTTGAATAAAGAAATTGAAGAGGATACCAGAAAATGGAAGGATCTCACTTGCTCATGGATTTGGAGGATCAACATAGTAAAAATGGCAATACTACCAAAGGCAACCTGTAGATTCAATGCAATCCCCTTAAAGATCCCATCAAAATTCTTCACAGATCTTGAGAGGACAATAATCACCTTTATATGGAAGAACAAGAAACCCAGGATAGCCAAAACAATCTTATACAATAAAGGAACTTCTGGAGGCATTACCATCCCTGACTTCAAACTCTATTACAGAGCTACAGTATTGAAAACAGCTTGGTATTGGCATAAAAATAGAGAAGTCGACCAATGGAATTGAATAGAAGACCTAGATCTTAACCCACAAACCTATGAACACCTGATTTTCGACAAAGGAGCTAAAAGCACACAACAGAAGAAAGAAAGCATCTTCAACAAATGGTGCTGGCATAACTGGATGTCAGGTAGAAGAATGAAAGTAGATCCGTATCTATCACCATGCACAAAACTCAAGTCCAAATGGATTAAAGACATCAATATCAATCTGAACACACTGAACCTGTTACAGGAGAAAATGGGAGGTACTCTACAATATTTGGGCACAGGAGAATGCTTCCTACGTATAGCCCCAGCAGCACAGACATTAAGGGCAACATTGAATAAATGGGACCTCCTGAAGCTGAGCAGCTTCTGTAAAGCAAAGGACACTGTCACTAAGACAAAAAGGCAGCATACTGACTGGAAATGATCTTTACCAACCCCGCAACAGACAAAAGTCTGATCTCCAAAATATATAAGGAACTCAAGAGACTAGACTTTAAAATGCTAATTAACCCAATTAAAAAATGGGGCACTGAACTGAACAGAGAATTCTCAACAGAAGAATTTCGAATGTCCAAAAGACACTTAAGGTCATGCTCAACCTCCTTAGCAATCAGGGAAATGCAAATCAAAACAACATTGAGATACCATCTTACACCTGTCAGATTGGCTAAAATCAAAAACACCAATGATAGCCTTTGCTGGAGAGGATGTGGAGTAAAGGGTACACTCATCCATTGCTGGTGGGAATGCAAACTTGTGCAATGGCTTTTGAAAGCAGTGTGGAGGTTTGTCAGGAAATTTGGGATCAACCTACCCCAGGACCCAGAAATCCCACTCTTGGGAATTTACCCAAGAGATGCCCAATCATATTACAAAAGCATTTGTTCAACTATGTTTATAGCAGCATTATTTGTAATAGCCAGAACCTGGAAACAACGTAGATGCCCTTCAATGGAAGAATGGATGAAGAAAGTGTGGAATATATACATATTAGAGTACTATTTGGTGGTAAAAAACAATGACATCTTGAATTTTGCATGCAAATGGATGGAAGGAGAAAACACCATCCTCAGTGAGGTAACCCAGGCCCAAAAAGATGAACATGGGATGTACTCACTCATAATTGGTTTCTAGCCATAAATAAAGGACATCGAGCCTATAATTCATACAAAATCCTAGAGAAGCTAAATAAGAAAGTGAATCCAAAGAAAATATATAGTTATCCTCCTGGATATTGGAAGTAGACAAGATTGCCGGACAAAATATGGGAACTTGGGGGTGGGGTGGGATTGGGGGGATGGGGAATGGGGAGAGAAAAGTGTGAAGTGGAGGATGGGAAGAACTTGGGGGAATAGGATGGTTGGGATATAGGAAGGGTGGATATGGGAACAAGGAAAAAAAATTTAAAAAGGCTTAAGTATCTGGGTGGTGGTGGCACACACTTTTAATCCCAGCACTTGGGAAGCAGAGACAGGAGGATTCTGTGAGTGCAAGGCCAGCCTGATCTATAGAATGAGTTCCAGGATAACCAGGTTTATGTAGAGAAACCATGTTTTGAAAAAAAAAAACTAAGCACATACCCTCATATCATAAATCTTCTTAAATGATGAGAACAGTAGCTCCTGTTTTTAAATGGGGATTATTCTGTTCATTCTGAGTTTGATCCTAGGAAGTACTGCTAGTAATAGAGGATAATGGAGCCTGAACTATTCATCTTTTGTAACCAGACAAGGCTTTCAGGTTGGGACTGGGATACCAACCCAGCCACTAAACGTTTGACCTACAATGTGTTCTACCAGGTGCAATGATGAAAAACCAAACAAGGCTGACAAAAATCAATGAAATTATTTCAAATGATGTCTTACTGTATTAAAAGTGCTTAGTTCAGTGGTGATCAACCAGACTGCCACTGGATGCTGAGGCAAAAAGATGCAGAGATCTACAGAAAAAAGAAGAGACCCAGTTTGAAGGATTCCATCTAGTTTCTACACTCAAGAGATCAGGGAATTCCAGGGACGAGCAAGAGGAATTGGATGTAGAGGGGCTGAAGACACCAGGATAGCACAGGTGAGGAATCAGCTAAACAGTGCTCATGGAGGCTCACAGAGATCCTGCATGGGTTTGTGACTGGTCCTCCGCATATCTGATTTGTTGTTAGAATAGTCTTTGGGGGCTACTCTTGACAATGAGCATGTGGGTGATTCTGACACTCTGCCTGCTTTGGGAACTCTTTTCCTCCTTGGATTTTCCCCACAGAGTGAGGGTTGTTGCTGGTCTTGTGTCTTGTTGGGATCTCCCAGGGAGGCCTGCTCTTTTCTGGGGAGAGACTGGAAGATGGGATATAGAGGGAAAGGAGGAGGTGTGGAAAGAATATGGTAGAGTAGAGGAAGGGCAAGCTGTGCTCAGGTGTACTGTATGAGAAAACAATAGGGAAATATTTTATAAAAATTATGATAGTAGTTATGCTTATTAAATAAACCACTACACATAAAAATGCCCTAATGAACCAGTTAACACATATGCTGTTACTTAGCAATCTTGACTGTATGAGCACATCCTTAGCTGCTTCCTAGTAATGTAATTATAATAGTCTATGTGTTATTTCAAATGCAATTATTTGAGCCTATAAGTTATGAATATACAATAGAATTGTGTTTTTAACCAACTAATAAAGACATCAATAAAATCTTGGAATCTTGGGAAATTGAAATCTAATTTACAAAACTGAGATTTTTAAGTGGTTACTTTTGTTAAGAAGGATTGCATAGCCCCTAGCCCCTGGCATCCATCCCAGCCTCCCTGGCCTAGAAGTTGTATAGGTCTGGATTCCAAATGCCAGCATGCCAGGACCACTCCCACAGGGTATTTAAATGGGCTTCCAGAAGAGAAACACATGGTTTTCTGGTCTGCATATGCTCCCCGCTGTCTTGTCTCCCCACAATGCACTCAGCCACCCAAGAACATCATTCTTAATAAAACGATGTACATTTTGATTTGGTTTTCTAATTTGACCTAATTGGATTGCTTGGGCCAGTGGAGCTGCCCTTTTCTTATTATTTTTACTTAACATATGGAGTGTTCCACCAAGGGGCCTTAGTTTATCCCTGCAGGGTCCAGACCCCAGGGCCCTTGGGTCCAGGACCATGCTGGAAAATAGGCCTTTCTTCACATGCACTCTGCCAGGCATGTTCAGCTTCTCTTGGTGATTTTCCCTTTTAAATGGCATGCAGGTAGGGTTTTGAGGTGACCTGTTTGTTTTTTCAGGCCTTTGTTGGAGTCACGGACTGTGTCAAAGGTCTGACAGGAGGCATGGGCAGGGCCTTCTGCTGAGATGGGATTTGAGTGCTGGAAGACGTTCCCTCCCAACTTCTCATGTACCCCATATAATATTTTGACTGACTCGGTGCCACCACTCTGGTGGATGCATTTGAATGGTCATGTCATGAAATGCATGTCAGAGGCATGCATTTAAAGTGGCTTTCTTGTAATTACTACCCAATTTCAAACACCCTTAAGCAGGCACTTAAAACCTTTTTAAATTATAACAATCTATCCAGGTGGTGGTGGCGCAGGCCTTTAATCCCAGCATTTGGGAGGCAGAGGCAGGCAGATCTCTGAGTTAGAGGCCAGCCTGGTCTACAAGAGCTAGCTAGTTTCAGGATAGGCTCCAAAATTACAGAGAAACCCTATCTCAAAAAAATATTATAACACTCTAACTCAAAAGAAATTACACTCCAAGTCTGCATTTTTCAAATTTGGTGCTTCTGCCCCCCTCCACTGTTTTTTCTCTTTTCAGTAGTGACCACATGCTTTTGAAAGACCCCCATCCCAGCCTGTAGCAAGGCTCAAATTAGGTCACCTACATAAACTTAGAAAAACAAACTTTAAAGAACCAAGTGGGGCTCAGCTGAACAGGATATCTGTGGTTAGCTAGCTCTGTAGAAACTGGGAGATTGATTTTACTGAAATCAAAGCTGGTATGTATGGATATAAATACCTCCTAATCTTTCTCAGACACTTTCTCAGGATGGGTTGGAGCCTTCCCCACCAAGCATGAGACAACAAAAAATGGTCATCAAGAAGTTCTTGGAAGAAATCTTCCCCAGATATGGAATGCCTCAGGTACTGAGGGTTCAGATAACGGGCCTGCCTTTGTCTCCCAGGTAAGTCAGTTGGTGGCCAAGCTTCTGGGGATTGATTGGAAATTACATTGTACATATAGACCCCAGAGTTCAGGACAGGTAGAAAGAATGAATAGAACTATTAAGGAGGTTTTATCTAAATTATCGCTTGAAACTGGCTCTAGAGATTGGGTGTAACTCCTACACCTGGCCCACACGGCCTGACCCCATTTGAAATTCTATATGGAAGCCCACCTCCAGCCATTGCTTTCTTTGATGCTGATATCTTTGATTTTGCCACCTCCCCTTCCATGCAGGCCCACCTGCAAGCATTGCAGTTGGTGCAAAAAGAGGTCTGGAAACCATTGGCAGCTGCCTACTAGGAGGAACAGGAAACTCCCCTGAGGCCACATCCCCTCCAGATCTGTGACTCCGTTTGGGTCTGGAGACACCATGCTAAGAACCTTGAACCCTGCTGGAAAGGACCCTACACCATGCTCCTGACCACCTCCATGGGCGCTGAAGGTTGACGGAATTGCTGCCTGGATCCACGCTTCATACGTCAAAGCGGCCCAGCCAAAACACTTCACCAGCTATCAGGACCCAGAGTCATCATGGAAACTCCAACGCTCTCAAAACCCCTTAAAGATAAGACTTATTCACCAGTAATGCTTGCTTTATATGTTCTTTTGATTGTCCCTACCTTAGAAACCAGCCCCCACACCCCAATGAAATTGACTTGACAAGTATTGTCCCAAACCGGGGATACCGTATGGTCACTAACCTGGTGGTAACTGAACAATGAGTTCCAGCCGCACTGCCCAAATGAGCTAAGCAGCAGCCTAGGCCTCTCCTTGCCCCACAAACAGAGGAATATCACCCTGTTATCTTGAGACTGGGAAATCCACCCCAGCCACAGAGAAAGAGACCTCAGCCAGCTGTTAGCCCTGGTCTCACTATGCTATCTGTTCCACCACAGATAGGGATTTCACAGATAACTTCACAAATTCCAGGGACAGGAGATAGATATTTAAACCTGATTAAAGAAGATTACATTGCCCTAAATAACACAAAGCCTGAACAAGATAAAGATTGCTGGCTATGCTTAGTACCAAGCCCACCTTATTATGGAGGTCTAGCTTTGAATATTGAAATTATTAATTCTACTGCCCCACCAGCATCATGCACTTTCCTTCCAAATCACAAGCTGACTCTTTCTCAAGTTAGCAGACAGGGACTATGCTTAGGGATGGTTCCCCATTCCAAAAAGAAATTATATAATTAGACAGTCTCTGCTCATAAAGGGAACTACTACCTGGCTGCCCCTACTGAAACTTACTGGGCTTGTAACACAGGACTAACACCATGCATATTAGTGACAGTTCTCAACATGACTGCTGACTACTATGTTCTAGTCCAGCTCTGGCCCTGTATCATATATCATAACTCAGAGACTATCCTGGAATTTTATGAGGGACACCACAGATTTAAAAGGGAACCCATCTCCATGACCCTAGCTGTCCTGCTGGGGGTCAGAGGAATTATGGCTGGTATAGGGATGGGGACTGCAGCACTGCTTCAAAATAACAAATATGAGCATTTATAAGCCGCTATGAATGCTGATTTGCAAGCCTTAAAAAAATCTGTTAGAGCACTTAAAGATTCCTTGACTTCCTTATCTGAAGTAGTTGTACAAAATAGAAGGGGGCTTGATTTGCTGTTCCTAAAGGAAGGGGGTTTATGTGTCGCTCTTAAAGAAGAATGTCGCTTTTATGTTGACCAAACAGGAATAGTGACTGAGACTTTAGATAAGCTTAAAGATAGACTAGTTAAGCGTCAAAAGGTATTTGAGTCCCAACAAAGCTGGTTTGAAAATTGGTTCAACCGTTAATCCTGGTTCACAACCCTGATCTCCACAATCACGGGTCCTATAATTGTTTTGATGCTCATCTTGACTCTTGGGCCCTGTATCCACAACAGGCTGGTCCAATTCGTTAAAGACAGGCTAGCAGTCATCCAGGCTATGGTCCTCACTCAGCAATACCATGCACTTAGGCTGACTGACCCTGATGCCAGCCAGATCCCAGAACAAGGTGAATGGATATAAGATTCTATCCATGATAAAACCCAAGGGAGAAATGAAAGACCCCCGTCCCAGCCAGTCATAATAAAAGACCCCTGTTCCAGCCTGTATCAAGTCTCAAATTAGGTCACCTACATAAACTTAGAAAAACAAACTTTAAAGAACCAAGTGGGGCTCAGCTGAACAGGATATCTGCGGTTAGCTAGCTCTGTAGAAATTGGGCCAACAGGAAGACAGCAAACCACTGCAACAGTCTGTCAAAACCCAGAGTGCTGAGTTTAGCTTTATCGAGATCTTATGTTTTTTTCTGAGAACCTGCAGATGGAGAAACAGCTCTGTCCTAAGCTCGACCCTAGCCCATCATGCAAGATCCAAAGAAATGCTTGTTGCTATGCAGCCTCTTATGTAACTCCTGAACCCCCTATAAATGCATGTTGTATTCTCAGCCTGCCATGCTCATTCAGCTAGCTGTTCATCCAGCTGTGCTGTCTGCAGCATCCACAGGCACTTGTGTAAACAATAAACTGCCTCTTGCTTTTGCATCCAGTGGACTGGTCTCGGTTCTTGGGTAGGGGGATCCCCAAAGATGTGAGACACCTGCCTTTGGGGTCTTTCACTTTGTCCCACCTTCACTTCCATCTTTCCATCTCTTTCTGTGTGTTCATTTGCTGGCCACGTGCTTTGTCCCACCACTACTTTCTCTCTCTCTCTCTCTCTCTCTCTCTCTCTCTCTCTCTGTTTCTGTCTGGCTTTATTTGCTGACCTCTCTTTGTCCCGCCCAACTTCTGCCCCTCTGTGGCCTCAGGGGTGCTCCACTCCTTTACATCCACTGTGCCTGAAGCTGTGCATGTCACTGTACCCCTAAAAGAGGCAAAGTCCCAATTAGAATACTGTGTGATCAGTTCCTGGAGCACACTTGCCAATGTGCTGGTGGTTTGCAGAGCCACATTTGCCCATCAGCTTCTTGGCCTAGCACAGGCCAGGTGCTCAGCCTCAAGTTACCCATTAGTTATCTGGACCCCAGCACATGCCGGGCACTTACTCCATAGCTGTTTCTCTGGTCCCCCCTGCCCTACCCTGCTGACAAATCCATTTCTCCCCCCCTGCTGTCATTCCATCTAAACTCCACAAAAGTGATTCATCTTTATGCTTGTGTTCTTTCTTCCAAAGCAGAGTCAGCTGACACAGGTCTCTAAGTCTGTCCTGTTTCTCTGTTATAATAATCTGGCCACAATATGTGTTTATCTTATAAATATCTTAACTGGGTTTTCATAATGTAAATTTGAGTTTTGTGTTTATCTGTGCTTCCAGACTACAACAGCTTTAAAAATTTAGCTTATATGCCCAGTTTAAAGTACCAGATTTTCAAATGCCTTTACAAATCTGAGATCATGGCAGTTCATTTAAAAAGAGCTTTTAACACAGAGACATGCCAGCTTCTGCAGCATCTCCTCCTAGAAGACAAAGACCTGTGTCTCAATGCTTCATCTGGGTTTGCAAAGCACCCACGCAAAAGCAAAACTGGCCTTTTCTCAGGGAATTGATCAGCTTATCTGCCAAGCCAGGTAAGACATTCTTCCCATCACAGAAAAAAATCTGTGTGCCTCTCACACTCAACAGTTAATGGCAAATACTGCTTCTAAGCCTGATGTTCTTCAAGGACCAGGAGAGGACGTGGGATTGCCTGCTGGCCAATAGCTGTCTTGTTTTATGCTCATCTATTCCTCCCAGATCTGTCTAAAGGCATTTGAGAACTCAAGGTAACTGTTCTTTAACAGGCTTCATAGTCCAGGATTAACAGGTTTCAACCTTCAGAGGTTCAAAGTTCCCAAAGTCCTCTAATAGCTTTCCACCAGTTCTCTTACAGTTTCCTGAAAAAGTTCCATTGCTACACCAAAATCAGATCTGGTAAAATCCAGGTGTCAAATTGGGAGCATAGACCCCAGTCCCTCACATCTATGTCAGCCCCAGGCCTGGTCTGAACTCCAAATCCCAGCAGGTCAGATCCTGACCCCTCCCTGGGGATGGGGTCAGGACCACTCCCCAGGTACATAAGTGATCTCCTGAAAGAGGAACATATGGTTTCCCTTTCTTCCTCCTGGGGGTCGCATTCCTGTGGCTTCCCAGTTCTTCCTCGGGACCACCCGAGAGTGCAGATCTCTCATTAAATCTGGATATTTCTTAATTCGGCCCACTTTGATTTGACTTGATTGAGAATTTTTGCGTCATCAGGGAGCTTGTATTAAGAAATATTCCTAAAATTTGGAAGTTTCCACCTAGCTAGGGCAGGCCCTTTCCACATGGTAGGCCACGTGTTGAAAGGCCCCTAGTCGACACTTTGAGCTGTCTACGCTATGCTTAAAAGCGGCTTCTGGGCTACAGTGGCTGCGTCTTGGTGAGTCCCTTTTCTTGTCTATGCTATAGCGTTTTGGGGGGACCCATTTGTATTTATTTTTGTCGTTTTCGGATTCCCATTGAAATCGTGAGCTCACGCTGAGAATTTGAATCAGGTTGCAATCAATCCTGCGGGATCAGGCTTAGCTGAGGTGGAGATCTGTGTGTACTGGGATGCTGGGCATCCAATCTCCTCTCTGTGGCCCCTTTTGGACCTAAGAGCCATCTTGGTGGGCACACTAAGGTGGATTTAGGTCATATAGGTGGGCACAGACTCTAAAATGGGCACTTACAGTTCAAAGCCTGGTCTGTTGTTGCCCCTATAAGCCTCTTACAAATATTCTGTCTGATACAAATGAACAGAGCTTACACACACACACACACACACACACACACACACACACACACACACACACACACATATATATATATATATATATATATATATATATATATATATATATATATATATGTCCATGGTTTTTTGGTCTCTGCTCTCTTGCCCCTCCCCCCTTTGCCAGTCTCTCACAGCACCAGAGGCACTGGCCCCTCCCCCACTCCCTCAAGCCCACACTTCCCAATCCCCCTCCTGTGGAGCAACATTCTTTCCCTTCCCTTTCCCAATTCAGAGGTTCAAGGTCAACTTCTACCTTTCCCCTGCCCCTCCTACCTCACTCTCCACTCCTGGACCCCCTGCACACTGGGCTAGCCCCTCCCATGCTCTCTTTTCTCTTCCAAATCCCTCTCAGGTAGAAAAGCACCTAGACTCCTTTTCTACTAATCATTATGCTTCTTCATTCAGTACCAGATATTAGAAGAGTTTAAAAAAAAAGGTTGAGGATGGTCCCCAAACTCCTATATGGGAATTGGTGAGAATGGCCTTTAAAGTTTTTGATGCCCGAGAAAAATCAGCTGAGTCTTCCCAACAGACAAAGCTACAACAATCTACAGGCCTAGGCCTTAGCAGCTGCCCTAAGGTCACAGGAAGGGGGACAAGGGAAGCCAATCACAGGGCTCTATCAAGTGTGGCCTAAATGGTCACATGGCACGATATTGCACTACACCTGCTCCAAGGTTGTGCCCTATCTGCCAGCAACTGAAAATCACAATGCCCCTGTGTGGGCTTATCCTCTATGCCAAGCCAAGGGGGTTCAGCCTCATCACTGTTGGCAAGTGAAAATGTACCAGCCTTCAAACGTCTCAGCCTTGCAGAGGATTGATGCTGCCCAGACTTGGTAAATCCCATAACCCTCTCCTAGCCTAGGGTCATGCTACAAGTGGTGGGTAAGTCCATTACTTTTATTTTCACTTGGGCCTTAAGTTTCCCTCACCAATTTCAGCTATGGGGGTAGACAGGACCCATTCTTCCCCACTTTGCCACTGCCTTACAATCTTGCAAAACATTTTTTCTCTCATTCTTTCTTAGTGATACCGGCTTGCCCAGCACATTTACTGGGTGGAGATATTCTTAGCCACTTCCCCAAAGCTTTGTTTCACTTCTTGGAGCACCTTTTAAACCCACCCATCTCCAAGATTCTATTTTACAGGTTCACTCCTCCTGCCAATGTGTGCCCAGGCCAACCCACAAGGAGCTCTCCACATACACCAGCTTCGTGGACACCAACAGGGCAAAGATTGACAGGTTAATTTCACCCATATGCCTAATCATAAAAAAAAAGCTTCATTACCTCTTAACATTTGTGGACACTTTTACAGGATGGATAGAAGCCTTTCCAGTCTCCAGAGAAACAGCAGCTGCAGTGTCTCAGGGTCGTGGAGCTCTTGTCAGAAGCTCTCAATATCTCCTGGACAATGGGACTCATCAAACAACAACTAAGCAAGCTCTTCACTGAATTCAGGTTATCTTGGCCCTCGCCTCAAGGCCACCCAATATTCCCCTACGGGCCTGAGCCTTTTTGAGTTGCTTTATGGCAGGCCCTTTCTCCTTAACCATCACCTCCCAGTTCAAACTACCGTACCTCTCCCTTTTAAGGTCCCTTCTCTGTTCACATGCTGACAATTGTCTCCCTGCCCCAACACCAGTGGACCCTAGTGCCCCTAAACTTGCCCTGCTCTCCCCAGAGGACAGAGTACTCCTTAAACAGTTAACTCCTAGGTTTCTTGAACCTCGATGGACAGGACCTCACACGATAATCCTCACCACCCCCTCGGCTGCCAAGCTCTTGGGACACCCATGCTGGTACCATCTCTCCAGGCACCTACTCAAGACACTTGGTCTGTCCAGCAGGCAGGAACTTCCACCCCCTGGTTTTCAAGGATGCCACAATGAAGGGCCTACCTACTCCTCATTCTGGCACACTCATCTTTAGCAATAACAATTATTTTTCCTAGACACCTGCCTTCTCATCTCCCCCAAGGAACAGATGCCTGCCTTCTTCGGGATGACAGATCATGGGATGCCTTTCCAGCCACACCTCTCACTAAACAAGGACACTTGGTTCTCTCCTTCCCCACATTGCCCTGTGCCCGCAGTAAGTAGCCAGATTTGAGTTTATGCCTTTTTTCCCAAAGAGAGCCTAAATGTTTGTCATAATTACCATTCCAATTTTCTGTCACCCCAAATCCAAAGAGTCTGGAATGTCAATTTTGTAGCATAAGCCCCAGTCTCTCACATCTATCCCAGTCCCCAGGCCTGGTCTGGACTCCAAAGCCCAGCAGGCCAGATCCTGACTCCACCCTGGGGATGGGGTCAGGGCCACTCCCCAGGGTACTTAAGTGATCTCCTGAAAGAGGAACACATGGTCTCCTGAAGGGGCGTGGTTGATTGGCAGTTATGATTAACCAGGCTAGCTTTAATATATATATATATATATATATATATATATATATACACATATATATGTATATGTATATATATATATGTGTATATATATATATATTATTCAGCTTTAATAAAGGAAAGAAAAGGGAACTTACAAATCCAAGGTTCCAGCGAGGAGCACAGGAAAACAAAAAGCAGGCGGGCCACTTGCCCGCAAGATTTTATAAGTAAATATTAGCCTAAGGGGGACATGCCTTACAAACAAGGTGATTGGCTGGGCTTCCCCTTCAGCTCCCCCTTTTGTCTAAATAAGACAGAACCAAACCAAATACAACTATATACAAAGGAACAAATAATAAATATAAAATTACAAACAACAAATAATATTAAGCAAGAAACATATAACAAAAGTTTTACTAAACATTCTATTTCAAGGAGTCTAAATAATGTAGAGGGTAACTATAATTATCTAATCTTCAACCCCATCAAAGATCTGAGAAGTAATATTACTTAAGCAGCCAGGAAATACAAACAAGAAACTTCCAAAATGTGCAAGAAATGACAGAGACAACTGACTACCTGGGCAATCACCCAAAGTTTCATTTTGCAATGTTGAGGCAACCAATTTTGGCTAAGGCCTAATACAAATGACATAACATTTTTCAAAGGCAAGGAACTTTTTGTAGAACTATCCTACCCTGTCTTGGCAAGATAAGACAATCCTGTTTTATCCACTTATGGATATTCTGTATCTTCGTCTGTAGTTGAGGTATGAGCTTTTCTTTGCCCAAAGGCCAGTTCTGCCAAGAAGAAGACAAGCTCCCAGTGGAGTGCCTTTGGTGCTCAATGTTCTTTCAGGAGTAGAGCGGTGTTGCCAGGAGTGATTGTGTGTCATAAGTACAAAACTCTAGGTTAGATTAAAGGCCATTTTCTACAGCTCTTCAAAGAGGTCCAAGATTATACTATCTATACTAAATATAATTTCTATGTATCTAAAAAACCTGAATATCCTAAATATAAATATGACAAACATATATGACTATTGATATATAATTCTCGATACCTATCTAACTTGGAGACTAAGAGAATAAACAACTGTGTAATAAATGAGGACAATGATCTCCAAATGTAAACAATGTCATTACATAAATAATATCAGAGGTAGAAATGTACATTGCAATACGGTAAATATCTCAACATAACAATTGTTTTAAACAGAGGTAGAAGTATACTCTCATAAAATAGAGGTAGAAGCATACTCACATATAATGTTCAATATACAAGAATTAACACCAATACAATTCTCTAAAAACAATAATTCACAAATACCAACCATCCCATTAAACCAGTTAATTCCCCCCCTTTTTTCAATAAACACCCCTGAGTCCATATAATACCTGCCCCATCTCCTCAACCGTATACCAACTACTAAATGATGTCCCTAAACCTGAGGGCAAACTCTGTTGGGAAAAGAAGCTTCGTCCTCTAAGATTGCTTCCAGCTGACATGGGGGCAACGTTCTTCTCACAGGGTCCTGTGAAAGCAAATGATGGTAAAATTCCCAGATTAACATTTGGTCGAGAAAATTGTAACTAGCCTCTGAGTGTTTTGAGGAGGTCCAGCCAGAGTGTTGTCAAAATTGTGCACCATTCGAAACTGTCTTGTGCAGATAATACCAAAAAAGAGGTCTAATTTTAGTGCTATTAAAACATGACATCATAGTAACCAAGTGAAATTGATGTTGTGGGGCCCCATCTTCATCCTGGAAACTTCAAAGATTACTGAAGGAAAATTTGTTGTTTGTTACAGAAAAGGTAAACAGTATCTACAAAGACATATACAGACATATATATATATATATATATATATATATATATATATATGAAGGTGTAATAAAGACAGACACAGATATGAGGAAAGGCAAAGAAAGTTTATCAAGTATCATTATTATTATTATTGTTATTATTATTCTGTCCCATTTCATAGCTCCTGATCAGACAAAACCTCTGAGATATCTCTTATCAACAGGCTTGGAATTGAAGAGGGACTGAGTCATAGTCTAACTCGAAAAACCAGCTATACATATGTATAAATAAAAGCACAGTAATGCATATATATATATATATATATATATATACAAAAAAGTGCTTTAAAATTACTAAAACTATTTGGGTTCCATGTTGATCCATATTGGGCTGTAACTAGTGTCCATCCATCAGTATTTAAATATCCAGGTCCCTTTAGTTCTTTGAAGATGAGTGGTTTCCTGTGGAGATAAGAAAAGAACGCAGCCCCTAACCTATATTTTTTTCTTACCATCAGTATGATCGTCATCGTTGTGAATGAATTATTTTTCTTTTCCAAGGGGCTTCTCCTCTTCAAACAGAACCTTTATTAATTTTGACAGTATCCACAACTTTTCCTCTCCTCTGGAAACAAGAGCAAAACCCCTGCCCCAACGCAGCACATCTCCTGGCTTCCATTGCGAGGTCAGCACATCCTTGAAATAAACTGGTTGATTTAATTCAGCAGATTTTTCCATTATCCAATGTCTTTCTGCAGCCGTTGTCCCCTTCTCATTAGCACTGAGAAAATTCAAGGTTAATAAAGCATTATGTAACCTATTTCTCGGGTTATTTTCCAACCCTTTCTGTTTGTTTAACATATCCTTTATAGTTCTATTTGATCTTTCTATGACTCTTGACCTGTGGGATTGTATGGTATACCTGTAACATGCTTAATATTGTAATAAGCAAAAACCGTTTCATTTTCCTAGAGACATAAGATGGACCATTATCCATCTTTATTTGTGTAGGTATACCCATGAGGGCCATAACTTCTAATAAATGAGTAATTACTGAATCAGCTTTTTCTGAGCTTAAAGAAGTTGCCCATTGAAAACCTGAATAAGTGTCAATGGTGTGGTATACATATTCTTTTTTGCCAAATTCTGCAAAGTGAAACACATCCATCTGCCAGATTTCATTCCTTTTAGTGCCCTTTGGATTAGGCCCTGCAGGCAGTGGTGTTTGGTTATAGAAAGAGCAAGTAGGGCATTTTTTTTGTAATTTTCTTAGCTTGTTGCCATGTAATAGAAAACTCTTTCTTTAAGCCTTTGCTATTGACATGATGTTTTTTATGAAATTCAAAAGCCTGTAGCTCACTACCAATCAATAATTGACCAATATCTGCATTACCTTATGCTAGAGGACCTGGCAGACCTGTATGGGATTGGATGTGTGTTATATACATGGGACAAAGCCTGTTCCTGATCATGTCTTGTACCTGGACAAACAATGAGGTTAGTTCTGTATTATCAGGTATAAATTCAGCAGCTTCAATATGTAAGATAACTCTTTCTGCAAATTGTGAGTCAGTAACTATATTAAGAGATTCTTTAAAATCCCTTAGCACCATAAGAATGGCATATAATTTTGCCTTTTGGACAGAATCATAAGGACTTTTCCCACCTTACTCAAGTCTTCTAATTTGTAACCTGCCTTCCCTGATTTATTAGCATCAGTATAAAATGTACAGGCTCCAGTTATTGGAGCATCATGGATGGTTTGAGGAAGAACCCAAGAGGTTCTCTTTATAAAGTTAAGCCTCTTGCTTTTTGGATAGTTGTTATTGATTTCTCCCAAAAAATTAGCACAAGCTCTTTTTGCCATGGTTCATTATCTTCCCACAACTTTTTTAGTTCATCATCAGTGAAAGGCACTATAATTTCTGCTGGGTCTATGCCTGCTAGTTGACGAAGTTTCAACTTGCCTTTTATAATTAATTCAGAGACTTTTTCCACATAAGTTTTTATTTTCTTACTTGGTTTATGTGGTAAAAAGATCCATTCTAAGATAATATGATCTCTCTGCATCAAAATTCCTGTAGGAGAAATTTTGGAAGGCAATATGATGAGAATACAACTGAGCTCTGGATTCATCCTGTCCACAAGTGTGTTTCTCCTCAATCATTGTCCGTTCCTTTTCTGCTTCAGCTGTTAATTCTCTGGGACTGTTTAAGTCTTTTTCACCATCCAAGGTTTTATTTAAATGAATTGTCATATCAGGTGTTATCCCAACAGCTAGTTGTAAGCTGGAAATGTCTCCTAACAACCTTGGAAAGTCATTGAGAGTCCGTAGCCGATCTCTCCTAATTTGTGCCATTTGTGTCTTAATTTTTTGCAAACCTATTTTATAACCTAGATAATTAACTGAATCTCTGCTCTGAATTTTTTCAGGAGCAATCTGCAATCCCCATTTAGGTAAAAGTATTTTTACTTCTTCAAACAGTCTTTCTAAGGCATCCATGTTTGAATCAGATAACAGAATATCAATACTGGCACAGGGAGAGACTGTTCAACATGCCCTGTGGGAGGACAGTCCACTGGTATCTCCTTGTAGGTTGAGAGTTATTATAAGTAGGCACTGTGAAGGAAAAGTTTTCTCTGTCTTTTTCTTGTAAAGGTATAGTGAAGGAACAATCCTTTAAATCAATAACTATGAGAGGCCATCCTTTTGGTAATAAAGAGGGCAGAGGAATTCCAGATTGCAGAGAGCCCATAGGCTGAATAACCTTGTTGATAGCTCTGAGATCTGTCACCCTTCTCCATTTACCAGATTTTTTTTCTTAACCACAAATACAGGAGAAGTCCAAGGGCTGGTATATTCTTCTATATGTTGAGCATCGAATTGCTCTTGTACCAGTTGTTCTAAAGCCTGCAACTTTTCCTCAGCTAAAGGCCATTGCTTTGTCCATTTTGGTTTCTCAGTCAACCATTTTAGAGGCAGGGATGTTGGTATTTCTGAAGGGCCATCAATTGCTTTGCATTCTTGTACAGTCTGAATGGCTTTCTGTAATATCTTTTAATATTTTACTCAGTAATATAGGCCCTAGAAGTAGCAGGAATGTTAATTTGGATATTCCATTGCTGCAATAGGTCATGGCCCCATAAATTCACTGCAATATTGGATACATATGGTCTTAATTTTCCTATTTGTTTTTCTGGCCCTATGCATTCAACCCATCTCATGCTCTGCCTTACTCGAGATAGGGTTCCAATTCCCAGGAACTGAACATTTATGTCCTGTAGAGGCCAATGCAGATGCCAAGATTCTGGAGTAATGATACTTACATCTGCACCTGTGTCCAGTAGGCCAGTATTAAAAACGCCATTTACACACACTCTTAACTTTGGTCTTTGTTCATTTATAGAAGTCTGCCAAAATACATGTAACTCATCTTTCAGGCTGCTTTTGCTTTTAACAGCAGGCATGGGGCTTTCTAATTTTCCTGACAAGGCATATTCTCTGCAGTAACATGAAATGACTGGACCACATTCGCCATGGGGTCCTGCGAGAGGCCCCCCATTGTGTTTCCCAATGGCAACGGGTTGCCTTGTCTATCTCTTGTTGACCTACACTCATTCATCCAATGTCTGCCTTTTCCACATCTCCTACATAAACCTGAAGGCTAAGTCCTCCTACGTCTGTTATTTCTAGAAAAGGCATTATTATTATTATTTCAGGAAATCCGTTGTCTGCAATTCCTTTTCATATGTCCCATTTTCCCACAATTAAGCCATTTGGTAATTTGATGCCTCCTTTTTGCATTAGAAATTACTTCTACCCATGCTTCAGTACCATAGTCAAATATATCAACATTCATTGTATGCAAGACCCATTCGTCCAAGGGCGCTGATCTGATCTTTAAAGGCCCCAGGATCCTTTTGCACTCCACATTGGCATTCTCATAAGCCAAAGACTCAATTATTATATGACTTGCTTCTGGATCAGATATCCCTATTTGTACAGCTTTAGTTAGTCTTTGTAAAAAGTCACTAAAGGGTTCTCTCTGACCTTGTTTAACTCTGATATATGATTCCATTCTCTGTCCTGTGTCTTGAATCCTGTCCCAAGCCTTTAAGGCTGCTCTAGTACATATGGATAAGGTGTGTTCATCATAATTAGCTTGTTCTAGAGGATTGGAGAAAAGTCCTTCAACTAGAATTTGATCTAGGGAAATCTCAATTCCTTTTGCTCTTTCCTGCTGTTCTAAAAGTCTAGCCTCTTGTCTGAACATGCATTTCCAATTTAATTGCGACCACTCTCTAGAATAGCTGATACTAATTGTACCCAATTGTGGGGCATTGAGTTGTTGTTTATCGACCAAGTTTTTAGCATTTCTCTAAGAAAGGACGAATGTAGCTCAAAATTCATAACGGCTTGTTTAATTTCTTTGAGATCATTCATATGGACGGGTTCCCATGTATATTCCTTGATGACCCTAGGGTTTTTGGAACCAGTCACCTTTTCTGATGTTATTATTGGAAAGGCAAGTAGAACTTTATGGAAATTATCCCGCTGAGTTTTACTCATTGATGGAGTTAAATTTTGCCTTTCTACCATTTCCTCCTGTTCATCAGAGTCTATAATTTCCTCAGTCTTTTCAAATCTGCTTACCATTGCCTTCTGTAAGGCCTGGATCTCCTGTCCAGAATTATGCTCCAAGGTCTTCATGGAGGATTTCAAAATATGAAGTTTGTCCAGTAGAGTTAATATCCCATCCTTGGATAGAATTTTCATGGCATGAATTGTGCCTTCTTGTATTGACAATCTGTCAGCCAATCTGTCATATCCTTTAGACAAAGTCCGATTGTCACATTCATCAGTTTTCATTCTCCCTGATAATGTTTCAGTTTCTATAGACAGGGACTGAAGTTTACGAACCAAATCAGCTGTTTCCTCCTCTGCAGCAATGAATCTCTCCTTAATATCAGACTGTACCTTTCCTAATTTTTACTCAGTTGACAGGGTCATATCAGACAATGACCTATTCCCTTCCTTGAGAACTTCAAACTCTGTCTTGAGGAGGTTGGTGTTAGTCTGAATTGTTTTTGCAAATACCTCAATCGGCTTAAAGTTGTCACTTAAAACAGTTGTGCCCTTTCTTAAGCATTCAACCTCTGCTCTTAAGCATTCACCCTCTGCCCTAAGAATCCTGGTTTCATTCTGTAAGAACTTTAACATTTCTCTATTATCAAACCATGTAAGGAAGAAACCAAATACGAGAAAAATTGCAAGCCCTATAAATATCCAAGTTATGGGAATATCATATGTATCCTGCAATATCTCTACCATAGGATAATTAAATAGACTGCAGAAGCCTTCAGTGGTGATATGGTCAGATTTTTTTAATCGAAAGAAATTTTACCTGTAATGACCATTGCCTGCCAGTAGGTGGCGAAGTGCACCTGGATCCATGTGGCCAAAAAAGTCAGAACTGGAAAGGAAATTCTAAAAAATAGAAACTCACAGACCATGCACTGTGTGGGTTATAGCTGGGTGGGGGAGGGCGCCACCTGAGGGGATAAGGTGGCCGCCAGACCATGCTCAGGTTGTGTCACGTGCCCTGCGGTCCGTTTGCTGGCTCAAGCTCTGGCTTGGTTGCTCACGCCTTACTTCCACGATCGTGGGCAGTAACCACTTGGTGGGAGTACCAAACCGAGACCGCAGTATCGGTGGAGGAAGCCGGGAAGCTGGTCAGGCATACACTGTAAAGGCAGTGGTGTCACTCAGCGGTGGCTGCACAAGATCGAATGCCGGGACGCAGGCAGTAACTGCTTGTCTCCAACAGGTCAGGGCCGAGGCCGAACTCAGCAGGGACTGGCACCACCTGAGGGGTTAGTGCGCTTGGGCTGAGTCACAGCTGTGTGGTCCTGTGCTCTGTAGAGGCAGGGCTGGGATGGGCTAGTCTGGGAAACTGTGTTGAGATGGAGTGCAGGAGCGAGCAGGTGGCTGCAGGGCAAAACTGCCCGCAGGGCGACCTGCTGAAGCAATCAATAGCCCAAGGCCAAAAGCCTGCCGTGCAGCACAGAACCGGAGTTAAAGGCTCCCAAATGCCCCGAGTTGGACGCCAAAATGAAGGGACATGGTAGATCGGTAGTTATGATTAACCAGACAAGCTTTAATATATATAATATTCAGCTTTAATATAGGAAAGAAAAGGGAACTTACAAATCCAAGGTTCCAGCGAGGAACACAGGAAAACAAAGAACAGGATGGCCGCAGTCCCGCAAGATTTTATAAGTAAATATTAGCCTAAGGGGGACTCGCCTTACAAACAAGGTGATTGGCTGGGCTTCCCCTTCAGTCTCCCTTGCTTCCTCCTGGGGGTCGCATTCCTGCGGCTTCTCGGTTCCCCCTTGGGGCCACCCGAGAGTGCAGATCTCCTATTAAACCTAGATATTTCTTAATCGCTTTGATTTGGCTTGAATGGGAATTTTTGCATCGTCAGGGAGCTCATATTAAGAAATATTCCTAACACCAGGGTTTCCAATTCATTTAATTGTTTTACTACTACACTAACCCTAGCCAGCTTTAAGCATATTTTTCAGGTTACTCTTACTGCATAAGCCAAGACCAACCTACAAAATGCTCCCAGGACAACATCAAAAGCATCTGTGTCCTGGGACTTCACCATTGACACCAGCTTTTCTCCATCATAAACACCTGCCAACTAAAATCTGGTTTCATCTGCTATTATGTCTTATACCATGGCTAGACCCATTTTATAGAGCCCCTGTACTAATAATATTTTTTCCTAGACACCTGCCTTCTTATCTTTCTCAAGAAACAAATGTCTGGCATCTCTGGGAAGACAGCTGATAGGATGCCTTTTCAGCCACACCACCCGCTAAAGTGTATCCACCACACCCATCTCTCCCCTCCCCCCATCGCCTTATGCCCACAGGAAGTAGCCAGACTTGAATTTATGCCCCTTTTTCAAAGAGAGCCAAAATGTTTGTCACAGTTATTGCTTCAATTTCCTGTCACCCCTCTATCCTAAGAGTCTGGATTGTTAAGTTGGCAACATAGCCCCCAGTCCCTGATATCCATCCCAGCCTCAGGCCTGGGAGTTGTATTGGTCTGGACTCCAAATCCTAGCATGCCACTGCCACAGGGTATTTAAGTGAGGGACCAGAGGAGAAACACATGGTTTTCAGGGTCTGCATGGACTCCCTGATTTTCTGTCTCCTGCTATGTGCTCGGCCACCTGAGAGCATCATTCTTAATAAAATGATGGGCATTTTGATTTGGTTTGATTTGAACTAATTGTATTTCTTGTGCCAGCAGAGCTGCCCTTTTCTATTATTTTTACTTAATGACTTTAAATTACTCTAGACTGGGTACTTAAGTGTGTTTTCTCTAACTATTTGAATGATTGTAAATAAATGATTTTTTATTTAATTATATAAACTCACTGCTTAAACAAGGGAAATTTCTTCTGATCCCCATATTGAACTAGTCTAGAAGGTACTATAAATAAATAAATACAGCAATAAATAGATAAATAATTGAGATTATTTTTAACTCTTTTGGGACCATAAACAACAATATCAAACCACATAAAGTAAAAACAGAACTATGGCCCATTTGTGGTACAGCACACCTTGAATGGCAGCATTTGGGAGGCAGAGGCAAGTGGATCTTAGTGAGTTTGAAGGCAGCCTGGTCTACATAGTAAGCTCCAGGACAGCCAAGACTGTTACACAGAGAAACCCTGTCTCAAAAACCAAAAGAAAAAAAAAAACAAAACTAAGCATAGACTGTTGTATTTAAATTATTGCCAAGTCTTCTCATTAAATTTAGCATAAAAATTTAAGGGAAAATTAAGCAATTAAAATGAAAAACCATTAGAAAAATGTTGTGTGATAGTCTTCCTGGGGAGACAAGACACATATGTATTTGTGTCCATTACCAGGATCAGTAATAGACAAAATAATGGTTACATTCATGTCCAACTTGGGCAGTCAATGAGTTTGTCAGGGTTATTTACAGGAGCTAAGGAAGGAGACCCCAGCACAGGGAAGCTATCTGTGGCTTCCAGGTTTGACAAAAATCACATCCGAAACCTGTTTTCAAGTACCTTCCTTTATAGAGTCAGGAAGAAAAGTTAGTGTTGCTGCTCTCTGATGCAAGGATAAACAGTAGCAAATGACCTTGCAGGAGTCATTTTTAAAAAGAGAAAAAGGTAAGCTCTGTGTTAGAATGGGCTAGGATGAGGTGGTGGTATATTCTGATGGGGCCTGTTAATTAGGTGAACCAAGGAGGACTTTTAATTGCTGGACTTTGATACTTTGATAGCTAGACCTTAGTAATTAATCTCAGGAGGACAAAGTGGCAAAGTAAGGGAATAGACCCTTACTTGAGGAATGTAACCCAACATTTTTAGCAAGGCAGTGGAAATTATGGAGAATGGCAAGACCTGCCAGTACCACATGCATAAATGAACTAGAGTCCCATCAACTATGATAATTCTAATGTTGCTGTATCACCAGAAAGTCAGCCTCAGCATGAATGCTATAGCCTTAGAGCTCTCTGCTAGACTTACAGGAAGCTCCTCAGGTTGGACAATCTCCTCCAGGAAGTTTAGCTCATCAGGCAATGCTCTCATCAGAAGCTGTTTACTACTTCCATAAACATTGAGAAAGGCTTTTGTGACTCTTGATTCAGCACCCCAGGACTTGTAAGGATGTTTACTTACTGAGCCTCAGCAGCTTCTTCAATAAGACAATGTTTCTATTTAGAGGAACTGCTTCATTCCATTCCTTTGATGGCTCTTGTTTTCTCTCTACCCTCTTTCTGTGATATTCTCAGCCTTAGAGTTAGTGATAAGAATTCCTATGTATGGCACAGCCACAGTGACTTGTTCTTAAGGACGATGCCAGTGATTGGGAATCTCTAAAGCACACCATCTACTGCAAAAATTAAGTTTTCTTCCAGGACAAGTAGCAAATGACAACTATAGCAAAAGCACAAGTACTGAGAAGGCAGCTTGATAGGGCACATCAAACCATTAATCAAAAGGACAAAAGACTCAACACTAGGGTCTATAAGCTTTCTAACTACAAATTTTTGTCCTGGATTATATTACCATATGTGAGTTCCCTGCTATAGTGCTTTATAGGACTGACCTTGAATCTAATCTGAAAGGTTGGTCTTATTCAAGAGAGTTGGGCTTCTATGCAACAACAGGTATGTATTGCCTGGAATTCTGGTACTGTCACACATAATGACAGCAGCAAGCAGAATGGTTGATGATAAATCTCCTCCTGACACTGTGTATGCCACTCAGCAAATAGGGAATGTCCAGCGCAATCCCATTCTATCTCCAAAACTTAACTCATATCCGTATTAATCAAGGATGACTAGGGGTGTTAGGCTCTCAGTTTGCAGACAGATACTTTGGCCTTGTAAATAGAGCTGTGGGTTGTAAAGCAGAGTAACCCACTGTTGATAGATCTTTAAGTTGCTGAGAAAGCTGCTGACAGTCTATTCTCATTTTCCTAGACTTACAACTTTTTATTTCTTTATTTCTGCATTCTTAGTTTTGGAATCTACATTTTTATATTCTTATTCTTGGGCCCTTCATCTGACACTGGGATTTTCAATTGACTATCTGATGGCCTCAATGAGTTCTCTTTTCACATATGCAAGTTTCCTCTGACCTTCAAGTATTTGGCTGCTTTTTTACTTTTTCTTTTGCATTGTTTTTCCCTATTGATTATATGTGTGTGTTTTCTGTGTGTTTGTACACTTGAGTGTGGTGGCTTGTGGAGGGCACTGGAGCTTCTGATTGTGTGGTGATAGAGTTATAAGAGTTACAGACTACTGTAACTCCTGACATGAGTCCTGGGAACACAAAGTGATGCATACTTCTAGTCTGAATCATTTCTTTAACCTGTTCAACTACTGCTTTAACAATGCATTCTTCCTGGCCAACCTTAGGGCTGTAACATAGGCTAAAATATCATTGATCTTGGTTATCATCAACCCTGTTCTGCACATCTGAGTTTGTGAACTGACAACCCTACCAAAATTTGTGGATACCTGGAATGGCTATTTTATGTTAACTTGACACAAACTCAAGTCATTTGGGAAGACCTGCACAGTTTGGCCTGAGGGCAAGCCTGAGAAAATGTCTTAGATTGATGATTGGTGTTGAAGGTCCCTTCTGATGGTGGCCAATGCCAACCCTTGGCTGGTGATCATGGATGTTATAAGAAACAAGTCATGGTGAGGAAGCTATTAAGAAGCATTCCTCCAAATAAACCCTTTCACCCATGTCTCTTTGTGTCATGGAATTTTATCACAGCAATAGAAACCCCAGGACAGTGCCTGAATATAACAGTTGGGGTTGGGTACTGTTGATGGCAGCTTATGTTCTAGCAGTCATAACCGACCACAGCCTCAGTGGAACTATGTGCTGGTGTGTTTTGCTATAGCCTCCCAACTGTCCACTTCTGGGTGCTGGCGGCATCTTAGAGGAAGGAACACTGAGACAATGGGGCACACAGATGTTTAGCATACCCATAAAGGATTTCATTGTGTGCAAAGCCTCATGAGGCTTTTTGTCCTAATCCTACATGTCCACTCCTTATCAAGTTCCACAGAGGACAGAAAATTTGAAGAAACTAGAATATAACAATTTTAGAATAGCCATGGGAATACTTGAAGCTTTTTTCCAATTTTAGGTAAAAGATTTTGTGGATCCTTTTCAGTAACTTAGGTTATCATGCCTAACTAAAGTATAAACTGTCCAAGAATATTTGGGCTGTGACTTGTCCTTGCACCTTCTGTGGATTGATGTTCCATTCTTGTACTTCTAGATGCAAAGGTATATCTTTTGAATGATTTTTAAACATACTTAAAACATCTCAAATGTCAGCATAGCCCATCTATGTATTGAAAGCATTTTCCAGGTAGGTTAACAAAGCAAGGTCATAAGCCATTGTTTCAATCACCTCGTACTTGGAAGGAAGACTGAGTGTATACTGCTCTGCTCACTTCTTTTGCTTCTTTGTAATCATTTCGGTCATTTGTCTTGTAAATACTTCACCCAAGGAACCATTTGTTAGGTACCTGTTAGATATTTTACTAGAAATGTCTTCTGTTGGTTAAAGTCTTTTTTAAAAACTCACTAAAAGGAGGAAATATGGCAAAGGGGGTTTTCCAATGAGGAAAAGTAACAAGTTTGCATGGTTTGAAATATGTTCTTCCCCAAACACACATTCAGTCTCCCTAAGACATTCCAGGAGGAACCTTCACTGGAACCATCTTGATTTTGAGCTTTTAGCCCCAGAATTGTGGATGGGATGATGAAATTTCCTTCCAAGTCAGAAAGCTGTCCATACCTTGTTATACTAGCCTCAGGTAATACACACAAGGTGACTGGAATGAAACAATGGAAAGCAGAGATTCATTTGTTGTAAAAATACCCTTGAGGGAGAGAGCTGCTTGGCCAGCAAGGAGACCTGATTGTCTACCAGAAGATCCATCATTCATTGGGGTGAGTGAGTGCCTGAACCGCGGCAGCCGCCCGGAGAGGGACCATGGACATTCCCCAACCGCCCCTACACTTCCTGGTCTTCCTGCAGGGGCTATTCTCCCCGGATACTGCCTCTCTCTTTCTGTCCCTTCTCAGCTTGCACCCAGAACCCCCCTTCATCCTCCCTTCTTCGGGGCCATAAAATCCCACAGCTCAGCCTGCAATTTCAATAGCTTGCCTGCAGCAGGGTAGGCCTTTTGCCTGCAAGCTGCCTGGCCAGCAAGGAGTATTGAACTTCTAAAAGAAGACCCATAGGGGATTATTCAGAGGAAGAAATGGGCAGGCACCAATGCAAGAATTCCTCCAACAATTTGAAAAACAACATGAAAGCACCGGAACCCAGTGAACTTACAACAGGAGGACTTGAAAACACTAATCAAGAAGAAGAAGAAAAAATTGACTTTATGAAAGTAATAGAGTCCCTTAAACAGGAGGTGAAAAACTCTCTTAAAGAAATGGATGAGAAGAATAACAAAAAATTTGAAGAATTGAGTAAATCCATAAACAATATCCTAGGAAACCAAGAAAAAACAATCAAACAGAAAATGGAAACAGTGCAAGACTTGAAAACTGAAATGGAGGCAAGGAAGAAAACACAAGCTGAGGGCCAGCTGGATATGGAAAATCTTATGTAAACAAATAGAGACTAGAGAAACAAGCATGACCAACAGAATACAAGAGATAGAAGAATCTCGGATTCTGAGCAAAGAAAACAGCAAATCCAACAAATTTTCCTCACAAAACATTCAGGAAATCTGGGACACAATAAAAAGACCAAACCTAAGAATAATAGGGGTAGAAGAAGGAGAAGAATTACAGCTCAATGGTCCAGAAAATATATTTTATAAAATTATAGAAGAAAACTTTCCCAACCTAAAGAAAGATATTCCTATGAAGGTTCAAGAAGCTTACAGAACACCAAATAGACTGGATTAAAAAAAAACATCCCCTTGCCATATTATAATCAAAACACAAAACATACAGAATAAAGAAAGAATATAAAGAGCTGCAAAGGAAAAAGGTCAAGTAACTTATAAAGGTAAACCTATCAGACTTACACCTGACTTCTCTATGGAAACCATGAAAGCCAGAAGGTCCTGGATAGATGTTCTGAAGAAACTAAGAGAACATGGATGCAAGCCCAGATTATTATACCCAGCCAAGCTTTCATTCACTATAAATGGAGAAAACAAAATATTCCAAGACAAAAACAGATTTAAACAATACGTAGCCACAAATCCAGACTTACAGAAAGTAATAGAAGGAAATTCACAAAGGAGTCCAGCATTGCCCAAAATAACTCAGACATCTAGCAACCCTTCACCAGCACATCTCAAAGAAGGGAGACACACAATCTCTACTACCAAAAAAAAAAAATGATGACCGGAGTTAACAACCACTGGTCATTAATATCACTTACAATCAATGGACTCAATTCACGTATAAAAAGGCACAGGTTAAGAGATCGGATACGAAAACAGGACCCAACATTCTGCTGTTTACAAGAAATACACCTCAACCACAAAGACAGACATCAACTCAGAGTTAAGGGTTGGGAAAAGGTTTTTCAATCAAATGGACCTAAGAAACAAGTGGGTGTGGCCATACTAATTTCTAACAAACTTGACTTCAAACTAAAATCAATCAGAAGAGATGGAAAGAGACATTTTATACTCATAACAGGAAAAATCCATCAGAATGAAGTCTCAATCCTGAATATCTATGCCCCTAATATAAAAGCACCCACTTATGTAAAAGAAACATTACTGGAACTCAAGGCAGATATCAAACCACACACACTAATAGTAAGAGACTTCAACACTCCTCTCTCACGAATGGACAGGTCAATCAGATAGAAAACTAACAGAGAATTAAAAGACTTAATGGAGGTAATGAACCAAAAGGACTTAACAAGACATTTATAGAACATTCCACCCAAATAGGATAGAATATGCCTTCTTCTCTGCGGCTCATGGAACCTTTTTGAAAATTGACCACATACTCGGTAACAAAGCAAACTTCCATAGTTACAAAAACATATTAGTAATCACCTGTTAGTCGTAAAGAATTAGAAACTGTTATCAAAAAACTCCCTACCAAAAAAAGCCCAGGACCAGATGGTTTCAATGAAGAATTCTACCAGAACTTCCAAGAAGACCTAACACCTATTCTCCTTAATGTATTCCATAATCTAGAATCAGAAGAGTCATTGCAAATACTTTTTGTGAAGCTACAGTTACCCTGATACCTAAACCACACAAAGACTCAACCAAAAAAGAGAATTACAGTCCATTCTTACTCATGAACATCGATGCAAAAATTCTCAATAAAGTACTGGCAAACAGAATCCAAGAACACATTAGAAAAATCATCCATTGTGATAAGTAGGCTTCATCCCAGAGATGCAGGGCTGGTTCAACATATGAAAATCTATCAATGTAATCCATCACATAAATAAACTGAAGGAATAAAAAATCACATGATCATCTCATTAGATACTGAAAAAGCATTTGACAAAATTCAACTCCCCTTTATGATAAAGGTCTTGGAGAGATTAGAGATACAAGGGTCATTCCTAAATATAATAAAGGGTATTTACAGCAAGTTGACAGCTAACATCAAATTAAATGGAGAGAAACTCAAGGCCATCCCACTTAATTCAGGAACACGACAAGGATGTCCACTCTCTCCATGTCTCTTCAATATAGTGCTTGAAGTTCTAACAATAGCAATAAGACAACATAAGGGGATTAAGGGGATTCAAATTGGAAAGGAAGAAGTTAAACTTTTGTTATTTGCAGATGATATGGTAGTATACATAAGCGACCCCAAAAACTCCACCAAAGAACTCCTACAGCTGATAAACTCCTTCAGTAACGTGGCAGGTTACAAGATCAACTCCAAAAAATCAGTCGCCCGCCTATACACAAAGGATAAGGAAGCAGAGAGGGAAATCAGAGAAGTATCACCTTTCACAATAGCCACAAATAGCATAAGATATCTGGGAGTATCTCTAACCAAGGAAGTGAAGGATTTATTTGACAAGAACTTTAAGTCTTTGAAGAAAGAAATTGAAGAGGATACCAGAAAATGGAAGGATCTCCCCTACTCTTGGATTGGGAGGATCAACATAGTAAAAATGGCAATTCTACCAAAGGCAATCTATAGATTCAATGAAATCCCCATCAAGGTCTCATCAAAATTCTTCACAGATATTGAGAGGACAATAATCAACTTTATATGGAAAAATAAGAAACCCAGGATAGCCAAAACAATCTTATACAATAAAGGAACTTCTGGAGGCATTACTATCCCTGACTTCCAACTCTACTACAGAGCTACAGTATTGAAAACAGCTTGGTACTGGCATATAAACAGAGATGTCGACCAATGGAATCGAATAGAAGACTCGGATCTTAACCAACAAATCCATGAACACCTGATTTTCGACAAAGGAGCTAAAAGCACACAATGGAAGAAAGAGGGCATCTTCAACAAATGGTGCATAACTGGATGTCAACCTGTAGAAGAATGAAAGTAGATCCATATCTATCACCATGCACAAAACTCAAGTCCACATGGATTAAAGACCTCAATATCAATCTGAACACATTGAACCTGTTAGAGGAGAAAATGGGAAGTACTCTACAACATATGGGCACAGGAGACCGCTTCCTACGTATAGCCCCAGCAGCACAGACATTAAGGGCAACATTGAATAATTGGGACCTCCTGAAGCTGAGCAGCTTCTGAAAAGCAAAGGACACTGTCACTAAGACAAAAAGGCAGCCTACTGACTGGGAAAAGATCTTCACCAATCCCGCAACAGACAAAGATCTGATATCCAAAATATATAAGGAACTAAAGAGACTAGGCTTTAAAATGCTAATTAACCCAATTAAAAAATGGGGCACTGAACTGAACAGAGAATTCTCAACAGAAGAATTTTGAATGTCCAAAAGACACTTAAGGTCATGTTCAACCTCCTTAGCTATCAGGAAAATGCAAATCAAAACAACTTTGAGATACTATCTTACACCTGTCAGATTGGCTAAAATTAAGAACACCAATGATACCATATGCTGGAGAGGTTGTGAAGTAAGGGGTACACTCATCCATTGCTGGTGGGAATGCAAACTTGTGCAACCACTTTGGAAAGCAGTGTGGCCGTTTCTCACAAAATTCGGGATCAACCTACCCCTGGACCCAGCAATTCCACTCTTGAGAATATACCCAAGAGATGCCCTATCACATTACATAAGCATTTGTTCAACTATGTTCATAGCAGCATTATTTGTAATAGCCATAACCTGGAAACAACCTAGATGCCCTTCAATGGAAGAATGGATGAAGAAAGTGTGGGATATATTCATATTAGAGTACTACTCAGCAGTAAAAAACAGTGATATCTTGAATTTTCCATGCAAATGGATAGAAATAGAAAACACCATCCTCAGTGAGGTAACCCAGACAACTGTCTGTGACTCCATTTCCAGGGAATCTGATGCCCTCTTTTGGCCTCTGAGTACACCACCCACACATGTGGTGCGCAAAAATAAATGCAGATAAAACATCTGCCCACATAGAATAAAAAAATATGTTAAAAAACACTTGGATGTTACAGAATTTCTGCCACCGGTCTACTAGCCAGTAGAGAGCAGCATTTTGGTCCATAGGGCAGAGTTTCCATGGGGAAGGGACATGACCAAAAGAAAAGGTGAGGTACAGAGATCTGCAAGCCCTTTCAGACTGGGAAAGGGCGGTAAATGCAGCAGCTGATGAACCCTTTCAAATTCCCCATTCTTTTTTATGATTACTGTGCAGGGATTTTTATCAATGATAAATGGTAAAGTATCATTTGACTCCCTTCTTCACTGGCAAAGTGAATTTAAGATCACATCAAAAAGATTACTCATTATGGGAGAACATGAGCAAGGAAGTCAGGACCATGAGGTGTGCGCCCACCCACTGAGATGGTGGGGCTGATCTAATGGGAGCTCACCAAGGCCAGCTCGACTAGGACTGAAAAAGCATGGGATCAAACCGGACTCTCTGAACGTGGTGGACAATGAGGGCTGACTGAGAAGCCAAGGACAATGGCACTAGGTTTTGATACTATGGCATGTACTGGCTTTGGGGGAGCCTAGTCTGTTTAGATGCGCACCTTCCTGGATGTCATTGGAGTGGGGAGGACCTTGGACTTCCCTCAGGGCAGGGAACCCTGACTGCTTCTTGGACTAGAGAGGGAGGGGGAGGGAAATGGGAGGTGGAAATTTTTAATAATAATAATAAAAAATAATTATGCACTCACAAAAAAAGACTATTCATCATGACCAAATCTGTTTTGTCCCAGAATGCAGGGAGAAATCAACATATGTAAATCAAAAGATAGTACCTATCACATAAACAGAATGAAAGAAACCACGATTATCTTAATATATTCAGGTAAGACCTCTTACGAAATTTAAACATCTCAACTTAATGGTAAGAGTCGTGGAGAGGTTAGATATGAATAGGGAATGCATCAAAATTTACAAGCTATATACAGCAAGTCTATAAACTAAATTTTGGTAAATAGAGGAAAAAATCAAAATATTCCCACTAAGGTGCAAAACAAAAAGAAAGGTAGTTCACTCTTTCCATATATAATCCATAAAGACCTGAAGCCTTAGCTAAAGCAATAAGACAAGAATGAAAGTAAATGATACAAACAGTGAAAGAACTCAAAATGTCTCAACTTAAAGATGGTAGGATATTATCATCTGTAAAGACTGTGAAGACTACACACACACACACACACACACACACACACACACACACACATCACAGCTGATAAACACTAGCAGATTAGCAGCCTACAAAATTAATGTCAAAATCAATAACGAATATTGGAATAAAAATCACATCAAGGAAAAACCCCTACTCAAAAGCCCTAGGATATATAATCAACCCAGATATTCATCAGTAGATGAATGGATATGGAAAATATGGTATATACATAAAATGCAGTATTATTTAGCTATAAAGAGAAATAATAAAAACCACAAGTAAATTAATGGATCTAGAAAAATGTTTTACTTACTGAGGTCAATTAGAATCAGAAAAACAAATTTTATCAATTGTCCTCTTGTGTGCATCTTAGTCTCATGTATGTTTAACTTGGATGACATGATGAAGTCAGGAAATTAGATGTGGTCTACTGTAGATGGAGCCATTGACAGGGAGATAGTAAAATATAGGTAAAATCACACCAGAGGAGGGGAATACTGGGTGTTGATAATTTGGATCATGAATGGGTGGAGAATGGGGGATGAAGGGCTAAAAAAAGTTATATAGAAACTTATGATCATGAAATTTAAGTAAAATATAATTAGAATGGGCAGTAGAACACAGGAGACAAGAAATAATCTGGGAATATGTTCTGGGCTAAATGTTTAATTGGCAATGAGGGTAAGAGAATAAGTGAGAACAGGGAGTAAGGTGTAACTGACCATAAACTAAGGCTGTAGGAAACCTTGTGAAAAACTGCTTTCAAATATGTACTGCAAAGAGTTTGTTGTGAGGTACCTGAAATGTGTTGACTTCCCTCAGGAGTCATGTGTTTTTTTGGTGAAACTCCAAGAACCAGGGACAGGATATCTCCTTATCAAGTTAAAAAAAAATGTCTTTCATTGCATTAGAAGGTGTGGTTCAGGGCACTGGTGACGGTGACACATCCAGTCATGAACTTTTCAATGAACTCATACAGTCATGGGCCTTTCATAAGACAACAATGACTGACTAAGCAAGCTGTCTACAGTGGTTGCATGATGGTTATGTGAATGACCAACCAGATTCTGATTGGGTGTGAGACGTCTTTCACAGGATGGATTTAATGTCTGATGCTGTAAATCTTGTTAAAAGCCCATGTCAGAGAAAGCCAGATTAGATGAAGAGAATTGCACAGTGTTATTATTTAGGTTTGTACACACAGGTTTGTTCTGTTCTCAACATTGGTTAGAGGATTCTTTCTTCAGAGGATAGTGGTTAATGCAGAGACTCATAACTAGTTTACACAATAAGAATAATCTACCGTGAGTGCTCATCTGTGGATGGGCCATTTGTGTTAAACAGCTCAGGAAACACTGTGGAAGAATGGTCAGAAAAAAACGTAAGTTTCTCAATCTTAAGAGGGGTATTTTGAAATGTTCTTTTCGGGGCATGATATAACTGATGCACAGATCAAATCAAAGAAGCTATGTGTCCAATGACTTACACAAAAACAAGCTAGTCAACATTCCATCATGAATGAGGAAGGGCCTCCCAAGGCCCCAATACTAGCTGAGGAGCAGTTTTCAACTCATGGTTGTGAAAGGAGGAGACTCATTTATCTAAGGACTTGTGGCTGCTCACAGGTTGTTCATATCACAGTAGGTGTATTCACACACATTTATAGATGCTCAGCCCTAATTGAACTCAGTGAGTTTATTAATATTTTTAGAAGATATTAAGCCCGGAAGAAGAAGGTTGATGAGTACCAGACTGAGTTAGAGGGAGTCAGTGGTGTATGAAAGTTTCAAAGAATAATTAAAAATATTATTTTAAAAAACATTTACTTTTGTTGTATTCATACGTAAAAAGTTATATTAAATTTAACCTTATTTGCCCTTTGAAACATTATTGTGAAAATAGCATGATTTAAACAGTAGTATAAATTTAAACATATACTTACAAATGGTCACTTAATTTTTCCACCACTGTATTGTTTCTGTTCTTCTTCTGAGGTCTGCTTTTGGTCTTCCATGCCAGTTTCTGTTGACAAGTGCACATATTTCACTAATCTAACCAAAATGTGCATTTAGATAAAAAGCCATTCATTTTATAATGATTAAAAATCAGGTATTAGAAAATACTTTTTTTCATTTTCCTAAGTAGTGGTTTGTAAACTATATAGTTGGTCACACACTACATGTCAGAATTTTCTGTATGTACCAACATGTGAAAGGTAAATGGGTGTTGATATTCCTGAGTTGGCTTGGAATAGCTCAGGTACAGAATGGGCTCAGCATACATAGAAGTCTAATGTGCAATTTCTACATGCTTGGACCTTCATGTTTACAGAGCAATTCATGTTTACAATTAAGGTACAAGAAGATATTTCTACCTGTGGTTGGAGGCTGAATCTAGCACAAGTGAGTGAATGGGGAAATGGTTTAAGGAAAGAACAGAGTGCGAAAGTGTTTCAGGAACTTTTCAGAAATACTGAGTGTGTAAAGTGATTGCAGCCCAGAGTAAGAAACAGAAGGTCAATAATTTAATAGACACACATCTCTGAAGCTCTGCAGAGCTGGACTCTCACCATCCCTTGATGTTAGATGTGAATGAGCCATATGAACTCTTTTATGTTGTTTGTGTTACACTGTCTTACTTCTATTGCACATTTTTTATGGTAAAAAAGTTCATTTAAGTGCTTTGTGATGTGTCACGTAACCCCAAAAATCAACGCTATCAACAATAGAAAGATTAACAAAATTAAAACAAAAGTGTAAATATTTAGAAATAAGGAAATGATAATATATAAGTTTTATGGTTCTGAGAACTTTGCATTTAGAGTTTGCAAGAATTGCTCTAAGAAAGCTTAGGAAAAGGTTCTTATATATGCTAATTGTGCAAGGTAAAGACAAAAGAAAACATATAGTGTCATATTGTACCATTTATATCTACATAAACCAATCTACAACTTATCAACAACACTGGACTAACTGATACGTATATTGCAACAGACAACGTGCAGACAAACAACAGCCTGAAGGTTCTCATTTACAAAAAGTGCACCCTAATTTATTGTGATATCATTTTTGTAACAAAACAAAATAAGGTAGTTCAACCCTGTTCTGGAGAGCTGACCCTGCTCTCTCTTATTTGCCATGTGGTGGCATGGGTGAAAGAAAGATTCCCTCACTCATTAAAATCTGTGGCAGGAGAGAAAACTGGTCCTGAGGCAACAAAGGTGGGAGAAATAGCACTGACCCTCACTGGTTGCAGTGCATGAGAAAGCAGCCCTGCTTCTGGGCAGCCTCTAGAGCTGGCCCAGTTGTTGGGATGCAAATGAACCATCATCCCTCATGCTGTGAGAGCAACAGAGCTGATCCTGTACCCAAGCACTTGACTCCCAAGGGATCATGGGAGAGGAAGACGCCCTCCCCACTACACCCTCTGTTACCTACCTGTGGCAGGCAAGAGTAGGCCCCAAGGTAATGAGAGTGAGAGAACAAGTCCTGCCCCACACCAACTAGGGCACACAGGAGAGCTGCCCTGTACCCACCAGGAGAGCACAGTAAGGCTGACCTTGTGGTCAGGGTCTTGGGCAAGCCAGCACTGAGGATATGAGAGCAGGAGAGCTGACATACCTGCCTCATATGCCTGCTGCAGCAATAGACAGAGAGGGTCTCCCACCTTTCCTGGGCAAAACAGGTGAGCTGACCCTGGTGATATGAGTGTGGGACCCATCTCTGAGGGCCCAAGAGCAGGAGAACTATCTCTGCTCCTTGCCATAGGCTGCATTAGGTGAGCTAGCTTTGGCAGTGATGGAGAGCTCATCTGGGTAGTGACAATGAGGACAATCTAGTGAGCTGATTACCTAGCTACTACCCAGGCCCCAAAACAGGACTACGAGTTGACCCACTCCATTATCCACCCGGTTTATGAACTGTTGGAGCATGTGTCAGGCTGAACCTACAGATCCACAACAGAAGGATCTCTAGGACAGGGCATTATGTCCAGGGAAGCCATGATGAGAGCCTGTTGTTAGTGATGGTGGCAGAAACCAGAGGCCTCAGGCCTCAAGGCAAACAATGACTCATAGCAATGAACACTTGCAAGATGAATGGACTCAAGGGTGAATTGGTTTAGATGATGGAACATAAATATTAAACACTGAAGTTGAGCTTACATTTATAAGTACTTCATAATATTCTTGGGAATATTTTTAAAGCATGTATACTACTAAAGAGACAGCATTGCTTATATCAAATCCTATCATCATCAGTATCTCTAGGATATAATTTCAACACTGTGAGTGTTTGAAATGTATTAAATGCTTTGATCAGAAGGATGTGATTTAGGAAATTTACCTGGTTGAAATTGATGTGCTTCAGACTTTGGTTTGGAGATCTGGTGGACATAATCCCTCAGCTGAATGGAATTTGTAATGAGATAATTAATCAATGTTTTGGAATTCAACCAATATGTAATTATTCAATATAAATATTAAAATGTCATTACCTCTGGATGAAGACATTTGTAGGCCCACACTGAAAAGGAATGGGTATATAATAATCAGTCACATGTACAATGACAACTCCAAAAATACCTTTATGAAGGCTATGGATGGCATAGAGTTCTCATTCCCTTCTTTCAAGACAAACACCTATTATCTTACTGGTTAAAACAGGAATTAACAAAAATATACTGAAATAGACCAAAGCAATCTACAAATTCAATGTAATCCACATCAAAATTACAACTAAATTTGTTGCAGAAATTGAAAAGGAAACTTTCAGCTTCGTGTAGAAACATAAAATAACCAGGACAGCTAACAGAATTCTTAATAATAAAAAAGGGCTGAAGGCATCACCATCTCAGATTTTATGTTTTATTATATATGGAGTTATAGAAATAAAAATAGCATAGTATTAGCATAAGAATAAACATGTTGATCAATAAAATCAAATTGAAGACCCAAACATAAGTCCACAAACCTATGGACCCTTTATTTTTGATAAAGAAACCAGAAATACACCTTGATAAATGACAATATCTTCCAGAAATGGTGCTGACCAAATGTGGTGGCTGCATGAAGAAGAACACACATAGACCTGTATTTATTACAAAATTCAACTCCAAATGGATGAAATATGATGGAGGAGAGTTATCTGTCTATGTTACTTTCATTGGTTAATTAATAAAGAAAACTGCCTTGGCCCTTTAAGAGACAGAAAATTAGGTAGGCGGAGTAGACAGAACAGAATTGTGGGAAAAGGGGTAGCAGGCAGTGGGGAGACGCTTCAGGCAGTCGCCATAGTGAGTCTCCATGCTTCTCCTCTCCGAGATGGACGCAGGTTAAGATCTCTCCTGGTAAGCCACACCTCGTGGTGCTGCACAGATTACTAAATATGGGTTAAAGCAAGATATGAGAATCAACCAATAAGAAGCTACAGATAACGGGCCAGGCAGTATTTAAATAAATACAGTTTCCATGTAATTGTTTTGGGTAAAGCTAGCCGGGTGGCGGGACACAGCCCGCCGCTTCCTTCTACAGAAATACCTCAACATAAGACCAGATACCCTGAATATGACAGAAGAGAATGTGAGAAGTAGGCTTGAATTCACTGGTACAGGAAAAGACCTACTGAAGAGGACATCTATAACACAGGAGCTAAGATCAACATTTATCAAATGGGTCCTTATGAAACTGAAAAGCTTTTGTACAGCAAAGTGCACCTCAGTAAGGCAAAATCAGGCTACACAATTGGAAAGGAACTTTAGGAATTATCATATATGATAATACAGTTAGTATCTAAAATATATAGAAAAAACTGTGATCCTATAAAACAAAAAACTCAACTAAAATGGTATTCAGAAATGCAGGGAATTTTCAAAAGATGAAGCACAAATGGCTGAGAAACATTTTAAAATGTTCAACATCCTTATTCATCAGTGAAATACAAATCAAAACTAGTTCGAGATTTTGTTTTACCCCAGTCAGAATGGTTAAGATAAATAAAACAAATGACAGCTCATGCTTGTGAGGCTATAGAGAAAATGAAACACTTATTCATTACATATGAGAATGCAAATTTGTACAGCCACTATGAAAATCAGTGTGGTGTTTTCTCAGGAAGCTTGGCATTGATCCACCTCAAAGTCCATCTATACATCTCTCTGGTATATAGCCCAAACCCTTTATATCCTATTACAGATATGCCTGCTCAGCCACATTCATTGTTGCTTTATTTACAATAGCTAGTAATTGGAAACAAACTACATTTCCTTGAGCTAATGAATAGATAATAAAAATGAGGCACATTGACACAATGAAGTATTTTGTTTGTTAAAAATCGAATCCAAGAACACATCAGAAAAATCATCCACCATGACCAAGTAGGTTTTGTCTCAGTGATGCAAGGATGGTTCAACATATGACAATCTGTCAATGTAATCCACAGTATAAACAAACCAAAAGAAAATGATCATATCATTAGATGATAAAAATGCCTTCAACAAAATTCAATACCCCTTAATAATAAATGTCTTGCAGAGTGAAGACGACAAGGTTGTCCACTCTCCATGTCTATTCAATAAGGTACTTGAAGTTCTAGTTAGAGCAATAAGACAACAAAAGGAGATTAAGGAATAGAAATTGGAAAAGAAGAAGTCAAACTGTTACTATTTGCAGAAAATATAATAGTATACTTAAGTGATCCTAAAAATTCTACCAGAGAACTCATAACACCTTAAGAAATGTAGCAGGATACAAGATTAACTCAAAAATATCAGTAGCCCTCTTTTATACAGATGATAAATGCGCTGAGAAAAAAATCGGGGAAACATCACCTTTTACAATAGTCACAAACAACATAAAATAACATGAGGTAGTGGTAAGCAAGTGAATGAAGGACCTGTATGCCAAGAATTTAAAATTTGAAAAAAAAAACTTTGAAGAAGAGGCTGGGCAGTGGTGGTGCACACCTTTAATCCCAGCACTCAGGAGGCAGAGCCAAGAAAATCTTTGTGAGTTCAAGGCCAGCATGGTCTACAAGAGCTAGTTCCAGAACAGACTCCAAAGCTACAGAGAAACCCTGTCTCAAAAAAAACTTTTAAGAAAGAAATTGAAGAAGACACCAGAAAATGAAAAGATCTCCCATGCTCTTACATAGGCAGAATTAACATGGTAAAAAAAGTAATCTTACCAAAAGCAATCTACAGAGTCAATGTAATGCCCGTCAAAATCCCAGCAAAATCCTTCAGAGACCTTGAAAGAACAATATTCAACTTCATATGAAAAAACCAAAACTTCAAGATAGCCAAAACAATCCTGTACAACAAAAGAACTTCTGACATCACAATCCTGAACTTCAAACTGTACTATAGAGTTACATTAATTAATGAAAAGAGCCTGGTATTGACATAAAAATAGACAGGAGGACCACACCTGATTTTTGACAAAAAAGCTAAAAATACAAAATGGAAAAAATCAAACATCTTCAACAACTGGTTCTGGCATATATGGATATCAACATGTATAAGAATATAAATGTAACTATATCTATCACAATGCACAACTCATGTCCAAATGAATCAAAGACCTCTACATAAAACCAACCACACTGAACCTTATAGAGGAGCAAGTGGGAAGTATGCTGTGTTACAATAGTCTTTTATCCTGTCCCTTGTATTATTTTTAATAAAATGCTGATTGGCCAGTAGCCAGGCAGGAAGTATAGGCAAGGCAACCAGGCAGGAAGTAGAGGTAAGGTGATGAAAACAGGAGATTTCTGGGATAGGAAAGAGTCTGCAGCCATCACACAGATGCAGAGGAAGCAAGATATGACCGCCTCACTGAAAAAGGGACCAAACCATGTGCTAACACAGACAAGAATTATGGGCTAATATAAATTATACAAGTCAATAAGAAGGCTGAGCTAATACGCCAATTACTTTATGATTAATGCAGACCTCTGTGTGGTTCTTTGAGACCGAATGGCTGTGGGACCTGGTGGGAAAGAAACCTAAGTCAAAAAATGGCAACAATGCACACAGTTAAATCCACTTTAAAACCGAAAAGAGTTTGGGAAATAATTCTAGACAAAAAGAACAGAGTTAAGCATGGCTTCTTGGTCGCATTTTCTTAGGTTGACTCTGTTTGCTAGAGGCAAGTGCACCTCATTTAAGATGGACTTCCTGATTCACCTTTAGCTTCAAAAACCTTGCAGCTCTTTTAAGATGTCCTACCACCAGACACCTAAATGGTTTTTATGAATAACCAATAGCACGCTTCTTGGTAGTGGCAGGGACCTTTAAACTCCATAAAGTTGTGGCAATAAACATGGCTCCAGCCGGTACCTTTACCATGAGGCTTGACTCTCAGAAAGCAAAAAAAATGGGCTGGATCCAGCCATCAAAACTGTGGCTTTAATCCTAGTCATATTGCTTATCAAATTAAAGACTCGTGTGTTCAGAAAAGATAAATATACAGTAAAAATATATTCAGATGAAGAAACCCTCTAAATGGTATACTGTGTGTTTAAAAATATATGTAGACTTGGGAGAGAAAGGAAAAAGAATAAAGTCCTTAAAATTAAAAAGAAATAGAGTAGTTGGGTATGGTGGCACACACCTTTAATCCCAATACCTGGGAGGCATTGGCAGGCAGATCTCTGTGAATTAAAAGACAACCTGGTCTACAGAGTGAATGCCAGGACAACCAAAGATACATAGAGAAAACCTGTTTCAAAAAGCCAAAAGTTATAAATAAAAATAAAAGAAATAGAGTTTAAAAGTAAAGGTACATAAAGATGAAAAGTATACAGAGTCTGGATACTGCATGTTATTGTGTAATCTTTAAATTGTTTGATTGCTAAGGAAGGAGTAAAAACTGCTAAAAAGATATTTGATTATAAATGTAGCTGTATTAATCCAACATATATATTATGAAAATGCCTTGACTTCAAAATTTAAGTCAAAAGATATGTTACTTTGGAGAAGAGGTTTTGCTTTTCTTTCCACAGGAAATGAGAGCCTGTGAATACATTGTGGGTTAAGAAAAATCATATTTTATCAACTAAAAAGCTTCTGATAAATCTCCAATAGATGTCCCAGATGTCTGAGTTCTATATCCAGAATAGATTCAAGAGTGCTACATGAGATGATCAAGTCCTGACAGGATACCTGACTGGAGTATCCTGTCAGGACTTGATCATAATTCTAAATCTTCTTTAGGTCCCCATAAGATTATCAGTGCTAGGACCTCAAGAACTATATTGAATAGACATGGAGAGAGTGGACAACCTTGTCTTCTTCCTAATTTCAATGGAATTGCTTGGAGTTTCTATCTATTTACTTTGATATTGGCTCTTGGCTTGCTGCTATATATTGCCATTATTGTGTTTAGATATGTTCCTTGTATTCCTGCTTTCTCCAAGACCTTTATCATGAAGGGATATTGTATTTTGTCAGAAGATTTTTCAGCATCTAATGAGATGATCATGTGGTTTTTATTTTTCAGTTTGTTTATATGGTGAACTACGTTGACAGATTTTCATATGTTGAACCATCCCCTGCATCTCTGGGATGAAGCCGACTTGATCATGGTGGATGATTGTTCTGATGCATTCTTGGATTCGATTTGATGGTATTTTATTTAGTATTTTTGCATCAATGTTCATGAGTGAGATTGGTCTGTGATTCTCTTTCTTACTAAGGTCTTTCTGTGGTTTGGGTATCAGAGTAATTGTAGCCTCATAAAATAAGTTTAGCAATGTTCCTTCTGTTTTTGTTGTGTGGAATAATTTGAGGAATACTGGTATTAGTACTTCTTTGAAAATCTTGTAGAATTTTGAGCTGAAACCATCTGGTCCTGGGCTTTTTTTCTGGTTGGGAGACTTTTAATGACTGTTTCTATTTCATCAGCAGTTATAGGTCTGTTTAATTTGTTATCTGGCCTTGATTTAATTTTGGCAAGTGATAGTTATCCAGAAAGTTGTCCATTTACTTTAAGTTTTCCAATTTTGTGGAGTACAGGTTTTTGAAATATGACCTGATGACTCTCTGTATTTCCTTTGTGTCTGTTGTTATGTCGCCTTTTCATTTCTGATTTTGATAATTTGGATATTCTCTCTCTGCCTTTTGGTTAGTTTGGATAAAGGTTTGTCCTTTTTGTTGATTTTTCTCAAAGAACCAAATCTTTGTCTCATTGATTCTTTGTATTGTTTTCTTTGTTTCTATTTTGTTGATTCAGCTTTCAATTTGATTATTTTTTGCCATCTAGTTCTCTTAGGTGAGTTTTCTTCTTTTTGTTCTAAAGTTTTCATATGTGCTGTTAATTCACTAGTGTGGGATTAACTCAAAAAATCAGTAGCCCTCCTATACACAGATGATAAAAGGGCTGAGAAAGAAATCAGAGAATCAAAACTTTTCACAATAGCCACAAATAGCATAAAATATCTTTGAGTAACTCTAACCAAATAAGTGGAAGACTTGCATGAAAAGAACTTTAAATCTTTGAAGAAAGAAATTGAAGAAGACACCAGAAAATGGAAAGATCTCCCATGCTCTTGGGTAGGCAGAATTAACATAGTAAAAATGGCAATCTTACCAAAAGAAATCTACAGATTCAATGCAATACCATCAAAATCCCAGCAAAATTCTTCACAGACCTTGAAAGAATAGTACTCAACTTCATATGAAAAAGCAAAAAACCCAGGATAGCCAAAACATTCCTGTATAATCAAAGAACTTCTGGAGGCATCGCAATCTCTGACTTCAAACTCTACAACAGAGCTACAGTACTAAAAACAGCCTGGTATTGGCATATGAACAGACCAGAAGACCAATGGAACTGAATCAAAAACTCAGATATAAATCCACACACCTTCAAACACCTGAATTTTGACAAAGAAGCAAGAAATATCAAATGGAAAAAAGAAAGCATATTTAACAAATGGTGCTGGCATAACTTGATATCAACATGTAGAAGAATGAAGATAGGCCCATATGTATCACCATGCACAAAACTCAAGTCCAAATGGATCAAAAACCTCAACATAAAGCCAGCTACACTGAAACTTATAGAAGAGAAAATGGGACATACACTTGAATGCATTGGCACAGGGGACCACTTCCTAAATATAACCCCAGCAGCACAGACGCTGAGAGAAACAATTAATAAGTGGGATCTCCTGAAACTGAAAAGCTTCTATAAAGCTAAGGACATGGTCAACAAGACAAAATGACAGCCTACAGAATGTGAAAAGATCTTCACTAACCCCACATCAGATAGAGGTCTGATCTCCAAAATATACAAAGAACTCAAGAAATTTGTCATCAAAAGAACAAAAAATCAAATAAAAAATGGAGTACAAATCTAAACAGATAACTCTCAACAGAGGAATCTAAAAGGGCTGCAAGACACTTAAGAAAATGTTCAATATCCTTAGTCATCAGTGAAATGCAAATCAAAACAACTCTGCGATTCCATCTTACATTTGTAAGAATAGCCAAGATCATCCACTACAATCATCTGCTCTACCAGCTGAGCCTGAAGGAGAAAGAAGAAGCAGGGAGGGGAGCAGAGAAAAATGTTCAGCTCAATAAAAAAACCAATAAAAAAGAAAAAATAAAATTAAAAAAACAGAATGGCCAAGATCAAAAACACTAATGACAACCTATGCTGGAGAGGTTGTGGGGTAAAGGGAACACTTCTGTATTGCTGGTAGGAGTACAAGCTGGTACAGCCCCTTTGGATGACGGTGTGGCAATTTCTCAGAAAACTAGGAAACAACCTTCCTCAAGACCCAGTAATACCACTTCTGGGTGTATATCCAAAGGATGCTCAGTAGTGCCACAAGGACATGTGCTCAACGATATTCATAGCAGCATTGTTTGTCATAGCCAGGACTTGGAAACAACCTAAATGCCCCTCAACCAAAAAACTGGATAAGGAAAATGTGGTACATTTACACAATGGAGTACTACACAGCAGAAAAAATAACATCATCTTGAAATTTGCAGATAATGGATGGAGCTAGAAAACATTATTTTCAGTGAGGCAACCCAGACACAGAAAGACAAGTGTCACATGTACTCACTCATAAATGGTTTTTAAACATAAAACAAAACAAAACAAAACAAGAAAACCCAGCCCACAAACACAATCCCAGAGAAGTTAGACAACAATGAGGGCACTAAGAAAGACATACATAGATCTAATATACATGGGAAGTAGAAAAAGACAAGATCTCCTGAGTAAAGTAAAAGCATGGGGACCTTGGTGGAGGGTTGAAGGGGAGGGGAAAGACAGGGAGGAGATTAGAGAAAAATATACAGCTCAATAAAAATCAATAAAAAAGTACCAAGCCTTGTGAGTAGCACAGATAAAAAATTATGGGCTAATATAAATTGTATGAGTTAATAAGGAGCATGAGCTAGTAGACTAATCAGTTTATGATTAATGTAGACCTCTGTGTGTTTCTTTGGGACTGAGTGGCTATGGGACCGGGCAGGACAGAAACCTCAGTCAACAGAAGTACACCTGAATGCACTAGCACAGGAGACCACTTCCTAAATATAAAACAGACACTGAGAGAAACAATTAATAAATGAGACCTCCTAAAACAGAAGCTTCTGTAAAGCAGAGGACATGGTCAACAAGACAGAATGTCAGCCTACAGATTGGGAAAAGATCTTCAGCAACCCCACATCAGATAGAAGACTGATCTCCAAAATATACAAAGAACTCAAGAAACTTGACATCAAAAGAACAAATAATCCAACAAAAATGGGGTACAGACTTAACCAGAGAACTATCAACAGATTAATATCAAATGGCTGAAAGATACCTAAGGAAATGATCAACATCCTTAGCAATCAGAGAAATCAAAGAAACTCTTAGATTCCACCTTATGCCTGTCAGAATGGGCAAGTTCAAAAACACTGATGACAGTTTATGTTGGAGAGGATGTGGGGTAACAGGAACATTTTTCCATTTCTGATGGGAGTGCAAACTTTACAGCTGCTTTGGAAATCAGTATGGCAATTTCTCAGAAAATTAGGAAACAATATGCCTACCAAGACCCACCAATACTGCTGTTGAATCTAAACCCAAATGATGCTCAATCATACCACAAGGGCATTTGCTCAACTATGTTTATAGCAGCATTATTTGTAATAGCCAGTCTGGAAACAACCTAGATGGCCCTCAACCAAAGAATAGATAAGGAAAATGTGGTACATTTACACAATGGAGTACTCAGTGGTAAAAAAATACTGTCTTGAAATTTGCAGGAAAATTGATGAATCTAGAAAAAAACTTATTGAGTGAGGTAACAAAGACCTAGAAAGACAAATATAATATGAATTCACTCTTAAGTGGCTTTTAGGCATAAAGCAAAAAAAAACCAGCCTACAGTCCACAACCCCAGAGAAACTAGACAACAAAGAGGACCCTAAGAGAGACAAACATGAATCTACATAGGAAGGAGTAAAAGACAAGATCTTCTGAGTAAATTGGGAGCATGGGGGTATCATGAGAGAGGGTAGAAGAGAGTCAAGGAAGGGAGGGGAGTGGATAGAAATGTGTAGCTCAATAAAATAAAAAATTAATAAAAAAGTAAATTATGAGATTTACAGGTACATGTATGGAACTAAAAGAAATCATCCTGAGTGAGACAATCCAGATCCAAAAGATAGCATTTGTCTTACATAAAATCTTCATGATGACTCTTACCTTGGTTTATTTCACTTTTTCCTGTATCATTTCTACATGATTGGTCAGGTTTTCTGGAAGCTTCCTCTAGTAGATTAGGGTCAAAAACACTCTGTCAAATGGTATTAGTATTGAGTATCAGAAAGGTCTTATTTTTTTCTATGAATATACCTTGATTTCTGACTACAAGAAAATTTTACTTGACAATATGTGCAGTACATATTTAAGACCATGATATTTGAATGGGAAATCTTATATATACACTCAAGTTTAAGTTCATCTTTCATTTCTCATGGTAACTCATTATATACAAGGACTATAAAAGAAGAAATGCATTTGTAGAAAAAGAAATCTCTGGTATGCATATATTAATAAAGACAATTATTTTCATATTATAATACATCAAAGTAATTTTTACTTCATAGTAAAGTTGAAGGATGTTTATAAAATAAGTGTCGTATTCTTAATAGGGTTATTCCTTTAGTACAAGATTAACATGAAATACTATAACTATGACTCTTTGTGGTTAGAAATAATTGAAAATAAGTAAAGTGTTAAATTTATTTATATTATGCCATATTACATGTGAAGGAAATAAGGCAGAAGATGCTTAATTTCAGTAAATAGATCTGACAGAGCTGACATATATTTCTTATAGATAGAAAAAACTTGAACAAAATGATAAAGAAGACCAAAATATTTTTCTATATCATCTTTAAACAATAGTGTTGTAATACAAAGTAGGCACAGTATGCAAATGTTCCTCAGTGAACAGAAATAATCTCCAATACATCTTTGCCACATTTCCAACATGTTCTCAAGAATAACCAAACCTTGATTTCTCATCATCCAAGAACTTTACAAGTTATGAGAAGGTGTCCATCATTCTAAGTGCTCAGAAATGCCATCCTAATTGACATTCATTGAGTGGACATGCACTCATCTTCTAAGATGTCTCAGCCTTCATGCATTGATCTTTGATAACACCATACCATAAATGCTCCTACTCTGTAGGAATCAAAATGCAACCATCTGACCCAAAACAGTTGCTTTTTACATGTTTTATGTCCTATCACTGTAGCATAGGCTTCCATCTGGAAGAGGCAGTGCTTAATTTCTCAGAAGATAGTAAATAGTCATTATAAAGCTTTATGTAAGTTCAAAGTTTTAAAACTATCTTTAGAATGTTCTCATACTGCAGTGAGTATGATACTGTGTTATGTCCCTGGACAGATCATGGAAAAGGGAAATATATAGTGTCTTGAATCTATGAGAATTCTCTACATTAATTCAATTCCTAATATGTACATATTCATTATGGACTTTGGAATAGAATTAGGAAATAAGTTTTTTTTTTCATTGGATTGAGTAAAATATTTTCTTTGTTTCTTTACAATTAGGCCCTAAGCAAACATTCTTTTAATAGGCACTTTAGTTAACTATATGACTAATTTATCTACTCAAAATGAGGACCTGGAAATAACCCAATCACCATAAAGAAAACATTACTCCTTTGCATGACTGAGTGTAATCATTATATCACAAATTTAGTTTATAAAACCCACTATTTTAAATGTGGAGTCATAAGGCTCTCCAGCCATGTAAAAAGCTTAACATAAAAGATGGATAATAATCACATAATAATTTGCTGAACAACAAAAGAAAATGATTACCTGTGTGACTGTGACTAGATTCTAAGAATACCATGTGTTTTGTAGTAGGTAAAGCTTTTCATTTTAATGTTAAATTATAATCTATTGATTGTGTATAGAAGCCTGATATGCACTTTACTTTGTCCTGTGGTAATACCATTAAACCAAACAGTACTAAGTAAGAAATTTCAATTTAAACTGTAACATACCAATTTTTGATAGCCTTCATTCTTATTGCAAACATTTTCATTTTTCAGCTTTAAATTCAGTATTGTTTCTACTTCTGCTTCTGACAAATCCATCCAGTATATTAAAAAATACAATAGAAGCCGCAGTTAGATAAAGTGTTTTATGATAATATATTAAAATATATTGAATTTAGAAAAAAATTATTCAAGTATTTCAATAAAATATATTCTATAGATTAATATTTAGATCCTTATATAAATGACCTAATTATAGAAATATTAGTATATTATTTTTATGGGCACTACATATTGCCAGGTTCAAGATATACAAATAATTGACCAATTCACACACAAGAACACTGGACAAGAACTGGGAAATAACTTATTGTCTTCATTGCAACGAGCAAAATAATTTTCATGTAAGACCCTATTACTGAAGATGCTACAAACTTCAGGTATAAGATTTGGAGGAATTGAGCTGCAACTGACTTGACTGCTCTTATAGTGCTGTGCAAAACACCAACAGAGATAAGCAGTCAATAATCCCAGCAGCAGAAAAAGGTACCCAAGGTATCCCCAATGGTGTGATAGTGGTCCTTTAATTTTTGGAGTAACAACAGCTGTTTTCTTGGTTTTAAGGCTCAGTCGATGAGCAATTCATTACTGGTGCTGTAAATCTAGTCAACTGCCGATGACTGGAGAAATCATTGACCCTAGGGATAACCTACAGTATCATTTTCTTATATCAGTGTAGTTACTATGTTCTAAATATGATTTCTATAGCCATAGTTATATCCACAAATAATTATAACTCTTATTTCTCATTAAAGAAGTTTGTTTAAGCTGCAGACAGAGGTAATACAGATATCTCCAGTTAGTCAAACTGCAAGAAGTGACCATAAGGTGCCCAGCCCCATTTACACAGCCCTAAATCTAGGCAAAGGGAAAATAGCAAAAGTAGGTACGGATAGATTGTAAAATCAGAGGTCTAGTGCTTTAGCTGCTACATTAAATCTTCTATTCATGACTTGGATGGTGCTACCATGAAATTTCAAGAAATGAACACCTGCATAAGGACAACACTAGTTTGTAGGCCAATATGGAGAAAGGAAATCTCACAAGGCACAACCCCTAGACGAAGAGATGTAGGTAACCAGGAGTGCACAAAGAGCAGAAATCATTTGATTTTTTTCCAGAGTTGATCTCTGTGAGAGGTTATGAAATTCCAGCAGTCAGCACTAAACAAATGTAGAAATAAGCAGCACTACACAGACACACACATGTGTGTCTATAACAACAGTACAGACAAAGAAGTCACAAATTTGAGGTGTGTTCGGGGCACAGGGAATGCTGGAAGAATAGTGGGAAGGGTGAAAATGATGTAAATACAATACACAGGTATGAAATTCTCAGAAAATAAAAATATATTTATAAAACAAAATAAGGGTAACTCTTTTACTGAATTCTTATTTCAACTTTTGAATGAAAGTTGTTGTGGGCTTACTTATTGGTATTTCACTTCTGTTTTAATTAATATGAATTTAGTGATCATGTTTTAAACATATCCTTGTCTAACGATCTTACAAATTAAGTGTGTGCATTACCTTTTTGGGCTTCTACATTTCTGTGTTGCTTGGAAGCCATTGGTAAGTCATCTGCACCATTTTCCAGAATATTCTCAGGAATGTCTTGCTAAAATTAATAACAATAATGGGGCATCATAATGAGATCACAGCTGAATTTCCTATTTTGAATTCAGTTAAACTTAAGAGAAAAATTAAAAACCAGTATATTTTCTGCTGGGTGTGGTGGTGTATGCCTTTAATCCCAGCAGTCTGGAGATAGAGGCAGGTTGACCTTTGTGAATTTGAGGACAACCTGGCTTGCACAGTGAGTTCCATGAAAGCTGAGATTGTTACACTGATAAAACTTGCCTTAAACTCCCATTTCCCCACAAATCAGTATATTTTCATAGAAAACCATTTGCCTGCTCTTGAGATCAACTTATCTACACATCTTATATAGTCACATATGATAAATAATCAAGCCTAAAAGCAGAATTAGAAAAATGCTCACCGTCAGAATTCAACAAGGCACTAAGCTCATAATATAGAACTTACATTCCTCACCAAAACTGAAACACAGTTTTAAAAGTACCTATTTACCTGATTATTATTAATTTGCTTGCTATACTATAGCTCTAGATTTTTAAAAACAATTCTATTGAGAAAATCAATTTAGTATTGAAATAAGACATTGGCTGGCAAGGGAATACAGACTATACCTTGGAGAGAAAAATTAAAATACTATAGAATTAGTTTTTTTTTGGAAAAAGATGGATGTACAAAACAAATACTTTTGTGAAAATTTTAGAGATAGAGAAAATAGTTACACAGAATTAAAAAGCACTGAGTTAATCGTTTACATTTATATAAAGTATGTAAATATTCAATGAAATATTAAACATAATGAAGAGAGGATGTTAATGGAGCATAGTAAGTATTATTATGAAGAAAAGCATCTGAGCATTCATTTGTTTTTGTTAATTTATTTAGTTTTAATTAAAAATTTCCACCTCCTCCCCTCTTTCTACTTCCTTCCCCCTCCCCCCATCCCCTTTCCCCTTCCTCTCTAGTCCAAAGAGCAGTCAAGGTTCCCTGCCCTGTGGGAAGTCCAAGGTCCTCCCTACTCCATCCAGGCCTAGGAAGGTGAGCATCCAAACAGACTAGGCTCCCACAAAGCCAGTACATGCAGTAGGATCAAAACCCAGCGCCATTGTCCTTGGCTTCTTAGTTGGCCCTCCTTGTCTGCCACGTTCAGAGTCTGGTTTGATTACATGCTGTATCAGTCCCAGTCAAGCTGGCCTTGGTGAGCTCCCAGTAGATCAGCCCCACCGTCTCAGTGGGTGGGCGCACCCTTTGCAGTCCTGACTTCCTTGCTCATGTTCTCCCTTCTTCTGCTCCTCATTTGGACCTTTGGAGCTCAGACTACAAAAGCATTTGTTCAACTATGTTCATAGCAGCATTATTTGTAATAGCCAGAACCTGGAAACAACTTAGATGCCCCTCAATGGAAGAATGGATAAAGAAAGTGTGGAATATGTATGCATTAGAGTACTACTCAGCAGTAAAAACAATGACATCTTGAATTTTGCATGCAAATGGATGGAAATAGAAAACACTATCCTGAGTGAGGTAACCCAGACCCAAAAAATGAATATGGTATGTACTCACTCATAAGTGGATTGTAGCCATAATTAAAGGACATTGAACCAATAATTCGTGACCCAAGAAAAGCTAAATAAGAAGGTGAACCCAAAGAAAAACATCTAGTTATCCTCCTGGATATTGGAAGTAGACAAGATTGCCAGGCAAAAATTGGAAACTGGGGGGTGTGAGTTGGGTGAGGGCAAGGAGACATGGGGAGAAAAAAGTGAGAAGGGGAGGATGGGGAGAGCTTTGGGGAATAGGGTGGTTGGGATGGAGGAAGGGTGGATATGGGAGCAGGGAAGTATATATCTTAATTAAGGGAGACATTTTAGGGTTGGCAAGAGTCGACTCTAGAGGGATTCCCAGCTGTCCATGGAGATGTTCCCAGCTAGATCCTTGGGCAGCTGAGGAGAGGGAGCCTGAAATGGCCCTATCCTATAGCCATACTCATAAATATCTTGCATATCACCATAGAACCTTCATCTGGCGATGGATGAAGCTAGAGACAGAGACCCACATTGGAGCACTGAGCATTCATGTGATGTCTGTGTTCCAGGTATTTAAATACACTTAGCAATAGTAGAGGAGATGTCCATGTGCAATTACACATTCAGCATTTTTAATGCACCAGTGCAAGGTAGAAAAGACAATTTAAAATTCACATAGATCCCCTGCTATCTAAATAGCATAAGAATAATAGTCATCACTTCATAATTAAGTCACGGGAACTGGGCAACTTAACACAGAAGCTTCTGTGATGAAGCATCACTGACATTATGGCAACTGAAGATTTATAAGTCTTAAAACACCATAGAAATACATGTCAGTCTGGTCCCAGCATATATAAAATGGATGAAGGAGTAATAAAATGCCTAAATGACTGCATCTTGAATTTCAAGTTTAAAAAGCTATATATAGATTTTAACAAGAAGACTAGAAGGGCTGGGTGTGTGGCTGAGTGGTGGAGAATTTACCTTGCATTCATTAAGTTCAGAGATGATTTGCTAATTGGGAATCTAAAAAGAAGGAAATCCACAAAACTATAATCACAAGTGATCTAAATGCCCAGAAGCAGGAAACCTAACTTCCTGGATCTCATAATGATCCTGTAGATTTAAGTGAACACTGAAAAACTATGTAGACATTCTTCAAAACTTGAAATTAGACATGATGCAAAGAATTTGAGTGACTTTTTAAGATTTTGAGTGCAACAATTAGGCAAAATTAAAATTTTGCTGTTACCATTGGTTATCAAGGGCCTCAATCAAGAGCTGACTATTGTAGCAAAATATGTATATCTCAATTACATAAAGAGCTTTTCCCTCAATTTTTTATTTAAAAACATTCCATGAACAATATCATGTTTTTCCACTCTAATACCCAGATTTTCCCCTCTCCCTTACCCATCCCAGTTTACAATATTTCTCTCTCAAACCTCCCCAACCCCACACAAAATGGAAATACAAACTTAGAAACAATAAAACAAAAAGCTACAACAAAAACACAAAAACAGCCCCACCACACACACAAAATCCCACAGAGTTTGCTTTGTGTTGATCAACTATTACCATCATCGGGTCTACCCTGGAGTGTCATCAATATACCCAGTTACAATCCAAGTAGAAAACTGATTTTCCCTTTGGCAGCAGGTATCAATTACAAATACCTTTCTGGTTAGGGCTAGGAGCCTGTGTTCTCTTCCTCCTCTCAGTGCTGGGATTCTGTCTGATTGGAACATGTGCAGGTCATCTGTGTACTCACACAGTCTCAGAATTTATATGTACATTGGTCTTGGTCCTGTTGTGTCTGGAAAACAGTTTCTTTGACCTTATCCATAACCACTGGCATAATCATTATGCTTTCTTTTCTACATAAACATCAAGCATTAAAGGGGTAGGTTTGATGAAGACATCCAATTTATCACTATGTGCTGCAAAATCTCTCACTCTCTGCATATTGCCTAGTTATGGATTTCTATGTTGATTCTCATCTTCTGCAAGAGGAATCTTCTCTGATGAGGACTATGCGAGATATTGATCTATGGTTATATGGGTATGTCTTTAGGAATCATTTTGTGCTATATTCCTTTAATAGTCTAGACATATGTTCTTGACCTCTTTACTAGTGTCAGCTATGTATTCCATAACATGCAGTACCTAAATGTAATCATAAAGTGGCTGGTTATTTGTGCCACTATGGGACCAATATATGGTGCAGGCAGGTGGATATTGTGAGCAACAGCATTTGTAGCTGGTGATATTGTTACATTTCTCCTCTGTAAGCTTGAAGTATACCATCCAGCACTATGAATACTAGTCAGCAGGACTGAAGCTTCTAAATGGGCAACAGCTGATGACATACATAAGTGTTGTCTTCAGCAATAGGTTCCTCTTATTATGTTGTAGAGTGCAACCAATAGCCTTAGCCATAGCCTATGGTGTCTGAAGAATTCTGTGTGACCACAGCATCTTAGATAAGTAGTTCAGGTCAAACTAGATGGTTCTGTGTTGAAGAATTAAATAGATCTATATCTATCATTCTGCAAACATTTCAACTACAAATGGATGAAGACCTCAACAGAAAATCAGAAATGCTGACTCTGATTGAAGAAAAAGTCTGCATTATACTTGAATTCCTTTTCACAGGCCAGAAATTTCGAACCAGTTACCATTAGCACAGACATTAAAACCAACAATTAATAAATGTGACCTCATGAAGCCGAAAAGCTTATTCATAACAAAGCACAGCATCATTTAAGCCAAGTGGTGGCATACAGAATAGAATAAGCCTTTACCAGTTATCCGAATGATAGTGGATTAACACATAAAAGATACAAAGAGCTAAAGCTAAATATCAAGAAAACAAAACATGGGATGCAGAACAAGGCAGAGAGTTCTCAAAAGATGAAACAAATGTCTGTGAAACATTTAAAGAAATGCTCAACATCTTTAGTTATCAGGGAAATATAAATCAAAACCACCTTCAGTTTTTATTTTACCTAAATCAAAATATTCAAGACAATAAAACAAATGACATCTCATGCTGGCGAGGGTGTAGGGAAAGGGGGACAGTTATTCATAACTGAAGGAACTGAAAATTTTTACAGCTATATGAAGATCTTATAAACATTATTTTTGTAACTAATTATATATTGTTTGCTGACCAACATGGAACTCATTATGACCAGGCTGGCCTTGAACTCATGGAGAGTTTCACCTGCCTCTGACTCCCACGTTTTGGGATAAAGAGTGTGTGCTATGATGCCTGGCTCCAACAGATTATTAGAACAAAGTAATTCAAACCTATTATTATACTAATTTAAAGAGAAATATTTTTGAATTTATAATTTTTTAAAACATTAAGTAATATACCTTTCTATTTAGAGTATTAAGACATAGAAAGTTCTTTTTAAATAAATAAATAACTGAATGATAAAAAATAAAACTTGTTATCACAAGTAAAATTTAAAAAAAATCTTAGAAAACTATTTCTAAGTTCCATACTCCATAATACATTATTTTGAAACATAAGTTATTAGGTTATGCCTTGATTAACATAATTAACAAGCTGATTACATATTTAGAAAAGCATGAAAATTATAAAAATCCCACCACTCAAAATCAAAAGTAAAACTTCTAACGTTTACTTATCCAAATACTCCCAAATTTCAAATTATCCCTACTGTGGTAAAACTATATAAACTATTGTTTCCCTGTGATTACATATTTCTTACCTCGCTGTCGACTTTCATGATGTTAAAATATTTAACATGTTTTAATATTTTTCACAGTAAAGACATTTAAAAATTGCCATAATTTTTATAAAGGCTTTTATCTGACTAATTTTCATTCTAAAATTATGGCATTTTGACAACTGCTATCTTCTAATAGTTCTACACCACAAAGAAGATATTTAGGGCAAGAATTTATCTCAAAAAGGCTGAGATTACCTGTGTTTCAAAGCTAGCTTTGTTCTCAATCCTTGAACACATAGAAATCAGTGACTCCGGTTTGAGGTAATGTCTTTAAAGCAAAAACACACAAAAAACCATGTGAGTTATAGTCTATAAAATATTCTGAAAATTTAGTTATTTGAATAGCAAGTGCTACTTCTTTATACTGCTATTAAACATTTGGTTTATAAACTTCTTTCAGTTGTTAGTTTCTGCCTCCAGTTCTCCCAAACTTTGCACTTCATAATAAGGATTCATACATACTTCCACATCAAATAGTGTCAATCTCAATCAATAAATTGTTGGAACCTGAAAATCATTTGTCTTGAAAAGGGTCTGTCCTTATGATTGCACCCAAATTACAATCAATTTCTCACATAGCCTATCAACTTAAATTTAAATAGAATGATAGACCAAAGCAAGGCAGAAGGATACAGTGCCTTTATTCTAATTCTGTTCATAAAGCACCAAACCATATATATAATTTACAAATGGTAGCCTTCATTCTTTAGAATAGGAAAAAAAACATTGTAATGAAACCATCACCTCCATTCATCCAAAATAACTAATTCAGGCAGAAAATCCATTAAAATTCTTTTTTTTTTTTTTTTTTTTTTTTTTTTTGGTTTTTTTCGAGACAGGGTTTCTCTGTGGCTTTGGAGCCTGTCCTGGAACTAGCTCTTGTAGACCAGGCTGGTCTCGAACTCACAGAGATCCGCCTGCCTCTGCCTCCCGAGTGCTGGGATTAAAGGCGTGCGCCACCACCGCCCGGCTCCATTAAAATTCTTGAATACTAAACTTACAAGTGAACACCTAAATGTGTACATTAGTGTTAGGAATGCACTTCTCAGGGAGGTTCAGTCGTTACAACATAAATAACACAGTTATGCTTCCTAATTAGTTCAGGCTTATTCAGCTACCACTGAGCATTTAAAACACCTTCACATGTGCTCAGTTGAGGTCAGAGACTTCTGGAAAGGCAGATCCCTAGTACTTTTGCCTCTGTTTCCCTCTATATTCTCTAGATATCTTCCTTCTATAGGATATAATTCCTTGTTCTATCTTTTGCTGTCTTCAGTGGTGTCCTCCAGCCTTTAAATATTCATCCCAGGAAGGTGCAGATTCCTGAAAGTATGGGCTCAAAGAACCTGAGTAGCAGCTGCTCCCTGATTCAGCCAAATCAGGTAAATGAGGGTCAGTACCCACCCCATGCCTAGATATGTTACTACTTCTATGAAGATATTGTTGTTGCACATTTGAATCTGACTTGGGAAAAGATACACAGGAAAGCAAGCAGCTGCCCTGGATCACAGATAGATTTCATTGTGTTCCTTCCAGTTCTTGGAACACTCTCTAGCCTGCCGTCTGTGATAGTTTTCTGTTTTCTATAAAGACATCACCATGACTCAAGTAAATTTCATTTTCTTTTTCTTTTTTTTATATTTATTTATTATGTCCATGTGTGCCTACAAGCCAGAAGGGGGCGCCAGGTCTCATTGCAAAAGCAACTTAGGCGAGGACATGATTTTTTTTCTTTTTTTGTAAATTTCAAAAGAAATTGGAATTTGTCATTTTTCACAATTAAGCACAAAAAGCAGCATATTTTTACAAATTACCTTCAGGCCAATTTAGCATGTAGTTATAGAAGACTTTCAATATCCTGTGTACTTATAAATAACTTTATTGCCTTTAATTGTAAGCACAAACACTTAGTCCTTTTGACCACCACGCTGTTCCTTTTAATATTGCCCCTCCCTTGTTAAAGTCAGTCTAATCTACCATTGGGCTCAATTTTCAATGCCGTTCTTCTTCTCTTTCACTTGAAACACTTGACTCACTCCCCTATTCTACTGCTGAAGCACTCAATCAAATACTGGTCAGCAAAGAAGACACTTGGTCTTCTAGTTAATGAACATGTGAACCAGAATCGGGCCATTTATATTTCCATATGCACAGACTACTCTCTTTTACTTTGGGTGTTCCATCAGAACAAATATTTACCTAAGATGTTGAATCTAGTTTGTTGTGCTCAGGATATTTTTATTAGTTTTCAAGATTCCTTGAACTCAAATTTTTTTTTAGAATCTGAGATTCTCTAGTAAAAACAGGAAACATAATTTCCTAACAAAAAATCTAAACTACATGTAAAGAAACTTGAAGAAAAATAAGACGTACATTAATTTTTCAAGAAGCCTGATGTCATGTGGAAACAAAGACCTGATAAAAAGGAAAAACTTCCATCACTCAGGAAGTTTGAAGAGTAAGCAAAACTGAGAATAAATTAGTAATGTATCTTAAATAGATGATGAATGTGATAAATATAACATGGTGTATGTGAACATGCAGTACAAATACAATAGAATAATTCCAAGACTTCTCTCATCTTGCTCATTTCAAACCTATGACACTATGCACACATTTAAGTGAGGGTTTTTTGATGGCAGAATGATGTACCCATGTAGTGATTATTAAATTTAAACTGTCAAAAGGTTAAAACAATCTATTGAGGTATAGGTTTCTCAGGAAAATTCTAACCTACAGTTCACAATAAGAAAACTGCCTTTCTATATGAGACCATCACAATGTAGTTAGAAGAACAAGAAAATGCACAGGATGGCATTCAATTCATGAGATGGCTATTACTTAACTAAGTGATCATGAAATTAATCAAAATCTTTGGATAACATCTGCTAAACTAGTAAGAGAATTAAAATGACATAAATGCTTAACACATGATTATACGAATACATAAAGTAAATCACATGGAATACAGTCAAGAATAGAATATTCAATCAACACTAGCTTCTTAAGCCCTGGTTCTATTTATAATTTAACATTCATTCTTAAACACTCTAAAATCCTACCGTGATGGAGAGGTGTATTCAGGCTGATTTTCTGTGACTGAAGTAATAGTAAAACATATTTCAGTATATGATATTGTTCTATAAAATATAACATTTATATCTGAAGAAGCTTCTATGGTAAATAATAGCAATGCTATTGACAAATGATTAATGCATCAAGAGATATTCACACTTTTTGAATTTATTGGATAAAGAATTAATTTGGGTATCAGCATTTGATACCCAAAAGTAAGTGACCATAAACAAGAATGAATTATCAGACTGATGGAAAATAGTACCATTGACAGAATCAGTACTGACCATAACTATCAAAGTAAGTTGTTTGTTTGGAATATTGGTACTAGGATCTATTTGAAGATAGAAAGAACACACACACACACATGCATGCACACACATGCACAACACATGTACTCCAAACCTTCTCCAAATACACAGCTGACAGCAGCATTTGTTCAGGTAAGGATGAAACAACCTCTCAGAGAGAACTTGAGACAATAAGCATTGTACCTTTGAATCCTTATAAGATGATGAAAACTGTTCAGGACAATATTTCTCATAAAGACTTGCAAGAAATCAGAATAGAGAACTAAGGCAAAATCAATGCTACACATTCTCCCTGATCTCCTCTGGGGTTAGGTAGCCATGAGTTCTTATATATCTGGCTGTAATTCTTGTTCTTACCTATGATGCAATAAAGCAGAAACTCAATTGCTATTGTTTTCCACCCATGAAAGGATGTACACATCCTTTCTGTACATTGCTCAATGTAGAAGTTTAAAAGTATACACTGGGAAGACAGGGTCAGAGAATGTTGCTATGGAAGATTAATTGTTATAAAATTATAGGTGCATACCCAGATATGTGCATGCACACCACTTAATAAATCACTAACATTCTTTCTATTGGGATAGAAAATTAGTTTTCTTTTTATATAAAACACTAAAGACAACACACAGTGAGATCATACTGGCATTACTCTTGAGTAAATATGTTCACCGTGCTGGCTGGTTTTGTTTGGTAACTTGACACAAGCTACAGACATTAGAGAAAAAGGAGCCTCATTTGAAGAAAAGCCTTCATAAAATCAAGCTATAAAGTATTTTTTTTCAACCAGTGAACAGTTGGGGAGAGCCAAGTCCAATGTGTCTGTGGCCATTCTTGGACTGATAGTCCTGGCTTCTATAACAAAGCAGACTGAGCAATCCGGCTATATGAAGTAGGCCAGTAGGAGCTACCCTCAATGACCTTTGCATAGGATTCGGCTTCTGAGTTCCATCCCTGCTTGACTTCCTTCAATGATGGACTGTGATCTGGAAGTAGAAGCCAAAAACCCTTTCCTCCACAACTTAGGTTTGAGTCATGGTATTTTGTCACAGCAATAGAAACATTAACTAAGGCAGTCACCTTTGTTGGGTAAGTCTCTTCTATTTCCATCCTACACTGCCTATTTCTATTTCCAAACAAACTTACCTTGTTTTAGACTTGCTGGAGGCTTAGCATCCATATTTCCTAGTTATCTTTGCTGGGGAAGTTTCTTCTCAACTTTCTCTGCAAACCCACAAGCTTATTCCAGAACTAAGGCTGTTTGTGAGCCACCTTTGCTGGATAAGATACTTCTTCCCATTCCTACCCTCCCACCATTTCCCATTGGAGCCATTTCTATTCCCAAAGGCCTAACTCAAGATCAATGTATAAAATAAAGATAAAACCTGAAAAACTCAATATCCACTCTGAAAGCTCAGAGGAAAGATTTACCAATATAAGGAATCAGACAAAAGATAGAATATCAGGATGTGAGGATAAACTAGAAGATTTAGACAAAATGAACAAATAATTTGAAAAAATAAAAGGCATAGTAAAGAACCATGCAGGAAATTTGAGACACTATTAAAAAGTCAAATATTTAAATTATAGGCATAGATAAGGGAGAGTAATTCTAAGTCAATAGCATAGACCATATTTCTAACAAAGTCACAGAGAAAAACTTTACCCAAGGAAGGAAAGATATACATACCAAAATACAAGGAGCAATGAGAACTACAACTAGACAAGACCTGAAAAGAAACACCACAAAGCACATGATAGTGAAACCACTAAATTTACAGGACAAGGAAAATATTGAAAGCTTTAAGAGAAGAAAACACACAAGTCACTTAAAAATGAAAAGCCATCAGAATAACAGTTGACTTCTCAATTGAAACTCTGAGAGCCAAAGGAACATTAAGCAATGTACTTCACATACTAAAAGACCATGTATGCCAAACAATATTTCTGTGCCCAGGAAAACTGTCTGCTGTAGGTGAAGAAGAAAGAAAACATTTCCATCAAACAGTCTAACATAATGTATCAAACAAAAACTCTAGGCGGAATACTGAGTGGAATACTTTTAACTGAAGAGAAGAATGATTATAAATAGAGACTTTTAGAAACAAAACAGTTATAATTTAATGAAATATAAAGGGCAGTAAACAACATAAAACATCAAGAAAAGATACTAGATTCTACACACATCTCTCAATAATGATTCCAATTATTTGTCACCTCAAAACACTAAGAAAAAGACAAAGGCTACCTATATGGATAAAGAAACAAAATTCAACCATCTGTTGTCTACAAAAAAATCATAGTTTTAATTTCAGGCACCATCTTACAATAAAAGCATGGAAAAAGTATTCTTAGCAAATAGTATTAGAAAGCAAGCAGGTATTGCCATGCCAATATCTGACAAAATAGATTTCAAACTAAAATGAATCAAAATAGACAAAGGTACTTCATACTAACAAAAGTATCAGTTAAATAAATTACTTAATATATCTACACCAAATTCTGTTGCATCCAAAGTCATAAAAAATCAACTTGATAGAATTAAAGGTACAGATAAACAGAAACACAGTTATAGTGGGTGAAATTGAAAGCACAATTTTCCTAACATATAGGTCATCTGGCCAAAAAAAAAAATAGACAAAGAAACCTCAGAATTAAATGTCAACTTCATCAAATCAACATAAAGGATAATTAATACATCACATAAACACCAAAGAATATACAGTTAATAGCACATAGAAGCTCCTCAAAAGTAGAGTATATACTGGGGCACAATAAAACGTAAAGAAATAAAAGAAATTTAAATAATGCCATGTATCCTATCTTACTATTGCATAATAAAACTTAAAATTGACAGCAAAGAAACTATAGTATGCATATAAAGTCATAGAAATTTAACAGCTCATTACTGAATGGGTCAGAGTGGAAATCAAAAAAGAAAAAGAGTCCTAAAATAAATGAAAATAGAAACAAAATACAATAAAACTTCTGTGACAATTCTGAGAGGGCAGCTCATAGATCTAATTATCTACATTAAAAGATCATAAAGAAGAAAAATAAATGACTTAAAGATGTCACTCAAGAATTTGGAAAAAACAAGAACACTCCAAACCCCCAAACACTTAATGGCAAGAAATAATAAAAACGAATGTATTAGATACAAAGAAAACACTACAAAGAATCAAATAATATAGTGAATCTAAGAGCTAGTTTCTAAGAAGAGAAACAGAATCAAAAGACCTCCCTCTTCAAAGAAGTGCCTCTTTATAGCAAGCAGAGACCATCACCACAATCTACAAGTAGACACAAAACAGAGGTCAACAGAAAGTATGGATCCAAGTCCCAATGGATTCATCTGCATCACAGATTCAGCATCTATGACTCAGGGAACGTCACAGAAGAGGCAGGTAGAAAGACTGTAAAGAGTTCGGAAGTCTGTTATGAAACAGTTTCTCATAAAATGGTTGTATAAACAAGATCTGAACAAAGACAATATCAAAAGACACGCTAACAAAGAAGGAGTAGGGTAATCTCAGAGGGTCATGCTCCTGGACATGGAACTGTAGAAAACTACTGACTACTTAGACATGGGGAGTTACTGACTCTCAGGGATGAGCACTTTCTGCTATACATTCGTTATTTATGTGAAGTAAAGAATTTTAATAGACCTATAATACATGGGTGGGGTGTTTGGAAAGATGACTTAAAAGTTATGAGCACTTTTTGCTCTTAGAGAGAACCAGGGTTCAGTTCCAAAAACTTATGTGGTATTTTCCAACCATCAATAACTCCATCATCTCATTCTCACAACCACCAGTCATGCACATGGGATACATGCTCACATAAAATGAAATCAGAACTCCAATACAGGGTAGTGTGATTACTATTAAGGAAATATACAGCATGTTAACATTTTTCAAAGGAAAAATTATTCAGAACAGTGAATGGTCTAGGGGCAAGACAAAAGCAGAAGGACTGTCAACAACATGCTAATAAAAAATATTTTTAGATGCAAGTTAAATTTCCTGCACAAAACTGACATACATTTTAGACAACACAGTTTTATACAACTAATTTCTTAAATAATTTCCACCAAAATATACACTTGGTTTTTTAAACTGCATAGGAGGAGCTGGAGAGAGGAACAGAAAGGGGGAATAATGCAATTATATTTTAATTAAAATATATTTAAAAATTAAAACTCCTCTTTGAGTATATAGGGTAAGGGGAACACTCTGGTGGTGGAAATGCAAACTTGTACAGTCACTTTAGAATGCAATGTGGCAGTTCTTCAGGAACCTTGGAATAGTTCTATCTTAAGATCCAGCTATACCACTCATGAACATACTACCAATGATATTCTCTTATAGAAATCAGAACATTTTTCCTCCACCCTTTCAAATCTAAGGAAGGACTACAGAGAATGAAACCGAAGAAGACGTACCTGTGACGTCACTCTGTTGACTTGAGAGTAGCAAGTCCTCATACTCCAAAATTATACTCTCTCTTCCATGTACAGACATGGTGGTAATAAAGTTATTATTTTAATACTGACAGGAAATCATTCATCAACATATTAAATTCTTAAGTATTAAACAGTATCAGACATTTTATCAGAACATATTACTATGTCCTTTAGGTTTATAAACTAAAACTTTTTATAAAATTTCTCACTGAAGAAGGAAAGAAAAAAGTGAAATGTCAAATCAGTGGCAATACACTTCAAACCATCTATATTATTTTGATAGGATAGATGATACCCTGGTATTAGAAGGATTTCTAAATCTCTTTTTCTGTGACAGTGTTTCTCTTAAGCTCCAAATCTCGGCATTTACTACTTGAGTTCACTAAGATGGCTTCTGAAAATTACACCACCTAAAACATGCACAGAATTAGTAAAGCACTATAAAATTTTCTTTTCAATCTTGGGCTGATTAGCATCCCAAATGAAAACCATTGTGTAGTTCATAATTGGACCTATGATTAAATGCTATAACTGTAAGGTATTGTTATTACTGAAGTATAGAGGTAGTCCAGGGTGAGAACACTACTGAATTCCAAGACATGTTTCTGCTTTTCCTTTACTCGGAAATGATATACTAAGGTAACTGAGTTTTTTATACTGATTTTGAATCTTCATGCTTAACCCCAACTGACACAGAAGACAGAGTCATATTTCACACATGAATAAGCATACTGATGAGATGTGATGGGTATTAGCTATAAAAACAGTTATTAGAATTTAGATTCACAGAATTTTACTCAGCATCTTCCTTCTGGGGTAAAGTTGGAAAATATTATGAATTCTTCAGGTACAGACCCAGAAGTGTCTTATTGTGGAAAAAAAGTTTTGGATAGACCAAACACTTCTTGCCACTTTCCCTGAGATAGGTGAAAGAGACCTGTCACAACCATAGATTGTGCTGCAGAAGATAATAGAAAGGAACCTTTGTATACAGATTACAATTATCAAAGAAAATGTATCTCTGCCCTCTTTCTGCAAACTTTTGGATCCATGTGATTATTTAGTACATCGCAAACTCATTTCATGGTAGAAAAGAGAGACTTCTCTGAGGTAACTTACTGTGATGATCTTCTGGGACACTGGAATGGTTTGAATAGGTGATAACATTAGTTAACCCTGAAATAAAAATCTCGTATACCCATTGCTACTTTTGACTATTCTGTCCTTTTTTTTTTTGCTCTATGGCAGGTGGAGTTAACTAAAATACCTCCATTCTGTAAGTATTTAAATAATGAAGTCCCATCTGGTGTAAAGTACATTTGTAAGTAATTTGTGCCTACATTCAGTACTAGTTTGTATTTTAACGTGTATACTTACACTTTGCGTTTTCCTGCCACAGCATACTGCAGTGAACTCCACCCAAATGCATCCTTTGTGGAGTGGTCCATACCTTTTTTCAGTAACAGCTCAACAATATCCTCAGAATCCCATTTAACTGCATACATGAGCGTTGTTCTAGAATGACAGAGGCAAATAAATTACTTACACAGTGAATTTAATATATTTTGTCAATTTAGTGTATGGCCTGCATGTGTAGTATTGACCATTTAAGCATACTTAAGCATCTTGAGAGCTCAGAGTTCAGATTTTTAAGTATTATCCAAAGAAACAAGTTTAAAACAAAGAGTCATCCGAACTATGGTTTTAACTTTTATACATACTAGAAGAAATTAAAATTTTATTGTTATTAAGAATTTCAAGATATATCAGTAATTGAACTAATAGTGATCAATTAGTTTTTTTCAAAACACTAATATGAAATCTATCAGTTCATATAAGATTATATGACAAAGTAAGATTCTAAGCATGAAGAACATCTCATTATCATGGGGAATATGAACTTGACTATGTATTGTTCTGTGCTATAGCCATTTCATAAAATCGGTATTTTTTTAAAAAAATAATTGAGGTTTTGTTCATAAATCTAGTATATTCCCGTAATATATTTGAGTGATTTTTTTACTATTCTTGACCAAAAGTAATGTATTAAAAATTCAAAACACAGTACCTTTGAAAGTCATCACGTGCATAAATGTTTGCACCATGATTTATTAAATGTTTAGCCATGAGAAGTTTCCTTTCTCTGAGTGCTAGCAGCAGAGGTGTAAATCCATCCTGTAATGGTATCAATGAATAAGTCACAATATTATATTATTCATAACTGAAATAAAAACCATACAGCTAGCCACATGAACATAGTGCTTACCATAGACTAGAGAACAGTAGTCTTTTTCTCCTCAGCCCATTGTGCATTTTCAGATTTCCCAGCCTTTCAATGCTCCAACCTTGCTTACAGTTGTCACAAGACTTCTTGTCCTCTGATGGGATAGCTGACCAATCCCTTGTCTGAGGGGCGTGACCCCTCCGGGGCACAAAATACCTTTAAAAGATCCGTTTTGTTTTGTTTTGCTCTCTTGGTTCCCTGTTCTTCACTGGAACTCTGGCTCTGTTTCTCCCATTTTCTCCTTTTATTAAAGCTTAGTATTTCATATAAGGCTAGTTTGGTTATTTCCCTTTGCCGGCCTACCATGCCCACTACATTTTGGCGCCCAACATGGGGCTCAAACCCACGACCCTGAGATTAAGAGTCTCATGCTGTACTGACTGAGCTAGCCTTGGGTGATTGCCCAGGTAGTCAGTTGTCTCTGTCATCTGTTGCACATTTTGGAAGTTTCTCGTTTGTACTTCCTGGTTGCTTAAGTAATATTACTTCCCTTCTCAGATCTTTGATGGGGTTGAAGATTAGATAATTGTAGCTACCTTCTACATTATTTAGACTCCTTGAAGTAAAATGCTTAGTAAAACTTTTGTTATATGTTTCTTGCTTAATATTGTTTGCTGCTTGTAATTTTATATTTATTATCTGTTTCTACTGTATATAGTTGTATTTGGTTTTGAATCTGTCTTATTTAGACAAAAGGGGGAGATAACGGGGTAGCTGACCAATCAATTGTCTGAGGGGCTTGACCCCTCCGGGGTACAAAATACCTTTAAAAGATCTGTTTTGTTTTGTTTTGCTCTCTTGGTTCCCTGCTCTTCGCTGGAACTCTGGCTCTGTAAGTTTCTCCCATTTTCTCCTTTTTTTAAAGCTTAGTATTTCATATAAGGCTAGTTTGGTTATTTCCCATTGCTGGCTGACCACGCCCGCTACAGTCCTCTCATGGGAAACACTTTGTCCTATGAACCACTGGTTCCTGTCACAGCATTTACCATAGAATTTTGGAGTCCTGTTGCTGTTCCCATCTAATGAAAGTTCACTTAGAATATCTCAAGAAATGCAAACTACCACAAAGTAGCAAAGATTTTTCAATCCTTTGTTACATGGATGAGTTAATTTTTCTTCATTCTGTCAGAAGTTCTCCTGTGTTTCAAAAGACATGTGGGAGACACCCCATTTCTCAAAAGAGAAATTTGATTAAGCATTATGAAAACAAAAGGAGGGAGAGCATGAGCAAGGAAGCCAGGACCGCGAGGAGTGCTTTTACCCATTGAGACGGTGGAACAGATCTAACGGCAGACCACCAAGTCCAGTCGGAATGGGACTGATGGAACAGGGGACCAAACCAGACTCTCTGAATGTGGATGACGGTGGAGGAGGACTGAGAAACCAAGGACAATGGCAATGAACATGAACTCTACAGCATGGACGGGCTCACTGTGAGCCTTGTCAGTTTGGTTGCTCACCTTCCTGGACTTAGGGGGAGCTGGAAGGACCTTGGACTTAACATAGTGAAGGGAACCCTGATGGCTCTTTGTCTTTGGAGAGGGGTGGAGTGGGGGTATGGGTGGAAGGGAGGGGAGGGAAGGGGGAGGAGATGGAAATCTTACAAAATAAAGTAAAAAAAAAGAAAAAAAAAAGAAAACAACCCAGCCATAAGCTCTTCAATTTACAATCTATCCTGCTTGCAAGATGTGTTGGAGCAATGGTGACCCAGGGATTGTGGGAGTGACCAACTAAAAACAAGTAAAATTTGAGACCCAGGCCATGAGACAGAGTCTATGCCATATGCTTTCTGGATAACCAAAACCGAAAACTGGATAGTCCAGGAACCTAGGGTAGAACCAACCACTACTGCCCTCTCCACCACTGCAAAAAGACATCAATGAAAAGTTTCGCTTTTTTTGGGGTGAGTGAGGAGTGAGTGCCCGAACCACGGCAGCTGCCCGGAGAGGGACCACCGACACTCCACAACTCCCCCTGCCACCAACACACTTCCTGCTCTTCCTGCAGGGGTTATTCTCCCCGGATACTGCCTCTCTCTCCCTGTCCCTTCCCAGCTTGCACCCAGAATCCACCCCCCCTCCCCCTGCCTCATCCTCCCATCTTTGGGGCCACAAAATCCCACAGCTCAGCCTCTTTGGGCTCTGGGGACCTGGAATTGAGTGCACCCAGGCTGGTGGGAGGTCCCCTCCTTCATTTGACTGCCCGGGGCAAGGTAGGCCTTTGTCTGAGAGCTGCTTGGCCTGCAAGGGGACCTGACAGTCTGCCAGAGGATCCATCATTCTTTGGGACACTGCAGTCCTGATTACGACTTCTGGAGATGCACTTTCATACCTCGCTGACCTCTCAACACAGTAGCACCAGTGATATTTTCTTAGTTGTTCTCAGGTGTCCTGCTCCAGTTCTGAGGCCATCCACCCAAAGGGGTCAGACTCTGGCCTCCAGGCAGGTCTGAGGATTCCTGCGGAGGGGTGTGGGCTCCTTCAGATTGTGCTGCCAGGTTAGCTGTGTGGTATTCCACCAGTTCAGTTCCACCTGAACTGGTGTCCTGCTCCTGTTCTAAGGCCATCCACCCAGAGGAATCAGACTCTGGCCTCCAGGCAGGTCTGGGGATTCCTGCAAGGGAGTGCGGGCTTCTTCAGATTGTGATGCAAGGAATAGGTCCTCCTCTGACACAGGGGAGATCCAACCAGTTTCAGTCACAGCAAAGATTGGTCTAGGACACCAAACGCCTCCGGGCTCCTTTTGAAGGAAGAGATGGGCAGGCGCCAATTCAGGAGCTCCTCCAACAACATAAAAGGCAACATGACATCACCACAATCCAGATATCCCGAAACAACAAGAATTGAACACCCTACCCCAGAAGATATAGAAGAATCCGACCTTAAACAGTACTTTATGAAAATAATAGAGGACCTTAAACAGGAGGTAAAAAACTGCCATAAAGAAATGGAGTTGACAAACAAAAAGGTAGACGAAATAAATAAATCTCTCAAAGATACCCAAGAAAAACAAGAAAAACAAGAAAAACAAGAAAAAGCAATCAAACAGGTAAGGGAAACAGTACAAGACCTGATAAATGAAATGGAGGTATTGAAAAAAACACAATCTGAGGGACGACTGGAAATGGAAACTCTGAGTAAACGAACAGAAACTTCAGAGACAAGTATTTCCAACCGAATACAAGAGATGGAAGAAAGAATCTCGGACTCTGAAGATACTATAGAGGAAATAAACTCACAGATTAAAGAACTAAACAAATCTAACAAATTCTTAACACAAAACATTCAGGAAATCTGGGACACCATGAAAAGACCAAACATAAGAATAATTGGGGTAGAAGAAGGAGAAGAATTACAGCTCAAAGGCCCAGAAAACATATTCAACAAAATTATAGAAGAAAACTTCCCCAACCTAAAGAAGGAGGTTCCTATGAAGGTACAAGAAGCCTACAGAACACCAAATAGACTGGATCAAAAGAAAGCATCCCCACGCCATATAATAATCAAAACACAAAACATACAGAATAAAGAACAGATATTAAGAGCTGCAAAGGAAAAAGGTCAAATAACATATAAAGGGAAACCTATCAGAATTACACCTGATTTCTCAATGGAAACCATGAAAGCCAGAAGAGCTTGGATAGATGTGCTACAGACACTAAGGGAACATGGATGCAAGCCTAGACTACTATACCCAGCAAAGCTAGCATTCACCATTGATGGAGAAAACAAGATATTCCAGGACAAAAACAGATTTAATCAATACGCAGCCACAAATCCAGCCTTGCAGAAAGTAATAGAAGGAAAATCACAAACCAAGGAGTCCAACAACGCCCACAATAACTCAGGCATCTAGCGACCCTTCACCAGCACAACTAGAAGAAGGGAAACACACAAACTCTACTAGTAAAAATGACTGAAGTTAACAACCACTGGTCATTAATATCACTTAATATCAATGGACTCAATTCACCTATAAAACGGCACAGGCTAAGAGACTGGATACGAAAACAGAATCCAACATTTTGCTGTTTACAAGAAACACACCTCAACCACAAAGACAGACACCTACTCAGAGTAAAGGGTTGGGAAAAGGTTTATCAAGCAAATGGCCCTAAGAAACAAGCGGGTGTGGCCATACTAATTTCTAACAAAGTTGACTTCAAACTAAAATCAATCAGAAGAGATGGAAAGGGACACTTTATATTCATAACAGGAAAAATCCATCAGAATGAAGTCTCAATCCTGAATATCTATGCCCCTAATATAAAAGCTCCCACTTATGTAAAAGAAACACTTCTAGAACTCAAGGCAGCCACCAAACCACACACACTAATAGTTGGAGACTTCAACACTCCTCTCTCACCAATGGACAGTTCAGTCAGACAGAAACCTAACAGAGAATTGAAAGACTTAATGGAGGTAATGAACCAAATGGACTTAACAGACATCTATAGAACATTCCACCCAAATAGGAAAGAATATACCTTCTTCTCTGCGGCTCATGGAACCTTTTTGAAAATTGACCATATACTTGGTAACAAAGCAAACTTCCACAGTTACAAAAAAATATTAGTAACCACCTGTGTCTTATCGGATCACCATAGATTAAAATTGGAATTCAACAACAATGCTACCCCCAGAAAGCCCACAAACTCATGGAAACTGAACAGTCAAGTACTGACCCACACCTGGGTCAAGGAAGAAATAAAGAAAGAAATTAAAGTCTTTCTTGAATTTAATGAAAACAAAGACACAACATACTCAAACCTATGGGACACAATGAAAGCAGTGCTAAGAGGAAAGTTCATAGCACTAAGTGCCCACTTAAAGAAAACGGAGAAAGCACTCATTGGTGACTTAATGGCAAACCTGAAAGCTCTGGAAAAAAAGAAGCAGACTCACCTAGGAGAAGTAGAAGACTGGAAATAATCAAACTGAGGGCAGAAATCAACAAAATAGAAACACAGAAAACAATCCAAAGAATCAATGAAACAAGAAGCTGGTTCTTGGAGAAAATCAACAAGATTGACAAACCCTTAGCCAAACTAATCAAACGGCAGAGGGAGAACACGCAAATTATTAAGATCAGAAATGAAAAGTGGGACATAACCACAGACACAGAGGAAATTCAGAGAATCATTAGATCTTACTACAAAAGCCTGTATGCCACAAAATTGGAAAATGTAAAAGAAATGGACAGTTTTTTAGATAAATACCATATACCAAAGTTAAACCAGGACCAGGTAAATGCTCTAAATCGTCCTGTTAGTCGCGAGGAATTAGAAACTGTTATCAGAAACCTCCCTACCAAAAAGAGCCCAGGACCAGATGGTTTCAATGCGGAATTCTACCAGAACTTCCAAGAAGACCTAATACCTATACTCTTTAAGGTATTTCATAATATAGAAACACAAGAATCACTGCCAAATTCCTTCCATGAAGCTACAGTTACCCTGATACCTAAACCACACAAAGACTCAACCAAGAAAGAGAATTACAGGCCAATCTCACTCATGAACATTGACGCAAAAATTCTCAATAAAATACTGGCAAACCGAATCCAAGAACACATTAGAAAAATTATCCATTACGATCAAGTAGGCTTCATCCCAGAGATGCAGGGCTGGTTCAACATACGAAAATCTATCAATGTAATCCATCATATAAATAAACTGAAGGAAAAAAACCATATGGTCATCTCATTAGGTGCTGAAAAAGCATTTGACAAAATTCAGCACCCTTTTATGATAAAAGTTTTGGAGAGAGTAGGGATACAAGGGTCATTCCTAAATATAATAAAAGCTATTTACAGCAAGCCGACAGCTAACATCAAATTAAACGGAGAGAAACTCAAGGCTATCCCACTAAATTCAGGAACACGACAAGGCTGTCCACTCTCTCCTTATCTCTTCAATATAGTGCTTGAAGTTCTAGCAATAGCAATAAGACAACATAAGGGAATCAAGGGGATTCAATTTGGAAAGGAAGAATTTAAACTTTCATTATTTGCAGATGATATGATAGTATACATAAGCAAGCCGAAAAACTCCACCAAAGAACTCCTACAGCTGATAAACTCCTTCAGTAACGTGGCAGGTTACAAGATCAACTCCAAAAAATCAGTCGCCCTCCTATACACAAAGGATAAGGAAGCAGAGAGGGAAATCAGAGAAGTATCACCTTTCACAATAGCCACAAATAGCATAAGATATCTGGGAGTATCTCTAACCAAGGAAGTGAAGGATTTATTTGACAAGAACTTTAAGTCTTTGAAGAAAGAAATTGAAGAGGATACCAGAAAATGGAAGGATCTCCCCTGCTCGTGGATTGGGAGGATCAACATAGTAAAAATGGCAATTCTACCAAAAGCAATCTATAGATTCAATGCAATCCCAATCAAGGTCCCATTAAAATTCTTCACAGAGATTGAGAAGACAATAATCAACTTTATATGGAAAAACAAGAAACCCAGGATAGCCAAAAAAATCTTATACAATAAAGGTACTTCTGGAGGCATTACCATCCCTGACTTCAAACTCTATTACAAAGCTACAGTATTGAAAACAGCTTGGTATTGGCATAAAAACAGAGAAGTTGACCAATGGAATCATATAGAAGACCCGGATCTTAAACCACAAACCTACGAACACCTGATTTTTGATAAAGGAGCTAAAAGCACACAATGGAAGAAAGAAAGCATCTTCAACAAATGGTGCTGGCATAACTGGATGTCAACCTGTAGAAGAATGAAAGTAGACCCGTGTCTATCACCATGCACAAAACTCAAGTCCAAATGGATTAAAGACCTCAATATTAATCTGAACACATTGAGCTTGATAGAGGAGAAAGTTGGAAGTACTCTACAACAAATGGGCACAGGGAACCGTTTCCTGCGCATAACCCCAGCTGCACAGACATTAAGGGCAACATTGAATAAATGGGACCTCCTGAAGTTGAGCAGCTTCTGTAAAGCAAAGGACATTGTCACTAAGACACAAAGGCAGCCTACTGACTGGGAAAAGATCTTCACCAACCCTGCAACTGACAAAGGTCTGATCTCTAAAATATATAAGGAACTCAAGAGACTAGACTGTAAAATGCCAATTAACCCAATTAAAAATTGGGGCACTGAACTGAACAGAGAATTCTCAACAGAAGAAGTTCGAATGGCCAAAAGACACTTAAGGTCATGCTCAACCTCCCTAGCTATCAGGGAAATGCAAATCAAAACAACTTTGAGATATCATCTTACACCTGTCAGATTGGCTAAAATCCAAAACACCAATAATAACCTTTGCTGGAGAGGTTGTGGGGTAAGGGGTACACTCATCCATTGCTGGTGGGAATGCAAACTTGTGCAACCACTTTGGAAAGCAGTGTGGCGGTTTCTCAGGAAATTCGGGATCAACCTACCCCAGGACCCAGCAATTCCACTATTGGGAATCTACCCAAGAGATGCCCAATCATACAACAAAAGCATATGCTCATCTATGTTCATAGCAGCATTATTTGTAATAGCCAGATCCTGGAAACAACCTAGATGCCCTTCAGTGGAAGAATGGATGAAGAAACTGTGGAATATATACATGCTAGAATACTACTCAGCGGTAAAAAACAATGACATCGTGAATTTTGCAGGCAAATGGATGGAAATAGAAAACACTATTCTGAGTGAGGTAACCCAGACCCAAAAAGATGAACATGGGATGTACTCACTCATAATCGGTTTCTAGCCATAATTAAAGGACATCGAGCCTATAAATTTGGGATCCTTGAGAAGATAATAAGAAGGTGAACTCCCAAAAAAAGATATAGTAATCCTCCTAGATATTGGAAGTAGACACGATCGCCTGGCAAAATTGGGAACTTGAGGGTTGGGCGAGACTGGGCCAAGGGAAGATGGGGAGAGAAAAATGTGAAGGGGAGAATGGGGGGAGCTCGGAGGAATGGGATGCTTGGGATATAGGAAGGGTGGATATGGGAGCAGGGAAGCATATATCTTAATTTAAGGAGCTACCTGAGGGTTGTCAAGAGACTTGACCCTAGAGGGGTTCCCAGGTTTCCAGGGAGACGCCCCCAGTTAGTTCCTTGGGCAGCTGAGGAGAGGGAGCCTGAAAAGGCCAGTTCCTATAGCCATACTGATGAATTTCTTGCATATCACCATAGAGCCTCCACCTGAGGATAGATGGAGAGGATGACAGAGCCCCGCGTTGGAGCACCGGACTGGGCTCCCGGGGTCCTGGTGAGGAGCGGGGGGAGGGAGAACATGAGAGGGAAGGTCAGGACCGTGAGGGAACCTCCAGCTGGCGACAGATGGGCAAGGTGACTGGGCCCCACATTGGAGCACTGGACTGGGCTCCCGGGGTCCTGATGAGGAGCAGAAGGAGCGGGAACGTGGGGGAGAGGGTTGGGAGAGTGGGGTGTGCGTTCACTCGTGGAGATGGTGGGACGGAACTAGGGGGAGATCGCCAACTCCAGTTGGAGTGGGACTGATGGATCGTGCGACCAAGCCAGTCTCTCTGAATGTGGCCTGCAGCGGGGGCTGACTGAGAAGCGAAGGACATTGGCGCTGGGCTCTGATTTTTCTGCATGGACGGGCTCTGTGGGAGCCTTCTCGGCTTGGTCGATCACCTTCCTGGACCTGGGGGGAGTTGGGAGGACCTTGGTCTTAGCATAGAGTGGGGAACCCTGATGGCTCCTTGGCCTTGAGAGGGAGGGAGGGGAGGTATGGGTGGAGGGAAGGGGAGGGAAGGGGGAGAAGGAGGGGCGGGAAGGTGGAGGAGGAGTTGAGGGAGGGGGAGGAGGAGGGAAGGAGATGGAAATTTTTAAATATAAAAAAAAAACCATGAGAAAGAAAAAAAAAGAAATGAAAGGGTTAAGAATGAAAGCCCTAGGAAGAGGCAGAGGATAAAGGATGACAGGGGCAGAATGAGGACACCTAGGACAGGCTGTGCCTGTGAAGACAAGCCTGTATTCTAGAGCTGTGTCTAAGCAGGCTTTGGCTACTGTTTTTCCAAATACACATGGATCCCAGTATAACAGAAGGAGGTGCATGGCTGCCTATCTATGAATGTCTTAATTTTTATCATCACAATAATAAAGTAACAATAAATTGTCCTTCTGTGATAGCCTATATCATAAGATCTCGGGGAGTCAGCTCTCTTCCTGGGAAAGCTTTGTTAAATGGACAAAATAGTTTTGACAGCATCACTATTCTCTTGTGCTTCCTTTGGAAGTCAGTCTGACAACTGAAAATAAAGCCATCAGTTTTGGAGGACAAGTAGAGTTTAAGATGAAGACAAGCCCACATGTTACAAAAGTCAGATAGAAGGATGGTTTCATGAAGCCAGTAAAATCCTATTTAATTAAACCTATTATTAAACTACTTTTAAATTAATATGAAACGGTTTTTCGTTTTTGTTGTGTACTTTCAAATGCATTGTGACCAAAACAACACAGTGAAAGAGAACATGCATTAAATAAGTGTACTGTAATTGCAAAAAAAAAAAAAAGAAAAGTTTCATAATTCTATTATTTGCCTAAATCAGTGCCTAGGTCAGTCATCATCAGAGAAGTTGCCTCTGAAGCTGATGGGAAAGGATGCAGAGACCCACAGACAAACCTTAGGCAGAAAGAGAGCTCAGGTAAGAGGTCCCCTTTGGGTCCCTCTGCCTGGCACTAGAAGAACCCTCCAGAAGAGGGAGAGGAGGAATTGTGGGAGACAAAATGATTGAGGACACAGGGAGAGCAAGGCCAGAGTAGTCAACTAAGCAGGACCCTTGGGGACTCAGAGACTTAAGTGATAATCATGGAGCCTGCATGGGTCTGTATTAGTCCTTTATATGTATGTTATGGTTGTTGGCTTAGGGAGACTCCTGACAGTGTGAGTGGGGATGTCTCTGTCTCTTTGCTCTTGGGATCTTTTAGTTTCTATTGGGTTGCTTTGCTCAGCCTTGATCTCAGGTTTTGAGCCTGGTCTTATTGTATCTTGTTGTGGTGTGTTTGGTTGATGTCCTTCAGAGGCCTGCACTTGTCTGGGGGCAGACAGGGGTGGAGGTGAGGGTAGTGGTAGTGGTAGGTGAGAACATGGAGGAGAGTGGAGGAGGAACTTGGAGGTGCAGAGAAGAAAGGAAGCTGTGACTGGGATGTATTATATGAAAGAATAAATAAAAAGTTAAAAATAATAAGAATTATGACAAAATTGTGGAATTGTTCAGCATTGAGAAATATTTTCTGAAATACTGTTGGACAAATGTTCTGTGGGGAAAACATTAGTAACAGCAGACGTTGTTTAAGAGACACAATTCTCAGAAGTTTGTGATGATATGGAAGTTTCCTGAGGACATCGAGGAAGCTCTGCTTGATTTTCTTTTGAGGAAGGACCAGGGTAACAATGTCAGGATCTTGCTTCAAATAGGTCACCAAAGTAATGGACTCGAAATGAGTGAGACTTCAGAGAAACCTTGATTGCTTACCTTGAAATGAATTCTGTAGTTTCATAAAATTAAAACTGTCTTATAGTTTAGAAAGCCCAATACATGATTTTAAAAAATGTTTTTAAATTGTTGATAAGTTCCTATATGAATACTCTAGTGCATAATTTCTACACCATCACTTCTCCAGCTCCTCCTATTTACTCTCTTGTTCTCAAATTCACGATCTCTTCTTTATTAAGGTTACACACTTACATGTATATGTAAAAACTAATTCCATTTAATGTTGGTCATTTCTCTGTCTCTCTCTGTCTCTGTCTCTCTGTCTGTCTGTCTGTCTGTCTGTCTGTTTCTCTCTCTCTCTCTCTCCTCTCTCTCTCTCTCTCTCTCTCTCTCTCTCTGTGTGTGTGTGTGTGTGTGTGTGTGCGTGCGCACGTGCCACACTCACACATGCATGTGTGTGCATGTATTTATGTCTGGACTTTGGGGTTGGATTTTTTTCTTTAAGAAAAATGGATTTTTCCCTCATCAGCCATGCATTGTGGGCAAATTTTCATTTAGGGGTAGAACTTTGAAAGTTTCCCCCATCAGTGTTTATATGTAAACTGATGTTCTCATTGTACAGGTCTTGTTTAGGTAATCATATTATTGAAATTTAATAGGTGCAATATTCTTTCCATATCTAGAACACACTATCTTGAAAAAGGTATTCTAGTCTGTGGACCTCATAGTATTTGAGGACAACCCCTTTTCTCAATGCTCCCTGAGCCTTAAGTGTGGGGTTTTATTGTAGGTGTGCCCATTGTACAAAGGCTCCCATGGGCATTTACTGTGCATTTTGACCAGTTGTGGATTTCTGTTATACTTTCTACCTGTTATAGTCTGTATAACACTATTTCTGTTATACTCTCTATCAGCTTTTTGTCTAAGTCCAAGTTACAGAGTGACTGTAGTGTTCTAAATTAGTGCATACAGATCAGTAAAATTGAGTGTTTAATGGTAGGTAAAGCATTGGTCACCTTCAGTTTTCCTAAGAATAACAACTTAGGCAGTAATCAAAATGGAGAAATAATCTAAAGATATTTAAAACAAGATGATTCAAATGTGACAGCACAATTGTAATTCTGTCAAGTGAATGAAGGATGTTGGAGAATCATGGCTTGTAATCTGAGTTAATCTGAGCTAGCTAGTGAGACCCTACATAAGAACCTAAATATTTGAAGTCAATCGGGGTTTTAGGATTATTGTTATCAGTGAGATTAAACCCATTTATTGTAGTATGCATAGAGTTATGCCACAAGGGGTGAAAAAGCTCTCCCCAAACCCATAACTAATGAGATACCCAGTGCCAAGCAAGAGAACCCTTCTCTGCAGTACTGGGACTCCCAGAGAGTTCCCAAACAATACAAGCTCTTGACACTACTCATGAGTCCTCCCTGTAACTTGAATTTAAGATCTTGTTAATAAAGACAACCCCTATTTTAGACACAGGACTGGAAGGAATCAAGCTGGAAATACCCATGGCTTCTTCCCCTAAGGATTAACTCTCATAGAAAGTGAGAGGGTGCTAGGAGAGTTGCCCATTGAGCATACTAATCTTCAGATATCCTAAATTTATATCAAAATAACCAAGAAATAAGGAGTAGACTCAAACCCCTGTACAGGCAAAGCAGGTGAAATGAGGAGCCACTGCCATATTTGGTTGCAAACAGAACACACTTGGAAGTTGGATAATGGAAGTGCCCCTGCAGGGAACCATTCAATCTAATAGGCTCAATGGAGATACAACTTGATTTTTAAAGATCAGGATGAAGTCGGAGTTATTAAAATTCTCCTAGAGACTGAATGTGCACTGAATTTGCAAAGGGTATATATGGTCTCACTGTCTCCCTAGCCATCTAGTTTATTAAAATTTAAACCTTTGCTGCATGTGAACACATCCATTAATAAGTATGCAAATCAAGTATTGGTAGCGAAGCTGTAACAGACCCCTAAATGTAGTAAAGTCATTGTGGTGATTATATTTATCTAACAACACCACCAACTAGAGTGACTTAAGAAGAAATATTTTGGTTGAGGGATTGTCTACATCAGTTTGACAAATGGACATCACTGTGTAAATTTATCTTAATGGTTGGTTGATGAGGTAGTCCCATACATTGTGCTTGGGACCTTAGCCCAGTTTGGGAATAGAGCTGTGTAAGAATTCAGTGGGCCAGTTGAGTATTAAGAGAACAGGCATGGATTCATTCATTTCTAGCCCTCTTGAGGTTACATGAAATGTGAATAGCTGTCTCAAAATTCTGCCTTTGTGATTTCCCAATGATATGCAGTAATCTGGAACTGAACTCAAATAAACTTTTTCGCAAATACTTTCAACAGATGCATAAAAGAAGGTTGTATTCTCTAATACTTCTTTCAAGAAGTCAAAATGTTTCTTCCCCATTTAAAATCACATTTGGAGAGCTCCACACAATGGTTTTGATCACATTAACTCCATTTCCTCAACTAATTTCCATATCCAACCCACTTCTCTACTCATATATCTCTCTGCACTCATTGATAAAACCCTCTCTAAGTCTCAGTGCTCACTCAGAAGATCACAGGAATGACTCTAAGAGCCAGAGAAACTAGATGACCACAAAGATAGAGTGTCTTCTGCACACAACAGAGCAGATAGGCATATGAAGCGATAGCCACTGTGAAAACATTCACAGGAACTGCACAAGCTCAAGCGACACAAAATTCAGTGTGGACACAGGAATTTAGTATGAAGTTTTGCTCCTAAGCCTTATTGACAGGTGATAGATGCTGGGAGGGGATAGTCATTTTTATTCAAATATATGGTCTCTGGTAGCCTAATCATGCTCCAGTGGATAGTCATGTTCTCACAAGTATATGGTCTGCACAAATGACTCAATGAATTAGAAAACTGTTGTAAGGAGGCTGCTTGTTCATTTCCCACCCAGACTCCCAAAATAATCACACAGAAACTGTATTAATTAAATCACTGCTTGGCCCATTAGCTCTACCTTTTTATTGGCTAACTCTTACATCTTATTTAACCCATCTCCATTAATCTGTGCATCACCACGAGGTCATGGCCTTACAGCAGTTTCAGCACATCTGTCTTCAGTGGTGGATCCATGACTTCTCCCTAACTCCTCCTCCTTTCTCCCAGCATTTAGTTTAGTTTTCCCTATCCACCTCTATTCCCTCCCTGCTCAGGCCCAAAACACTTTTTTTTAAATTAACCAATGGTAATCACAGCATACAGAGGGGAATCCCACATCAGAAAAAAATAGTAACAAAATATCAATATTTAAATAAATAATAGTCAAGTTATTTCAAAGTATCAGTCAAGGAATGTTTGAACTTCGAAACATGGAAAATTGGCTCTACACATGACACTGTTAAAACACATGATTTTCAAATGCTTGGGAATTCCATTTAGAAAATTGTTACCTTTGTAGTTTCCTCAATGTTTCCCCCAAATTCAAGAAGACTGGTGGCAATAATAGCAATCTCTGGCCTGTTTACATACACTGCCTGATGTAATGCTGTTTCTCCCTTAGAATCTTTAATATTGGGATCTGCTTCGTTATCAAGGAGGACAGAAACAATCTTTGTCTCCCAGCTTTGTACAGCCTGTGGATATTGTAACAAGGGAAACCTTATCCATACAAAGAATTCAACATAAACATTCCCCTAATTTACCCTGTCACCATGATTAATATTTAAGTGACATTAATTTTACTTTCATTTTAACCATTTACATAAAATTCATTCCTGAAATTGAAGACTTTGAACTACCTTCATTAGTGGTGTGCACTTTTGATCATCAAGTGCATTTACGTTGCATTTATTATGTAAAAGGAAATTAACCAGATGCAGATGCCCATAAAAGCAGGCAAAATGGAGTGCAGTTCTGTGGAAATGAGAGATATTTTTAGTGAAACTGTAGGGCATTATGTCAACATACACAGTCACTTACATACTTGCAATTATATAGCGTTTAACTCCTCTGACCCATAAACCAATATTTATTTTTTCTAAAATTATATTTATTTGCTCTTATTATTTACTATATTAGAAAAATTCACAATATAAAACTTTTATAGCAGTGTGAATAAAATCCACAGCTCCTGCAGCTAGGCAGCCAAGAGCAGCCTATTGGAACAGAAAGAACTGACTATTGGGTTGAAACTTCTGTCTGTTCTAGGCTGCCTTACCAACCAACTACTTCTTCACGTTTCGGTGTTGTGATTTCCTTGTCTATAAACTGGGTGTTAAAAGCATGTCTCTCTTATCAAATTAGGATAAAAAATAAAAATCTTTGCAATGACTCAGAAAATATTCTTGAACAGCTAAACGTCTGCTATTTAAATTATTAATGTTAACTCTGTAATAAAAACATTCCAAGTCAATGTTAGTTCCATTATATCTATTTTGCAATTATATTAAGGACTACATACTTCATACAGTCTAAGATAATATCTTCAAAATTTGAAACATGGTCTACTTTAAATTTATGCTCCTGCTGCATCAGCCTGCAGGTAGCTAGGGTTGTAGATATGACACAGCTTAAGATTATCTTTGCTCAAATTTTAATTCATTTAAAATTGGAAAATCATTTACAATTCATATTGTAAAACCATCGCCAATACTAGAAGGCAATTCTTAATACACAAGTAGAGTGTCATCTTGCAATCCATGGTGTCTTAAACTAAGTGAGAATGTGACAGAGATGCACAGCATTCCTAGTCTTTACACTAGGTTCAAAAATGCTAGCTGTGAAATTACTATGGATAATTAACAGCAGGAATCCAGGTGCACAAGAGGCTTTGCTTTAAGTTTTAAGGAATTTAAGCCAAAGGAAACTTGGGGTTTAAATAAGTAAGTGGGACTCATTCTTGACAATAGTTAGATTCACTATATATATGTAAACCAGATATTTGCTATGCCTAATGTTGGCGTCTAATAGCAAATTTCACAAGGGAGATTTAGGATACCTTCAGTTGGACTCACATTGGATAAGCAAGATGAGTTTGTTGCTTTGTAAGTTATGAAACTCCCAACAAGCTTTGTTGGCCTCTACCAAGAGTAACAAAGGCTGTCAGAAGTAACTTGCAGATAACCTGGAGCTTGTGAGAAAATGGTGCTATGAAAACTCTGGCTGTATGCAAGAAATTCATCAGTATGGCTATAGGAACTGGCCTTTTCAGGCTCCCTCTCCTCAGCTGCCCAAGGAACTAACTGGGGGCGTCTCCCTGGAAACCTGGGAACCCCTCTAGGGTCAAGTCTCTTGACAACCCTCAGGTAGCTCCTTAAATTAAGATATATGCTTCCCTGCTCCCATATCCACCCTTCCTATATCCCAAGCACCCCATTCCTCCGAGCTCCCCCCGTTCTCCCCTTCACACTTTTTTCTCCCCATCTTCCCTTGGCCCAGTCTTGCCCAACCCTCAAGTTCCTAATTTTGCCTGGCGATCGTGTCTACTTCCAATATCCAGGAGGATTACTATATCTTTTAATGGGAGATCACCAACTCCAGTTGGAATGGGACTGATGGATCATGCGACCAAACCTGTCTCTCTGAATGTGGCCAACAGCGGGGGCTGACTGAGAAGCAAAGGACAATGGCTCTGGGCTCTGATTCTTCTGCATGGACGGGCTCTGTGGGAGCCTTCTCAGCTTGGTCGATCACCTTCTTGGACCTGGGGGGAGTTGGGAGGACCTTGGTCTTAGCATAGAGTGGGGAACCCTGATGGCTCCTTGGCCTTGAGAGGGAGGGAGGGGAGGTATGGGTGGAGGGGAGGGGAGGGAAGGGGGAGAAGGAGGGGAGGGAAGGGGGAGGAGGAGGGGAGGGAGGGGGAAGGAGGAGGGAAGGAGATGGAAATTTTTAAATATAAAAAAAATAAACCATGAGGAAAAAAAAAAAACAAGATGGCTGGAAGAAAGGCAAAAAAAAAAAAAAAAAGAAGCCCTGAATAACCCCTCAGAACGATATGAACTGAAGCTTAGAAGTAAGAAATATGAGGCATCTATGGAGATGTGAGAATGGCGTCCCTAGAACACCAGTGATGAAAAAAGGAAAAGGAAAGGGAGCAGCACAAAGCCATCTTTCAAATGAGCAAAAAATATGTCAGTACTCATTAATATAAATTCATATTGGATTTTATATGTACACGTTTAGGTGAAAGAAGATCTAAGCATTACAGCTCAGATGGAAAGGTATCCTGGCAGTAGGGAGTAAAGAAATATCACAAAGTCAAATTGTACAACAAAGTCACATAAGAGATTTATTGGGAGGAAAACAAGAACCAGGAGGGTGGTCTGGCAAGAAACAGCAAAGGAATGAGCAAAAGGCAGGGATTATACTGTTTCTTGAGGAGGGAAGGTAGAACTTTTCAGGGAGAAGATTTCCAGGGTGGGGATTGGTGGGATTTTAAGTGCAGAGACTGGGCATTTTACTCTGTATGGTGAGGGCACGGTCCAGCCCTCAGGGAAGTTATAGTGTTCTATGAGTGGAACCTGGCAGTTGAAGGTCCTCAGTGGAGGGGCCTGGCTGCTCATGTGTTTTGAGGGACTTACAGATGACATATTATGAGGAACATTACCTAAATACCACACTTTCTCCAATTTTATAGCATTGTTTATTGTGTACATTGAAGTTAAATCACATGTCTTTGTATTTTGTTATGTTATTCTATTGCATGGTCAATAAAATACTCTATGGGGGCATTATGGGTGGATTATAAACCTGCTGGAGATTTGGTCTTGTGCTTTACCAGCTCCAGATGATGATTTGGACACTGGATCTCAGGATCTTAGGTGCCACGGGGACTGCAGCACAGAGAGCATAACTGGGAATTCTCCACGCTGATTGTCCGCGATGGAGCTAGGGAAGGTGGATTCTCCCGTCACCCAATTTCCTCAAGGCCTCTCATGCTTAGCTTCCAAGCGTTCTTACCGGTTCCTTTCATCCTTGTCATTGACGTGAAACTTCTTCTTAGAGAGAAGGCGCAGCACCACCTTGCTCCGTCCTTCACAAACCGCTTCATGGAATTTATTCTCTGGGTCATAAGGCTCTGCGTACCTATCCTCCGTGCGACAGTCACAACAGGACAAGCTCCCCTTTCCAACGCTTGGGCCATCACAAAACCCCAAAGGGGTTTTTGGCTCTTTCTTAAAGCTGAAGAGCTTCCTCAACGTGGAGAACATCACTGCAGCTACCTTTTTGCCAGATCAACACTAATAACTTTAAATACTTTTTTTCCCCCACTGGTCGTCTAACAACTAGAGCCTAACTCTGTGAATCCCAGAAGTCGTAAGATCTGGTTTCACCAAACAGAAGCTGACAGTTACTAACAGCCATTGCTAAGCCACACTGATAAACAAAAGCATGTCTGCACTTCCTCGAGGATAACTGACAGCTCAGAACAAATAGTGCTCACTGCGCATGTGCAGTGTAAACATGTAAGTCTATATTTATCCTGAAAATTCTTTGTCTCTTCCTCAAAGCTGAAGGATTCCTTTATTTCCTACAGTAATCTTGCTTGGCAGTTTGTTTGGGGAACATAATTCTTCATTCTAAAATCTTTTTTTTCACTAGGTGGTCATGGGTGGGAGTTGCCTTACCATGAAAATGCAGCTTCTCTTTAAGCTTCTCTCTGTGCGCTTTTGGTTTTGTGTCCATGAACTTTTTAGTGCTGTGAAGAGATTTAAAGTTAAACTATTTGTGAGCCCAGGAGTGGTGCCGAGTGAGTTTAACATGATTATAACGCAATAAAGAGATGTCATTTCCAGCCATGGCTGTTATGGTTCCAATTCTCTTCATTTTAGCAGGGTCCACATATTTCCCTTAAAGTTGGGACCTTCTGTTTTTATTTATTTATATTATTTAAATATATAATTTATATTTATAGAACTTGTTTTCTATGCCCTCAGTGTCTCCACAATATTCTCAATAGCATCTCTTTAAATTTGGTCTCTGCAGGGCTTTGAATGAGAATGGCCCGTACATCTTCACATACTTGAAGATGTCGTTCCAGGTGGTGGTGCGATTTGGAGATGGAGCCTTGGTAGAGGACATCTATCCCTAGAGGCAGGTCTTGACTGTCTAGTCTCTGCCCACTATTTGCCCTCTGCTTCCTGACTGTGGCTGAGATAGGATCTCTAAGCTTCCTTTTCTTGCTACCATGCCTGCCACTTGCTGTTACTCTCTCCACCATAGAGCAGCAATGAACGTGACTAAGAAGGCAAGAATGAGTAAATGGTCTGGATGGGAAGGTCATGGGAAATTCACTGGACCAGATTCTGGAGAAGGAAGTGGGAGGCTGGGCTGTGTAGACTTTTTGGTTATTTTGCATTGCATAACCAATTAGAGGGATTATCCATGGAAAAGACTAAATCTTCCTCTTTCAGTAGTCATTAGTTATCTATCGTTCAGTATTTTTTTAGCTTTAAAATATTCATTCTTTAGAATTATGTATTTTGTTAACATTGACAATAGTATTGCTTTTCAAAAATTCATACAAGATACTTTGATCATGCTTTTCCCTTCCCCCAATTATCCTGGATCCTTCCTCTACCTACCCCACCCATCATTATGTTTTCCTTCTCGATTTTTTTAAAATAGCACAAAACAAATATCTAAAAAATTAGACAAAATGACAAAATGCAAAAACACAAAGTCTCCACCTCACACACATGCAAAAAAAAACCCTTGAATTATTTTTTGTTGTCCAAATGGACTTAGACATTGGACTTTATTATACCAGTGGCTCTCCATTAGAGAAAACAGACGTTCCCTTTCTTGCAGGTCTAAATCATACATACCTTCTCTGTAAGAGATGGGAATCTGTGTGCACTTGATCCCTCAGTACTAGAGCCCATGTAGCTTGAACCTGTGCAAGTGTTGTGTGTTTTGTCACAGTCTCTGCAAGTTAATTTGTGAATCAGTCCCATTGTGCCTAGAAGACACTTTTCTATATTGTTTTCATTTGACAAAAATATTTGTATTTTAAATTTTGTCATGAGTGAATATATTCTTTTTTATGTGCCAAAATTCTCATTGTAGGATATATATAACACATTAATAATAAGTTAGATATAGGGAGATTTTCACTCCATGAGAGGTTACCACATTGGTCATATGCAGTTACATGATGGATGAAGAAATGAAACACCATTGTTTTCCATGACAGAGGTTTGTGTATGAAGCATTCTGTACCTACAATAAAAGCACACACGTACTATTGCATTTTTAAATCTTATTGTGTGTGGACAAAAGCATGCAAGAACTTTTTTGAAATGAGGCACATAAAACGTTGGAAAAAACCCCATCCAGTAATAAAGTGTTGTCTGATGCATGGTTCTTATAGAATGGATTTTATTTTGTAAACACATATTTACTACTGCACACTATCTATCCACTTTCAATATACGAGGTGCATATCAGAGCATTTAAATTATATAGCTGGATGAGAATGTGACTACTTCCTCCAATCCACAATGAAAGTTTTTAGTATCAATCTTTCTTCTGAAACAAACAATTTCTCTTTTACAAGCACATATTTCCTCTGGTTCTGTTAAGTATGCATGTGTTGTGGACAAGTCCTTTGATGCATTTATGTAATTCCATTATATATATATATAGAAGAAAGTAAGAACTATTCATTTGTTTTGAGAAAATTATACTTGAGTATCTTTTATCTAGAATAAAGAGATCTATTTTCCAACCTCATAACCCTTACATGATTATCAACCAAATGTAGTATTGAAAGAATACTTAAAGATGCTTACTCAACAGAATTTGTAAAGATGTGGCATTCTTTCAGTCCATGAATACAGTCTATGCTGAATAGTTCATCTGTGTTTTACTTCAGAGGTAGATAAGCTCTATTTTGCATTATAGGTCTATATGCATTTTATTGTATACAGCTTATTAGAGAATGTGTAAAATGCAGTTATTACAGCAGTGGAAAAGAATGTCTGTCCTGTCCCATTCCATTAGTCAAGTTTCATATGATGCTTCACTAATCTATGAGAAACAGACTCTTCTTATGAATGCACACTCCTTATAGCTCATTTGGATTATTTGGGTTGATGAGGAGAAAAATATGTTCCTGAAATGCAGAAACAGAGATGAAGGAAATTATAGAACTTTCCATTTCACAGGAGAAATTTTATGTTTCACCTTAAAGGATAAAAGTTTATATATACGAACAATATGGAGCTAGTTATGCAATTATAAAATTAATCTAGAAGTGTTTACAAATTAAAAAAATCCCAGTATAGACATCTAGAATACAATTCCTACACCTATATGACTCAGGGAACAATGCTGGAAAGGAGGTGGAAAGATTGTTGTTTAGAGTACCAGGAAGTTAGCTAAAAGGTGGTGTCTTCCAGCTGTGACAGGAAGGATAGACCCATGAAATCTCAACAATATGGTTACTTAAACATGCCATGAGCAATTGAAACATTTGTTGATATGGTAGTACTTATGGGGAAAATCTCATGGGGGTGCTCATTTCTAGATGAATAGCTACAAGGAATTAATGACCACTAGGAGAGAGAATTAGTCTTTCCCAGATATGAACACCCTGACAGTTTATCCAATACCATATTATTTAGTTCTAAAAAAGGATACATATAAGCAATAAAAAAGAACCCAGTAAATTTCACAAAGACACACAGATACACACAGACACACAGACACAGACCACACACACACACACACACACACACACACACACACACACACAAATGTAACTGAGTGCTGCAGTTCTCTGGTTCCATAGGTAGGGGCTGGCAATCCTATAATAGTAACTGGTTAAAAGTCTGGTTAGAAATCTTTTGGATCTGTTAGAGAACAAATCTAGACAAGAAGTGTATGACGCAGGGCACAATTAATAGGATTAAGCAAAAGAAGAGGAGATGGGGTAGGAAGTATAGCATCCAGTCCATATTTGATTATCAGTAATCCACTGGCCAGGGTATCAAGTTGTTTATGTTTTTGAAGATCCATCTAGAGTTGTTGGATTTTGTCTCTTATACTTAATTGGTTAAAATAGACACAAAATTCCTCCCTGAGGAAGAGGCAAAGAACACTTCTCTCTGTCATTAATAAATCTAATTCTCTCTGCTTTTGAAGTACTACAGCAGCCAATGAGTGTATTTAATTCTGAAGAGTAAGGATAGTCTGAGCCAGTTATTGGGAATACTGGATGAATTTCCAGGAAAGCTGAATATAAATAGCTAGGGAATTAGTCAGTTCTACTGCAGTGGCCAGTTATGACCAGGGCTGCTAGAAAGGGTATCAACTGAATTGCTCAATTGTTGTGTTGTGTTGCTGGGAACCTAGTGATGGCAAGGGTTCGTCACTGGGCACAACCCCTAATTTTAGAAAACAAAAAGGGACACCAGGGCATAAACCCCAGAACACCTAGTAGGTAGGCAATAATAAAATTGAGTGCCACAGAGAATCGTGGCATTATGAATGTTTGAACATAGGGGCTGGGTGGTAGAACTAAGGGTTATGTTATTATTACAGTGTGAGGAATCCACAGTGCCCACAAGATGTTTTATTTTTCCACTTGATAGCTAGCAGGAGCTGAGTGGGAGAACAGGAAGTGCAGAGAAAAGGCTTGGAGTGGAGGTGAGAGAAAGCTTGAACATAGAGTGTCTCTTTTTATTTCCCAGATTTGTCACAGTAGTTGCAAAAGTTCCAAATAATGTTGAGATCTGGGGTGATGTTATGCAGCCATTTAGACTGATTATCAAAGGGGTATTGTGGCCAAATTTGAGAGAAGCATTCTAGAAGAGAATGGGAGGATATGAAAGATGCCGCTCCCATGGATGAGAGAAGAAATATGTCACTGCAGCCTTTAGTCATGGGCATCACCCAAGTCTCAGAGAGGGCTGGATGAAGGCCAAGCTATTCAGTGGGCCATTACTATGCTCAAAGGAGGTCAGGGGCTTACCCTGGTTAACCCAGCAGAAAGAGTTAATGCCTGGTCCCATGGGCTTTTTGAAATGTGAGAAGGTGAAAATGAAAACTGAGCTGTAGGAAGAGGGGTCTCATCCACAGGAAAGGATTGGGGAACACAGTCACAAAAGGCACAAGGCCTAAGGAGCTGTGGGATTATGGGCTGTTACAGGGGCGAAGACAGGAGAAGAGGGCAGGAAGGAGTGAAGCCCATTTTAGAATAATTCGGTAAATTTAAAATAGCAAGTTTCTCATTTAGTAATTTAAAGGCATGACTTGTTTCAAGTTATTTTGCTAACACAAAAAAGCTATGTAAACAGACCTGCCCAAAGATCTCATGCCAGCTCTAAGCATATTTAAGTCACAAAGCTAACAATCTCATTGAGAAATAGAGCAGGTAGTGTTTCATTAATATGCAGGGTGAGTCAAATTCACTTTGAAAAATGGCCAATGTGGGTATTTTTCTAACTCTTACCATTATTTCAGGTGTCCCCTTCCTGCCTTGTACAACTAACCACAGATGTCTTATCATTTGCTAAGGCTCAGGGACAGAGCATCACTCAAGGACAGAAACTAAAGATTCTCTTTAATACATCATTTAATACAGTACACTACCAAAAACCAACACATCAACTTGATGTGAATCAGCAATTTCTAGTACAGATGTATTTGTGATTTGTGATTGGTTACAGATTCCCTTCTATGTCCCTGAGAGTGCAAACCATATCCTGTTCTGCACGCTTGAATTATAAATGTCTTATGTAAGGGGACAGTTTACATTGCTTATGGTGTAGCTCTTGCCACATTAACTTTTTGAGCAGGTTAAGGATATTATAATAAGTTGTATGAAGGTAATTTTGCTTGCAATGATTCCTTCCAGTTTTCAGATCTAAGGTTTAATTCAATTATTTTTACCTCATGCCTTAATTTTCTAATATACAAGCTGAGGCAAGTAACTGCCTGAAGTGGAACTCATGTTTAAATTGTCTTTACATTGACACCATCTCCTAAGTTATCAAGATAATATCCACAAACTTTAAAAAATAATAAATAAATGAATATTTTTATATTTTATGCAACTGCAATACACTGTGGCATTCGAATTTGACATGTTATTAAAACTAAGCACGATGAACTAAATACTTGTCAAAAAACAAACCCAAAATGTTGAGTCCTGAGAATGATTAATTACAAGAAAAACATAAACAATTAATTTTATATCTAAATCTAATAGCAATATAAAATACTGGAAAAGAAGCTATTATAAAGAGCCAAAGAAAAGACCATTCTTATAGCAATGGCACACCTTTTCTCTGTTTTCTGTACAGGGATAAAAGCTGTGGGTAGGGGCAGTTTTTATAGTGCAGATTCCTTCAGCTGGGGATCAGAACAGTTCTTGGGGTAGCAGTTTAAAGAACCACTGGTTTGTGGGGTGCTATTCTGGTGCAGAGAGGGAGTCTCTGCTCTCGGCATTGTGCAGTGTTTCTCATCGTATCTGTCGGAGGGAACTCCTGGCATCACTGGAACACTGTCTCCACTGTAGTTCCCAGTTCCCCAAAGATATGGTGGGATGACAGATGCTGTTAGAATCCTGTGTGAGGAACATCAGCTAGTCGAGCTACATACCTGTATTTATGTCCTTTTGATGGAACTATAATGCCAGTTAGTACCTGCAGGTTTACACTAGCACAGTAACAGCAACACTCCAAAAGTTGTAACAATATAATAGTAATCTATGCTCAGATTCAAGAGGTCAAGTAGTTTACAAGATTCCTTGAAACTAAAAATTGTATTAAAAAACAAATTTCTAAAAACATTTGTAACATTTTACTTAAAAACCTTAATGTTTCCAAAAGAAAAAGGTGAATGTTTTATTGGTGATGTTGTTTTAATATGGATCACAGATACAGTTAATAGAAGTATCCACAGTACTTCAATTACAAGGGACTGTTTGGTTTATTAATCTTAGTTTTTTGAATACTAAACCAGTTAGCTAATGTGGCCTCTACAGTAGTTTATTCTAAGACTTTTAACGGAATAAGAGAGTTTAATTTATACTGAATTATGCATTAAATACATAAAAAGGCTTATATTAAATAATGATGACAAGAGTAAAATAATCTTATCCCACACATTTTTCTGTAAAGAGAAGTAGTCTAAGATGAGAAAATATACAAGTTTAGGTTCTCTGGGGTTGTGGATTGTAGGCTTTTTTTTTCTTTGTCTTATATCTAAAAGCCACTTATGAGTGAGTAAGTATTATATTTGTCTTTCTGGGTCTATCTAGTTTCTTCATACAGTGAAGATATAGCTAGAACAGAAATTATCAAAGACAGGAAATAACATTGGGAATTACATCAGGAATAACATCATGCCTAGCCCTACCACTTAATCACCTACAACTTTTATTTTCTTGACCAAGAAAAAGTCCCCTTAAGTTCTTTATGAATAAAGGTAAAACATGTACAGATTAAATGGCACTTCAAATACCTGTTACATCAGAAAGACGGCAAAGTATAGGAGCTGGGGAAAGTGGGGCACCAACTGCTTCCTACATCACCAGATAGACATTTACAGAAGTGCCTCTCTCTGCACCATGGCTCCCCAGACTTTTCTGGGTGCCAAGGGGGCAGGCATGTCACTAGCTAATCTATAATAATGAGTTCCAATACAGTCCAGATCCAGAATGTCACTAGTATTATAAGAAATCCCTGTTGAGGTTTCTCTAAACTTAGAGAAACAATACTATTAAGTACAGAAAGAAGTGATCCAGAAGCAGTTAGTATCAAAAGAAAATAGTGCATCCATACACTTCAGGGTATCAGATTGGAAAACATTTTGACTACCTCTCTTTGTTAAGTATCTTCCCACTCGTTTAATTTTTTCAAATTATTCTAGAAAAATGCCAATAAACTTCCAACAGATTTTAGATAATGTTAAATGATTAAATGATTTTATTACTACAGCAACATATACAACTAAGCTGAAAAATTAAACAGAAAAAACAAAATTCAGTATTGCTAAATAATACTTATTTACTACATAGAAAATTTCTCAATTCTTATTTCAAATATTAAAAAATAAGAAAACAAAAATTATAGGCCTCTATGACTCTAGCTATAGACCTACTGGTTCAGTTAAGGGGCACATATGACTGATAGAGTGTGAAATGACTGACAATCACCCACTGTCCAGACAGCAGGTGTCTTATAAGTGTTATAATGAAGCAGAATGGTAAAGTAATAATTTAATGGATGGAGAACCATAAGCTGACATAGAAGTAGACACCCGAAACAGTATTGAATGAGAAAGATGGGCTAAAACAATAAGCAGTCTAATTATTGGTGATAATACAAACTATCTGATTTTTATTTTTTAAAAAAAGAAAACAATCTTTTTAAATTTTACATATCTTTTTTTTTCTCTCATGGTTTATTTTTTTTATATTTAAAAATTTCCATCTCCTTCCCTCCTCCCCCTCCCTCCCCTCCTCCTCCCCCTTCCCTCCCCTCCTTCTCCCCCTTCCCTCCCCTCCCCTCCACCCATACCTCCCCTCCCTCCCTCTCAAGGCCAAGGAGCCATCAGGGTTCCCCACTCTATGCTAAGACCAAGGTCCTCCCAACTCCCCCCAGGTCCAGGAAGGTGATCGACCAAGCTGAGAAGGCTCCCACAGAGCCCGTCCATGCAGAAGAATCAGAGCCCAGAGCCATTGTCCTTTGCTTCTCAGTCAGCCCCCGCTGTTGGCCACATTCAGAGAGACGGATTTGGTCGCATGATCCATCAGTCCCATTCCAACTGGAGTTGGTGATCTCCCATTAGTTCTGTCCCACCGTCTCCATGAGTGAACGCACCCCTCTCGTTCCTGACTTTCTCCCTCATGTTCTCGCTCCTTCTGCTCCTCATCGGGACCTTGGGAGCTCAGTCCAGTGCTCCAATGTGGGGCTCAGTCACCTTCCCCATCTGTCACCAGCTGGAGGTTCCCTCACGGTCCTGACTTTCTTTCTCATGTTCTCTCTCCTTCTGCTCCTCATCAGGACCTTGGGAGCTCAGTCCGGTGCTCCAATGTGGGGCTCTGTCATTTTCTTCATCTATCGTCAGGTGGAGGTTCTATGGTGATATGCAAGAAATTCATCAGTATGGCTATAGGAACTGGCCTTTTCAGGCTCCCTCTCCTCAGCTGCCCAAGGAACTAACTGGGGGCGTCTCCCTGGAAACCTGGGAACCCCTCTAGGGTCAAGTCTCTTGACAACCCTCAGGTAGCTCCTTAAATTAAGATATATGCTTCCCTGCTCCCATATCCACCATTCCTATATCCCAAGCACCCCATTCCGAGCTCCCCCCGTTCTCCCCTTCACACTTTTCTCTCCCCATCTTCCCTTGGCCCAGTCTTGCCCAACCCTCAAGTTCCCAATTTTGCCTGGCGATCGTGTCTACTTCCAATATCCAGGAGGATTACTATATCTTTTTTTGGGAGTTCACCTTCTTATTATCTTCTCAAGGATCCCAAATTTATAGGCTCGATGTCCTTTAATTATGGCTAGAAACCGATTATGAGTGAGTACATCCCATGTTCATCTTTTTGGGTCTGGGTTACCTCACTCAGAATAGTGTTTTCTATTTCCATCCATTTGCCTGCAAAATTCAAGATGTCATTGTTTTTTACCGCTGAGTAGTATTCTAGCATGTATATATTCCACAGTTTCTTCATCCATTCTTCCACTGAAGGGCATCTAGGTTGTTTCCAGGATCTGGCTATTACAAATAATGCTGCTATGAACATAGATGAGCATATGCTTTTGTTGTATGATTGGGCATCTCTTGGGTAGATCCCCAATAGTGGAATTGCTGGGTCCTGGGGTAGGTTGATCCCGAATTTCCTGAGAAACCGCCACACTGCTTTCCAAAGTGGTTGCACAAGTTTGCATTCCCACCAGCAATGGATGAGTGTACCCCTTACCCCACAACCTCTCCAGCAAAGGTTTCAATCCCAGTTCCCACTCCCTCTTCTCCTCCCATTCCCTCCATCTTCCCCCCAACACCATTCCACAACTACTCCCCAGAGAGCACAAGGCACATTGTTCCAAGGAAGGACAAAGGCCCTCCCTACAATATCCAGGTTGAGCAAGGTATCCATCCAAAGGGAACGGGTTCCCAAAAGATAGTACAAACAGTAGAGAAAAATTCCTGTGCCATTGCCAGTGGCCCCGCAGTCTCTCCCAGGCATACAACTGTCACCCACATTAGGGGGGTCTAGCTTGGTTCTATGCTGGTTCCTTCCCTGTCGGGCTGGAGTTAGTGAGCTCCCATTAGCTCAGGTAAGCTGTTCCAGTGGGTGTACCCATCATGGTCTTGACTTCTTTGCTCATATTCTGACTCCTCCCACTCTTCAACTGGACTTTGGGAGCTCTGCTGAAGGTCTCTGCCTCTGTTTCCATCAGTTGTTGGATAGAGGTTCCATGGGGACATTTAAGATATTCATCAGTCTGACTACATGGCAAGGCCAGATCAGGCACCCTCTCCTCTGTTACTTAGGGTCTTATCTTGAGTCATCTTGTGGATTCCTGGTAATTTCTATAGTGCCACATTTCTTGCCAGCCCCACAATGGCACCCTCAGTCAAAATATCTCTTTCCTTCATAGAATGTGCTAGACCAGCCAGGGATAAACAGTGAAATTCTGTCCAGGGGCAGAGAAAAAAAGAATACCTAAAGCTAGGCGTGGCAGCACAAAACTAATCCTAGAATTGGGAAAGGAAGGAGTATTTGGAGTTCAGGGTCATTCTCAGATACACAGTGAGGTTTGAGACCAACCTGGACTATGTGAGACCCTATCTCAAAAAGATAAATGACTAAAGGCCCATACATTACAGCTGCTTGGTAGGAGGAGGGAGGATCACAAGTAAATGGCCTGCCTGGGATACAGAGTGAGTTCAGACCCAACCTGGACAACTTAAAAAGACTGTGTCTCAAAATAAAAAAAAATGTGCTGGGCAGTGATGGTGCACACCTCTAATCTCAACACTCAAGAGTCAGAGGCAGGCAGGTCTGTGAGTTTGAGGCCAGCCTGGTATACAGATGGAGTTCCCAAGGGTGATAACTCAAGAAGCTGCCTCCCTGCAGCTGTCTGCAGGGGCCACAGGCAGCTAGGCTTCACCTATCACTGCTGGTGTAATCCTAAGGGAAGGAGTCTTGGGGACCCTGCAATCTTACTTACAAACCTTGGTTACTGTCTGTATGTTTTCTTTTCTTTTTTTCAAGACAGAGTTTCTCTGAGTAGTCCTGGCTGGCCTGAAACTCAGAGATCCACCTGCCTCTACCTCCCGAATGCGGAAATTAAAAGAGAGCAACACCACTGCCCGACTTACTTTCTATATATTAAGAGCCTCTTTACATCATTTAAGAAAATGCTTCAATTCTGATGACACATCTATACAATACAGACTATATAGGGGCTACACAACTGAATCAAAACAAAACAGCTAACCAATAATGGTATTCTCCATAACCATATTAAATATTTCAAAGCATGTAAACAATAAGTGCTTTCTGAAACAAGTGAAGTCTTGATAACTGCCCAAGCTGATCTCCAACATGCTGCAATTCTCCAGCCTCAGGCTTCCAACTGTGGATGTGGGACATCTCACTCAGCAAGCAACATTATTTTCAGTTTCAAAACAAAACCCCAATGTATTCTGAAAAAAAAAAACTGCAGGGGAGAAATCCTACTCCTTAGACAACATCTTATACAATACAAGACTTGCTGTGTTTGATATGAGCCATGAAAACAGTCTATCCCATCAAATAGTGAGTAATTAGCCTAAACTGTGGGAGCACCCCCTCGAGTGAAAAGGCAGTACTTACAAGGGCTCCTTGCATCCCAACTATTCAGAGAGAGGTCTTCCTGGAATGAGGCTAAGAGCTGGTGAGTAGATCTCCCGCAGACAGGTCTCCATCCACCAAGGTGACAAGAAGGAATATGTGCCCATGACAAACGTTAAAAATGGTATTCCTCTATTACCTCCCATCCCAGCTGAGCCAGTCCAAGTCCTTCCAGTCCTGGCTAGGCTACCCAAGTCCTATCCTCAAACCCCTATGGCATCCTGGGCTCCAGGGCATCTTCTCCTCATTCCCCTACACACACACACACACACACACACACACACACACACACACGCGCGCACAGCATCCCCAACACTGATTTACAGCATCTCCAGCCCAGCCCAGCCCTCTCTCTGCCACCGCTCACCACCGGAATTCTTGCCCCTCACCGTCAGCAGCTCCCTGGACACCGAGACCTGTGAGCAGACCCCAAAAGAAGAGGAAGATGTGGGATCAGACCAGACACGCCTTAGCCTTGGAACTCCTTACTAACCAAACAGCTGGAAAGAAATGAACCCGGATAAAGGAATGCATGAGAAGGGGGGCGGGGCAAAGGCCGCTAGTGGAGGGAACCGGAAGTGGGCGGTGACATTGAGGAGTGGGGCTGGAACTCGTGCAGGGTGCACGGCTGAGCCCTGGCGGGGCGGGACCAGAGGCAGGGGTAGGGTAGGACACAGAGTGAGCTGAGCTTTGTTGAAGCTCGCCTGGGGGCCTATTCCACCCCTGCAAGAGTCCAAGTCTCCAGTGTTAGTGTTGGAAAAGAATCCCCACCAGGCTTAGTTTAGCCAAACAAATTCAAGATGAAAAATATTCTGTAAGGCTTTTGTGATTTTAATTTTGTTCTTGTTTGGGGAAGTTTCTGCGGCAAACTTGCTTTAGTCTCCCAAATGCCAGAATTGTAGGTGGGAGCCACCACACCCAATTTCTCTAGCAAGTTGTGTGTGTGTGTGTGTGTGTGTGTGTGTGTGTGTAATCCACTTTTTAAAAGATGAGGTGTTGCCGGTTGCTGGGCAGTGGACATAGACACCTCGAGTCCCAGCTCTCAGGGGGCAGAAGCAGGCAGATCTCTGTGACTTCAGGCCAGCCTGGTTGTCACAAGCACTTACCTTTCAGTAGAAAGGGAGGAATTAGGTTTCCGTACACTGTGGTTAATTCATGTGTTCAACATTAAATCAGCACACACATACACATCAGTAGAATCAGATGGACATGGAATACCCAGTATACCTATTATGACGCAGTGATAAGGTGATCGGCCTTGGATGTCGTCTTCTTTCTTCTTTTTTTTATTTGTTTGGTGGTTGGGGCTGGATGGGGAGGGAGGGGGGGTGGGAGGGGAGGGAGGGAGAGGAGGGAGGGAGGGAAGGAGGAGGGGAGGAGAGGAGGAGGAGGAGGAGGAGGAGGAGGAGGAGGGAGGGGAGGAGGGGAGGAGGAGGAGGGAGGAGATAGAAGGAGAGGAAGAGACGAGACAGAAGACGAGAAGAAGAAGAAGAAAGAAGTAAGAAGGAACGAAAGAAAGAAGGAGAAGAAGATGAGGCTTCGCAGGGCAAGGAGACCGTCACTGAAGACCTACATCCTACTAATAATCTCCTTCTTCCTCCTCCTCCTCCTCCTCCTCCTACTTCTTCTTCTTCTTCTTCTTTTTCTTCTTCTCTCTGTGGGATCTTTGATTAGCCAAGACAAAATGGGGTCGGGTGGTTCTTGCTTCAGGATCTGGCAGAGGAGAAGGTTCATTGTTACTGCATCCAGAGGCTTCTCTCTGCTTCGTTCTGGGTCATAGCTTTATCCTTCCATTTCTTCTTATCATTACCTTCCCATCATGGGTTATCACACCACACTCCTTTTAGGGTTTATCTCTGCACTGCACTCCAGACGCTTACATCATGGCTTCTGCTTACATGCCCCTTACTCTGGTCTACAGAGAGTTCCAGGATAGCTAACGTATTACACAGAGAAACCCTGTCTCAAGAAAACAAAAAAGAAAAACTAAAAGTATGAGGCGTTACTAACATTCCTTAAGAATATTGCTTTCTATGAATTTCTATGATTTTTTCTATTATCAGCATATTAATTATCACATTTTATAGTCATGGTTTTGTTGATTTTGAGGAGTACAGATATTTGAATTTTATCCTAAGACATTTCAGATATAGACACAAATAACTTCAGTTAAGAGAAGTATTACTATAATAGGATTCTGCTTTGCTTGTGATATCTTTGTTTCTTTTTAGTGATGTCAATGTGATACAATACAATCTACTTTAAATACTGTGCAGTAGTCATGATCTTAATACTTTAGCCTTAATTTGTGACCTGTAAAGCACACTTTTAGCAGCACAAGTTATTGCTGAATATTTAATTGAAAATAAAACTTTAGTTTAATAAAGCAATGTGTATTTTCTTTTCTCATGTTTGTTATTTTATTTGTATGATCTTGTAATGTGACAGAACTATGTGCTTCATTTTGTAGAAAAGAAAATTGTGGTTCAGATATGATATATTTCTGTGAACAATTTTAGAAGAGAGAGAGTGGAGAAGTGTTTTTCTGGCTTCTCTCCACCCCGAGCACTGAGAAGCTACTACAGCTATAGTGTGAAATCCCAGCCACTGCTCAAGTTGGCAGCAGGAGCAGTCTTGTCTGTGCTGCCATAGATTTTAAGCATGCAGAACGCAAGTGTTCTAGATCCATTCCTGATGCTATGATAAATCACTTTGAACTTTGAGGAGGAAAGTGTCTGTTTGGCTTTACTTCCACATCTTCATCCAAAATTAAGGACACATATGACAAGAATTCAAGACCAAAAATAGAGGAACATGACTTGCTGATTCTCACTCTGTCTTCATCATCTAGTTTTCTTACACAGCCAAGACTAACTCTCCTGGGATCTAGGCTAACACAGTGTGATACATCATGCTCAGATCATTGATCATTGAAGTCCATCTCTCACAGACATGGCCACTGACAAACATGGCCTGAGCAATCAGTTGTGACTCATACAACTTTAGGCTGTCAAGTTGATCAAAGCTAACTAGACAAGGGCAATGTAGACATGAAGGCTTGCACTAATATTTTGAATAAAGCAGTGTTGTTCCATACTGGAAGTTCCAAAGTAAGTTATGCATGAGGGTGAGGTTGAAGTTGATAAGGACATGTAAGGATGCTGGAGATGCCAGACATGTGGGTGTTTGTAAGGAATCCTGCAGTCAACAAGTGGAACAAGCCTGAGAGACCAGCCAGGTGGACTGCAGGATTGAAGGCTGAAAAGGGTGTGTCTATGCCCTTTGGAGTTCATTTCATGCAATCATATTTCCTAGCTACTGGACCAGGGGCTACATTATGTTGTATTTTCCCATTGGTAATCATTCTTGTGTTGGTCAAGATTTTTCTTACCATTACTTAAAATTTTTCCTTTTAGAATGTTGGTCTTTAATCTGTGACATTGTATGGTATAAAGACAATGTTCATTTTAATTTTTCAAAGGATCAAAACCTTGAGACTCAGAAAAGATTTTGAATTTCAGACTTTGGTACATTGTTAGAAAGGTTAAGCAAATGGGGTTACTACAAGGTGCATTAAATGCAGTTTACATTATGAGACATCTATGAGTCTTATTGTATGAACTTTTTGGATTTATTTGTGAAATGTCTCCCAGCCCAGATTGCAGTAATTTTTTCCCAAAGTGGTGATGCTGTGGGATCCTGAAAAGTTGAGGAATAACCTGTACAATGTAATAGAGTCATTCCTTTAACAACTACTCCAAATCCTGTTGTGGAACTACTCACCTTATAGGTCTATTATAACAGGAATACCTGCCATCTCACAGCCTACCGTCATCCAGATATTTACTACACTGTGCCTTTTCTCCTTTTCTCCTCGCCACCATTGAGAGAAAGATTTCTACTGTGCAAATATTGTTCAAAATTAATTATCATTATGGCTTGGTTCTTAGGCTTAACCATCTTTTAAAAATTGATATATCACATATAATTTTTCATATATAACAGTCTGATTAAACAAAAAATTCCTCCATGTATATTTATAGAAAACTGCAAATGATGATTTATAAACATTTTAAAATGCAGTGATTTAATTAAGCAGTGCTCATTTACATAAAGAAGGTATGAATGAGCCATCAGTGACCCTCTTCAGTTGCTGGGTGATTGCATTAATAACTAGAGAAGGCAATAGGAATTACAGAAATCAATTGGATTCAAACAAATTTGAATACATAATTTAACTTATCCAATAACTTTGAATACTCAAAAGTGATGCATTCTAAAAAGACAAATAACACAAAGCCCATAAACACATATACATATATAAATATATACACATATACATAAACTATTTACATCAAGGGAAGGAAGGTGAATATAAGTCATGAAGATAACAATATATTAATATAATATAACATAATCTAATAAAACTTAAGATAAACACATGAAAATAAACATTGAAGAATAATATACTACAACATAATAAAACAAAATAAGCAGGTGGGAATAACACAATATTGTACTATAATTTATTAAAACATAAAATGAACTTGTGTTTTTTTCTTGAATCAATTATTGGAGAAGTGACAGATTTTCTCCTGAGTTGTCCTACTGTGGTTAGAGAATTTGTCAGGCAATTGTGACAGACTAGTCCAAAGTCTGGGATGAGAATAATAATTTAATAATTATCTATTCTGCTCATGTTAATGACAGTTTTATATGCATGGTTACAACTGTGAAACTTTTTTTTCTTTTGCTTTTTTTGAGACAGGGTTTCTCTGTGAAACAGTCATAGCTGTCCAGGAACTCACTTTGTAGATCAAACTGACCTCAGACTCCCAGAGAGTCACCTACCTCTGCCTTCTTTGAGTGGGGATTAAAGGTATGCTTCATCACTGCCCAGCTGACAGCTGTGGTTGTAAGGCACATGGAAAAGCTCTAGCATGAAGAGAAGCAGACACACCCAAGATGAGTTAATGGGAGAAAATCATCAAACTGAGGGAAAAAATAAAAAAAAAATAGAAACAAAGAGAACAATATAAAGAATCAAGAAACAAAGAATTGCTTCTTTGAAAAAAATCAACAAAATAAATACACCATTATCTAAACTAACAAAAATCAGAGAAAATATCTAAATCAACATAATCAGAAATGAAAAAGGGGGCATAACAACAGACTTGAGGGAAATTTTGAGAACTCTTGGGAAATACTTCAAAAACTTTTACTCCACAAAGTTGAAAAGTATAAGAAAGGAATAAATTTCTTGATAGATACCATTTAACAATGTTAATCAAGATCAGACAAACAATTTAAATAACACAATGTCCCCTAAGGAAATAGATATAGTCATTAAAAGTCTCCCCCTTCCCTGAAAAAAGAGTCTAGGGCCAGAAGGTTTTAATGCAGAATTCTACCAGCCTTTCAAGGAAGAATTAGTAATAATACTCTTCAAATTATTCCACAAAATTGAAACAGAGCAAACATTGTCAAATTCCTTGTATGAGGCCAGAGTTACCCGGATAACCAAACGACTCAAAGACTTATCAAAGAAAGAGAATTACAGACTAATTTCACACAAGAATAATGATACAAAAGTAGTCAATAGAACACTGGCAATCTGAATCCAGGAATGCATCAAAAAGACCATCCAAGTAGATTTTATCAAAGGCATCCAGGGATGCTTTAACATAAACAGTCTGTCAATGTAATCCACCATAGCAACAACTGAAAGGAAAAAGCCACAATGATTATCTCTTTGGATGTTGAAAAAGCCTTTGAAAATATGTAACACACCTTCCTGACAATTGTCTTGTAGAGATCAGAGATCCAAGGGCCATACTTAAACATAAAAAACAATATATAGAAAGCCAAATACCAGCATCAAATTAAACAGAGAGAAATTCAGAGGAATTCCATCAAAATCAGGAACAAGACGAGACTGTTCACTCTCTCCATGCCTATTCAATATATTACTTGAAATTCTAGCTAGATCAATATGACAACTAAAGGAAAGTAAGAGGATACAAGTCAGAATGGAAGAAGTCAAAGTATCATTATTACCAGATGATATGATAGTATACCTAAGCTAGCCCAAAACTGCCAAGGAACTCCTACAGTTGAGAAACACCTTTTAGGCAAGTGGCTGGATATAAAATTAATTTAAAAAAACTCAGTAACCATCCTAGAAACAAATAATAAAAGGGCTGAGATAGAAACCAGGGAATCAACAACCTTTAAAATAGTCTCAAATGATAAAAAAAATTGGTATAATCTAACTAAGGACGTGAAAGGCCTGTATGACAAGAACTTCAAGTCTTTGATGAGGGAGTTAGAGAAGATATCAGAAGATGGTAAATTCTCCCATGCTAAGGGACTGGTGATATTAACATAGTAAAAATGGTCATTTTACCCAAAGTAATCTACAGATTCAATGCAATCCCCAATAAAATTCCATAATAATTCTTTACAGACCTTGAAAGAACAATATTCAACTTCATATGAAAAAAATCCCACAAATACTAAAACAGCCCTGTACAATAAAAAGGACTTTCAGAAGTATCACCATCCCTGATTTCAAGCTCTACTACAGTGCTTTAATAATAAAAATCACATGGTTTTGGCATAAACACAGACTGGTAGACTGATGGAATCGAATCAAAGGCTCTGTCATAACTCCACAAACCTATGGACATCTGATAATAACGAAGAAGCCAAAATTATAAATAGAAAAAAGAAACCATCTTCAATAAACAGTGATGACATAAGTGGATTGCCAGCATATTGAAGAACACAAATAGGTCCATATCTATCACCAGGCACAAAACTCAAGTCCAAGTGGGTTAAAGATCTCAACATAAATCCAGACATGACGAACCAGAGATAATAAAAAGTAGGAAATAGCTGTAGCACACCATGCCCATTTGTGCTGTATGTGCTACCATACAGTTTGTGAACCAGGCAAGGGGCTGGAGATGGAAACACACAAAAACACACAGACAGAGACACAGGTCATCCTTGAAACAGGAATGCCCCTTTATTGTGTCCTGGGGTAGCTTATATAGGGATCCTTAACTGATAGCCACTCCCCAGCCAAACACACCAGAAACCACTCCCCTGACATCAGGAACTCCTGAGGGTCTCGTGCTCAGGGCATCTGCAAGCATTACAAGTTGTTTACCAGAAATTCAACATCTGGGGGGTTCACAGCTCCCAACAAGTAGCCTTGAACACATTGGCACAGGAGACAACCTCCAGAACAAGACACCAATAGTGCAGAATCTAACATCAACACTTAATAAATGGGACCCCATGAAACTGAAAAGGTTTGTAAAGCAAAAGACACTATCAATAGGAAAAACAGCAACCTGCAGAATGGGAAAAGATATTCACCAACTCCACATAAGACAGTAAACTAATTTTCAAAGTATATAAAGAACTCAAGAATCTAGATAACAACAAATCAACTAATCCAATTAAAAATGGGGTACAGATCTAAACAGAGAATTCTCAACAGAAGGATCTCAAGTGTATGAGAAACACTTAAGGAGAATTTCAACATCCTTAGCCATCAGGCAAGGGCAAATCAAAATGACACTGAGATTCCAGCTTATTCCTGTTAGAAGGGCTAAGGTAAAAAACACAAGTGACAGCTCATGCTGGAGAGGGTAGGAGCAAGCATAACACTCCTTCATTGCTGATGGGAGTGTAAACGTGTATAGCTACTTTGGAAGTCAGTGTGGCAGTTTCTCGGAAAACTAGGAATCAGTCTACCAGAAGACACAGCAGTAAACTCTTGGGCATATACCTCATTCATATCACAAAGACACTGGCTCAACTATATTCACAGAAGCTTTTTTGCAGCTTTATTTGTAATAGCCGAAACCTGAAATGTCCTAGATGTCCCTTAACTGAGGCATGAATAAGAAAATGTATTATATTTACAAAATGGAGTACAATTGAGCTTTAAAACAAAGACCACCAGCAAATTTGAAGGAAAAAGTTTGGAACTGGAAAAAAATTGTCCTGAGTGATGTAACTCGGGCTAAGAAAGACACATTGTATATACTCACACCTAAATCGTGATATTAGCTATAAAATAAAGGATAACTATGCTATAATCCACTAAACCAGAGAGGCTGAGTAACAAGGGGGGCTCATAACAGGATGACTAGATTTCCCTTGGAAGGGGAAATAGAAGAGATTTCATGAGTAGATTGAGAGCAGATGAGCATGGGGACATGAGACTAGAGGATAGGGGGTATTTGGGGGTCAGGTAATAATCTGTTACAAGGGAATCTCCCAGGTATCTACAAGGATGACCCCAGCTAACACTTCTAACAATAGAGATATGTAGCCTGAGCTGGCCATCTTCTGTGACCAGGCAAGACCTCAAGTGGAGCAAGTGGAAAACCAACCCAGCCACATAACTTTCCTGTCCTGCCTATGAAATATGTTGGAGTAAGGGTGGCCTAGAGATTGAGGAAGTGGCCAATCTGTTATATACAGATTAGTGCCTAGCGCAAATGTCATCAGAGAGGTTTGACCCAACAACTAATCAAAACAGAGGCAGATCCCTGGCCAGGCATTAGGCAGAATTTAGAGAAGCCTGTAGAAAAGGATAAAAGATTGTAGAAGCCAGAAGGGTCAAGGACAAAAGAAGAATACTCACAGAATCAACTAAACTGGGGCTCACAGAGACTGACCCAACAACCAGGGAGCCTGGAAGAAACTGACTTAGGCATTCTGCATACATGTTATAGTTGTATAGCTTGGTCCTCTTGTGGGACTCCTAACCATGAGAAGAGAGGCTGTCTTTGACTCCTTTACTGGCTTTTAGACAATACTCCTCATACTGGGTCAGCTTTTTCAGCTTTAATACATGGGGAGGTGAATAGACTTCCTGTAACTTTGTGCCTTCTCATGGGAGAAGTGGCCTTTCCTAGACCTAAAGATAGGAGCAAGTGGGTTATAGGGTGGGAACAGAGGTGCTTGGGGGAGGGAATAGGAGGATAGAAGGTAGGGGAAATTGCAGCCAGGATGTCAAATAAATAAAATAAATTTTAATAATATAATAATAATGTTTTAAAAATCATAAAGAAGGCAAATAAATGAGTTCATAATGAAACTCAATAGTGTAGGGTACATTGGTTGCCAGAAGTCAAGGACACTATGGAAAGATCACACCTATGAATAATAAGAATTGAGGAAAGAGAAGAATCCCAGCTAAAATGCCCAGAATATATTTCCATCAAAATCATAGAAGAAAATTTCCCTAATATAACGAATGAGATGCCCATAAAGATACATGAAGTTTACAGAACTAAAAAATTGTACCAGAAAAAATCCTACCTGTTACATAATAATCAAAACACTAACCATACAGAACAAAGAAAGAATGAATATTAAAAGATACAGGGGGAAAAGACCAAATAACATATAAAGCACACCTGTTAGAATTACACTCAAATTTTCAATGGAGACTCTAAAAGCCCAAAAGACCTGTACAAATGTTCTGCAGACTTTAATAGACCACAGATGCCAGCCCAGAATACTCTACCCAGAAAAACTTTCAATCACCATAAGTGAAGAAAACAAAATAATCCATGATAAAGACACATGATAAAGACAAATTACACAATATCTATCCACAAATCCAGTCCTATGAAAGGTATTAGAGGGAAAACATCAACCCAAGTAGGTTAACTTCACCCATGAAAATATGGAAAATGAATAATCCTATGCTAGCAAACCCAAAAAGGATTTGTAACACAACACACCACACATACCACACACACACACACACACACACACACACACACACACACACACACACACACAGAGAGAGAGAGAGAGAGAAAATAATAAAAGAAATTAGCAATCATTCATCATTGATACATCAATACATCTTAATATCAATAAACTCAATTCCCCATCAAAAGACACAGCTGAACAGAATGGATACAAAAACAGGATCATTTCTTCTGATATACAAGTAAAACATTTCAACATCATAGGTATTGCCTCAGAGTAAAGAGTTGGAAAAACATTTTCCAAGGAAAATGATCTAAGAAACAAATTAGTGTAGCCATTCTAATATCTAACATTATAAACTTGAAATCAAAATTAATAAACAGAGATGGGGAAGGATATTTTAATACTCATCAAAAATGTTGCAACATGAACTTTCAATAATTAACATCAATTAACACAAAAGCACCAGGATTGTAAAAGAAACATTCGTAAAGCTTAAATCACACATTGACCCTCACACATTGATAGTGATACCCCACTCTCACCAATGGACAGCCACTCAACATAGCAAACCTTATGTACCTAGCCTTATGGCACACAATGAAAGTAGTGCTAATAGAAAATTTAATGGCAGTAAGTGCTTACTTTTAAAAAATAGAGAAATCTCCTAGCAACTTAGCAGCATACCTGAAAACTTTATAATTTCTGCAAGCACACCCAAGAAGAGGGGAAAGTGAGGAATATCCCATTTGAGGGCAGATTCAAATCACAGAGTATCAAAGAAAACAATACAAAGAATCAATGAAGCAAAGAGTAGGTTCTTTGGGAAAAATCAACAAGATAGACGAACTAAATAACTAAATAAACTAAATAGAAAACAGGAAGAACACCCAAATTAATAAAATCAGAAACAAAAAGAGGAACAACATAATGTACACCAAGGAAATCTAAAGACTGTTTAGATTATATTTTAAAAACCTGTACTTTAGCTGTCCCTTCCCAGCTTGCACCCAGAATCCTCCCCCCTCCCCCTGCCTCATCCTCCCGTCTTTGGGGCCACAAAATCCCACTGCTCAGCCTGTTTGGGCTCTGGGGACCTGGAATTGAGTGCACCCAGGCCGGTGGGAGGTCCCCTCCTTCATTTGACTGCCTGGGGCAAGGTAGGCCTTTGTCTGAGAGCTGCTTGGCCTGCAAGGGGACCTGACAGTCTGCCAGAGGATCCATCATTCTTTGGGGTGAGTGAAGAGTGAGTGCCCGGGGGCAGCTGCCCGGAGAGGGACCACGGACATTCCACAACTCCCTGCGCCACCCGCACACTTCCTGCTCTTCCTGCAGGGGTTATTCTCCCCGGATACTGCCTCTCTCTTCCTGTCCCTTCCCAGCTTGCACCCAGAATCCTCCCCCTTCCCCCCGCCTCATCCTCCCATCTTTGGGGCCACAAAATCCCACAGCTCAGCCTGTTTGGGCTCTGGGGACCTGGAATTGAGTGCACCCGGGCCCATGGGAGGTCCCCTCCTACATTAGCCTGCCTGGGGCAAGGTAGGCCTTTGTCTGAGAGCAGCTTGGCCTGCAAGGGGACCTGACAGTCTGCCAGAGGATCCATCATTCTTTGGGGTGAGTGAATTTAATTCATTGGGGTGAATTGAACTTCTAAAAGAAGACCCAAAGGGGATTATTCAGAGGAACAAATGGGCAGGCGCCAATGCAAGAATTCCTCCAACAATTTGAAAAACAACATGAAAGCACCAGAACCCAGCAAACTTATAACAGGAGGACTTGAACACACTAATCAAGAAGAAGTAGAAAAAACTGACTTTATGAAAGTAATAGAGTCCCTTAAACAGGAGGTGAAAACCTCCCTTAAGGAAATGGACGAGAAGAATAACAAAAAGTTTGAAGAATTGAGTAAATCCGTAAACGATATCCTAGGAAACCAAGAAAAAACAATAAAACAGATAATGGAAACAGTGCAAGACTTGAAAACTGAAATGGAGGCAAGGAAGAAAACACAACCCGAGGGCCAGCTGGATATGGAAAATCTATGTAAACGAACAGAGACTACAGAAACAAGCATAACCAACAGAATACAAGAGATAGAAGAAAGAATCTCAGATTCTGAAGATACCATAGAGAAAATAAGTGCACTGATCAAAGAATACAGCAAATCCAACAAATCCTCATCACAAAACATTCAGGAAATCTGGGACACAATAAAAAGACCAAACCTAAGAATAATAGGCGTAGAAGAAGGAGAAGAAATACAGCTCAATGGTTCAGAAAATATATTTAATAAAATTATAGAAGAAAACTTCCCAAACCTAAAAAAAGATATTCCTATTAAGGTTCAAGAAGCTTACAGAACACCAAATAGACTGGATCAAAAAAAAAAAAATCCCCTCACCATATTATAATCAAAACACAAAACATACAGAATAAAGAAAGAATATTAAGAGCTGCAAAGGAAAAAAGGTCAAGTAACATATAAAGGTAAACCTATCAGACTAACACCTGACTTCTCTATGGAAACCATGAAAGCCAGAAGGTCCTGGATAGATGTTTTGCAGAAACTAAGAGACCATGGATGCAAGCCCAGATTACTATACCCAGCAAAGCTTGCATTCACCATTGATGGAGAAAACAAGATATTCCAGGACAAAAACAGATTTAAACAATACGCAGCCACAAATCCAGCCTTGCAGAAAGTAATAGAAGGAAAATCACAAACCAAGGAGTCCAACAACGCCGACAATAACTCAGGCATCTAGCGACCCTTCACCAGCACAACTAGAAGAAGGGAAACACACAAACTCTACTACTAAAAATGACTGAAGTTAACAACCACTGGTCATTAATATCACTTAATATCAATGGACTCAATTCACCTATAAAAAGGCACAGGCTAAGAGACTGGATACGAAAACAGAATCCAACATTTTGCTGTTTACAAGAAACACACCTCAACCACAAAGACAGGCACCTACTCAGAGTAAAGGGTTGGGAAAAGGTTTATCAAGCAAATGGCCCTAAGAAACAAGCGGGTGTGGCCATACTAATTTCCAACAAAGTTGACTTCAAACTAAAATCAATCAGAAGAGATGGAAAGGGACACTTTATACTCATAACAGGAAAAATCCTTCAGAATGAAGTCTCAATCCTGAATATCTATGCCCCTAATATAAAAGCTCCCACTTATGTAAAAGAAACATTTCTAGAACTCAAGGCAGCCATCAAACCACACACACTAATAGTTGGAGACTTCAACACTCCTCTCTCACCAATGGACAGGTCAATCAGACAGAAACCTAACAGAGAATTGAAAGACTTAATGGAGGTAATGAACCAAATGGACTTAACAGACATCTATAGAACATTCCACCCAAATAGGAAAGAATATACCTTCTTCTCTGCGGCTCATGGAACCTTTTCGAAAATTGACCATATACTTGGTAACAAAGCAAACTTCCACAGTTACAAAAAAATATTAGTAACCACCTGTGTCTTATCGGATCACCATGGATTAAAATTAGAATTCAACAACAATGCTACCCCCAGAAGGCCCACAAACTCATGGAAACTGAACAGTCAACTACTGACCCACACCTGGGTCAAGGAAGAAATAAAGAAAGAAATTAAAGTCTTTCTTGAATTTAATGAAAACAAAGACACAACATACTCAAACCTATGGGACACAATGAAAGCAGTGCTAAGAGGAAAGTTCATAGCACTAAGTGCCCACTTAAAGAAAACGGAGAAAGCACTCATTGGTGACTTAACAGCACACCTGAAAGCTCTGGAAAAAAAAGAAGCAGACTCACCTAGGAGAAGTAGAAGACTGGATATAATCAAACTGAGGGCAGAAATCAACAAAATAGAAACACAGAAAACAATCCAAAGAATCAATGAAACAAGAAGCTGGTTCTTGGAGAAAATCAACAAGATTGACAAACCCTTAGCCAAACTAATCAAACGGCAGAGGGAGAACACGCAAATTAACAAGATCAGAAATGAAAAGGGGGACATAACCACAGACACAGAGGAAATTCAGAAAATCATTAGATCTTACTACAAAAGCCTGTATGCCACAAAATTGGAAAATGTAAAAGAAATGGACAGTTTTTTAGATAAATACCATATACCAAAGTTAAACCAGGACCAGGTAAATGCTCTAAATCGTCCTGTTAGTCGCGAAGAATTAGAAACTGTTATCAGAAACCTCCCTACCAAAAAGAGCCCAGGACCAGATGGTTTCAATGTGGAATTCTACCAGAACTTCCAAGAAGACCTAATACCTATACTCCTTAAGGTATTTCATAATATAGAAACACAAGAGTCACTGCCAAATTCCTTCTATGAAGCTACAGTTACCCTGATACCTAAACCACACAAAGACTCAACCAAGAAAGAGAATTACAGGCCAATCTCACTCATGAACATGGACGCAAAAATTCTCAATAAAATACTGGCAAACCGAATCCAAGAACACATTAGAAAAATTATCCATTACGATCAAGTAGGCTTCATCCCAGAGATGCAGGGCTGGTTCAACATACGAAAATCTATTAATGTAATCCATCATATAAACAAACTGAAGGAAAAAAACCATATGGTCATCTCATTAGATGCTGAAAAAGCATTTGACAAAATTCAGCACCCTTTTATGATAAAGGTCTTGGAGAGATTAGGGATACAAGGGTCATTCCTAAATATAATAAAAGCTATTTACAGCAAGCCGACAGCTAACATCAAATTAAACGGAGAGAAACTCAAGGCTATCCCACTAAATTCAGGAACACGACAAGGCTGTCCACTCTCTCCTTATCTCTTCAATATAGTGCTTGAAGTTCTAGCAATAGCAATAAGACAACATAAGGGAATCAAGGGGATTCAATTTGGAAAGGAAGAAGTTAAACTTTCATTATTTGCAGATGATATGATAGTATACATAAGCGACCCCAAAAACTCCACCAAAGAACTCCTACAGCTGATAAACTCCTTCAGTAACGTGGCAGGATACAAGATCAACTCCAAAAAATCAGTCGCCCTCCTATACACAAAGGATAAGGAAGCAGAGAGGGAAATCAGAGAAGTATCACCTTTCACAATAGCCACAAATAGCATAAGATATCTGGGAGTATCGCTAACCAAGGAAGTGAAGGATTTATTTGACAAGAACTTTAAGTCTTTGAAGAAAGAAATTGAAGAGGATACCAGAAAATGGAAGGATCTCCCCTGCTCGTGGATTGGGAGGATCAACATAGTAAAAATGGCAATTCTACCAAAAGCAATCTATAGATTCAATGCAATCCCAATCAAGGTCCCATTAAAATTCTTCACAGAGATTGAGAGGACAATAATCAACTTTATATGGAAAAACAAGAAACCCAGGATAGCCAAAAAAATCTTATACAATAAAGGTACTTCTGGAGGCATTACCATCCCTGACTTCAAACTCTATTACAGAGCTACAGTATTGAAAACGGCTTGGTATTGGCATAAGAACAGAGAAGTTGACCAATGGAATCGTATAGAAGACCCGGATCTTAAACCACAAACCTATGAACACCTGATTTTTGATAAAGGAGCCAAAAGTACACAATGGAAAAAAGAGGGCATCTTCAACAAATGGTGCTGGCATAACTGGATGTCAACCTGTAGAAGAATGAAAGTAGATCCATATCTATCACCATGCACAAAACTCAAGTCCAAATGGATTAAAGACCTCAATATTAATTTGAACACATTGAGCTTGATAGAGGAGAAAGTGGGAAGTACTCTACAACAAATGGGCACAGGGAACCGTTTCCTATGCATAACCCCAGCTGCACAGACTTTAAGGGCAACATTGAATAAATGGGACCTCCTGAAGTTGAGCAGCTTCTGTAAAGCAAAGGACATTGTCACTAAGACACAAAGGCAGCCTACTGACTGGGAAAAGATCTTCACCAACCCTGCAACTGACAAAGGTCTGATCTCTAAAATATATAAGGAACTCAAGAGACTAGACGGTAAAATGCCAATTAACCCAATTAAAAAATGGGGCGATGAACTGAACAGAGAATTCTCAACAGAAGAAGTTCGAATGGCCAAAAGACACTTAAGGTCATGCTCAACCTCCCTAGCTATCAGGGAAATGCAAATCAAAACAACTTTGAGATATCACCTTACACCTGTCAGATTGGCTAAAATCCAAAACACCAATAATAACCTTTGCTGGAGAGGTTGTGGGGTAAGGGGCACACTCATCCATTGCTGGTGGGAATGCAAACTTGTGCAACCACTTTGGAAAGCAGTGTGGCGGTTTCTCAGGAAATTCGGGATCAACCTACCCCAGGACCCAGCAATTCCACTATTGGGAATCTACCCAAGAGATGCCCAATCATACAACAAAAGCATATGCTCATCTATGTTCATAGCAGCATTATTTGTAATAGCCAGATCCTGGAGACAGCCTAGATGCCCTTCAGTGGAAGAATGGATGAAGAAACTGTGGAATATATACATGCTAGAATACTACTCAGCGGTAAAAAACAATGACATCTTGAATTTTGCAGGCAAATGGATGGAAATAGAAAACACTATTCTGAGTGAGGTAACCCAGACCCATAAAGATGAACATGGGATGTACTCACTCATATTCGGTTTCTAGCCATGATTAAAGGACATCGAGCCTATAAGTTTGGGATCCTTGAGAAGATAATAAGAAGGTGAACTCCCAAAAAAGATATAGTAATCCTCCTGGATATTGGAAGTAGACACGATCGCCAGGCAAAATTGGGAACTTGAGGGTTGGGCAAGACTGGGCCAAGGGAAGATGGGGAGAGAAAAGTGTGAAGGGGAGAGCGGGGGGAGCTCGGAGGAATGGGGTGCTTGGGATATACGAAGGGTGGATATGAGAGCAGGGAAGCATATATCTGAATTTAAGGAGCTACCTGAGGGTTGTCAAGAGACTTGACCCTGGAGGGGTTCCCAGGTTTCCAGGGAGACGCCCCCAGTTAGTTCCTTGGGCAGCTGAGGAGAGGGAGCCTGAAAAGGCCAGTTCCTATAGCCATACTGATGAATTTCTTGCATATCACCATAGAACCTCCACCTGACGATAGATGAAGAAAATGACAGAGCCCCACCTTGGAGCACCGGACTGAGCTCCCAAGGTCCTGATGAGGAGCAGAAGGAGAGAGAACATGAGAAAGAAAGTCAGGACCGTGAGGGAACCTCCAGCTGGCGACAGATGGGGAAGGTGACTGAGCCCCACATTGGAGCACTGGACTGAGCTCCCAAGGTCCCGATGAGGAGCAGAAGGAGCGAGAACATGAGGGAGAAAGTCAGGAACGAGAGGGGTGCGTTCACTCATGGAGACGGTGGGACAGAACTAATGGGAGATCACCAACTCCAGTTGGAATGGGACTGATGGAGCATGCGACCAAACCCGTCTCTCTGAATGTGGCCAACAGCGGGGGCTGACTGAGAAGCAAAGGACATTGGCGCTGGGCTCTGATTCTTCTGCATGGACGGGCTCTGTGGGAGCCTTCTCAGCTTGGTCGATCACCTTCCTGGACCTGGGGGGAGTTGGGAGGACCTTGGTCTTAGCATAGAGTGGGGAACCCTGATGGCTCCTTGGCCTTGAGAGGGAGGGAGGGGAGGTATGGGTGGAGGGGAGGGGAGGGAAGGGGGAGAAGGAGGGGAGAGAAAGGGGAGAAGGAGGGGAGGGAGGGGGGAGGAGGAGGGAAGGAGATGGAAATTTTTAAATATAAAAAAAAATAAACCATGAGAAAAAAAAATATATTAGTAACCACCTGCATCTTCTCGGATCACCATGGATTAAAATTAGAATTCAACAACAATGCTACCCCCAGAAAGCCTACAAACTCATGGAAACTGAACAGTCAACTACTGAACCACACCTGGGTCAAGTAAGAAATAAAGAAAGAAATGAAAGTCTTTCTTGAATTTAATGAAAATAAAGACACAACATACTCAAACTTATGGGACACTATGAAAGCAGTGCTAAGAGGAAAGTTCATAGCACTAAGTGCCCACTTTAAAAAAATGGAGAAAGCACACATTGGAGACTTAACAGCACACCTGAAAGCTTTAGAAAAGAAAGAAGCAGACTCACCTAGGAGGAGTAGAAGACTGGAAATTATCAAACAGAGGGCAGAAATCAACAAAACAGAAACACAGAAAACAATCCAAAGAATCAATGAAACAAAAAGCTGGTTCTTGGAGAAAATCAACAAGATTGACAAACCCCTATACAAACTAATCAAATGGCAGAGAGAGAACACACAAATTAATAAGATCAGAAATGAAAAAGGGACATAACCACAGACACAGAGGAAATTCAGAGAATCACTAGATCTTACTACAAAAGCCTGTATGCCACAGAATTGGAAAATGTAAAAGAAATGGACACTTTTTAAGGTAAGTACCATATACCAAAGTTAAACCAGGACAAGGTAAATGCTCTAAACAGTCCTGTTAGTCTCGAAGAATTGGAAACTGTTATCAGAAACCTCCCTACCAAAAAGAGCCCAGGACCTGATGGGTTCAATGCAGAATTCTACCAGAACTACCAAGAAGACCTAATACCTATACTCCTTAAGGTATTTCATAATATAGAAACAGAAGAGTCATTGCCAAATTCCTTTTATGAAGCTACAATTACCCTGATATCTAAACCACACAAAGATTCAACCAAGAAAGAGAATTACAGGCCAATCTCACTCATGAACATCTATGCAAAAATTCTCAATAAAATACTGGCAAACAGAATCCAAGAACACATTAGAAAAATTATCCACTATGATCAAGTAGGCTTCATCCCAGAGATGGAGCGCTGGTTCAACATACGAAACTCTATCAATGTAATCCATCATATAAATAAACTGAAGGATAAAAACCATATGATCATCTCATTAGATGCAGAAAAAGCATTTGACAAAATTCAGCACCCCTTTATGATAAAGGTCTTGGAGAGATTAGGGATATAGGGGTCATTCCTAAATATAATAAAGGCTATTTACAGCAAGCCGACAGCTAACATCAAATTAAATGGAGAGAAACTCAAGGCCATCCCACTAAATTCAGGAACGCGACAAGGCTGTCCACTCTCTCCTTATCTCTTCAATATAGTGCTTGAAGTTCTAGCAATAGCAATGAGACAAAACAAGAGCATCAAGTGGATTCGAATTGGAAAGGAAGAATTTAAACTTTCGTTATTTGCAGATGATATGGTAGTGTACATAAGCGAGCCGAAAAACTCCACCAAAGAACTCCTACAGCTGATAAACTCCTTTAGTATCGTGGCAGGATACAAGATCAACTCCAAAAAATCAGTAGCCCTCCTATATACAAAGGATAAGGAAGCAGAGAATGAAATCAGAGAAGCGTCACCTTTCACGATAGCCACAAATAGCATAAAATATCTTGGGGTAACTCTAAACAAGGAAGTGAAAGACCTATTTGACAAGAACTTTAAGTCTTTGAAGAAAAAATTGAAGAGGATACCAGAAAATGGAAGGATCTCCCTTGCTCTTGGATTGGGAGGATCAACATAGTAAAAATGGCAATACTACCAAAGGCAGTCTATAGATTTAATGCAATTTCCTTAAAGATCCCAACAAAATTCTTCACAGATTCTGAGAGGACAATAATCAACTTTATATGGAAGAACAAGAAACCCAGGATAGCCAAAACAATCTTATACAATAAAGGAACTTCTGGAGGCATTACTGTCCCTGACTTCAAACTCTATTACAGAGCTACAGTATTGAAAACAGCTTGGTATTGGCTTAAAAATAGAGAAGTCGACCAATGGAATCGAATCGAAGACCCAGATCTTAACCCACAAACCTATGAACACCTGATTTTTTATAAAGGAGCTAAAAGCACACAATGGAAGAAAGAAAGCATCTTCAACAAATGGTGCTGGCATAACTGGATGTCAACCTGTAGAAGAATGAAAGTAGATCCTTGTCTATCACCATGCACAAAACTCAAGTCCAAATGGATTAAAGACCTCAATATCAATCTGAACACACTGAACCTGTTAGAGGAGAAAGTGGGAAGGTCTCTACAACATTTGGGCACAGGAGACCGCTTCCTATGTATAGCCCCAGCAGCACAGACATTAAGGGCAACTGAATAAATGGGATGTCCTGAAGCTGAGCAGCTTCTGTAAAGCAAAGGACACTGTCACTAAGACAAAAAGGCAGCCTACTGACTGGGAAAAGATCTTCACCAACCCCGCAACAGACAAAGGTCTGATCTCCAAAATATATAAGGAACTCAAGAGACTAGACTTTAAAATGCTAATGAACCCAATTAAAAAATGGGGCACTGAACTGAACAGAGAATTCTCAATAGAAGAAGTTCGAATGGCCAAAAGATACTTAAAGGCATGCTCAACCTCCTTAGCAATCAGGGAAATGCAAATCAAAACAACGTTGAGATACCTTCTTACACCTGTCAGAATGGATAAAATCAAAAACACCAATGATAGCCTTTGCTGGAGAGGATGTGGAGTAAGGGGTACACTCATCCATTGCTGGTTGGAATGCACACTTGTTCAACCACTTTGGAAAGCAGTGTGGAGGTTTCTCAGGAAATTTGGGATCAACCTACCCTAGGACCCAGCAATCCCACTCTTGGGAATTTACCCAAGAGATGCCCAATCATATTACAAAAGCATTTGTTCAACTATGTTTATAGCAGCATTATTTGTAATAGCCAGAACCTGGAAACAACGTAGATGCCCTTCAATGGAAGAATGGATGAAGAAAGTGTGGAATATATACATATTAGAGTACTACTTGGCGGTAAAAAACAATGACATCTTGAATTTTGCATGCAAATGGATGCAAATAGAAAACACCATCCTGAGTGAGGTAACCCAGGCCCAAAAAGATGAACATGGGATGTACTCACTCATAATTGGTTTCTAGCCATAAATAAAGGAATTATCGCGCCTATAATTCGCAAAAAATCCTAGAGAAGCTATATAAGAAGATGAACCCAAAGAAAAACATATAGTTATCCTCCTGGATACTGGAAGTAGACAAGATTGCCAGACAAAAAATGGGAACATGGAGGTGGGGTGAGATGGGGGAGAGGGGGATGGGGAGAGAAAAGTGAGAAGTGGAGGATGGGAAGAGCTTGGGGGAATAGGATGGTTGGGATATAGGAAGGGTGGATATGGGAACAAGGAATTATATATCTTAGTTAAGGGAGCCATTCTAGGGTTGGCAGAGACTTGACTCTAGAGGTGTTCCCAGGTGTCCAGGAAGACGCCCCCAGCTAGTTCCTTGGGCAGCTGAGGAGAGGGTGTCAGAAATTTCCAGATCTTATTGCCATACTCATGAATATCTTGCATATCACCATAGAACCTTCACCTGGCATTGAATGGAGAAAATGACAGAGCCCCACATAGGAGCACTGGACTGAGCTCCAAGGTCCTGATGAGGAGCAAAAGGAGGGAGATCATGAGCAAGGAAGTCACGACCATGAGGAGTGTGTTTACCCATTGAGATGGTGGGACAGATCTAACGGGAGACCACCAAGTCCAGTTGGAATAGGACTGATGGAACAGGGGACCAAACCAGACTCTCTGAATGTGGCTGACGGTGGAGGAGGACTGAGAAACCAAGGACAATGGCAATGAACATGATCTCTACAGCATGGACGGGCTCACTGTGAGCCTTGTCAGTTTGGTTGCTCACCTTCCTGGACTTAGGGGTAGCTGGGAGGACCTTGGACTTAACATAGTGAAGGGAACCCTGATGGCTCTTTGTCTTGGAGAGGGGTGGAGGTATGGGTGGAAGGGAGTGGAGGGAAGGGGTGGAGGAGGGGAGGAGATGGAAATCTTTAATAAAGAAAAATGAGAAAAAAAGAAAAAAAGAGAAAAATAAAAAGATATTCATCAGTGTGGCTATACTATATGGTGAGTTCAGGTTCCCTCTCAGCTGCTTAAAGAGCAAGCTGGGAGCATCTCCTTGTACACCTAGGCACCCCTCTAGAATCCTGTCAACCTTGCCAACCTTCAAATGGCTCCTTTAATTTAGATATATATTTTCCTGCTCCCATATCCACTCTTCCTCCATCCAGAAGGTCCCATTCCGCAAGCTCTCCCATTCTCCTCTTCTCACTTCTCTCTCCCCCTCTCTGCTTATCCCCATCCTACCCCCACCCCAAGCTCTCAATTTTGCCTGGCTATCTTGTCTATTTCCAATATCCAGAAGGATAACTCCATGATTTTCTTTGGGTTCACCTTCCTATCCAGCTTAAGAAGCTTTCATGAGAAATGCACAATTGTTTCTAACAAAAGCGAAGCACACTTTTCAAACACTTCAAAGTATTTTTAGAAGTGAAAGGAATGTTCAATGACTTTCTATATTCTGTAGTTGGAAAGATAATGCCTCTCTTTTGATAGTATATTTAACTTTTTAGAAGGTTTCGTGAGAAACGCACAATCATTTCTCTCAAAACAGAATCACTCTCTTCAAATACTTCAAAACATTGTAAGAAGTAAAAGTTATGTTCAATAACATCTATATTCTGTAGTTGGAAAAATAAGCCATTTCTTTTGAAACTGTATTTAACTTCTTAGAAGCTTTCTTGAGAAATGCACAATCATTTCTCTCAATAGAGAAGCACTCTGTTCCAACACTTCAAAGCATTGTAAAAAGTAAAAGGAATGTTCAATTCCTTTCTATATTCTGTAATTAGAAAGATAAGGCCTTTCTTTTAAAAGTGAATTTAACTTCTTAGATGCTTTCATGAGAAATGAACAATCCTTTCCCTCAAAATAGAAGCACTCTTTTTGAACACTTCAAAGAATTGTTAGAAATGAAAGGAATGTTCAATTACTTTCTACAGTCTGTAGTAGGAAGATAGGCCATTTGTTCTGTAAGTGTATATAACTACTTAGAAGCTTTTATGAGAAACAGAAAATCTTTTCTCTCAAAAGAGAAGCACTCTCTTCAAACAATTCAAAGCATTGTAAAAAGTTAGAGAAATGTTCAATTATATTCTATAATCTGTAGTTGGAAAGATAGGACCTTTCTTTGAAAGTATACTTTACTTCTAAGTATCATTCATGAGAAATGCACAATATTTTCTCTCAAAAAAGATGCACTCTCATCAAACACTTCAAAGCATTGTAGAAGTGAAAGGAATGTTCAGTTACTTTCTATATTCTGTAGTTGGAATGATGAGCCCTTTATTTTGAAATTGCATTTTTCTTCTTAGAAGCTTTCATGAGAAATGCATAATCATTTCTCTCAAAAGAGAAGCACTCTCTTCAAACACTTAAAGCATTGTTAGAAGTGAAAGGATTGTTCACTAATTTCTATATTCTTTGGTTGGAAAGATAAGCCCTCTCTTTTGAAAGTGTATTTAACTTCTTAGAAGCTTTCTTGAGAAACGCACAATCGTTTCTCTCAAAAGAGAAGCACTATCTTCAAACACTTCAAATCATTGTTAAAAGTGAAAGGATTGTTCAATACTTTCTATATTCTGTAGTTGGAATGAAATGTCCTTTATTTGAAAGTATATTTAGCTTCTAAGTATCTTTCATGATAAATGCACAATAGATTCTCTCAAAAAAGAAGCACTCTCTTCCACACCTTCAAAGCACTGTTATAGGTGAAAGAACTATTGAGTTACTTTCTATATTCTGTAGTTGGAAAGATAAGCCCTTTCTTTTGAAAGTGTATTTTTCTTCTTAGAGGCTTTCATGAGAAATGTACAATCATTTCTCTCAAAAGAGAAGCACTTTCTTCAAACACTTCAAAGCACTGTTAGAAGTGAAAGGACTGTTCAATACTTTCTAATTTGTGTAGTTGGAAAAATAAGCTCTTTCTTTTGAAAATGTTTTTAACTTCTTAGAAGCTCTCATGAGAAATGCACAATCCTTTGTCTCAAAAGAGAAACACTCTCTTCAAAAACTTCAAAGCATTTTTATAAGTGAGAGTAATGTTCAATTTCTTTCTATATTCTGTAGTTGGAAAGATAAGCCTTTTCTTTTGAAGTCTATTTAACTTCTTAGAAGCTTTCTTGAGAAATGCACAATCATTTCTGTCAAAAGAGAAGCACTCTCTTCAAACACTTAAAGCATTGTTAGAAGTGAAAGGATTGTTCAATACTTTCTTTATTCTGTAGTTGGAATGATATGTCCTTTCTTTTGAAAGTATATTTAACTTCTAAGTATCTTTTATGATAAATGCACAATAGAGTCTCTAAAAAAAGAAGCACTGTCTTCAAACCCATCAAAGCATTGTTATAAGTGAAAGGAATGTTGAATTATTTTCTATATTCAGTAGTTAGAAAGGGTATTTAACTTCTTAGAAGCTTTCTTGAGAAATGCACAACCATATCTCTCAAAAGTGAAACCCTCTCTTCCGACACTTCAAAGCATTGTTAGAAGATAAAGGAATGTTCAATTATTATTTATATCTTGTAGTTGGAAAGTAACCCTCTCTTTTGAAAGTGTACTTAACTTAAAACTTTCATGAGAAATGTACAATCCTTATTCTCCAAAGAGAAGCACTCTCTTTTAAACACCTCAAAGCATTGTTAGAAGTGAAAGGAATGTTCTATAACTTTTTTATATTCTGTAAGTGAAAGAATCAGCCCTTAACTTAGAAAGTGTATATAACTTCTTAGAAGCCATCTTAAGAAACGCACATTTATGTCTCTCAATAGAGAAGAACTTTCTTCCAACACTTCAAAGCATTGTTAGAAGTGAAAGGAATGTTCAATTCCTTTCTATACTCTGTAGTAGAAAGATACATTGTTTTGAAAGTGTATTTAACTTCTTAGAAGCTTTCTTGAGAAATGCATAATCATTTCTCTTAAAAAAGAAGCACTCTCTTCAAACACTTCAAAGCAGTGTTATAAATAAAAGGAATGTTGAATTACTTTCTATCTTCTATAGTTGGAAAGTTAATCCCTTTCATTTGAAAGGGTATTTAACTTCTTAGAAGCTTTCATGAGAAATGCACAATCATTCTCTCAAGAGAGAAGCACTTGCTTCAAATACTTTAAAGCATTGTTAGAAGTGAAAGGATTGTTCAATACTTTCTAAATTCTGTAGTTGGAAAGATAGGCCCTTTCTTTTGAAAGTATATTTAACTTCTAAGTATTTTTCATGAGAAATGCACAATTGTTTCTCTCAAAAAAGAAACACTCTCCTCAAACATTTCAAAGCATTGTTAGAAGTAAAAGATAAGTTCAATTGCTTTCTAAATTCTTTAGTTGAGACATAAGCCCTCTCTTTTGGAAGTGTATTTAACTTCTTAGACTCTTTATGAGAAATGTAAAATCCTTTCTCTCAAAAAAAGCACTTTCTTCAAACACTCAGAGCATTGTTAGAAGTGAAAGGAATGTTAAATTACTTTCTGTATTCTGTAGTTGGGAAGATAAGCCCTTTCTTTTGAAATTGTATTTAATTTCTTAGAACTTTCATGAGAAAAGAACAATCCTTTCTCTCAAAAGAAAAGCACTCTTTTTCAAAAAACTTCAAAGCATTGTTAGAAGTGAAAAGAATGTCAATAACTTTCTGTGTTCTCTAACTGGAAAGATAAGCCCTTACCATGGAAAGTGTATTTAACTTCTTAGAAGCTTTCATGAGAAACACACTATCGTTTCTCTCAAAAGAGAAGGACTTTCTTCAAACAATTCAAAGCATTGTTAGGAGTAAAAGGAATATTCAATTACATTCTATATTCTATAATTGGAAAGATAGTTCCTTTCTTATGAAAGTATATATAATTTCTATATATCATTCATGAGAAATGCAAAATTGTTTCTCTGCAAAAAAGTACTCTCTTCCAATACTTCAAAGCATTGTTAGAAGTGAAAGGAATGTTCAATTACTTTCTATATTCTGTAGTAGGAAATATAAGCACTTTTTTTGAAAGGGTATTTAACTTCTTAGAAGCTTTCATGAGAAATGCACTATCATTTCTCTCAAAGAGATGCACTCTCTTCAAACAATTCAAAGCATTGTTAGAAGTGAAAGGAATGCTTAAATACTTTCTATATTCTGTAGTTGCAATGATAAGCCTACTCTTTTGAAACTGTGTTTAACTTCTTAGGTTTCTGGGGAAACGCACAATCATTTCTCTCAAAATGAATCACTCTCTTCAAACAATTCAAAGCACTGTTAGAAGAGAAAGGAATGTTTAATTATTATCAATATTCTATAGTTGGAATGATCAGCCCTTTCTGTTGACATGGTATTTACATATTCAGAAGCTTTCATCAGACAAGCAAAATCATTTCTATCAAATAAGAAGCATACTTTTCAAACACTTCAAAGCTTTGTTAGATGTGAGAGGAATATTCAATTATTTTCTATATTCTGTAGTTGGAATGATAAGCCCTCATTTAAGTATTTAACTACTTAGAAGCTTATATGGGAAATGCACAATCCTTTCATTCCAAAGAAAAACACATTCTTCAAACACTTCAAAGCATTTTTAGAAGGCTGAAAATGGAAATTCTGGGTAAATGAACAGGAAGTACAGAGACAAGTATTACCAACAGAATACAAGAGATAGAAGAAAGAATCTCAGACACTGAAGATACTATAGATGAAATGAACTCACTGATTAAAGAACAAAACAAATCCAACAAATTTTAACACAAAACATCCAGGAAATCTGGGACACCTTGAAAAGACCAAACCTAAGAATAATAGGGGTAGAAGAAGGAGAAGAATTACAGCTCAAACACAAAAAATATATTCAACAAAATTATAGAAGAAAACTTTTCCAACCTAAAGAAGGATATTCCTATGAAGGTACAAGAAGCATACAGAACACTAAAATAGACTGGATCAAAAGAAAGCATCCCTGTGCCATATAATAATCAAAACACAAAACATACAGAGTAAAGAACAGATATTAAGAGCTGCAAAGGAAAAAGGTCAAGTAACATATAAAGGGAATCCTATCAGAATTACACCTGACTTCTCAATGGAAACCATGAAAGCCAGAAGGTCTTTGTTAAATATGCTGAATACACTAAGAGACCATGGATTCAAGCCCAGACTACTATACCCAGCAAAGCTTGCATTCACCATCGATGGCGAAAACAAGATAATCCTGAACAGAAACAGATTTAAACAATACGTTGCCACAAACCCAGCCTTACAGAAAATACTAGAAGGAAAATCACAAACCAAGGAAGCCAACAACATCCATAATAACACAAGCATTTGACAACCATCCACAGCACAACTCGAAGAAGGGAAACACACAAACTCTACCACCAAAAAAAAAATAACCAGAGTTAATAACCACTTGCAATTAATATCACTTAATAACAATGGACTCAATTCACCTATAAAAAGGCACAGGTTAAGAGAATGGGTACAAAATCAGGACCCAACATTCTGCTGTTTACAAGAAACACACCTCAAACTCAAGAGTTTACCTCAGAGTAAAGGGATGGGAAAAGGTTTTCCAATCAAATGGACCAAAGAAACAAGCAGCAGTAGCTATACTAATATCTAACAAGAATGATTTCAAACTAAAATCAATGAGAAGAGATCGAGATGGACACTTTGTACTCATATCAGGAACAATTCATCAGGAGGAAGTATCTATCCTGAATATCTATGCCCCTAATAGAAAAACAACCACATATGTAAAAGAAACATTACTAGAACTCAAAGCATACATCAAACCACACACTCTAATAGTAGGAGATTTCAACACTCCACTTTCACCAATGGGCAGGTCAACCAGACAGAAACTTAAGAGAGAAATAAGATAACTATTAGATGTAATGAACCAAATGGACATAACAGAAATCTATAGAACATTCCACTCAAACAGAAAAGAAAATACCTTCTTCTCAGCATTGCATGGAACATTCTCAAAAATTGATAACATAATTTACCAAATTTACAAAGCAAACATTCATAGATACAAAGAAATTGTAGTAACCACCTGTGTACTATTGGATCACCATGGGATAAATTTAGAATTTAACAATTCTAACCCCGGAAAGCCTACAAACTCATTGAAATTGAACAGTCAACTACTGAACCACCCCTGGTTCAAGAAAGAAAGACAGAAAGAAATTAAAGTCTTCCTTGAATTCAATGAAAATAAAGACACATCATACCCAAACCTATGGGACTCTATGAAGGCAGTGTTAAGAGGAAAGTTCATAGCACTAAGTGCTCACATAACGAAAATGGAGAAATCACACATTAGTGACCTAACAGCACTGCTGAAAGCTCTAGAACAAAAGAAGCAGATTCACCCAGGAGAAGTAGAAGACTGGAAATAATCAAACTGGGGGCTGAAATCAACAATATAGAAACACAGAAAACAATCCAAAGAATCAATGAAACAAAAAGCTGGTTCCTGGAGAAAATCAACAAGATTGACAAACCCCTTTCCAAACTAATCAAACAGCAGAGAGAAAACATGCAAATTAATAAGATCAGAACTGAAAGGGTGGACATAACCAGAGACACAGAGGAAATTCAGAAAATCATTAGATCTTACTACAAAAGTCTGTATACCACAAAATTGGAAAATGTGAAAAAATGGACACTTTTTAAGATAAGTACCATATACCAAAACAGTTTAAATAGACCTGAAAGTCACAAGGAATTAGAAGCTGTCATCAGAAACCTCCCTACCAAAAAAAAAGTCCTGGATCAGCTGGTTTCAATGCAGAATTTGACCAGAACTTTCAAGAAGACCTAATACCTATATTCCTTAATGTGTTTCACAAAATAGAAACAGAAGAGATATTGCCAAACTCCTTTTATGAAGCCACAGTCACATGATACCAAAACCACACAAAGACTTAACCAAGAAGGAGAATTACAGACCAATCTCACTCATGAACATCAATGCAAAAATTCTCAATAAATACTTAACTGAATCTAAGAACACATTAGAAAAATTATCTAGTAAGATAGAGTAGGCTTCATCTCAGAGATGCAGGGCTGGTTCAACATACAAAAATCTATCAATGTAATGCATCATATAAATAAACTGAAGGAAAAAACATATGATCATTTCATTAGATGCTGAAAAAGCATTTGACAAAATTCAACACCACTTTATAATAAAGGTCTTGGAGAGATTAGGGATACAAGGGTCATTCCTAAATATAATTAAAGCAATATACAGCAAGCTTACAGCTAACATTAAATTAAATGGAGAGAAACTCAAATCCATCCCACTGAAATCAGGAACAAGACAAGACTGTCCACTCTCTCCATACCTTTTCAATATAATGCATGAAGTTCTAGCAATAGCAACAAGACAGCATAAGTTGATCAAGGGGATTTGAATTGGAAAGGAAGTAGTCAAACTTTCATTATTTGCAGATGATATGATAGTGAACATGAGTGACCTCCAAAGCTCCAAACACATTCTATATTCTGTAGTGGGAAAGATAAGCCCTTTTGTTGAAAATGTATTTAGCCCGGCGATCGTGTCTACTTCCAATATCCAGGACGATATACTATATTTTTCTTTGGGTTCACCTTCTTATTATCTTCTTAAGGATCCCGAATTATAGGCTCGATGTCCTTTAATTATGGCTAGAAACCGATTATGAGTGAGTACATCCCATGTTCATCTTTTTGGGTCTGGGTTACCTCACTCAGAATAGTGTTTTCTATTTCCATCCATTTGCATGCAAAATTCAATATGTCATTTTTTTTTTTACTACTGAGTAGTATTCTAACATGTATATATTCCGCAGTTTCTTCATCCATTCTTCCACTGAAGGGCATCTAGGTTGTTTCCAGGATCTGGCTATTACAAATAATGCTGCTATGAACATAGTTGAGCAAATGCTTTTGTAGTATGATTGGGCATCTCTTGGGTAAATTCCCAAGAGTGGAATTACTGGGTCCTGGGGTAGGTTGATCCCGCATTTCCTGAGAAACCGCCACACTGCTTTCCAAAGTGGTTGCACAAGTGTGCATTCCCACCAGCAATGGATGAGTGTACCCCTTACCTCACAACCTCTCCAGCAAAGGTTATCATTGGTGTTTTGGATTTTAGCCAATCTGACAGGTGTAAGAAGATATCTCAAAGTTGTTTTGATTTGCATTTCCCTGATAGCTAAGGAGGTTGAGCATGATCTTAATTGTCTTTTGGCCATTTGAACTGATGGTGGAGCCTGACTGAGAAGCCAAGGACAATGGTGCTGGGCTTTGATTCTTCTGCATGGACGGGCTCTGTGGGAGCCTTCTCAGCTTGGTTGATCACCTTCCTGGACCTGGGGGGAGTTGGGAGGACCTTGGTTTTAACATAGAGTAGGGAACCCCGATGGTTCCTTGGCCTGGAGAGGGAGGGAGGGGTATATGGGTAGAGGGGAGGGGAGGGAAGGGAGAGGAGGAGGGGAGGAGATGGAAATTTTTAAATATAAAAAAATAAACCAGTTCGAGACCAGCCTGGTCTACAAGAGCTAGTTCCAGGACAGGCTCCAAAGCCACAGAGAAACCCTGTCTCGAAAAACCAAAATAAATAAATAAATAAATAAATAAATAAATAAATAAATAAACCAAATTTAAAAAAGAAATTGGGTAAGAACATATAATCTAAACATCATTCATCATCTGAAGCTGAGATCTCCTTCCTGATGGTGGGTTTACACTTGTCTTCAATAAGGAGGTAGAGTGTACAGTAAGGTACTGCTATTCATGTCTTAAGAATAAAGTTTTAATTTCTGGAAAAAAAAGAAAGTGTATTTTGCTTCTTAGAAGCTTTTATTAAAGAAACGCACAAACATTTCTCTCAAAAGAGAAGCACTTTTTTCAAACACTTCAAAGCATTGTTAGAAGTGAACAGTATTTTCAATTACTTTCTATATTCTCAAGATGGAAATGTAAGCACTTTCTTTTGAAAGCATATTTAACTTCTTAGAACCTTTAGAGAAAAATGGAAAATCATTTCTCTCTAAAAAGAAGTACTCTTTTCAAACATTTCAAAGCATTGTTAGAAGTGGACGGAATGTTCAATTACTTTCTACATTCTGTAATTGGAAAGATAAGCTTTTTCTTTTAGAACTGCATTTAACTTCTTTGAAGCTTTCATGAGAAAAGCACAATAATTTCACTCAAAAGAGAAGCTCTCTCTTTAAATATTTCAAAGCATTTTTAGAAGTGAAAGGAATATTCGATTACTTATTCTATGTGTAATAGGAAACATAAGCTTTTTCTTGAAAGTGTACTAACTTCCTTAGAAGCTTTGGTGAGAAATGCACAATCGTTTCTCTCAAAAGAGAAACACTCTTAAAACACTTCAAAGCATTGTTGAAGTGAAAGGAATGATCAATTACATTCAATATGCTGTAGTTGGAAAGATAAGCCCTTTGTTTTGAAAGTGTAATTAAATTTTTAGAAGCTTTCATTAGAAATGAACAATACTTTCTCTCAAAATAAGAAGCACTCTCTTCAAACACTTCAAAGCAATGTTAGGAGTAAAAGGAATGTTTAATGACATTGTATTTTCTGTAGTTAGAAAGATAAGACCTTTCTTTGAAAGTGTATTCAGCTTCGTAGTCACTTTCAAGAGAAATGCACAATCCATTCTCTCAAAAGAGAAACACTCTCTTCAAACATTTCAAAGAATTGTTACATGTAAAGGGAATGTTCAATTACTTTCTATATTCTGTATTTGGAAAGATAAGTCCTTTCTTTTGAAAGTGTGTTTAACTTCTTAGAAGCTTTCATAAGAAATGCACAATCATTTCCCTCAAAAAAGAAGCACTCTCTTCAAACACTTCAAAGCCATTTTTAGAAGTGAAAGGAAACTTCAATTACTTTCTATATTTTGTATTTGGAAACATAAGCCCTTTCTTTTGAAAGTGTATTCAACTTCTTAGAATCTTTTATGAGAAATGTACAATCCTTGCTCTCAAAATAGAAGCACTCTCTTCAAACATTTCAAAGCATTATTAGAAGTTAAAGGAATGTTTAATTCCTTTCTGTATTCTGTAGTTAGAAAGATAAGTCCTTTCTTTTGAAAGTGTATTTAACTTCTTAGAAGCTTTTGAGTGAAATGCACAAATGTTTCTCTCAAAAGAGAATCACTCTCTTCAAACACTTCAAAGCACTGATAGAAGTGAAAGGATTGTTAAATTCGGTTCTATATGCTGTAGTTGAAACGATAAGTTCTTTTTTTGAAAGTGTCTTTAACTTTTAGAAGCTTTCATGAGAAACGCAAAGGCATTTCTCTCAAAAGAGAAGCACTCTCTTCAAACACTTCAAAGCAATCTTAGAAGTGAAAGGAATGTTCAGTTACTTTCTATATGCTTTAGCCTGAATGGTAAGCCCTTCCTTTTGAAATTGTATTTAGGTTCTTAGAATCTTTCATGAGAAACACACAATCATTTTCCTCAAAAGAGAAGCACTCTCTTCAAACACTTTAAAGCATTGTTAGAAGTCAAAAGAAGGTTCAATTACTTTCTATATTCTGTAGTTGGAAAGATAAGCCTTTTCTTTTGAATGTGTATTTAATTTCTTACAAGCTTTCCTGAGAAATGTACAATTGTCTCAAATGAGAATCACTAACTTCAAACACTTTGAAGCATTGTTACAAGTGAAAGGAATGTTCACTTATTTTCTATATTCTATAGTTGGAAAGATAAGCCCTCTCTTTTGAAAATGTATTCAGTTTTTTAGAATCTGTCATGAAAAACGCACAGTCGTTTATCTCAAAAGATAAATGTTTGTAGAGTGCCTCTACAAACATTTCAAAGCATTGTTAGAAGTGAATGGAGTGTTAAATTACTTTGAATATGATTTAATTATATATAATATTTTTTGAAAGTGTAATTACTTTATTAGAAGATTTCGGGAGAAATGCACAATCCTATCTCCCCCCAGAAGCACTCTCTTCAAACACTTAAAAGCACTGTTAGAAGTGAAAGGAATGTTGAATTACTTTCGACATTAAGTAGTTGGAAAGATAAGCACTTTCATTTAAAAGTGTATTTAGCTTCTTAGAAGCTTTCATTAGAACACACAATCATTTTTCTCAAAAGAGAAGTACTCTCTTCAAATACTTCTAAGCATTGTTAGAAGTGAGTGCAACATTAAATTACTTTCAATATTATGTAGTTGGAAGGATAAGCTTTTTTTGAAAGTGTACTAACTTCTTGAGAAGCTTTCGTGAGAAATGTACAATCCTTTTTTCAAAATAGAAGCACTCCCTACAAACATCAAAGCATTCCTAGAAGTAAATGGAATGTGAAATTTCGTTCTATATGATATAGTTTGAAAGATAAGCCCTTTCTTTTGAATGTGTATTTAACTTCTTAGAAGCTTTTATGAGAAACACACAATCGTTTCTCTCAAAGGAGAAGCACTCTCATCAAACACTTCAACGCATTGTTAGAAGTGAAAGGAATGTTCAATTACTTTCTATATTTTGTATTTGGAAATATAAGAAATTTCTTTTGAAAGTGTATTTAACTTCCTAGATGTGGTCGAGAGAAATGCACAAAACTTTTTCTTAAATGGAAGCCCTCTCTTCAAACATTTCAAAGAATTGTTTGAAGTGAATATTCAATTATATTCTACGTTCTGTAGTTGAAATGATAAGCCCTTTCTTTTGAAACTGTATTTAGCTTCTTAGAAGCATTAGTGAGAAATGCACAATAAATTCTCTCAAAAGAGAATCACTCTCTTGAAATAATTCTAAGCATTGTTAGGAGTGAATGGAATGTTAAATTAGTCTCAGTATGATGTAGTTAGAAAGATAAGCTTTTTTTGAAAGTGTACTAAAATCTTAAGTAGCTTTTGTGAGAAATGTACAATACTTTCTCTCAAAAGTGAAGCACTCTCTTCACACACTTAAACATTATTATAAGGGAAAGGCATGTTCAATTACTTTCTATATTCTATAGTTGGAAAAATAAGCCCTTTCTTTTGAAAGTGCATTTAGACTCTTAGAAGCTTTCATGAGAAATGCACAGTCCTTTCTCTCGAAAGGGAAGCACTCTCTTCAAACACTTCAAAGAAGTGTTAGAAGTGAATGGAGTGTTAAATTACTTGCTATATGCTATAGTTGGAAAGATAAGCTTTTTTATTTGATTGTGCACTTACTTCCTTAGAAGCTTTTGTGAGAAATGCACAATCATTTCTCTCAAAAGAAAAGCACTGTCTTCAAACACTTCAAAGCATTGTAATAGGTGAAAGGAATGTTCAATTAATATCCAAATTCTGTAATAGGAAAGTTAGCCCTTTCTTTTGAAAGTGTATTCAGCACCTTAAAAGCTTTCATGAGAAATACACAATCTATTCTCTGAAAAGTGAAGCACTCTCTTCAAACACTTCAAAGCAGTTAGGTGTTAATTGTTAAAAGTTAAAAAAATCATCAATTACATTCTACACTCTCCAGTTGGAAAAATAAGCCCTTCTTTTGAATGTGAATATAACTTCTTAGAATCTTTCATGTGAAACTCATTATCATTTCTCTCAAAAGAGATGCACTCTTTTCAAACATTTCAAAGAATTGATAGAAGTGAATGGAGTGTTTAATTACTTTCTTTATGCTGTAGTTGGAAATATAAGCTTTTTCTCTTGACAGTATACTTACTTCCATAGAAGCTTTCATGAGAAATGAACAATCCTTTTCCTCAAAAGAGAAGCACTCTTTTCAAACACTTCAAATCATTGTTAGTAGTGAAAGGAAAGTTCAGTTCCTTTCTACACTCTGTAGTTGGAAAAATAAGCCCTTTCTTTTGAAAGTGTATTTAACTTCTTACATTCTTTCATGAGAAACACACAATCATTTCTCTCAAAAGAAAAGAACTCTCTTCAAACACTTCAACGCATTGCTAGACCTGAAAGGAATGTTCAATTACATAGTATATTCTGTAGTTGGAAGATAAGCTCTTTCTTTTGAAAGTGTTTTTAACTTCTTAGAAACTTTCATGAGAAATGAACAATCCTTTCTCTCAAATGTGAAGCACTCTCTTCAAACACTTCAAAACATTGTTAGAAGTGAGAGAAATGTTCATTTACTTTCTATATAGTGTAGTTGAAAAGATAATCCCTTTCTTTTGAAAGTGTATTGAGCTACTTAGAAGCTTCACAAGAAACACACAATTATTTCTCTCAAAAGAAAAGGACCCTTTTCAAACACTTCAATGAAATGTTAGAAGTGATAGGAATGTTTAGTTACTTTCTATATGTTGTAAGTGCAAAGATAAGCTCTTTTCTTTGAAAGTGTATTTAACTTCTTAGAACCTTTTGTGGGAAATGCACAATGATTTCTTTCAAAGAGAAGCATTCTCTTCAAATACTTCAAAGAATTCTGAGAAGGGAAAGGAGTATTTCATTTTTTTAAATGCAGTACTTTGAAAGATAAGTCCTTTCTCCTGAAATTGTATTTAGCTTCTGAGAAGCTTTCATCAGAAATGCACAATCGTGTTTCTCAAAAGAGACGCAATCTTTGCATACACTTCAAAGCATTTTTAGAAGTGAGAAGAATGTTCAATTACTTTCCATTTGCTGTATTTGGAAAGATAAGGCATTTCTATTGAAAGTGTATTGAGGTACATAGAAGCTTTCGTGAGAAACACACAATTGTTTCTCTCAAAAGAAAAGCACCCTCTTCAAACACTTCAAACAATTGTTAGAAATGAAAGATATGTTCAATTACTTTCCATATGCTATAGTTGGAAATAGAAGACCTTTCTTTTGAAAGTGTATTTAGCTTCGTAGAACCTTTCATGAGAAACACACATGTGTTTTCCCCAAAGGGAAAGACTTTCTTAAAGGACTTCGAAGCATCATTAGAAGTGAAAGGAATGTTCACTTACTTTCTATATGCTGTACTTTGAAAGATAAGCCCTTTCTTTTGAAAGTGTATTTAGGTTCTTAGAAGCTTTCATGACAAATGCACAATCGCTTCTATCCAAAGAAAAGCACTCTCTTGAAACACTTCAAAGCATTGTTAGAAGTAAAATGAATGTTCAATTTCTTTTTATATGCTGTAGTTGGAAAGACAAGCCCTTTTCTTTGAAAGTGTATTTAGCTTCTTATAAGGTTTCATGAGAATACACAATCATTTCTCTCAAAAGTGAAACAAACTCTTCAAACACTTAAAAGTATTGTTAGAAGTGAATGGAGTGTTCAGTTAATTTCTATATGCTGTAAGTGGAAAGATAAGCTTTTTCTTTTGAAAGTGTACTTACTTCCTTAAAAACTTCTATGAAAAACACACAATCCTTTCTCTCAAAAGAGAATCAGTCTCTTCAAACACTTAAAAGCATTGTTAGAAGTGAAAGGAGTATTAAATTACATTCTATGTGCTCTACTTGGAAAGATAAGCTTTTTCTTTTGAAAGTGCACTTACTTCCTTAGAAGCTTTCATGAGAAACACACATGTGATTCCCCCCAAAGGGATGCATTTATTTAAACACTTTAAAGCATTGTTAGAAGTGAATGTTCAATTACTTTCTGTATGCTGTAGTTGGAAATAAGCCCTTTCTTTTGAAAGTGTATTTAGCTTTCTAGAAGCTTTTTGAGAATCCCACAATCATTTCTCTAAAAAGAGAAACACTTCCTACAAACACTTGAAATCATTGTCAGAAGTGAAAGAAGTGTTAAATTACTTTCTATATGCTGCAGTTTGAAAGATAAGCCCTTTCTTTCGAAAGTGTTTTTAGCTTCTCAGAAGCTTCATAAGAAACCCACAATCATTTCTCTCAAATAGAAGCACTCTCTTCAAACATTTCAAGGCATTGTTAGAAGTGAATGGAATGTTAAATTACTTTCTATATGCTGTAGTTGAAAACATAAGTTTTTTCTTTTGAAAGTGTACTTACTGCATTAGAAGCTTTCATGAAAAATGCACATTCCTTTCTCTCAAGAAAGAAGCACTCTCTTCAAACACTTCAAAGCAATGTTAGAAGTGAATGGAGTTTTAAATTACTTTCTATATGGTGTAGTTGGAAAGATAAGCCCTTTCTTTTGAAAGTGTATTTAGCTTCTTAGAAGCTATCATGAGAAAGCACAATTGTTCCTCTCAAAAGAGAAGCACTCTCTTTAAACACCTCAAAGCATTGTTAGAAGTGATAGGAGTCTTGCAGTTTTTTCAAAATGCTGTAATTTGAATGATAAGCCCTCTCTTTTGAAAGTATATTTAGCTTTTTGGAAGCATTCATGAGAAATGCAAATGTTTTCCCCAAAGGGAAGCACTTTCTTCAAAGTATGGCTAGAAGTGAAAGGAATGTTCAATTACTTTCTATAAGCGTTATTTGAAATGTAAGCCTTTTCTTTTGAAAGTATATTTAGCTTCTTAGAAGTTTTCATGAGAAATGCACAATCATTTCTCTCAAAAGAGAAACACTCTCTTCAAAGATTTAAACGTATTGTTAGAAGTAAATGGAGTGTTCACTTAATTTTGATAGGCTGTGTGTGGAAAGATAACATTTTTCTTTTGAACGTGTACTAACTTCCTTAAAAACTTTCATGAGAAATGCACAATCCTTTCTCTCAAAAAAGAGGCACTCTCTTCAAACAATTTAAAGCATTGTTAGAAGTGAAAGGAGTGTTCAATTACTTTCTATATGCTATAGTTGGAAAGATAAGCTTTTTCTTTTGAAAATGTACTTACTTCGTTAGAAGCTTTCGTTAGAAGCATACTTGTGTTTCGACCCAAAGGGAAGCACTTTCTTCAAACACTATAAGCATTGTTAGAAGTAAAAGGAATGTTCAATTACTTTCTTTTTATTTACTATTTATTTATTTTTATTTATTTATTTATTTTATTAAAAATTTCTGCCTCCTCACCACCTCCCTTTTATCTTCCCCTTCCCCCCTCCACTCCCCCTCCCTCTCCTGTCCAAAGAGCAGTAAGGGTTCCCTGCCCTGTGGGAAGTCCAATTTCCTCCCCCCTCCATCCAGGTCTAGGAAGGTGAGCATCCAAACAGGCTAGCACCCCCCCAAGCCAATATGTGTAGTAGGATCAAAATCCAGTGCCATTGTCCTTGGCTTCTCAGCAGCCCTCATTGTCCACCATGTTCAGGGAGTCCACTTTTATCCCGTGCTTTTTCAGTCCCAATCCAGCTGGCCTTGGTGAGCTCTGATTAGATCAGCCCCACTGTCTCGGTGGGTCGGTGCACCCCTCATAATCCTGACTTCCTTGCTCATGTTCTGCCTCCTTTTGCTCCTCATTTGGACCTTGGGAGCTCAGTCCAGTACACCAATGTGGGGCTCTGTCTCTATCTCCATCCATCGCCAGATGAAGGTTCTGTGGTCATATGCAAGATATTCATCAGTATAAGCCCTTTTATTTTAAAGTGTATTTTGCTTCTTAGATTTCCTGAGTAATCCACATGTACTTCCCCCCAAAGGGAAGCACTTTCTTCAAATGTTTCAAGGCTTTGTTACAAGTGAAAGGACTGTTCAATTACTATCTATATGATGTAGTTGTAAAGATAAGTGCTTTCTTTGAAAGTGTACTTACTTACTTAGAAGTATTCATGTGAAATGCAAAATCATTTCTCTCAAAACAGAAGCACTCTCTTCAATCACTTCTAAGCATTCTTAGAAGTGAATGGAGTGTTCAATTGCTTTCTATATGCTCTAGTTAGAAAGATAAGAACTTTCTTTAGAATGTGTACTTACTTCCTTAGACGCTTTCGTGAGAAATGCACAATTGTTTCTCTCAAAAGAGAAGCACTCTCTTCAAACACTTCAAAGCATTGTTATCCATGAATGGAGTGTTAAAACACTTTCTATATGCTGTGTTTGGAAAGATAAACGTTTTCTTTGATAGTGTACTTACTTCCTTAGAAGCTTTCCTGAAGCCAGGTGGTGGTGGTGCACCTTTAATCCCAGCACTCGGGAGGCAGAGGCAAGCGGATCTCTGTGAGTTCGAGGCCCACCTGGTCTACAAGAGCTAGTTCCAGGACAGGCTTTAAAAAAAAGCTACAGAAAAACCCTGTCTCAAAAAAAAAAAAAAAAAAAAAAAAAAAAAACAAAAAAAAAGAAAAAAAGAAGCTTTCCTGAGAAATGCAGAATCATTTCTCTCAAGAGAAGCACTCCCTTCAAACACTTCAAAGCATTTTTATAAGTGAACAGAATGTTCAATTACTTTCTAGATGTATTTGTAAAAATAAGCCCTTTCCTTTAAAAGTGTATTTAGCTTCTCAGAAGCTTTCATGATAAATGCACAGTTGTTTTTCTCAAAATAGAAGCACTCTCTTCAAACTGTTTAAAGCATTGTTAAAAGTGAATGGAGTGTTTGGTTAGTACCTGTATGCTGTAGTTGAGAAATAAGCTGTTACTTATGAAAGTGTACTTACTTCGTTAGAAGCTTTCATGAGAAAGGCACAATCATTTCTCCCAAAAGAGAAGCACTCTCTTCAAACAATTCAAAGCATTGTGAGAAGTGAATGGAGTGTTCAATTAATTCTATATTCTGTAGTTGGAAAGATAAGCCCTTTCTTTTGAAAGTCTATTTAGCTTCTTACAAGCTTTCCTGAGAAAAGCACAATCATTTCTCTCAAAGGAGAAGCACTCTCTTCAAACAATTCTAAGCATTGTTAGAAGTGAAAGGAGTGTTAAATTACTTTCCATATTTTGTGGTTGGAAAGATAAGCTTTTTCTTTTGAAACTGTACTTACTTCCTTAAGCTTCATTAAAAAAGTACAACCTTTTCTCTCAAAAGAGAAGCACTCTCTTCAAACACTTTAAAGCATTGTTAGCAGTGAAAGGAATGTTCAATTACTTTCTATATGCTGCATTTCGAAAGATAAGCCCTTTTGTTTGAAAGTGTATTTAGGTTCTTAGAAGCTTTGGTGAGGAACACACAATCATTTCTCTCAAAAGAGAAGTACTCTCTTCAAAGATTTCAAAGACTTCATTGTTAGAAGTGAACAAAGTTACAAGTTACTTTCTTTATGCTGTAGTTGGAAAGATAGGTTTTTCTTTTGCATGTATACTTACTTTCTTAGAAGGTTTCATAAGAAATGCAGAATCATTCCTCTCAAAAAAGAAGCACTCTCTCCAAACACTTCAAAGCATTATTAGAAGTGAATGGAGTGTTAAATTACTTTCTATATTTTGTAGGTGGAAAGATAAGCCCTTTCTTTGAAAGTGTATTTAGCTTCTTAGAAGCTTTCGTGACAAATGCAGAATCGTTTCTCTCAAAAGTGATGCATTCTTTTTAAACAATTCAAAGCATTGTTAGAAGTGAATAGAGTGTTAATTTACTTTCTATAAGCTGTAGTTGGAAAAATAAGCCTTTTGAAAGTGTACTTACTTCCTTAGAACCTTTTGTGAGAGGTGCCCAATCATTTCTCTCATAAGAAAAGCACTCCCTTCAAACACTTCAAAGCATTGTGAGAAGTGAATGGAGTGTTCAATTACATTCTATATGCTGTACTTTGAATAATAAGCTTTTTCTTTTGAAAGTGTACTTACTTCCTTAGAAGCTTTCGTTAAAACTGCAGAATCATTTCTCTCAAAAGAGAAGCACTCTCTTCAATCATTTCAAAGCCTTGTTAGAGTGAAAGGAATGTTTAATTACTTTCTATATTATCCAGTTGGAAAGGTAAGTTCTTTCTTTTGAATGTGTATTTAGCTTCTTATAAGCTTTTTCGAGAAACACAGAATCTTTACTCTCATTAGAAAACTACTCTCTTCAAACACTTCAAAGCATTGTTAGAAGTGAATAGAGTTATAAGTTACTTTTACTGTATTTGGGAAGATAAGCTTTTCCTTTTACATGTGTACTTACTTCCTTAGAAGATTTCATAAGAAATGCAGAATTGTTTCTCTCAAAAGAGAAGCACTCTCTTCAAACACTTCAAAGCATTGTTAGAAGTGAACAGAATATTCAATTACTTTCTATATGCTGTAGTTGGAAAGAAGAGCTTTTTCTATAAAATGTACTTACTTCCTTAGAAGCTTTTATGAGTAATGCCGAATCATTTCTCTCCAAAAAGAAGCACTCTCTTCAAACACTTCAACACATTTGTAGAAGTGAGAGGAGTGTTGCATTTTTTAAAATGCTGTACTTGCTGGGCGGTGGTGGCGCACGCCTTTAATCCCAGCACTCGGGAGGCAGAGGCAGGCGGATCTCTGTGAGTTCGAGGCCAGCCTGGTCTACAAGAGCTAGTTCCAGGACAGGCTCTAAAAGAGCTGCAGAGAAACCCTGTCTCGAAAAACCAAAAATAAATAAATAAATAAATAAATAAAATGCTGTACTTTTAAAAATAAGCACTTTGTTTTGATTGTGTATTTAGCTTCTTTGAAGCTTTTTGAGAAATGCACAATCATTTCTCTCAAAAGATAACCACTCCCTTCAAACACTTGAAAGCATAGTTAGAAGTGAAAGGAATGTTCAATTAATTTCTGTATGCTGTAGTTGGAAAAATAGTCCCTTTATTTTGAAAGTGTACTTACATCCTATAAGATTTCATAAAAACACACACAATTCTTTCTCTCAAAAGAGAAACACCTTCTTCAAACACTTCAAAGCATTGTTAGAAGTAAATGGAGTGTTGAATTTTTTTCAAAAAGCTGTACTTTGAAAGATAAGCACTTTCTTTGGAAAGTGTACTTACTTTCTTAGAACTTTCATGAGAAATGCAAAATTGTTTCTCTCTAAAAAGGAACACTCTATTCAAACACTTCAAAGCATTGTTAGAAGTGAAAGGAATGTTAAATTACTTTCTATAATCTGTAGTTGGAAAAAATAAACCCTGTATTTTGAAAGTATATTTAGCTTCTTTTAAGTTTTTTGAGAAAGGTACATCATTTTTCTCAAAAGTGAAGCACTTTCTTTAAACATTTCAAAGCATTGTGAGAAGTAAAGGAGTGTTCAAATACTTTCTACATACTCTATTTGGAAAGATAAGAACTTTCTTTTGAAGGTGTATTTAGCTTCTTAGAAGCTTTCATGAGAAAGGCACAATCTTTTCACTAAAAGAGAAGCACTGTCTTGAAACACTTCAATGCATAGTTAGAAGTGAAAGGAATGTTCAATTATTTCTATATGCTGACTTGGAAAGATAAGCTTTTTCTTTTGAAACTGTAATTACTTCCTTAGAAGCTTTCATGAGAAACACACAATCATTTCTCTCAAAAGAGTCGCACTCTCTTCATGCACTTTAAAGCATTGTTAGAAGTGAAATTAATGATCAATTATACTCTATATGCTGTAGTTGGAAAGATAAGCTCTTTCTTTAGAAAATGTACTACTTCTTTAAGCTTTTGTAAGAAATGCACACTAGTTTCTCTCAAAGAGAAGCACTCTCTTCAAACACTTCAAAGCATTATTCGAAGTGAAAGGAATGTTCAGTTACTTTCTATATGCTGTAGTTGGAAAAACAGGCCCTGTTTTTGAAGGTGTATTGAGCTTCTTAGAAGCTTTCATGAGAAATGCACATGTTTCTCACAAAGTTAAGCACTTTGTTCAAACAATTCAAAGCACTGTTAGAAGTAAAAGGAATGTTCAATTATTTTCTATATGCTGTAGTTGGAATTATAAGACCTCTCTTTTGAAAGTGTATTTAGCTTCTTAGAATATTTTGTGAGAAACGCACACATTTTCCACCCAAAAGAAAGCACTTTCTTCAAACTTTCAAAGCATTTTTACAAATAAAAAATGTGCAATTATTTTCTATATGCTATATTTGGAAAGATAAGCATTTTCTTTTGACTGTCTTTTAGCTTCTTAGAACTTTTCCTGAGAAATGCAAATCTTTTCTCTCAAAGGAGAAACACTCTCTTCAAACACCTCACAGCATTGTTAGAAGTGAATAGACTTTTCAATTACTTTCTGTATGCTGTAGTTGGAAAGATAAACTTTTCTTTTGAAAATGTACTTACTTAGAAGCTTTCAGAAAAAATGCAAAATTGTTTCAAAAGAGAAGCACTTTCTTCCAACACTTCAAAGCCTTGTTAGAAGTGAAAGGAGTATTGCATTTTTTTCAAAATGCTGTACTTTGAATGATAAAGCCTTTCTTTTTAAAGTGTATTTAGGTTCTTGGAAGCTTTCTTGAGAAACACACAATCATTTCTCTCAAAAGAGAAGCACTCTCTTCAAACATTTGAAAGCATTGTCAGATGTGAAAGAAATGTTAAATTACTTCCTAAATGCTGTAGTTGGAAAAACAAACCATTTTTTGAAAGTTTATTTTGCTTCTTAGAAGATTTCATGAGAAACTCACATGTTTTTACCTCCAAAGTGAAGTACTTTCTTCAAACATTTAAAAGCATTGTTAGAAATGGGAGGAATGTTCAATTCCTTTCTATATGCTGTAGTTGGAAACATAAGCCCTTTCTTTTAAAAGTGTTACTTATGTTCTTAGAAGCTTTCATGAGTAATGCACAATAGTTTCTCTCAAAAGAGAAGCACTCTCTTCAAACACTTCAAAGCATTGTCAGAAATTAAAGGAGTGTTGGTTGTACTTTTTCCTCAATGCTGTAATTTGAAAGATAAGTCCTTTCCTTTGAAAGTGTATTTTGCTTCTTGGAAGCTGTCATAAGAAAGGCACAATAGTTTCTCTTAAAAGAGAAGCACTCTCTCCAAACATTTCAAAGCATTGTTAGAAGTGAAAAGAATGTTCATTTATTTCCTAAATTCTGTAGTTGGAAAGATAAGCCCTTTCTTTTGAAAGTGTATTTATCATGTTAGAAGATTTTGTGAAATGCACATGTTTCCCCCCCAAAATAAAGCACTTTCTTCAAACACTTCAAAGCATTGTTAGAAGTGAAAGGTATGTTCTATTACTTTCTATATGCTATAGTTGGAAACATAAGCCCTTTCTTTTGAAAGTGTATTTAGCTTCTTAGAAGCTTTCATGAGAAATGCACAATCATTTCTCTCAAAAGAGAAGCACTCTCTTCAAACACTTCAGAGCATTACTAGAAGTGAAAGGAATGTTCAATTAGTTACTACATGCTGTAGATGGAAAGATAAGCCCTTTCTTTTAACAGTTCATTTAGCTTCTTGATGCTTCATGAGAAACCCATAATCGTTTCTCTCAACAGAGAAGCACTCTCTTCAAACAATTCAAAGAATTGTTAGATGTGAAAGAAATGTTCAGTTACTTTCTATATGCTGTAGTTGGAAAGATAAGCACCTTTTTGAAAGTGTATTTAGCTTCTTAGAAGATTTCTTGAGAAATGCATATGTTTTTCCCCCAAAAGGGAAGCACTTTCTTCAAACACTTCAAAGCAAGGTTAGACGTGAAAAGAATGTTCAGTTACCATGTATATGCTGTAGATGGAAAGATAAGCTCTTTCTTTAAAAGTGTATTTAACTTCTTGAAGCTTCATGAGAAACCCACAATCGTTTCTCTCAAAAGCTTAGCACTTCTTACACTCACTTTCAATCATTGCCAGAAGTGAAAAGAATGTTTAATTGCTTTCTATATGCTATAGTTGAAAAGAAAAGCCTTTTTTCGAAAGTGTGTTTAGCTTCTTAAAAGCCTTTCTGAGAAACCCACAATAGTTTCTCTAAAAAAGAAGCACTTCGTACAAACACTTCAAAGCATTGTTAGAAATTAAAGGAATGTTCAATTACATATTATATGCTGTAGTTGGAAAAAACCTTCTTTGAAGAGTGTATTTATCTTCTCAGAAGCTTTCATAAGAAACACACAATCATTTTTCTCAAAAGAGAAGCACTTTCTTCAAACACTTCAAAGCATTTTAGAAGTGAATAAAGTGTTCAATTCATTTATAAGCTGTAATTGGAAAGATAAGCCCTTTCTTTGAAAGTGTGGTTAGCTTCTTGAAGCTTTTTGAGAAACCCATAATCATTTCTCTCAAAAGAGAAGCACTTACTAAAAACACTTCATAGAATTGTTAGAAGTGAAAGGAATGTTCAATTACATTCTACATGCTGTAGTTTGAAAGATAATTTCTTTCTTTTGAAAGTTTATATAGCTTCTTAGAAGATTTCGTGGAAACATACATGTTTTTACCCCCCAAATTGAAGCACTTTTTTTTCAAACACTTCAAAGCATTGTTAGAAGTGAAAGGAATGTTCAATTACTTTCTACATGCTGTACCTGGAAAGATAAACTGTTTCTTTTGAAAGTGTATTTAGCTTCTTACAAGCTTTCGTGAGAAAAGCACAATCATTTCTCTCAAAACAGAAGCACTCGCTTTAAACATTTCAAAGCAATATTAGAAGTGAATGAAGTGTTCAGTTACATCCTATATGCTGTAGTTGTAAAAATAAGCTTTTTGTTTTGATAGTATAATTACTTCCTTAGAATCTTTCATGAGAAATGCACAATCATTTCTATCAAAAGGGAGGCACTCACTTCAAACACTTCAAAGCATTGTTCGAAGTGAAAGGGATGTTGCATTTTTCTCAATGCTGTATTTAAAAGATAATCCTTTTCTTTTGAAAGTGTTTTTACTTCTTAGAAGCTTTCCTGGAAAATGCACAATTGTTTCTCTCAACAGAGAAGCATTTCTCCAAACACTTCAAAGCATTGTTAGAAGTGAAAGGAATATTCAATTACTTTCTATATGCTGTATTTGAAAATAAAAGCTATTTCTTTTGAAAGTGTTTTCAGCTTCTTAGATGGTTCCGTGATAAATACAAATTCATTTCTCTCAAAAGATAAGCACTCTATTTAAACACTTCAAAGCATTGTTAGAAGTGAAGATAATGTTCATTTAATTTTTGTATGCTGTAGTTGGAAAGATAAGCTCTTTCTTTGAAAGTGTATTTAGCTTCTTAGAAGCTTTCCTGAGAAATGCATAATGGTTTCTCTCAAAAGAGAAGCACTCCTACAAACACTTCAAAGTTTTGTTCAAAGTGAAAGGACTGTTCTCTTACTTTCTATATGTTGTAGTTGGAAAGATAAGTCCTTTTTTGAAAGTGTATTTAGCATCCTAGAAGCTTTCATGAGAAAAGCACAATCATTTCTCTCAAAACAGAAGCACTCTCTTCAAACACTTCAAAGCATTATTAGAAGTGAATGTTCAATTGCTTTCTATATGCTGTGGTTTGAAAGATAATCTTTTTCTTTTGAAGGTATATTTTGGCCTTTACAAACTTTCTGGCCAGCAAGGACAACTGATCTTAGTACCAGAAGATACATCCGGGAGGTGAGTGAATTCCTGACCCCTCAGCAGCAGCCCAGAGATGGAGCACAGCCATTCCCTAACCCTGTACACTTCCTGGTCTTCTGTCTGGGGCTATTCTCCCTGGCTACTGCCTCTCTCTTCCTACCCCACCCAGCTTGCATCCAGAAAAACTGTCCCTTCTTCCTCCCTTCATCGGGTTTATAACATCTCCAGCACAGACCGATCGGGGCGCTGGGACTGGGTAGGGAGTGCAACCAGCAGGTGGGAGTTTCTTTGTTTCAATCTCCTGCCTGCAAAAAGGTAGGCCCTTTGTCTGTGAGCTGCTTGTCAAGCAAGGACACCTGATCCTGTAAAAGAAGATCCATAGAGGAGCATTCAGAAAAAGAGATAGGCAGGCACCAATGCAAGAATTCCTCCAACAATCTGAAAAACAACATGAAATCACCAGAACCAGCAATCCTACAACAGGAGGATTTGAACACCTCAATCAAGAAGAAGTAGAAAAAATTGACTTCATGAAAGTGACAGGGGCCCTTAAACAGAAGGTGAAAAACTCCCTTAAAGAAATGGATGAGAATAACAAAAAGTTTGAAGAACTGAGTAAATCCATAAACGATATCCTAGGAAACCAAGAAAAAACAATCAAACAGATAATGGAAACACTTCAAGACATGAAAACTGAAATGGAGGCAAGGAAGAAAACAAACAGAAGGCAGGCTGGATATGGAAAATCTAGGTAAACGAACAGAGACTATAGTGACAAGCATAACCAACAGAATACAAGGTATAGAAGAAAGAATCTCAGATTCTGAAGATACCATAGAGAAAATAAATGCACTGATCAAAGAAAACAGCAAATCAAACAAATTCTCATCACAAAACATTCAGGAAACCTGGGACACAATAAAAAGACCAACCTAAGAATAATAGGGATAGAAGAAAGAGAAGTACAGCTCAATGATCTAGAAAATATATTTAATAAAATTATAGAAGAAAACTTTCTCAATCTAAAGAAAGATATTCCTATGAAGGTTCAAGAAGCATACAGAACACCAAATAGACTGGATCAAAAAAAAATCTCCTCGCCATATAATAATCAAAACACAAAACATACAGAATAAAGAAAGAATATTAAGAGCTGCAAAGGAAAAAGGTCAAGTAACTTATGAAGGTAAACCTATCAGACTTACACCTGACTTCTCTATGGAAACCATGAAAGCCAGAAGGTCCTGGATAGATGTTCGGTAGATTCTAAGAGACCATGGATGCAAGCCCAGACTACTATACCCAGTCAAGCTTTCATTCACTATAAGTGGATAAAACAAAATATTCCAGGATAAAAACAAATTTAAACAATATATACCCACAAATCCAGACTTACAGAAAGTAATAGAGGGAAAATCACAAACCAAGGAGTCCAACAATTCCCACAATAACTCAGACATCTAGTGACCCTTCAGCAGCACAACTAGAAGAAGGGAAACACACAAACATTACTACAAAAAAATTACTGGAGTTATCAACCACTGGTCAATAATATCACTTAATAGCAATGGACTCAATTCACCTATAAAAAGGCACAGGCTAAGAGATTGAATACAAAAACAGGATCCAACATTCTGCTGTTTACAAGAAACACACCTCAACCACAGAGACAGACTTCTACTTAGAGTAAAGGGCTGGGAAAAGATTTTTCAAGTAAATGGACCTAAGAAACAAGCAGGTATGGCCATAGTAATTTCTAATAAAGTTGACCTCAAACTAAAATCAATCAGAAGAGATGGAAAGGGACATTCTATACTCATAAAAGAAAAAATCCATATGGGATGATCATCTCATTAGATGCTGAAAAAGCATTTGACAAAATTCAGCACCCTTTTATGATAAAGGTCTTGGAGAGATTAGGGATACAAGGGTCATTCCTAAATATAATAAAAGCTATTTACAGCAAGCCGACAGCTAACATCAAATTAAACGGAGAGAAACTCAAGGCTATCCCACTAAATTCAGGAACACGACAAGGCTGTCCACTCTCTCCTTATCTCTTCAATATAGTGCTTGAAGTTCTAGCAATAGCAATAAGACAACATAAGGGAATCAAGGGGATTCAGTTTGGAAAGGAAGAAGTTAAACTTTCATTATTTGCAGATGATATGATAGTATACATAAGCGACCCCAAAAACTCCACCAAAGAACTCCTACAGCTGATAAACTCCTTCAGTAACGTGGCAGGATACAAGATCAACTCCAAAAAATCAGTCGCCTTTTTATACACAAAGGATAAGGAAGCAGAGAGGGTAATCAGAGAAGTATCACCTTTCACAATAGCCACAAATAGCATAAGATATCTGGGAGTATCGCTAACCAAGGAAATGAAGGATTTATTTGACAAGAACTTTAAGTCTTTGAAGAAAGAAATTGAAGAGGATACCAGAAAATGGAAGGATCTCCCCTGCTCGTGGATTGGGAGGATCAACATAGTAAAAATGGCAATTCTACCAAAAGCAATCTATAGATTCAATGCAATCCCAATCAAGCTCCCATTAAAATTCTTCACAGAGATTGAGAGGACAATAATCAACTTTATATGGAAAAACAAGAAACCCAGGATAGCCAAAAAAATCTTATACAATAAAGGTTCTTCTGGAGGCATTACCATCCCTGACTTCAAACTCTATTACAAAGCTACAGTATTGAAAACGGCTTGGTATTGGCATAAAAACAGAGAAGTTGACCAATGGAAGCGTATAGAAGACCCGGATCTTAAACCACAAACCTACGAACACCTGATTTTTGATAAAGGAGCCAAAAGTACACAATGGAAGAAAGAGGGCATCTTCAACAAATGGTGCTGGCATAACTGGATGTCAACCTGTAGAAGAATGAAAGTAGATCCATATCTATCACCATGCACAAAACTCAAGTCCAAATGGATTAAAGACCTCAATATTAATTTGAACACATTGAGCTTGATAGAGGAGAAAGTGGGAAGTACTCTACAACAAATGGGCACAGGGAACCGTTTCCTATGCATAACCCCAGCTGCACAGACTTTAAGGGCAACATTGAATAAATGGGACCTCCTGAAGTTGAGCAGCTTCTGTAAAGCAAAGGACATTGTCACTAAGACACAAAGGCAGCCTACTGACTGGGAAAAGATCTTCACCAACCCTGCAACTGACAAAGGTCTGATCTCTAAAATATATAAGGAACTCAAGAGACTAGACGGTAAAATGCCAATTAACCCAATTAAAAAATGGGGCGCTGAACTGAACAGAGAATTCTCAACAGAAGAAGTTCGAATGGCCAAAAGACACTTAAGGTCATGCTCAACCTCCCTAGCTATCAGGGAAATGCAAATCAAAACAACTTTGAGATATCATCTTACACCTGTCAGATTGCCTAAAATCCAAAACACCAATAATAACCTTTGCTGGAGAGGTTGTGGGGTAAGGGGCACACTCATCCATTGCTGGTGGGAATGCAAACTTGTGCAACCACTTTGGAAAGCAGTGTGGCGGTTTCTCAGGAAATTCGGGATCAACCTACCCCAGGACCCAGCAATTCCACTATTGGGAATCTACCCAAGAGATGCCCAATCATACAACAAAAGCATATGCTCATCTATGTTCATAGCAGTATTATTTGTAATAGCCAGATCCTGGAGACAGCCTAGATGCCCTTCAGTGGAAGAATGGATGAAGAAACTGTGGAATATATACATGCTAGAATACTACTCAGCGGTAAAAAACAATGACATCTTGAATTTTGCAGGCAAATGGATGGAAATAGAAAACACTATTCTGAGTGAGGTAACCCAGACCCATAAAGATGAACATGGGATGTACTCACTCATATTCGGTTTCTAGCCATAATTAAAGGACATCGAGCCTATAAATTTGGGATCCTTGAGAAGATAATAAGAAGGTGAACTCCCAAAAAAAGATATAGTAATCCTCCTGGATATTGGAAGTAGACACGATCGCCAGGCAAAATTGGGAACTTGAGGGTTGGGCAAGACTGGGCCAAGGGAAGATGGGGAGAGAAAAGCGTGAAGGGGAGAATTGGGGGGGGGAGCTCGGAGGAATGGGGTGCTTGGGATATAGGAAGGGTGGATATGAGAGCAGGGAAGCATATATCTTAATTTAAGGAGCTACCTGAGGGTTGTCAAGAGACTTGACCCTAGAGGGGTTCCCAGGTTTCCAGGGAGACGCCCCCAGTTAGTTCCTTGGGCAGCTGAGGAGAGGGAGCCTGAAAAGGCCAGTTCCTATAGCCATACTGATGAATTTCTTGCATATCACCATAGAACCTCCACCTGACGATAGATGAAGAAAATGACAGAGCCCCACATTGGAGCACCGGACTGAGCTCCCAAGGTCCTGATGAGGAGTAGAAGGAGAGAGAACATGAGAAAGAAAGTCAGGACCGTGAGGGAACCTCCAGCTGGCGACAGATGGGGAAGGTGACTGAGCCCCACATTAGAGCACTGGACTGAGCTCCCAAAGTCCCGATGAGGAGCAGAAGGAGCGAGAACATGAGGGAGAAAGTCAGGAACGAGAGGGGTGCGTTCACTCATGGAAACGGTGGGACAGAACTAATGGGAGATCACCAACTCCAGTTGGAATGGGACTGATGGATCATGCGACCAAACCCGTCTCTCTGAGTGTGGCCAACAGCGGGGGCTGACTGAGAAGCAAAGGACAATGGCTCTGGGCTCTGATTGTTATTCATGGACGGGCTCTGTGGGAGCCTTCTCAGCTTGGTCGATCACCTTCCTGGACCTGGGGGGAGTTGGGAGGACCTTGGTCTTAGCATAGAGTGGGGAACCCTGATGGCTCCTTGGCCTTGAGAGGGAGGGAGGGGAGGTATGGGTGGAGGGGAGGGGAGGGAAGGGGGAGAAGGAGGGGAGGGAAGGGGGAGGAGGAGGGGAGGGAGGGGGGAGGAGGAGGGAAGGAGATGGAAATTTTTAAATATAAAAAAAAATAAAAAAATAAATAAAAAAAAAAAAGAAAAAATCCATAAGAATGAAGTCTCAATCCTGAATATCTATGCCCCTAACATAAAAGCACTCACTTATGTAAAAGAAACATTACTAGAACTCAAGGCAGTCATCAAACCACACACACTAATAGTAAGAGACTTCAACACTCCTCTCTCACCAATGGACAGGTCAATCACACAGAAACCTAACAGAGAATTAAAAGACTTAATGGAGGTAATGAACCAAATGGACTTAACAGACATCTATAGAACATTCCACCCAAATAGGAAAGAATATACCTTCTTCTTTGCGGCTCATGGAACCTTTTCAAAAATTGACCATATACTTGGTAACAAAACAAACTTCCACAGTTACAAAAACATATTAGTAACCACCTGCATCTCATCGGATCACCATGGATTAAAATTAGAAATCAACAACAATGCTACCCCCAGAAAGCCTACAAACTCATGGAAACTGAACAGTCTACTACTGAATGACACCTGGGTCAAGGAAGAAATAAATAAAGAAATTAAAATCTTCCTTGAATTTAATGAAAATAAAGATACAACATAGTCAAACATATGGGATACTATGAAATCAGTACTAAGAGGAAAGTTCATAACACTAATTGCCCACTTAAAGAACACGGAGAAAGCACACATTGGAGACTTAACAGCACACCTGAAAGATCTAGAAAAAAAGAAGCAGACTCACCTAGGAGGAGTAGAAAACTGGAAATAATCAAACAGGGCTGAAATCAACAAAATACAAACACAGAAAACAGTCCAAAGAATCAATGAAACAAAAAGCTGATTTTTGGAGAAAATCAACAAGATTGACAAACCCCTATCTAAAGTAATCAAAAGGCATAAAGAGAACAAGGAAATTAATAAGATCAGAAATGAAAAGGGGGATATAACCACGGACACAGAGGAAATTCAGAGAATCATTAGATCTTTCTACAAAAGCCTGTATGCCAGAAAATTGGAAAATATAAAAGAAATTGACATGTTTTTCTTTTATTTATTTATTCATTATATATGCACATGTCATAAGAAGGCTCCAGATCTTATTGTAGTTGGCTGAGGGCCATTATGTGGTTGCTGGGAATTGAACTCAGGACCTCTAGAAGAGCAGCCAATGCTCTTAACCTCTGAGCCATCTCTCCAGCCCAAATGGACATTTTGTTAGATAAGTACCATATACCAAAGTTAAACCAGGAACAGGTGAACAATCTAAATAGTTCTGTTAGTTGTGAAAAATTAGAAACTCTTATCAAAAACCTCCCTACCGAAAAAAGCCCAGGACCAGATGGTTTCAATGCAGAATTTTCTGAGAACTTCCAAGAAGACCTAATAAATGTACTTCTTAAGGTATTTCATAATATAGAAACAGAAGAGTCATTGCTAAATTCCTTTTATGAAGCTACAGTTACCCTAAACCACACAAAGACTCAACCAAGAAAGAGAATTACAGGCCAATCTCACTCGTGAACATCGACACAAAAATTCTTAAAAAAGTACTGGCAAACAGAATCCAAGAACACATTAGAAAAATTATCCACTACGATCAAGTAGGCTTCATCCCAGAGATGCAGGGCTGGTTCAACATACAAAAATCTATCAATGTAATCCATCATATAAATAACCTGAAGGAAAAAAATCATATGATCATCTCATTAGATGCTGCAAAAGCATTTGACAAAATTCAACACCCCTTTATGATAAAGGTCTTGGAGAGATTAGGGATACAAGGGACATTCCTGAATGTAATAAAGGCTATTTACAGCAAGCCAACAGCTAGCATCAAATTAAATGGAGAGAAACTCAAGGCCATCTCACTAAATTCAGGAACATGACAAGGTTTTCCACTCTCTTCCTATCTTTTCAATATAGTGCTTGAAGTTCTAGCAATATGACAACATAAGTGGATCAAAGGGATTCGAATTGGAAAGGAAGAAGTTAAACTTTCGTTATTTGAAGATGATATGATAGTGTACATAAGCGACCCCAAAAACTCCACCAAAGAACTCCTACAGCTGATCAACTCCTTCAGTAATGTAGGAGGATACAAGATCAACTCCAAAAAAATCAGCTGTCCTCCTATACACAAAGGATAAGGAAACAGAGAGGGAAATCAGAGAAGTATCACCTTTCACGATAGCCACAAATAGCATAAAATATCTTGGGGTAACTCTAACCAAGGAAGTGAAGGGTTTATTTGACAAGAACTTTAAGTCTTTAAAAAAAGATATTAAAGAGGATATCAGAAAATGGGAGGATCTCCCTTGCTCTTGGATTGGGAGGATTAACATAGTAAAAATGGTAATTCTACCAAAGGCATAATATAGATTCAATGCATTCTCCATCAAGGTCCCATCAAAATTCTTCACAGATCTTGACAGGACAATAATCAACTTTATATGGAAGAACAAGAAACCCAGGATAGCCAAAACAGTCTTATACAACAAAGGAACTTCTGGAGGCATTACTGTCTCGGATTTCAAATTCTATTACAGAGCTACAGTATTGAAAACAGCTTGGTATTGCATAAAAACAGAGAAGTCGACCAATGGAATCGAATAGAAGACCCGAATCTTAACCCACAAAGCTATGAACACCTGATTTTTTTTTTTTTTTTTTTTTTTTTTTTTTTTTTTTTTTTTTGGTTTTTCAAGACAGGGTTTCTCTGTGGCTTTGGAGCCTGTCCTGGAACTAGCTCTTGTAGACCAGGCTGGTCTCGAACTCACAGAGATCCGCCTGCCTCTGCCTCCCCAGTGCTGGGATTAAAGGCGTGCGCCACCACCGCCCGGCTGAACACCTGATTTTTGATGAAGGAGCTCAAAGTACACAATGGAAGAAAGATGGCATCTTCAACAAATGGTGCTGGCATAACTTGATGTCAACCTGTAGAAGAATGAAAGTAAATCCAGATCTATCACCATGCACAAAACTGTTTGTGAAGTTGACCAATCCCTTGTCTGAGGGTCGTGACCCCTCTGGGGCACAAAATACCTTTAAAAGATCAATGTTTTGTTTGTTTTTTTTTCTTTGTTTCCTGCTGTTCACTGGAACTCTGGCTCTCTAAGTTTCTCCCATTTTCCCCTTTTATTAAAGCTGAGTATTTTATATAAGGCTACTTTGGTTATTCCTAATTGCTGACTGACCATGCCTGCTACATTTTGGTGCCCACATGAGGCTTATATCTACCCCAGGTCGCATTCGTGTGGGAATGGACAACCGGGGCCTACCCCTTCCCCCAGCCTGCAGCAGGCCTGAACACTTGCTGGACAACAGCAGAGTGGCTCGCAACTTGAGGCTTACAGGCACAGCACCCCATGCTTTTGCCGAACTCTCACCCAGATCAATTGTACCCCACAACTACTCCGTTCACAGCCATGACTCCATGGCTCCAACCCTGCCTGACCAGACTGTGCACCATACCCGCCCAGCCTGCTAGCCCATGATAGCCCCGCGCATATTTCACAGTGCACTCAAGTGAAGGGAGCCCAGGCCCCTGCTACTACGTGTTCTTACACAGGCGGCTGGCTTTGAGGCTACCCGTGACTCTGACCCCAGCTGCGTAAGAGCAGCTCCTCTGCCCATTTTATAATCTACCCAGTGCATGGTGTGTGAGCTTCTATTTTTTTAGAATTTCCTTTTCAGGTCTGACTTTCTCGGCCATGTGGATCCAGGTGCACCCCGCCACCTAATGGCAGGCAACGGTCATTACAGGTAAGATTTCTTTCGATTAAAAAATAAATAAATAAAAATAAATAAATAGATAAATACATACATAAAATACAGATTCGATTGAAAATGTCTGATAATATCACCGTTGAAGGATTTTATAGATTATTTGATTGCTCCATGGCTGAATTATGGCAGGAGGCAAATGAGGTTTTCTTTGGTTGGATATTTACAGGGCTTGGTAAATCTCTTATTTTTATTTTTTTCGTTATAACGTGGTTGGACAATAGGAAAATGATAGAGTCCTTACAGGATGAATCCAGGATTCTTAAGGCAGGAGTTGAAAAATTAAGAAAGGGCATGACTGTTTTGAGAGACAACTTCCAAAGGGTTGAGGTAATTTCAAAAACAATTCTGATTAACAATAACCACATCAAGAAACAGTTTGAAGTTCTCGAGGAAAGGAATAGATCTTTGTCTGATATGACTGTCAACTGAGCAAAATTTAGGACAGGTTCAGTCTGATATTGAGAAAAGATTCATTGCTGTGGAGGACGGAACAGCTGATCTGGACCATAAATTTCAGTCCCTGTCTATAGGAACTGAAACATTATCTGAGAAGATTTGAACTGTTGAATGTATTAAGACTTTATCAAAGGGCTATGAAAGATTAATGGACAGAATTTAAATACAAGATGGCACAATTCATGCCATGAAAATTCTGTCCAAGGATGAGATATTATCTGTATTGGACAAACTTCACACCTTAGAATCCTCTATGAAGGCCTTGGAACATAATTCTTGACAAGAGATTCAGGCCTTGCAGAAGGCAATGGTAAACAGATTTGAAAAGACGGAGGAAATTATAGATTCTGATGAACAGGAGCAAATGGTAGAAAGAAAAATTTTAACCCCATCAGTGAATAAACCTCTCTGGGATAATTTCCATAAAGCTCTACCTGCCTTTCCAGTAATAACAACAGAGAAGGTGACGGGTTCTAGAAACCCTAGGGTCATCAAGGAACATACATGGGAACCCATCTGTATGAATGATCTGAAAGAAACTAAACAAGCTGTTATGAATTTTGGGATAAATAGCTCCTTTGTTAAGGAGATGCTAAAAACATGGTCAATCAGCATAAGACCGACCTCGAATGATTGGATTCATTTGATCTCAGCGGTTCTAGAGAGCAGATCTCAATTAAATTGGAAGTGTGTGTTCAGACAAGAGGCAAGACTTTTAGAACAGCAGGAAAGAGTGAAGGGATTGAAATTACCCTAGGTGAAGGACTTTATTCTGATCCTCTAGAACAAGCTAATTATGATGAACACACTCTATCCATATGTACTACCGCAGCCTTGAAGGCTTGGGACAGGGTTCAAGACCCAGGACAGAGAATGGAATCATATATCAGAGTTAAACAGGATCAGAGAGAACCCTTTAGTGACTTTTTACAAAGACTAACTAAAGCTGTACAAATAGGGATATCTGACCCAGAAGCAAGTCATATAATAATTGAGTCTTTGGCTTATGAAAATGCCAATGTGGAGTGCAAAAGGATTTTGGGGCTTTTAAAGATCAGATCAGTGCCCTTGGATGAATGGGTCTTGCATACAATGAATGTTGATACATTTGACTATGGCACTGAAGCATGGGTAGAAGAAGCAGTTTCCAATGGTAAAAGAAGGCATCAAAATACCAAATGTTTTAATTGTGGCAAAATGGGACATATGAAAAGGAATTATAGACAAAGGATTTCCAGAAATAATAATAATAATAATAATAATAATAATAATAATAATAATAATAATAATAATAATAATGCCTTTTCCAGGAATAACAGAAATAGGAGGCCTCAGCCTTCAGGTTTATGTAGGAGATGTGGAAAAGGCAGACACTGGATAAACGAATTTAGATCGACAAGAGATAGACAAGGCAACCTGTTGCAATTGGGAAACACAATGGGGGGCCTCTCACAGGCCCCTATGGAGAATGTGATCCAGTCATTTTCCATTACTGCAGAGAACATGCCTTGTCAGGAAAATTAGAAAGCATTATGCCTGCTGTTAAAAGCAAAAACAGCCTGAAAATTAGTTACGTGTATTTTGGCAAACTTCTATAAGTGATCAAAGACCAAAGTTAAGAGTGTGTGTAAATGGCATTTTCATTACTGGCCTGCTGGACACAAGTGCAGATGTAAGTATCATTACTCCAGAATCTTGGCATCTGTATTAGCCTTTACAGGATGTAAATGTTCAGTTCCTGGGAATTGGAACCCTATCTGGAGTAAGTCAGACCATGAGATAGGTTGAATGCATAGGGGCAGAAGGACAAATAGGAAAATTAAGGCCAAACATAGCTAATATTGCAGTGAATGTATGGGGCTGTGACCTATTGCAGCAATGGAATACCAAAATTAACATTCCTGCTACTTCTAGAGCCTATATTTCTGAGGAAAATATTAAAAGATAGTACAGACAGTGAAAACCAGCCTTCGGGCTGTATAAGAACACAAAGCAATTGATGCCCCTGAAGAGATACCAAGAGCCCTGCTTCTAAAATGGTTGAATGAGAAACCAATATGGACATAGCAATGGTCTTTAGCTGAGGAAAAGTTGTGGGCTTTAGAACACTTGGTACAAGAGTAATTGGATGCTCAACATATAGAAGAATCTACCAGCCCTTGGAATTCTCCTGTATTTGTGGTTAAGAAAAAATCTGGTAAATGGAGAATGGTGACGGATCTCAGAGCTATCAACAAGGTTATTCAGCCTATGGGCTCTCTGCAATCTGAACTTCCTTTGCCCTCTTTATTACCAAAAGGATGGCCTCTCATAGTTATTGATTTAAAGGACTGTTTCTTCACTATACCTTTACAAGACAAAGATAGAGAAAAGTTTGCCTTCACAGTGCCTACTTATAATAACACTGAACCTACCAGGAGATACCAGTGGACCGTCCTCCCATAGAGCATGTTGAACTCTCCCACCCTGTGCCAATACTTTGTAAATCAACCATTACAAATAATACACAAGCAATTTCCAAAGCCTATAATTTTTCATTACATGGACGACATCCTGTTATCTGATGCAAACATGGATACCTTAGAAAGACTGTTTGAAGAAGTAAAAATAGTTTTATCTAAATGGGGATTGCAGATTGCTCCTGAAAAAATTCAGAGAGGAGATTCTGTTGATTATCAAGGTTATAAAATAGGTTTGCAAAAAAATTAACACACAAAAGGCACAAATTAGGAGAGATCAGCTCCAGACTCTTAATGACTTTCAAAAGTTATTAGGAGACATTTCCTGTCTTCGACTGGCTGTTGGGATAACACCAATATAATAATTCATTTAAATCAAACCTTGGATGGTGAAAAAGACTTAAACAGTCCCAGAGAATTAACAGCTGAAGCAGAAAAAGAACTGACAATGGTTTAAGAAAAATTACAAGAAGCACATGTGGATAGGGTTAATCCAGAACTCAGTTGTATTCTCATCATATTGCCTTCCATAATTTCTCCTACAGGAATTTTAATGCAATGAGATGTTATTATCTTAGAATGGATCTTTCTACCACATAAACCAAGTAAGAAAATAAAAACTTATGTGGAAAAAGTTTCTGAATTAATTATAAAAGGCAAACTGAGACTTCGTCAACTAGCAGGCATGGACCCAGCAGAAATTATAGTACCTTTCACTGCTGATGAGATAAAAAAAAATTATGGGAAGACAATGAACCATGGCAAAGAGCTTGTGCTAACTTTTTGGGAGAAATTAATAGCAACTATCCAAAAAGCAAGAAGCTTAACTTTATAAAGACAACTTCTTGGATTCTTCCTCGAGTCATCCATGATGCTCTAATAACTGGAGCCCATACATTTTATACTGATGCTAATAAATCAGGGAAGGCAGGTTACAAATCAGAAGACTTGAGTAAGGTGGAACAAAATCCTTATGATTCTGTCCAGAAGGCAGAATTATATGCCATTCTTATGGTGGTAAGGGATTTTAAAGAGCCTCTTAATATAGTTACTGACTCACAATATGCAGAGAGTTACCTTGCATATTGAAACTGCTGAATTTATACCTGATGATACAGAACTAATCTCATTGTTTATCCAGGTACAAGACATGATCAGTAACAGGCTTTGCCCTATGTATATAACACATATCTGATTCCAAATGGGTCTGCCAGGTCCTTTAGCACAAGGTAATGCAGATATTGATCAACTATTGATTAGTAGTGTGCTGCAGGCTTCAGAATTTCATAGAAAACATCATGTCAATAGCAAAGGCTTGAAGAAAAAGTTTTCTATTACATGGCACCAAGCTAAGGGGATTGTAAAGAAATGCCCTACTTGCTCTTTCTATAACCAAACACCACTGCCTGCAGGGGCTAATCCAAAGGGCACTCAAAGGAATGAAATCTGGCAGATGGATGTATTCCACTTTCGAGAATTTGGCAAATTAAAATATGTACATCATACCATTGACATTTATTCAGGTTTCCATTGGGCAACTGCTTTATGTTCAGAAAAAGCTGATTCAGTAATCACTCATTTATTGGAAGTTATGGCCATCATGGGTATACCTACACAAATAAAGAGAGATAATGGTCTAGCTTATGTCTCTAGGAAAATGAAACGGTTTTTTGCTTATTACAATATTAAGCATGTTACAGGTATACCCTACAATTCTATGGGTCAAGCAGTCATAGAAAGATCAAATAGAACTATAAAGGATATGTTAAACAAACAGAAAGGGATGGAAAACACCCACAGAAATAGATTACATAATGCTTTATTAACCTTGAATTTTGTCAACGCTAATGAGAAGGGGACAACGGCTTCAGAAAGACATTGGATAAAGGAAGAGTCTGCTGAATTAAATCAACCAGTTTATTTCAAAGATGTGCTAACCTCACAATGGAAGCCAGGAGATGTGCTGTGTTGGGGAAGGGGTTTTGCTCTTGTCTCCACAGGAGACAAAAAATTGTGGATACTGTCAAAATTAATAAAGGTTCAGTTTGAAGAACAGAAGCCCTTTGAAAAAGAAAAATAATAATTCATATACAAGGATGATGATCATACTGGTGGTAAAAAAATATAGGTTGGGGGCAGGGTTCTTTTCTTATCTCCACAGGAAAACACCCATCTTCAAAGAATTTAAGGGACCCTGGATATTTAAATACTCATGGATAGAAACTAATTAAAACCCACTAAGGATCAGCAATAACACTCAATAAGTTCCTTGAGTATGAAAAACAATTTTTTTTGTGTGTGTCTCAATGTACATTTCTTTATAAATATTTAGAGCTGGTTTTTGGAGTTGTACTCTGGCCCAGTCCCTCTTCATTTCCAAGCCTGTTGATAAGAGATATCTCGAAGTTTCTGTCTTAGGTCAGGAGTCATGTTATGGGACATAATAATAATAATAATAATATACAATAATATACTTGATAAATTTTCTTTTCCTTCACTCATATCTGTGTTTGTCTTTAATACCCCTTTCTTTCTATATATATACATATATATATATATATATATATAATGTCTCTATATGTCTTTGTTGATAATGTTTACCTTTTCTGTAACAAACAACAAATTTTCCTTCAGTAATCTTCGAAGTTTCCAGGATGAAGATGGGGCCCCGCAACATCAAATCCACCTGGTTACTATGACGTCATGTTTTTAATAGCGCTAAAATTAAATTTGTTTTTTGGTACCAACTGCACAGGATACTTTTGAATGGTGCACATTTTTGACAACATTCTGCACGGATCTCCTCAAAACATTCAGAAGCTAGTTACAATTTTCTTAGATCAAATGTTAACCTGGGTATTTTACCATCATTTGCTTTCACAGGACCCCTTGAGAAGAACGTCACCCTCATGTCAGCTGAAAGCAATCTTAGAGGACGACGCTCCCTCTCCCAACAGAGTTTGCCCTCAGGTTTAGGGACACTAATTAGTGGTTGGTATAGGGTCGAGGGGATGGGGGAGGTATTATATGGGCTCAGGGGTGTATATTTAAAAAAGGAAGGATTAACTGTTTTGATGGGATGATTGATATTTGTGAGTTATTGTTTTTAGAAAACTCTATTGGTGCTGATTCTTGTATATTAATATATTGAACACTGTATGTGAGTATGCTTCTACCTCTGTTTAAAATGATTTTTATATTGAGAAATTTACCATATTGCAATGTACATTTCTACCTCTGATATTATTTATGTAATGGCAGTGTTTACATTTGGAAATCATTGTCCTCATTTATTGCATTTATTCTCTTAGTCTTCAAATTAGATAGGTATTGAGAATTATATGTTTGTCATTTTTATGTGTATGTGTGTGAAACTGTTTATGTATAAGACATGAGTGCAGAAGAAGCCCATAAAGAACAGCAGAATGTGTCAAATCCTTTGAAACTAGAGTTACTGTTGTTTGTCAAACACATTGTGGGTTTGGCGGACTGAATCCCAGTCTTCTGCAAAAGTAGCAAAAGTGATTAATCCCAGAGCAATGTCTCCAGTCACTTCTTGGGACCCTTTAATCCTCTTTCTCAAGTAAGGCATAGAACAAACAAACATAAAATGATACCAGTGTTTTTCATCTGTGACTGGCATGCTACCCCTGCCTTATTGCCCATATAACTTTCTGTTTATTGCATTATGATGCCAAGCATCTCAAGAAATGACAAATCAAGGAACCACATTAGTTATTTTCATTAATAATATCTAATCTTTATTCAAACATTGAGTTGCAGTTCTCAGAGAAAAAATTTTTTATGTGAATTTGTTCATTTGTCCATTCAAACTACTTCAATCATGCAATCTTTACAAATGAGATTGAATATCCATTCTCCATTCTGATTTTCTATAACCCATAAGCCAATCTTCTGCTTTCCTCACGTGGCCATGGGAATACTCTGCCTTCTTTTATCCTGGCAGTAGGACAAAAATGTATTTTAGAGTGTAATCTATTTATGGTCCCTTCTCCCTTATCCAAGGAGATCATATCTCATCTCTTGTCAGCCCATCAGCTCTGTTTGCAGCTGTCTTTATCTCCCCACATTTCTCCGACCTTTCCCTTCAGTGTTCAAGAACCTTACATTTTATCCTCTTAGAGACATTATGACTGTTACCACAACTGGTTCATTTTATTTATTCTCTTCATTTTTCACTTTCTTTACCACACAAACCCTTAAATTTCTAGTAAATTCCTCCTCTCAATTGTACCAGTGGTTTTCTCAGCTTCAGGCTCAGATCTAATGCCACTCAGTCGTCTCACCTGTACGTCTCTCTTCTTTACAATTCACATTCATCAGTGTAGTGCCATTCCTCCTGCCCTTCCCATGACAAAACTTTCCCTCACGCCTACCTGTTGTTATTTCACCTATTACTTAAGTCAGTTGGATGCAACTGCAGGCTGTCTACTTGTCTTTCTTCTGTATCTTCTTTCTTCACAGCATGCTGTAATATAATTAATTCAAATGTGCAGGACACAATGGCACATAATTTCTGTTAAGCACACTGATGCTTATGCTAGCTTTCTATAGGCTTTAGTTTTACAGAAATACTCTCTATTACATTATAAATGGTCAATGGATGCCTAATATCAATTTGAATAAAGAAATAAGGACTAACAACAAATAAAATGAATGTACCCTACTTACAATTCCTTTGCAATTTTCTTACCTGAGATGTAGTTAATTTCTATAAAATTCCAAGGGTTTTTAAGTCCTTATAAGTATTCTCATTAAGCTTCAATAAAATAATTTAGGGCATATATGTTTGTACCTACCACAGACCAGGAATGGAGCCAGTCATGTTCAGTCTGGACAGTTCCTTTTCAGAACACTAACCTACAAAAGTGCAGTCCAGTAATGCTTGGACACAAGGATCCTCTGTTCAGCAGAAGGAAACACGCCCAGGGAGAAAGTGAGCCTGTCCTAAAGTGAAAGGGGAAATGTTTCTGCATTGGACAGACTGATACTTCACCTGGAAAAGATGCTTACAGAATTAACAGATCCCCCCCCACACACACACACAATAATGAAGGCTAAAACCATAATTTGTTTTGGACATGTACTAAAGAACTTGTCTTATAAAATCCAACCTGTTTTATGGCTCATTCTAGAAAGGACATTAACTTTTGATGAGATGTTTAGAAAAACAAGAAGGGGAGTAAGATATTGCTGATAAAACTGGCCCCCAGAGCTGAGTGGTTTCCTCCTAGGGCAGTAAACAAGCCAATCCTAGAACAATTAAGAGCCATAGACACACTGGAGCCAGACTTATCTGAAGAAAACACATAAAACCTCTGCAGACAGAACACAGCTGTGGATTGTGTCCTCCTACAGACAATAAAGGCAAGAGAAGAAATACTGCAACTGGAAGGGAGTAGAAAGTCTGAGGTAGCTCTGAGTGTGCCTCCTGCTTGATGAAGCCCAGAGGTTGGACTGAGTAGTCCCAGAGCCTCCTTGACTCTGAAGTCAAACAATTCTATACTCTCATGTTTGTAGCACTGAGCAAGAGTGCTCATACACTCTTCTTCACCTATGTCATTGCCAAGGAAATAATTTATAAGCATGGACGCTACATATTTTGTTATAAATTTCTAGATAAAATCTTCTAGTTAAGCTCAAATAAATTGAGAAAATACAAGATATATTTATGATAAACATCTGCCTTAATTCTGCTAACTTTAGATCTTTGGATGATTTCTTAATGTAGACTAACAAATATACACAAGAGTATGAAACACTCTGCAGTTAACCTGGAAAAAAGACATTTGTACTGTGTTTTTTAAAATGCACTATTGTCATTTTCTTATTTTTGCTAATATTCAGATGTTTATTTTTCAAACTGCTTTCCAAAGAGACGCATCACACTCAAGCACTTTAAGTGGATGATGTTTATGAGATCAAATGATCCTAAGAGAAATCACTCACTGATGCTGACTACAAGTGACTGAAACACCTCATCTTTGTAGAGATACAAGATGTCAGAGGAAGACTGACAAGTCTGGAACCAGAATTGTAGTGTTCCATGACTTAGGGTAGAATGAACCACTTTTGGATGATGTGCAAGGTTGATTCTACTTCACAGTAGCACTATTTTCTAATTAGTTCTTCCCTCTGCTTCCTGAAAGATATTGTGAATGGCTAATGTACAAAGGTTGAACACTATCATCCAAAGTCCACAATCTGTGCTTTATGTCTTCTGTGTCAGAGGTACAGATAATACAGACTCAAGAGAAAGTCCCTATTGTGAATACATTGGATGTAGACAATAGCTCTTAAAGAGCAGCAGTGAGAGAGCAGCATCATGAATTAAAACATCATAACTTAGAGTGTTATTTGCATCTTAAAGATTATGATAAAGAATAGCACATTTTGTTTCTAAGGACAAATAAGAAACTGCTAGAGAGGGAACCATTTGTATCATGTCCTTACTTGGTGAGGAAAATAGGTGTAAAAATAATGTTTTTTTATTTTAAAAGCTTAGGACTTCTGTTCATTAGTGTTCTTTAGAGAACATTACTTGGAGACAACATGTATGTATCTCTAGTGCATGTGTAAACAGGTAATTGTGGAGGATAGCAAGTCCAAGATCTTCAGAATCAATGTCAAATGTCAAGATCAATGATGGTAAACTTTTGTAGACATAGGTGACATTTTTACCCTGAGAGTCATTGGCAGATAAATTTCACCATGAGCCATCAGCTTGTTTAATCCAGGGTTTCTGATGATTGGATGAGTTTCATCCACATGAGAAGGGACAAACTGTCTGCTGATTTAAATGTCATTTTTAAAGAATCGGGAACAAGGAATTATATATCGTAGTTAAGAGAGCCATTCTAGGGTTGGCAGAGACTTGACTCTAGAGGTGTTCCCAGGTGTCCAGGAAGACGCCCCCAGCTAGGTCCTTGGGCAGCTGAGGAGAGGGTGCCAGAAATGTCCAGATCCTATTGTCATACTCATGAATATCTTGCATATCACCATAGAACCTTCACCTGGCATTGGATGGAGAAAATGACAGAGCCCCACATAGGAGCACCAGACTGAGCTCTCAAGGTCCTGATGAGGAGCAAAAGGAGGGAGATCATGAGCAAGGAAGCCAGGACCGTGAGGAGTGCTTTTACCCATTGAGACGGTGGGACAGATCTAACGGGAGACCACCAAGTCCAGTTGGAATGGGACTGATGGAACAGGGGACCAAACCAGACTCTCTGAATGTGGCTGACGGTGGAGGAGGACTGAGAAACCAAGGACAATGGCAATGAACATGACCTCTAGAGCATGGATGGGCTCACTGTGAGCCTTGTCAGTTTGGTTGCTCACCTTCCTGGACTTAGGGGGAGCTGGGAGGACCTTGGACTTAACATAGTGAAGGGAACCCTGATGGCTCTTTGTCTTTGGAGAGGGGTGGAGTGTGGGTATGGGTGGAAGGGAGGAGAGGGAAGGGGGAGGAGAGGGGAGGAGATGGAAATCTTGAATAAAAAAATGAGAAAAATAAAAAAAAGAATTAAAAAAAAAGAAAATGACCATCTCTCTGGGTACATCATGTGGCTAACAAGTAGAGACATATAATTAACCATTGTAAAAAGGGACAAATAAGTCCATTCTCTATATAATTCTATAAATGCTATGGAAATGAGCTACAAGGATAGAACAAGAATTTAAACTGTTTTCTTATTTCTTGGCAATGTTCAAAACTTGGGGATAGATCTTTGTCTGTAGGGTGGGGTGGTTTGGTGCCTAATCTAAGATAACCCAGGTAAAATGTCTGGTGCAGGTATGCAAGTTTGTAATAACAGAATCAGTTCAGTCTCTCTCTCTCCTCCTCCCTCTCTCTCTCTCACAGAGAGAGAGAGAGAAGAGAGAGAGGGAGGGAGGGAGAGAGAGAGAGAGAGAGAGAGAGAGAGAGAGAGAGAGAGAGAGATCTCCAGGGCTTAATAAGAAAATTGATCTAAAATTAGTTCCAATAGACCAAGATCCCTACAAATGCAAATATCTATAGCATTTCCCCTTTGAAATGTAAACAAACACTTATAAGCAATAATTTTGGAAATTTGGGCATAGTTCTCTTCAAACTGCTTCCTGCTTTTTGTTGGCCAAGTAATTTTTGGGGGTGTTCATGGCAACCTTTCGGGAGATCTTGGTCTTTCAAACCACCTTAGTCTGAAAATAATCCACAGGTTCTCATCTTCTGTGGAAACAAAAGTAGGACCTGTTTTCCAAAACAACATATCCTTAGACCCATATTTTAAAATCAAATTTAAAGTATATATGTTGGTTTAGCTTAGCAGTCCCCAGAATCAAATGTATCTCTGTAGTCAAAAAAATTAAAGAAAACATAATAATATACATAATCCAGATCCTCTGTGTATAATCAATCTTTAAATGGCTTATTTTTCTTACTCTATTACATTTTTAAATGGTAAATATTTGTTTTATTATCTTTACTCCTGCAACCTATGACTATCTGTACTTTTTATATTATAACTGTCTGTACTCTTTTTCCTCTCTCTCTCAGGGCTACAAACATTTATCCAACATGGTGACCCATTTAGAGGTCTTTTTCATCTGAATCTTTCTTTATTGTATATCGGTAATCCTTTTCTGACCAAGAATGCTTCTTAAAATGCAAAGTGGCATGGCTAGGACTAAGGCCACTTTGCCTTTTGGCTCTGCTCAGTCCAACATGGCAGAGGTCCATTCACTGCCTCTGTGAACCATGCTCACAGTCCCATTTTCAGGCACACAGTGTGTCTGTGTTGCCATTAAGCAAGCTGTAGCACTCTGATTACAAACCCCATTTAAATTTTCCATAACTGGACCTCCTGGAAGAGTCAGAGTTTTTTGTGCAGCTAGTACAAACCAGAAAACCTTCTTATAGGAGCCACACAGTTTTTGCTGCTACTACTGAGTTAGGAAGCCTTCTCTTAAAAGAATCGTGCCTCTATTTGTTTCTAGCAAACAGAGCCCACCTGAGAAAATGCTGCTACCAAAAAGCCATGCTTAACTCTGTTCTTTTGGGTCTAGAATTTCTTTCCAAGCTTTCTCCAGTTGAAAATGTAGTTACCCAAGTTGGCGTGCCAATCTGTTGTAGAAGGCTGCTTGTTTGTTCCCAGCTACTCAGCCTCGAAATAACCACACAGAAACTGTATTAATTAAATCACTGCTTGTCCTATTAGCTCTAAATTCTTGTTGCCTAGTTCTTATATCTTAGTTTTACCCATTTCTATTAATCTGTGTATCGCCACTTGGCTGTGGCTTACCAGCAAGTTTCCATCCAGCATCTGTCTTTGGCAGGGCTACATGGCTTCTCTGACTCTACATTCTTTCTCTCTGCTTTAAGTTTAGTTTTCCTGCCCAGATATACTCTATTCTATCTCTGGCCAAAGAAGTTTCTTTAGTCATTAACCAATAAAAGCAACAAATATACAAAAGGACTTCCCACATCAGATGTTGGTGGCACACATCTTTAATTTCAGAACTTTGAGGCAGAGGCACATGGACCTCTGTAACTTTGAGGCCAGATTGGCCTACGAAGTGAGTTCCAGGACAGCCCGGACTATAACATGGGAAAGCCTGGCTTGATAAACCAGAGAGAAAGAGAGGGGGGGGGGGAGAGAGAGAACAGAAATAATTTCACTTAGGATTACTGCTTTTGTATGTATTGACATAGAAATTTGATAAGTAACAGTCACTAATCATCAAATGGCATATATATATATATATATATATATACATATATTACTAAACATTTTCTTCATAGGTATAGGTGAAATGTGGCCAAGTCTTACTCTTTTAAGTGATGATAATGGGACCCCTTTTAACACATTTATGTTGCTGTCTTTGTGTCTTAGCTTTTGGCATTTATACTAGCTCATTTAGAAAGAATTCAATATGAAAACCAAATACCCCAGATACATTTCCTTTCCCTTGAATAGATGTCAGAGATAAAGGCAAGAGACCAATAGGTTGGTTGCATTATTGCATTGTTGAGTACCCAAGGATGTAGTGTTTCTCTCAGAGTTCCAGATCCTTTAAACCTAACATAACCATTGATGGGAAAATGTGATGTTCTGCATGGCTAAGTTCAGTGAGATGTATTCATTGATATAATAACATTACTAATTCCCCTTGAGTATCCACAGGTACATTCACCAGCACTATGTGTGTATTTCTTTGTTTTAAAGAATGGGGTATCTGCTGGAAGAAAATGGATTTCCATCATAAAGAATTCCTAATAAGATAGTGCTTTATTTAAACTCATCTTTCAAACTTTCAATTTCTGGATACTATGATACCTGATACACCCAGTAGAGTTCAAATTATAGGTCCACTTAAATTTTCATTACTCTAAAATGCTTCATTTGGCCTGATATGATGTCATGCTAGCCACACATTACTGCAACCAATGTTCTGTTAATCTTATGATAGGCACTTTATATATTAAACTGTCAATTGTAATACTGGTACTAACTTATACCAAGAATACGTGTCTGTAACTTAATATGAAATATCAAATCTTCTGAGATAGGGAAAGCTCCTATAATGATAGCTTAGGAGTGAGGAATACTTATTAACTTCTTTTGTGGAAATATTCAGATGCACTATGTTTTTAAAACGTTGGTTTTTATTACATGCCCTGAATTTCCTATACTATTTAAAAATGTTATTGGTATGGCAGACCTATGTATCCTAGTAACATTTATTCCTCACCTTCTGCAGGACAATGCTTTGTTCCAGGCTTAGGAAGATGTTAACCACTTCTTGTTCATTTGGACTCAATATAGGATAATAATGGCATATTGCACCATTCTGCAATGTTAAAATGTTGCCAGTTGTAAAGTTACCCTTGTGTTGTAAAATGTTTGTTTAACTGCATAAGATGTATTGTATTTTTTTATGTTGCAGAATATTTGTTTAACTATGTAAGAATGTGTTGTATTGATCTAACTATGCAAAAATGTGTTTTTTTTTTTATCTTGACTGCCGAAGACACCTGACTGATCTGATAATAATCTGAATGGCCAATAGCAAGGGAGGATGTATAGGTGGAACTTCCTGGCAGGGAGAGTAAGTAGGAAGAGGAAATTCTGCTCAGAGGAAAAAAGAAAGGGTGATGCCAGGGAGATTCAAGGGGGCTAGTCAGATACAGGGGAAGCAAGAAAGTAGGACACACATAATGATAAAAACAAAGGTAAAAACCCCAAAGAAAAATGGAGATAAATAGAAGCAGGTTAAATTAAATTTGAAGAGCCAGTAAGACAAGCCTAAGCCAAGGCTGAATATTCATTATTAATAATAAGTCTTGGTGTCTTTATTTGGGATATGGTTGGTGGCCCAAAGAAAATTCCAATTACATCCTTGAATAACAAAAATATAGAACAAGCACCAGAGACTAAATTTGAAGACTATACTGTTGCTGCCTCCACTGGAACATGCACAGTTGTCATTATGCTTTCTAATATGTCTGGGACTCATTTGCCGTATGGCCGCTGCATTTGGATCAAAGGTCATAAATTAGCTACTTTATCTAAGATACCCAACTGGCACAATGCACTAATTATAGGCACTAATTACTTAGTGTAATATTAAAAAATCTGTTACTATTCAAGTATGTTCTTTTTTTAGCAGAGTGTTGAAATTAACATAAATACAAAAGAAAGCTGAGTTCCTATCTCCATTTTGGGGGGCTCTAAAATGGATATGAATATGAAAGTCTCCTACATAATGTGAGATGTGATACTGTGGATTTTTTTCAGCTTGGTTAAAATAAGGTACATCAGAAGCTTCCATGTGACTTTCCTAACTGTGAGAGTTACAATTTCCAAATCTAAGGAGTGTCTTTGAAGTTATGGCTAATCGGTAAGTGTATGTGTCAGTCTAAATTACCAGGGCATGTTTTGTGAGCCTGATATGGAACAGAACTTTGTGGTCTGAGCACACAGTGTGTGCAGTTGAACACAGACAGTTTGTGCAATTGACGGGGAGGACTTTGATACTTTTGTCAAGTTTGATCTTATGTTCCATAGAACTGAAAATAATGAATTCCATTTTTATTCAGATGCAGCTAATGGGAGAAAAATGCTTTGAGGCACCAAAGGGTCAGATACAGTATCTGGTACCCTTGGTGGTCCTTCCTGCATCTTCCCCTAAGGAATCTACTGAAGTGCATGAAAGTGGGAGTGAGACAGACTAAAAAGACAGGAAAAATTAAGATGAGGTGACAAGGGAAAGGAGCCCTTCAACCCAGACTGCATGAGTGACTTGCCAACTGAGAATCTGGAATTCCAATAAAAGGTCACACTAAGAGGGTTCAGCAGGTAACAGAACTTGAGGTACTAATCTTTGTAATCAAAGGCCACTCAAACTTTAATACTAGGAAAAGTATATTAGGTTTTTATTGAATGATGGTTTTTAGACTCTTGATTCTCCACCATTGGTTGTTGGTCATCTGTTCTTGCTTTCTGCCCTCATTGTCACATTTCTGACCTGTTGCTTTTGTGTTTAAGAACATACCCTGTCCTCTTTCACTGTGGAGGTCTTGTCACACCCATGGTCAATGAAGAGTAGCTCAGTCCTATGGATCTGTAGAAGTCAGCACAGGGTCATAGAACACAGTTTATCCTGAACTAATACTTTATGTTCTCATCCCACCATGCTATGTGTTGGATGTTACATCAGTTTCTAACCTCTATAACAGGTAGTATTAGATTTTCTGGCTAATATACTTGGTCCATTGTAGTATCACTTCTCTACTCATTCCAATATTATTCTCAAAACCTGGTCATAGAGGTTCTGTTGATTCCACAAACTTAATGTGTATCATTAATGTTGATTTTATTTTTTATAGATGTATTCAATTACTTATTCTGTTCTGGAGTGTTACGTTGCATATAATGGAAAGGTATTCTCAAGTCTATGACTGTCATATGATCTAGTTCATTCAAAATCTATTCCCATGCACTCATCTTCTTTCCTGTACATTCTGTAGTCAATAGGCCCCTCCTCCTGTCAACTCTACCATATCTCATACTGGGTGATGCTCTAATAATTGAACTGTAGCTACTGGCCTACTAAGCAAGTGATAATGGAGGGGTGGACCTTAAGAAGGGTCTATAGTTGTTTATAGTAGAGAGCTTTGTGCATTTAACTTCAAGCAAATTAACTTCACAATCAGAGGACTCAAGAGAAGTTCAGAAAAGACCTGTTTTTGGAGGACCAAGCTGATGTCCTCAGCCCTTCTATCAAGACCCCATTCTACCCCAAGCATGACTATGATAGTCATACACTAGATGTGCCTGTATGCGAGTCTATGCTTCTGTTAGGCTCAGTTCTTCATACATAAATGTCCTAATCCTTAGATCCCTCTGTATTGTTACTGAAAAAGAGTTCTCTCTGTCTCTCTCATGATTATCAGAGAAACCCTTGGAATGACCATTTTATCTATGAGCTGACAGCTAATCGTTACTTAGCTTCCATTATTTTGTCCCTCGCAACAGCTTCATGACTCCATTGTTCTCATTTCAAGTTTCTCAACTTTTCATTTTTACTGATACACTAAACTGTTCATCAGTGAGAAAGTACACACAGTTCATCCTGTGGCAGGGCAATATATGCTTCCCTGGAGCCCAGCCATTGGGTTCTCCTTGATGCTGGGCAGCAGGTAGCTGCTGCCTTCTTATTGCTGTTGTTTCAACCAACATTGCTGGAGTCCCATGGCAGACAGGATGAAATCTGCAACTTGGAGTAAAAGGGTTGTGTTTGGTTTCTGGTGAGAACATTCTCTGAAGACACTTCCTTCTTGCTGTGTCTTCACAGGAGAGAAACATCTCCCTCAAGTGTCCCTTTCCCTGCTACTGCATCTTCACAGGAGAGAAACAACTCCCTCAAGTATCCCTTTCCCTGCTGGAGCAGCAGCTCTGCCCTGTCTGGGCTTCATCCCTTTCTTCAAGTCACTTTGTATTCTGCACAGTTATAAACAGTGTGAGTTGGACACTTCAATCTGCAATTTTTGGAACTTCTATCCTGCTGTTTTTCCCATAAGGTAAAACCTGTCTTCACTGTCCCCATTACCAGCTGCAGCTCACCTGGTGTTGGATGGTGCTTCCTCAATGAAAGCCATCTCTCAGTAAAACTGGAAACTCTGAGAACTCTGAGCAGCAACTGAGATAACTACATTCAGCTTTACAGGTTCTTTTAGGTAATGGCAAGACAAGTTCAGTGGGAAAATGTGAAGATAGACATACCAAAATTCTGAAAAGTCATACTTGAATCACAGAATTCAGGATTCTCATAGTCTGCTTTCTTGTTTCTTTGCTTCAGAAATACTTTCTCCAGTTTTGTCTCCATCCTCTGCAGATGCTGATCACTGAAACAATCCACATGGATTTCAATTTGTAACAACCTTAGAGATGGTTCCCAGGGAAAAAGTTAGCACTGTAGGAAAACAATAGAAGTGCTATAGAGTCGGTTGTGGTGGCACACGCCTTTAATCCTCTAATCCAGCCTGGGCTACACATTTTGCTCAGCAGTGGTGACACAAGCCTTTAATCCCAGCACTTGAGAGACAGAGGCAGGAAGATCTTTGTGAGTTTGAGACCAGCCTGGTCTACAAGAGCTAGTTCCAGGACAGAATCCAAAGTCAAGAAAAACCCTGTCTCGAAAAACCAAAAAAAATGCTATAGAAATGTAAAATTTTACAGTAAGGACTATTGTTTTATAAGTATCAAATATAATATATCAGAACACTCACTAAAATTATAATAATGCTATCTATAAGAATTGCTACAAAACTTATATAAACTAAGCAATTGAAAGAAAAATAAATATATAATTATAACCAATATTAAATATGCATTATAATAGTATCATTTTTTAAATAGGCCTTTTAATGAAGCAACAATTTTCACTTGTATATGCAAACTCAATAACTTGCAGTTCAATGAATTGTAACTTAATAATTAAAATTCAAAATAGTGCATTCTTTATTCAAAGTCATTTTTCATGCTGAAAATAATATCTTATTAGAGAAGAACATTTCATGAAGACCCGAATATTTGTAACTGCATATTTTTAATTTTATTAGTTAAATGTAGAGTTGAGTATTTCCACTGTATTTAATCATAGCAATGCTAGTTTGTGTCAACATAAGTAGCTCCTCAAACATGATAAAGGATATGTTGATGGTTGTGGTAATAGGAGAAATAGATGAGGAATTGCAATATTTGGTCCCCAGTGGGTGGCACTGACTGGGATGTTTATGGAGCCTGTATGGATCAGAGTCTTGCTGGAAGAAGTATGGAAGTATGTCACCACTGTACAGACTTTGATATTTGATCGCTTTTTTCCAATTCTGGTTCATTCCCTCTACCTTGTGTTTGCAGTTAAAGATGTACTCTCTCATCCCCCCTGCTCTGGCCACTTTCTGCCTGTGTTTTCACCACCATCAAGAATTTTTGTCCCCCAGGAATCGTAAGCAAAAACAAGCTCTCTCATGTGTTTCTTTTCATCACACTGATTATCATGGGAAAGAGAAGTAACGATTACAATGCTGTTGCAAACTGATTGGATGTCATGATAAACCAACCTTCAAATTCTAGTTCTAAGATAGCATCATCTGCTGTGCACAAATTGTTAGTCTTTAAAACCCTCATTATATGCTGCACATATCTTATTTCTTTAAAGCTTTACCATATGCAGAAAAAAGAACTCAAGTGCCATCAGGGTCCCATCAACTAATATCATCTATCTAAAAAGCAATTCTGTGTTAATTAGTTGGGATTACTCAGAAGTATTAGGTATTTTAGTTTCTCATAATCTTGGGCTCAGACATCAGAAGGGGATTTGGTAGGTTGGCTTGCCAGTTGTTAGGACCTTCTGTCCAGTTAATCTCTTTAAATCTCAGTATCTTTATCTCTGAATCAGGATTAATGGTAATAATGATGCCGTGGAAAACAATTATGAAAGATAGAAACTTATTTCAGGAGAGATATGGAAAAATGGTCTACCAATGCTGTGAACGGCAATTAACTTTATAAAATAGATTTTATTTGTTAAAGAGATTTCAAACTCTAAAGCCTGCTTTTAACTACAGGAATGGTAGTCACAAACATCAGTCATAACCCCATGGTTAACAAGAACTAATATTACTTACTGAGACAAAACTTATATAGTGATACATTAATAATCCTCACAAAAGAACAAAACTATAATTTTCCTATTCTGCAGATGAGATAATTAAGGACAAATGGGATGGGCAACTTATATCAAATATCATTCACATAAGAGAACAAAAGGCCAAAGTTATATCTTTATGAATTCAATATTGTTTTTTTCTTAAATTACACTAGCATTCTAAAGACATCAGTGAGGGTGATGGGAAATAATTGCAGTATGTATTATCTAAAACCTCTTTCTGCAGAATGAGTATCAGGACATGTGGAACGCGGCAAGAACGTAACACATGAAGGAAACCAGTTGGCTGAGCACAGCCTGGGAACAATTTCTTATCTGGTTTCCTGTAACAGAGAAGTATAAAAGAAGCCAGAAACATAATCACAAGAAAAGACATGTGCCATATTAATGGTCTTTAAAGGGTCATAAGGTTCATGGTATCCCATTTTTAACATATGCCCAGATTTCTAGGCTATTTCTACCCTTGAGTTTCAGTTTCTCTTTCTTAACTTATCTCTATTTCTATAACTGTTTGTCTCTGATGTGGATATTTTTCCTGCCACAAAAGAAGTTGGAAATCTTACCTGCTGATCCTCAGGCACTGGTCTGAACACCAAATGCCTCAATGTTAAGAATTTTAAAGTCAACATTTAAAGGTTCTTCAATTGGTCAACTTAATCTCTATTGGTGTGAGGAAACACTGAGATCAAGGCAACACATAAAAGAGTGTTTAACTGGGTATGCATTTTCAGAGGGTTAGAGTCCACCATTGAGGAACAAAGTCATGGCAACAAGAATAGCTGAAAGCTCATATCTTAAAACACAAGCATGAAACTTTTGAAACTTAAAAGCCTGTCCTTAGTGAGATACTTGCAACAAGGATGCATCTAATCTGCCAAAACAGTTCTGCCAATTGGTGACCAAGTATTCAAATGTATGATCCATTGGAGGCCATTCTCATTCAAACTACACAATCAACTTCTCATGGTCTTTACTCATATTCTCAGGGATTATTCATAATGGAAAATTATAGCTCACTGGCTTTGTACATTTTTATTCGTTCAGTTACAGTGTGCATGTTCTTATTTTCAAATTTTCTGGCAGTTTTAAGGTCCATAATAAAATGCTAAACTGTTTATGTACCAAATGGCATAAATGATGGAAATCTGGTATTTGTGGGTTTCATTTCAACAGAGACATAGTCTCATTGCCACTTGATATTGTAGTTTGCTAATACCTGGACAAATTAGAATTACAAAAGTAGCTATCAAGAAAATGTGTTGCTTTATCTTGTTCTAACTTTGCTTTGAAAACAAAATCAGTGACTAGAAAAGGAAAAGAAATAACTAATCAAATTTATTTTTATAAAAGCAAGTCTGGCAAATTGTCCTTAGGTATGTCATATCACAGGTACATGCATGTTCTCACACTCAAACATACACATGCATCATACATATGAATATATCCTTACAGAGATAAAAACAAAAATTTTAAATGAAACTGAACTCATGTTCTGTCAGCTTTAGGCAATGATGATACTCAGCAGTAGGTTAACTTTGGGAATCATTGATGTCACTACTAAGTTCAAATCTAAAAGGAGTCACAGTGTTGTGTTTTGTAAAGTCCCAGAATTTCACACAGACAGTGAACTGTGGTTACAGGGCTATATGCCTTGAGATGTCTGTAGACTAAAGGAAGTTGACGAAAACATTTTGTTGTCACAAAAATGAGCAAAAGAATAAGAAATAAACCATCTTTCAACATTTTTATCTCTATGTGAACCATCATCCGGATATGTCTATAGTCTATAAATAAGAGTAGTTTCTCTATGAATGTGTCACTGTAATCAGGTTATCCTATGCTTTTCTATTTGTATATTAGTATTTAATATTTGAAGCAGTCCATGAAAGATCTGAAGCCAGTTTTCCATAGATTCCTTTGAATATCTAATAATTTACATAAACTTTATTTATGACTAAATATTGTAGAAAAATAACATAGTACTGGGTAAAAACTCAACAACTATTTGTGTACGTTTGTCTCAGCTATATAAGTATATGAGAACATAGACACACACGGATATGTTCTTAAATTATCACTTAACTCTGCACAAGCTTAAATAAGCTAATCAAATATGATTAGGATAAAGAAAGCTTTCATCTAACGTTACTTCCTACCCTATCTCTACATTGTCTCATGTAAGATTTATTTAATGACATGGTTCATTGTATTTCCTTAGCCGTATTACACCCATTAACAGACTGGACGTGTTTCTGCTGCTTCCTTGGAGCTGTTTCTTTCTGATCTTATTGTAGGTGGGCTTTCTCATCACTTTACCATCCCATGAAGTCTGCAGCAATTGTTAAGTATTCCTGATTTGGTGGTTTTTCAACATGGTTCACATCTTAGATTTCATCTAGACTGATATTCATGATAGGGCTCATTATTTGTGTGCATGTTCACTTTGATAGTGTGCACAGAGGTAGAAACAATTGTTCTTGGGAAATAATGTCAGAAATAGATCGGTGGTGTGTTTTTTCCAGTGGTCTCATTTTTCTAATCTAACTCATTTATTACACCGGAGCATAGGGAGGCAGAAAAATAAAGCTCTAACAGCTGTTGAAAAATGATCCTATGTCAAACCAGAAATAATTTGTTTTAGCTCCAGCACACCATACAAGAGAAACAACCAAAGGCTTAATTAACTGGGCTCAAAACTTCATTTTTTCTATTATAGACATTAGTACTTTACCTATATTTTGGTGAGAAGTAATAACTTCAAGCCTGTGGCCTAGGATTACAGTCAAAGCAGAACAAAACAAAGCATTCAGTTAGAAACATGAGTTTGAATCCCCATTCCAAAGTATTGGGTTGTGTAGACACAACTTCATCAATCACTCATATTGAATTTCATGTATGTTATACGAAAAAATAATCAGACTTGTGAGAATAAAGGTGAAAAGAATCTATATTTAAGTAAATAAATAAGTAAATCATTCAGGAAAAATGTTCTGTAAAAGTTCTATTTTTCTAATATAATTCGTGTAGTGGTATATTTTCTTATATGTGACTGATTTGTTTGGGGGTTGTCTAAAACTCAGTAAGATTAAAACAACTTAAAAAAGAAAAAAATACTATATACAAGTATACATACAGAATAACAAAATATGCTAACATATATTAATGTATAGGTCCAGTCTAGGAACCATGATTTGGGATGCAACTTCCAAAGTGTGGTTAATAAGCCCTTGCTTCAAAAATGAGTTTGCAAACAGTCATTAACTTCTCATTGCTATTAAAAAAATTAACTTGAAAGCAACAGCCATGACCATATTAGAAGCTGGGTTATCCAAATGACAAAAAGATTCAGTTACAAGGTAATTCTGTGGCATTTAATGAATGGATATTATATAATGAGTGTAGTAAATGAGGAGCTGAGGAAAACATGCCATAACAGGAGGGAGATCATGAGCAAGGAAGTCAGGACCGTGAGGAGTGCGTTTACCCATTGAGACGGTGGGACAAATCTAACGGGAGACCACCAAATCCAGTTGGAATGGGACTGATGGAACAGGGGACCAAACCAGACTCTCTGAATGTGGCTGACGGTGGAGGAGGACTGAGAAACCAAGGACAACGGCAATGAACATGACCTCTACAGCATGGACGGGCTCACTGTGAGCCTTGTCAGTTTGGTTGCTCACCTTCCTGGACTTAGGGGGAGCTGGGAGGACCTTGGACTTAACATAGTGAAGGGAACCCTGATGGCTCTTTATCTTGGAGAGGGGTGGAGTGGGGGTATGGGTGGAAGGGAGGGGAGGGAAGGGGGAGGAGATGGAAATCTTTAATAAAAAAAAAGAAAAAAAGCAAACATATAATAAATCTTGAAAATAAATTTCCTTGACCAAGAAAAGAATGTGTTCTGCTTTCAAGGGCTAATCACATTTTTAAGCAGTTGCATATTAAGGAAGAAACTACTTAATCAACCAGATTAGGAGAACAGAGCCTAGAGATTAATGGAGTGTAGCAAACATGTCAGTCGGACCTCTGCTATATGAATTATATTCCCCGCTTAGTCGCTTAATTCAGCAGAATCTTTGGCAAGTACTTAGGATGATCCTTCTTTGTCTAAGAAATTTAGGGAAGCAAATAAGCAATAGACTCAACACAACACCTCACTTAGCTTAGCTTAAAGCACATGCTGAGCGTATGTAAATGTACATTGTAGATCTAAACATGCACTTATATCAGTGGCAATTCAGTAATAAAAATAGAGTATTTAATGAATATGCTCTCATGGCTACTATGGAAGAATTATATTAGATTTTTGGCTTTTATCATTAGCAGAAGTAAATTTCAGTAGGGTTAAAAGAGAAAATGTGTACTAAAATTTTGGTTATAAAAATGAGATGAGACTATTGTTTTGGATCAAGATGAAATACCCGGGGATCTTACAGAACCACGTGAATACACACAAACATACAGACACAGACACACACACACACATACACACACACACACCTACAAATATCCACCTATTCCCTAATGTACTCAATCATTTTTATTCTCACACAGCCACTTTTCATATTCACTAGTCAATAAGCTCTCAGTCACACTTATGTTCACTGCTTTGCACTTATATCTACCTATACACTCCAACATACTCTAACATACTCACAGGAGCATATCACCCTCACAGACATGCACACAAACAGATGCATATCCTTATGCATTGAGCACACACCCTCACTCACTGTCCTATATGACATACCCCTTTAAGCATACACACCTTCATATTCATATCCCAGGCATACAAAATACAGATCCAAGTCTTCTTTTTTAAAGTTTTTTTCATTGAATTTTATTGAGCTCTCCATTTTTCTTTGCTCCCCTCCCTGCCTCTCCCCTCCCCTTCAACCCTCTTCCAAGATCCCCATTCTCCCATTTACTCAGGAGATCTTGTCTTTTTCTACTAAGTCTTCTTTAAGATACTGTACAATAGGTGACATAGGACATTGGTTTTTTTCATTTGCATTCATGCATATGTGCAGGTGCATTGCACAGCTGTGTTGTGGAGGGTGCATGAGATACAACACACATATAGAAATTGAAGAATGACTTCTAGAAGCCAGGTTCCTCCTTTCACCTTTACATTGACTGCAGTGATGAAACTCCATGAGACCTAATCAACAATGGCTTTACCCATTGAGGCATCTCAGTTGTTGTAGGGAAAAGTGAGTGACTTGAATCCTATGAATATCTTATTTTCTTAAGAAAACTGTTGGAGAGGTACTGGGAAAATGAACTGAGGCAGCAGACAGGATTGAAGAGACTGAACTGTGAGAGGAGGAAGATTGTGGTGCTAGGGTTACAGCGCAGTCTTTAAGAGGTAACAGAGTCAATATAGGTCTAAAGGAAACAAAACAGAATTATGTAATCCTATATCCTTGTGTCCATCATGGCATGATTCTCAATGCAGAAACTTTAAGCAGAAACCTTGCAGAAGAAAATAAGTCACTAGCGGCAGACCTTTCGTGCTGTCTTACCTCTTACTGGCTGGCATCTGGTAGTCTGTGGAGTATAATCAACTTGTCCTGGTTACCTGTCTCTATAGATAGAGTTGCTCCAGTGGCCGTGCCTTCCCCACCATGATGAACTGTTCCTTCTGAGTCAAGAAGCCAAAGGAATCCATCCTCTCCTGAGCTCACTTTGTCTGGTGTGTTGTACCATCGATGAGGTGAGCACACAACCAGAAAATGCGTTGTCAAGACGCAGTGTGGGTGCTCTGGCAGATCTGTTTATGTCTGGGACCTACAGTTTGGGAAGTGCTTTTTAGGAAAAATTTGGAAGAGTCGGAACTTGGAAATAAAGAAACCCTGGAAAAGTAAGAAGAGCTTAATGAGTCATTGTGGTAGAATCTTAGAAAACCAAAAAAGCCTATAAAAATGAGGATAATAAGGACTATGCTTATGAATTTTCAAATATGTAGAATTATACTAAAAATTGGCTAGAGTCCGTTCATTCTGCCAAAGACTGTGACTATATTGCCCAGGTACTGAAATGTTGCATGAATCTTAATTCCAACATAGTGATAAATATACTGGTAAAGAGAAATTACAGGGGAACCTAATGTTTATGGTGTTACATGGCTGTTACTTGCTGCTTTTAGCCAGGCTTGTGCTGAAAATGCAGAAAGAATAAAACAGAAGTGGTATAGAGAGATGTGCAGCGTGGGAGGGTGAGTGTCTTTTACCTACAGATTGAGAGGCTGAAATTGATAAAGAGAAGCTTCACACTTTGAACTGGGGCAGTAGAAAATGTGGAATGGGGGCTGGACTCCATTCATTGAAGGTTCCAAGGTCTGAAAATGTAAATTAGACTGTAATACTTTCCTTTAAAACCAGTGCCTAAAAACACCAAGACATGCCCTCCTGGCAATTGCATAAGGAAATGTCTCCCTACTTCAGCTGTAAGGCATTTGAAAGTTACCACAGCCATGGTCTAATGGCGTCAGGATATTTCTCAACTTAGTAGATAATGTCAGTGCCTGTGTAGTGCTGCTTCTGGAGGCTCAGGGACCGCAATAATTAGGAAGTTGCAAGACTCACCTCAAGTTTCCAGAGGAAAACATGGGAGACTAGACAAGGTCAGATCACCTGAAGAGAGGCTCCTGAGCTTCAGAACACAGCTACGAAGGTGAAGCCCAAGTTTAGTGGAGGACCTAGTGAAATATGGTATGTACATTTGCCTAGAAAAGCCCCAGGCTCCAAATGAGAGAGGCCATGGCTGCATTACATGTTACTACCATACATCCGAGATTGCAAAGCCTACTGAAGATCAAATGACATCATCACATGTCCTGATTCTGGAAATGGAGCTGCCCAGTTCAGGGTTTGTCCTGCTGTGTATGAGTCTTGCTTGTTCAGCTCTTTCTTTGCGATCCTCCTAGCATTATCTTTTTGAAAAAGAATATTTTGTTGTGTCATTTATCAGGAATGTACAAGATTTTTACTTCCCGGGGCTCACAGTTTGGAGACTGAATCTCAGGAACAATACTGAATGATAAAAGAGTTCTTGACATTAGATTGAACACATTCTGCATTTGCTGAACTAGATGTGAACCTGTGGTCAGCAAGGAATAGACTGATTGGACTTTTGCCTGTATGCTCATGTGTTGCATACTCAGTCTGGTCTCATTCTTTTAGGAAACTGTGGAAACTTTAGATGACACTTACTGGAAAAACAGGTGGGGGAAGCACCCAGAGGGCAGAATATTTCTGGATGCCTTCTCTCTTATTTTTAGCATCTACCCTTCATAGTGGTTCTCAATCTTCCGAATGCTGTGGCCCTTAATATAGTTCTTCATGTTGTGGTGACGCCCCAACCATAAAATTATTTGAGGTACTTCATGACTGTAATTTTACTATTGCTGTAAATTGCAATACTAATATCTGATATGCCAGACATATGATACATGACTACAAGAAGTCATGACCCTTCAAGACAAGACTCACTGCTACTCACTCCCACAAGGGAGACTCTTCAGTCACTATAAAGTTTCTTCGGAAACATTTGATACTGCCATGTTCTGCCAATATGTCCATACTCTCTGATACAAGATCTAATATCAAAAATGGTTTCTTTGAAATATTTTTCACTTGCATATCTGGAATCTGCATACATTTAGGGAGTTTGTTTACACCCATAACAACAGCAAAAATCAAAGCCATCATTTTCTCTGCTGTTAGTAATAGAATATTTGCTCATTTTCATTCTCTGTATGTCTGTTCAAGGTCATGCTTCAAATTCATTAAAGAAATCTAATTAGCTATCATGGACCCAGAAAACCTGTGGGTAAGACAGGTTTCTTGATTAAGATTTTATGTATAATCTACTAGAATGGTTCTTTAGTTGTTGCAAAGACATTGAGTCATGGATAACAGTTGGTACATACCTATGGGACATACAAAATTCAAACTAAAAAGACAGTCTCTGTAAAGAGGGGACTTAGAATTGTCACCCATTGTAGTGGTGAGCTGCGGGCCTCATTCCTGCCGCCCTGCTCCTGGCCACCAGCTAGCTTATGCCCCGAAATAATTACACGGAAACTGTATTCTTTTAAATACTGCCTGACCCATTAGTTTCAGCCTCTTACTCACATCTTGATTAACCCATATCTAATAATCTGTGTAGCACCACGAGGTGTTGCCTTACCGGGAAGTTTCTAGCATATGTCCATCTTGGGCTGGAGCTTCATCGCATCTCTCTCTCTCAGGAGAGGCATGGCAGTCTAACTTAGGAGAGGTGTAGCATCTGACTGAGCCATCTACCTCACTTCCTTCTTCCTGTTCTTTCTACTCCACCCACCTAAGGGCTGGCCAATCAAATGGGCCAGGCAGTTTCTTTATTAGCCAATGGGAGTCCTCCATCATTTCCCCTTTTTCTATTTAAACAAAAAAGAAAGGCTTTAACTTTAACATAGTAAAATTACATAGAACAAAACAGTTATCAAGTAAGAATCACAGCTACAGTATTTATATCTACTTTATCTTTTGTCATAACTAAGGAAAACTATAACTATCTATCTATTCTTTAACTCCATCAAAGACTCCAGAAGGATATATTACCTAAGTAAATGAGAAGTAAGCAACTTACAAAACTCTAGGAATCACAGAGACATCTTGCTACCTGGACAGTCACCCAAAGTTCCTCTGTACCGTTGGGGCATCCATCTTCGGCCTACAGGCCCATAGTATCCAGAAGACTTTTCCATGAAGCAGGAAATTTCAAAGGCAGTTTAGTCACTCTCTGCTGTGTCCTGCAGAATGTCTCATAGACTTGTTCATGAATCAGGAATCCCAAAGAATCATCTCACCTTTAGTCAAGTTCAGCAGTCCTCTCTCTGTGGGTTCTTTGTGTCCAGTTTATGCAACAGTCCAGACAATAGCAGTTTCTTGCCCAAATGGCTATCAAACTCAATAAGGATCCTCTTCAATGCCCATCATCCTCTTGAAGTAGATTGGTGCTGCCAGGAGCAGATATGTCTCATTGTCATGAAAAGCCCTAAGTTATTAAAACATTTAAATGGCATATTCTGTAGTCTTTGAAAGATATGAAGAATGCCTATCTGAAATATATCTATGTACATCTAGAAAATCTAACTAACATGACTACAAGCTTAACTATTATCAATGATTATCCATTAACAACCTATATTTCCTAATTATACATTACATTTTTAAATGAACTACACAATCACGATACCTTAATCAAGATCAGACATACATATACATAAAACAAAATTGACCTTAAAATCCATACCAATGCAAATTATTCATCTCCATATCATATCCCCCTTTAAATGTAAAAGAACATTTATAAACAATATTTGGGAATATGGGCGCAGTTATCTCTCTCCAAACTGCTTCCTGCTGAATGGGGACGCTGTTAATCAGATCTTTCATGGTATAACCTGTGTGCCAGGTTCATCTCAGTCATCAGTTGGGTGAAGTAATTTTCTGAAGGTGTTCACAGCAACTTTTCAGGAGGGCGTTGGTCTATCATACCATATTGGGATAGAAGCAATCCACAAGGTCTCATTTTCTATAAAAACAAAAGAAACTCTTTTCCAAAGCATCATGTCCTTAGATCCAAATTTTAAAGTCAAGGTATTTTCAAAATATCAGCAGCATTTATAAACAAATCTCTTTTAGCAGCTGTTGCTTCTTCCTCAGCATTCAAACAATCCAAAGAGAGCATAATAGTATACAGTATCAAGATTCTCTGTGTATTTTCCATCTTTGTGCAGCTTTGTTTTAACCTCTATTTCCTTTATTTTTACTTTTATTTTTTGAGATAGGTTCTCTGTATATCTTTGTCCTGGAATAACTCTGTAGACCAGGCTGTCCTTGAACTCAGAGATCCGTCTGTCTCTGCCTCCCAGGCATCGGGATTAAAGGTGTGTCCTGCCAAACCTTGAAGTCACAGAGGTCAATCTACCTCTACCTCATAAGTGTTGGGATTAAAGGTGTGTACCACCACACCCTAGCTACTTCCTTTTTCCTTTTTTCCTTTTAAAAGCTTTAATCTTTAGCATGCATATATTTTCAACACAGTGGAAACCATTTAGAGGTTTTCTTTGTCTTTTAATCTCTCTTTATTGTATATCTCTCTTTTTCTGACCACATGAGTCTTTAATTTACCAAGCAATATCAGTAGGACTAAAGCCGTGACTTTGGCAGCTGGATATAGCCCATTTCTTAGCTTTCCAGCCTCATGGCAGAGGGACCCGCTGTAGCCGTGTTTATCACACAACTCTGTGGCGGTTCAAGGTCCCTGCCAGCAAGCAAGCTGCAACAGTGTTAAACAACAATCAAAAGCTCCATAGTCAGGACTGCCTGCTTGAAAGAGTCAGAGTTTGCCTTGGCAGGACAGCCCAGAAAGCCAGCATTTTAAAACGGCACAGCTATTTTCCTGCTATGGCTGAAAACTGAAAAACACATGTTCAGACCCGAGAAATTGCTGCTACCAAGAAGCCATGCTTTACTCTATTCTTTCCCAAGCTTTTTCAAGCTTTTTGTGGATTCAGTTATCCACGTGGGCGCCATTCTGTAGTGTTGAGCTGCGGGCCTCATTCCTGCCACCCTGCTCCCGGCCACCGGCTAGCATATGCCCCGAAATAATTACACGGAAACTGTATTCTTTAAATACTGCCTGACCCATTAGTTTCAGCCTCTTACTCACATCTTGATTAACCCATATCTAATAATCTGTGTAGCACCAAGAAGTGTTGCCTTACTGGGAAGTTTCTAGCATATGTCCATCTTGGGCTGGAGCTTCATCGCATCTCTCTCTCTCAGGAGAGGCATGGCAGTCTGTCTAACTTAGGAGAGGAGTAGCATCTGACTGAGCCATCTACCTCACTTCCTTCTTCCTGTTCTGTCTACTCCACCCACCTAAAGGCTGGCCAATCAAATGGGCCAGGCAGTTTCTTTATTAGCCAATGGGAGTCCTCCATCAACCCATCAGCTAAAAAACAAATCTATCCCTGTCATTTCCACTCACAGTTCCTAACCTTCCTTCTCAGGTTATGGGAGAAATAGTATCCAGTGATGTTTGCCATTTTTTCCTTTTTCCTTTTCTTGAATGCTTTTTTATTGAAAACAGGTTTTTTTTCTTATACAATACATCCCAACTACAGTTTCCCTTCACTCCATCCCTCCTAGAAACCCCACAACCACTCTCCTTAATATTCACTCCTCCTCCTCTTCCTCTCCAGAAAAGAGCAGGCCTCCAAAAGACAACAGCCAAATAGGAAAAATCAAGAGACAATAAGACAAGGCTAAAATGTTCCTATCACAGCTGGACAAGGTAACCAAATAGTAGTAAAGGGATCTCAGGAGAAGGCAAAGAGTCAAAGAAACACCTGTTCTTCATGTTAGGATCACCCATAAAAAAAAAAACCAAGCTAACAGTCATGACATATATGCAGAAGACATGGCCCAGACCCGTGTAAGTCTCATGCTTGCCATTTTAGTCTCTGTAAGCCCATGTGAGCTCTGATTTGTTGATTTGAATCAGAGTTTAAACCCTGTTTTCTGTGTTGTTGTCTACAATTTGTTGTCTCAGCTGAGTCTTCACAAGGTCTCTCATCTGTCATTGAAGGTGTGACCAGTGTTTCTCCTTAAGCAGACATTAGCCAAGCCCCTCCTTAAGCTCTTCTCCCTAAGGGACAAGAGGGAGTAAAGACTTATTGGCTAGGACAATTTCAACTTTGGAAGTATCTCTTGAGCCCTGAGAAGGTATATGCAGCTGACACAGACAGGCTCCAAAAGGCTCATCTTGCTGATGCCAGGATGTATGAATTCCTCTGTGCTGCATTGTTATATTTTTATGCTTAAACATGCAACACATGCTTCATCATTCAGAAAGATAACTTTACATATTAATGTTCTTTTAAGGAAATACCTACAAATATCCAGCTCAAACTTAGCAAAGCCGTAGTCTTCACTTGTGTGAGCAGCAGAAATTGTTTGCATCCCACTCTTCTTGATTGCATTCTGTAACATTGACCTTCTGTGAGATGGATGATCTCATAGAACTTTAGATGGCTACATAACATTCGATTGTACCAGACAAAAATGAACATTATGTATCAAGACTCATTTTAATGAATGGAGTAAAATAAAATATTTGAAATTAAAAAATAGTAGACTGAGACTATACCAAGTAATATTGAATTATAAGAAGATATGACAATCAATGTGCCCTGGATACAAATGAAATTAAAAATTTGCATTAGCACAAGCTGTATTATCACAATTTGGTATAAAGATGAAATGATCCCCAATTTAAATGATGTGGGTAAGTTATTAACATGTCTCTATTAATATTTAACAAGTCAAAGATGACAATAGAGATCCAAAAACAAAAGGAGAGAGACTCCAAAACCTTGGGAAAGCATCAAGACTGCCTGGACATGAAGAGAAAGATACAGGGAAGTGTCCAAGCAGATGGAAAACAAAACCCTCTTGAACAGGGTGGAAAATTGCACAGAACATTAGACCCAAAGCTTAGGGCAGACAGAGGTTTTAGACAGTTTCACACCCTGCCAATCTGTCATTCACAATAAGGAATTGCTCTGCTTTCAAAGGGCTTAAAGAATTTTCCTCATGTCTGCTTTTTAGATGATAGACTGAATCTCTCTCTCTCTCTCTCTCTCTCTCTCTCTCTCTCTCTCTCTCTCACACACACACACACATACACATATACACTAACACAGTAAAATGACACAAATGATATTTTACATTTTGGAATTGTAATTCTTTGTTTATTGGTATGGAAATTTGATGATAAAATTTCATTTTATTGCTAATTCTTAAACTAATGTGCATATATATATATATATATATATATATATATATACATGCATGTTTTTAACATATGCCCAATATTTCAAAATAATATAGGGTCACAAATGCAGCAACAAAACCAAAAATACATCATCCACAAAGCAGAATCTGTCAGGAACTCTTAAATAGATATGGATAACATTAGATCTATGCAGGGACAGTTCTTATTTTGGTCCATGATTGAAAACAAAGAAATGAAGCAAAAGACATTTTAAATGTGAGTCAGTATCAAGCACATCCATCCAGAATCAGTCAATGTGAGACCCTATGGGTTCCACTTTCTCAGAAAATGTTTACCTCGCTCTACCCTCAACACTGTCACTTCCTCTCACCTCCTCTGTCTCTTCATCTCCCATTTTTTCTCTCTCTCTCTCTCTCTCTCTCTCTCTCTCTCTCTCTCTCTCTCTCTCTCTCTCTCATCATTCCCAGAGCTTCCTGTCTGATAGACAAGTGCTTTCCCATCAAGTTCTTTTTACAGATCCCAAAATATTAACATGCCTAACACCTAAGTTTATTTCAGAAACAAATGTCTACCAACTAGTTATTAATTTTAAACAACAACAATAAAAGCAAAAAAGAAGTTTCAATATTACTGTGAGTTAAATTCAACAGTCAATACTGTGAATGAAATACAAAACAAGAAACTTTTAGGAATGAAACAGTGAGGCCTGGACAGATGGCTCTTGCAGAGGCCCAAGCTATCTCACAAGTTAATGTACTAATTTTCATTCTTGCCATTCTGAACACTTATTTTTCAATACATAGTCTTTTATATCTTGATAAATATCCTTCTAACATGTCATAACACAGTGATTTTATTTTAAATCCTTTACTTGTTTAATGATATTTGTTCCTTTTTTCATAAACATGCTGACCATTTCCATATCTTGTTTTGAAAAAATGTCTAAAGGGAACATGGATGCAAGCCCAGACTATTATACCCAGCAAAGCTTGCTTTCACCATCGATGGAGAAAACAAGATACCATCAATGGAGAAAACAAGATATTCCAGGACAAAAACAGATTTAAACAATACATAGCCACAAATTCAGCCTTGCAGAAAGTAATAGAAGGAAAATCACAAACCAAGGAGTCCAGCAATGCCCACAATAACTCAGACATCTAAAGACCCTTCACCAGCAAAACTAGAAGAAGGGAAACACACAAACTTTACTACAAAAAAATTACCGGAGTTAACAACCACTGGTCATTAATATCACTTAATATCAATGGACTCAATTCACCTATAAAAAGGCACAGGCTAAGATTTTGTGTCCACCAATATTTCTTGGGTGAGAAAACAAATGCTTTCCCAAATGAAAAAAGAGGAGTTTGTCTCATTCAAGGAAGACTTGTGATTACCTGTACATCCTACTCTGCCAGAAATTTATAGATAAAGAACATGTTTAGAGATAAATAACATGAAGGCAAGTAAGTGGATATGGCTTATCTGATGTGACTCTACTGGATTTTTTAAATTAAAATACATATCAAGATGTTGCAAACTATCTTCCAATTCATTAGTGGAAACATTAAAGAAAAAATAATATGAATTCTACCTCTTAAAAAGTATTAAATTTCAGAAAACTTCTTTTCTGTAAACTATTTTTCATGTCACGAATCTTCAAACATTAAGAGAAGGGAACCAAAGGATATAAATAGAAAAACCCAAATTATTTGTAGGTAATCTGATATTATATGTAACAGATCTCCCAAATTCCCAGAGAATACTTGTAGAATGATCAATGTCTGCAGCAAAGTGGAAGGTTACAAAGTCTACTTAGAAAGTTCAGGAGACTTTTTAGACACAAACATCAAGCATGCTCAGAACTAGATCACAAAACATCTTCATTGACAATTGCTCTACAAAACAATATGTCTAGGAATGAACCCAACCATAGAGGTGAATTCGCTTCACATTGAAAACTTAAAAGGCCTGAGGACAGATAGGGGAAGACACAGGAAAATCTAAAGCACTTGCATCCTGATGAGTTGATAGACTTAAAATTGTCAAAAACCACCATCCTACCAAGAGCAATGTACAGATTTAATACAAACCTAATTAAAATATCCATTTCACTCATCACAGAAACAGGATAAATCGAAAAGATACTAGATAACTAAAACATTCAGAGTAAACCAAATTATGATTAAATATAAAACTATTTTTCATAATAGGAATTATATCATGCAAATATGTTGAGGAGGAAAAGAGAGGAAGAAAGGGAGGGAGGAGGAGATGATAGAGATACAAAAAATAAGAGAGAGAAAAAAAGAAAGCCACCAATATCTAGGGGAGAATAGTAAGAATCATGCAAGACATGAATTGTTTACTGGCAGTTGTTATAGCAACTGTATCTAAATTAACTACTTTAAGACGTAGTGTTGCTGGGCAGTGGTGGCACACACCTTTAGTTCTCCCACTTGGGAGGCAGAGACAGACTTACTTACTCTGTATATTCAAGGCCAGCCTGATCTACAAGAGTTATTCCAGGACAGGATCCAAAGCTACAAAAAAACCCTGTCTCAAAAAAACAAACCAAACCACACAAAACAAAGACTTAATGCAATGACAATAAGGTGAAGATTCTGGAGATGAATACTGAATCAAACTTTCAGGGAATTTGAACTCTTTCTTGATATCTGCTTTTCTGATTGAGGCCAAATCTCAAAATGACAAAGAATTGGTTGTATACTTGATCATCTAAGTAGCCTTCAGACAACATAGATAGGAAGACAGAGAAAATATGCGTACTCAGTAGCTCACTAGAAAGATATCCAAAACTGCACTGCTGTTTCTTGCTCTAGAACTCTTATGTTTCCACATGGGACTTTGTTCTAATAAGGTAACAGGATGTACATTTGATGCTTTTTGGTGGTCTATGATTTTGGAGAATGTAATTAGCGGCTGATGAGAAATGGTTTGGAAGGGATATCAGGAGTCAGAATTGTGAGCTAAACCAGCAAAAAGTCTTCAAAAATACTCTTGATTGACTAGTTTGAACAAGTACCAAACTTAGGAGAAACCTCCACTACTCTCCCAGATGTGGAATGTGTTTGTTTTCTAGGAGTCTTGGGGGATTTCCCCACAGAACTCTTCCTCTTGAGAACTCTGTTCTGTCTTCTTCACTTTTTTACTACATCTCTTGGTCCTGACCAAGTAGGTCACTCCATGCCTGGAGCCAGAAAGAAAGCAAATTACCTAAACTTCTCTGCTCTCTAGAGGATTAATTAGTAAGCAAAATGATATAACCCCCAAGAATCTGTTTTCATTAGTGATCTAACACCCAAGAATCTGTTTTCATTATTTATAGAATGTCAGAGATGTTGATTTTTTCCCTCAACTTCAGTATATTGCTCTCATTCAATAAATATTGTCTAATGCTAAACAATGCTCATCAACTCACTGATCTAAGCAGCCTTAGATGATTAAGAGGGAGGTGGGTTGAACAAATAAGTGCATTCAAAGTTTTGCCAGTTTGAAAATCCTCTTTTTTTTCTGACATGCATAAGCAAGATGATGGACAAGGTAGATTCATCTTAGGTTTTTAGGTGTACCTATCAGGCACATTCTAAGGAAGATCACACATGTGAACTTGAACCATGTTCAGATTTATGAAATTATGAAAATCCATCACTTGGAATAACAATGCTAATAAAATTTCACTTCTTGCAGTCAGGGCCTAATGGAATTGAAGTCTTGTTATAACAGGGGTTGTGTAAGACACATATTAGTGGTAAAAGAAGGCCTTTAAAAACTTACTTTTAAATTCCATTTGTTGAATTATGTTTTGAAACCTAGATATTTTAATACAACCAGACATGACAAACAGTCTTTACTGTCAACTTGATTGCAATTTAAGATCAACCAGGAGATCACTGTTTTGTGTCTATGAATAGCCTGAGGAAGCCTTTAACTAAGTGGAGAAGATCCACTCTAAATGTGGGTGACACCATCCAGACCAAGGTCTAAAATGACTAAATAGAAAAGAGTGAGCTGCCCACCATCATTCCCCTGACTCTCTCCTGACTGTGGGTTCAATGTCCAGCTGCCTCACATCCTACTGTCATGTATTCTCCCACATATTGAAGTATATCCTCAAACTATGAGTCAAAATAAAATTTTTCTTCTTTAAAGGGCCATTGTCATATATTCAGTCATAACAAAAATAACAATAATATATCAAGGGTGCATTTTGCCATTGTTCAATTAAAATTTTAGTTTAATTTTATATGTATCTATAAACTGCCTAAGTTCCTCAGTGTTTTACAGTAATTCCATTACTGAAATTTTTGTAGGTTAATGATAGTTCTTGTAGGTACAATTTGTTGATATTATCATTTTGGAAAATGATAAGAGCAAACTAAAACATTACCATGTAGAGGTTAAGTATTGCAGTTTAGTTAAATTTGAGTGAGCCTAATAAACTTTTTTCTCTCTGTCTCAAAAACAAAAACAAATCTTAGTAGCTAAGACATTATTTCAGGCACCATAATACGGATTCTCAGATATAATTTCACAACATTTAATTAAGTAAGAAATTAATATTCCAGGCTAAGACATTACCCTGGTTTGTTATCTGATGCTGTGATGACCACCATGATCAAAGATAACATGAGGAAGAAAGGGTTTATGTTGTAGGAGCTGCGGGCAGGCCTGCTTTTTGTCCTGCCCTGCTCCCGCATGGCTAGCTTTACACCCGAAATAACAACACACAAACTGTATTCATTTAAACACTGCCTGGCCCATTAGTTTCAGCCTCTTATTAGCTAATTTTCACATCTTGCTTTAACCCATATTTAGTAATATGTGTAGCACCACAAGGTGGTGGCCTACTGAGAAATATTCAGCATGCATGACCTGGTGCCTGGCTTCATGGTGACTGACCCAGAACAGAGAGTCATGAAGACTGCCTGAGGCATCTGCCTCACTCCCAGCATCCTGTTCTGTCTACTCCACCCACCTATGTTCTAACCTATCGGGCCAAACAGTTTCTTTATTAATTAACCAATGACATCATCAGATAGATAGAAAACATACCTACATCAGGTTTATTTTCCCATACAACTCCCCAGACACAGTCTGTCACTGAGTGAAGTCAGTGCATGAACTTAAGATAGGAACTAAAGCACAGGCAATGGAAGAGTATTGCTTATTTTGCTTGGTCCTCATGGTCTGATCATTCCCTTTCCCTAGATGTCCCTACCTAGTGCCAAGCTGACAAAAACACACAAAAGGCCCAGCATGATCAAGGACTAGAATTCAAACACGGATGATCCTCTTATCCATGATGAATCTGGAAAAGCAAAACTTGAATCATAATTTGGCATTTCTGAGGTCCCTGGAGGCCTGTTTCCAGAGATGGACACTAGCTCTTTCCAGGGTAAGTAAGGTTCAGTAGACCCCTGAGATTCAGTCCTCTCAACTGTTCATTTTGATAATAATGTTGTGCTTTTACATTGTTTCTCAACTTCAGTGTTCCTAAAATGTGCCCCCCCCCCTTTGAAATGTCCTAAATCCTCTGGAATCTTAACTTACAACCAATCTTTCCTTTCATGGCAGGAAGAATTCTCCCTCAGCCCTCCTGAAACTTCCCTTGAGAGTTTCTTCTGGAGAAAGTCAGTTGTGCTCAATCTGCAGTATCACAGATTCTCTGCTGGAGCCTTCAACACAATTCATTAGGGTTTAATGTTTGTGTTCCTTGCTATTTTACTAGATTTTGAACAACTGACAATAGCATTTTATACTATTTTAAATTCATATGTCCTACCATAGCATACAGCAATTAAGAACTTTTAAAAGTAAAATTTATAGACTGAATAAAAGAATAATTTAATAAAACAATATGCAAATGTATGGTAACTTGAGGGTAGTTAATAGGCAATTATGTTTATAAACGGTTGTTCAACATTACTTAGATTTTATTTCTAGCTACAAGCTATAAAAAGTGGAATATATTTAAGTTAATCAAATTTTTAGGTTGTTAAATAATATAATAACTAATAAAACTGATAAAGATGAATTCATATGAAGTGTAATACTCTGAAGTAAAACTCATATTGTCTATTGTATTTTGATAGGCTAAGAAGTTATTACTCAAAATATAATGATGAGAAAGGAAAAGATTCAAACCTGACTCAGTTTCATTATCTGAACTTACTAAGAAGATAAGAGGGTATGTCCAACCAACAAGACAAAGAGATTAAAGACCAAAGACAGAATACTTGTTATTCAGTTATCAAAGTAAGTGAACTGAAGATTATTATGAAACATGAAAAAGTAATGTAACAACATTCTACTAATTACTCTTGGTATGTGTGTGACTTCCTTGTTAAATACCTCTGTAAAATAAGTTAGTTGAATTAGGTGTAATTTAGTGAATCCAATAGTTCTAGTATTTTAAGTACTTCTTTGAGGGAAGCTCTGATGATTTCACATATAAACATAGTCCAAAGGGCAGAAAACCAGTGACTTTATAAATATGTTTAAGTCTACTTTTCCAAAATGAAGTTTTTCTGGGAAAACACGATAGAAGATTCTGAAGTTATTTTTAAAAAAGGCAAGTCTGTGCAATATCATTTAGAAATGGAATACCACCTTGATATATTTTAGTTTCCATGTCAAACTCCATTGTCTGTGTTTCAAGGGCAAAGCCTAAAGCTGGGTGGGTTTTCATTGGTTGTAGAGAACAAAGCCGTGAAATAAAGAACAAAAATCATTGAGGAATTTAAAATGAGAGTCATGATGTCAAATGTATTTGGTCTATAGTTTGACAAGAACAAGACCCCAGAGTTGCACACTTTCAATTAGGTAATAGTTATGATTTTTAAAATCTTATTAGAGTAACCATTTTTCTGTCATTTAACATACATTATTTTAAGACTCTCTTCCAGTTCATAGGGTTTTAGAGTTTCAATTTTTGATAAACACATGGAACAGCTTGAAGCTTTTGTGGGGGGACAAGGCTGTACCATGGAAGTAAATAACTCAGAGGTGAAGACCATCAAACTGCTGTCACCACTCAGTTCAAATACGTTTCTCAGTTAACCAACATAAAATGGGATAGCATTGTTCATCAAAATGATATTCAATGAAACTTGACTTAATGGATGAAAGTTCTATTTTAATTTATGCATGTGTATTTGTGTTTGTGTGTGCACTTGTGCATGTGTGTGTCTGTCTCTCTGTGTCTGTGTGCTTGAGTATGCGTTTGTATACAGCATGCATGTGGGAGTCAGAGGACAACCTTGGGTGTTGCGTCTTCTTATTCAATTTGAGTAAGCTTGCTCCTTTGTTACTCTGTTGTGTGTTTATCTGGTCCAGGAACACTTGTAGATCTGCTATCATATTTCATCATTTATAATAAAACCACCGGAATTACAGACACATGAACTCAGGTCTTCTTGTATGATAGGTGTCTTATTCGCTGAGACATCTCCCTGGCCTTGCTTGTTTTTTCTACTTTTTCTTAGCTCATGAGAGGAGGCTCCTCTCTGTATTTACTTTTCCTGCATGGTTGGTGCAAAAAATAGACTGATCCTTATTCTAAAATCCCTTTTATCAAATACATATTTCTATAGAAAGGTTAGACAGAAAAGAAATACCAGCTTCTAAACAATTTCCATAATTATGGAAATACATGTGACCTTCATTCTCTCGTTGAGCTGCCAATGGGCCCAGCTGGTGAAAACAATCATGTGTGGAGGGTTTTTACATAGGACTTGAAAAGGAAGCCTTTTTATTGTGTGAAAAAGAGTATTTTAACACATGTATCCTATTGTCTGATTGCCTCTAAGTTCTAGAAGCACTATGCCCTCTATGGGACAGCAGAATATGAGGATTATGCTTTAGACAGCTGAGAGGACTATCAGACTTCACGCTGTTATATTCACATTGCCAATGTCTTATACAACACCCTCAATTTTTACTTCCTTCCTTCTGCTAATGAATATCTGAAAAGGATCATTCAGTCACATTAAATATAAAATTATGGATTATTCCTCATCTTCAACATTTAAAATACATGTGGCAATCTGTACACACAGAAACCCATTACATTTTGACATGTTGGCTTATTTAAAATCATTAGGCTATTTTCATAGTGGACACTATGATGTGTCTCAAAAAATGTCACTATGATAACATATTATCAGAGTGGAATACAGTTCATATTAAAGTAGAATGCAGTTCACATTAAAGTTAGAGGCATTAATTTGTCTCCAAAGCAGATAAAAAATGTAAAAATAATAACTTAAAGACAAGTAAAGGAGACACAGAGTTTAGGGATAATTACAGAAAATCTCTAGGACACCTAGTTGGAATAAATTTATTTTGTATTTTTTTAAACAAGGTTAGCATAGAATGAATCACATTCTTTTTTTTGAAATTTTTTTTTTTTTTTGGTTTTTCGAGACAGGGTTTCCTTGTAGTTTCTAGAGCCTGTCCTGGAACTAGCTCTTGTAGACCAGGCTGGCCTCGAACTCAGAGATCCGCCTGCCTCTGCCTCCCGAGTGCTGGGATTAAAGGCGAGCGCCACCACCTCCCGGCTTCTTTTTTTTTTAAGATTTCCATCTCCTCCCCCTTCCCTCCCCTCCCTTCCACCCATACCCCCACTCCACCCCTCTCCAAGACAAAGAGCCATCAGGATTCCCTTCACTATGTTAAGTCCAAGGTCCTCCCAGCTCCCCCTAAGTCCAGGAAGGTGAGCAACCAAACTGCCAAGGTTCACAGTGAGCCCATCCATGCTCTAGAGGTCATGTTCATTGCCGTTGTCCTTGGTTTCTCAGTCCTCCTCCACCTTCAGCCACATTCAGAGAGTCTGGTTTGGTCCCCTGTTCCATCAGTCCCATTCCAACTGGACTTGGTGGACTCCCATTAGATCTGTCCCACCGTCTCAATGGGTAAACGCACTCCTCACGGTCCTGACTTCCTTGCTCATGATCTCCCTCCTTTTGCTCCTCATTGGGACCTTGGGAGCTCAGTCCGGTGCTCCTATGTGGGGCTCTGTCATTTTGTCCATGCAATGCCAGGTGAAGGTTCTATGGTGATATGCAAGATATTCATGAGTATGGCAATAGGATCTGGACATTTCTGGCACCCTCTCCTCAGCTGCCCAAGGAACTAGCTGTGGGCATCTTCCTGGACACCTGGGAACCCCTCTAGAGTCAAGTCTCTGCCAACCCAAGAATGGCTCCCTTAATTAAGATATATAATTCCTTGTTCCCATATCCACTTTTCCTATATCCCAACCATTCTATTCCCCCAAGCTCTTCCCATCCTCCACTTCACACTTTTCTCTCCCCATTCCCCCCTCCCCCATCACACCCCACCCCCATGTTCCCATTTTTTGTCCGGCAATCTTGTCAACTTCCAGTGTCCAGGAGGATAACTATATGTTTTTCTTTGGGTTCACCTTCTTATATAGCTTCTCTAGGATTTTTTATGAATTATAGGCTCGATGTCCTTTATTTATGGCTAGAAACCAATGAAGAGTGAGTACATCCCATGTTCATCTTTTTGGGCCTGGGTTACCTCACTCAGGATGGTGTTTTCTATTTGCATCCATTTGCATGCAAAATTCAAGATGTCATTGTTTTTTACCGCCGAGTAGTACTCTAATATGTATATATTCCACATTTTCTTCATCCATTCTTCCACTGAAGGGCAACTAGGTTGTTTCCAGGTTCTGGCTATTACAAATAATGCTGCTATAAACATAGTTGAACAAATGCTTTTGTAATGATTGGGCATCTCTTGGGTAAATTCCCAAGAGTGGGATTGCTGAGTCCTGGGGTAGGTTGATCCCAAATTTCCTGAGAAACCTCCACACTGCTTTCCAAAGTGGTTGCACAAGTTTGCATTCCCACCAGCAATGGATGAGTGTACCCCTTACTCCACAACCTCTCCAGCAAAGGCTATCATTGGTGTTTTTGATTTTAGCCATTCTGACAGGTGTAAGATGGTATCTCAACGTAGTTTTGATTTGCATTTCCCTGATTGCTAAGGAGGTTGAGCATGCCCTTAAGTGTCTTTTGGCCATTCGAACTTCGTCTGTTGAGAATTCTCTGTTCAGTTCAGTGCCCCATTTTTTAATTGGGTTCATTAGCATTTTAAAGTCTAGTCTCTTGAGTTCCTTATATATTTTGGAGATCAGACCTTTGTATGTTGCAGGGTTGGTGAAGATCTTTTCGCAGTCAGTAGGCTGCCTTTTTGTCTTAGTGACAGTGTCCTTTGCTTTACAGAAGCTGCTCAGCTTCAGGAGGTCCCATTTATTCAAGGATGCCCTTAATGTCTGTGCTGCTGGGGCTATACATATGAAGCGGTCTCCTGTGCCCAAATGTTGTAGAGTACTTCCCACTTTCTCCTCTAACAGGTTCAGTGTGTTCAGATTGATATTGAGGTCTTTAATCCATTTGGACTTGAGTTTTGTACATGGTGATAGACATGGATCTACTTTCATTCTTCTACAGGTTGACATCCAGTTATGCCAGCACCATTTGTTGAAGATGCTTTCTTTCTTCCATTGTGTGCTTTTAGCTCCTTTATAAAAAATCAGGTGTTCATAGGTTTGTGGGTTAAGATCTGGGTCTTCTATTCAATTCCATTGGTCGACATCTCTATTTTTATGCCAAAACCAAGCTTTTTTCAATACTGTAGCTCTGTAATAGAGTTTGAAGTCAGGGATGGTAATGCCTCCAGAAGTTCCTTTGTTGTATAAGACTGTTTTGGCTATCCTGGGTTTCTTGTTCTTCCATATAAAGTTGATTATTGTCCTCTCAAGATCTGTGAAGAATTTTGATGGGATCTTTAAGGGGATTGCATTAAATCTATAGATTGCCTTTGGTAGAATTGCCATTTTTACTATGTTGATCCTCCCAATCCAAGAGCAAGGGAGATCCTTCCATTTTCTGGTATCCTCTTCAATTTCTTTCTTCAAAGACTTAAAGTTCTTTTCAGATAGGTCTTTCACTTCCTTGTTTAGATTTACCCCAAGATATTTTATGCTATTTGTGGCTATCGTGAAAGGTGACGCTTCTCTGATTTCTTTCTATGCTTCCTTATCGTTTGTATATAGGAGGGCAACTGATTTTTTGGATTTGATCTTGTATCCTGCCACGATACTAAAGGAGTTTATCAGCTGTAGGAGTTTTTTGGTGGAGTTTTTCAGGTCGCTTATGTACACTATCTTATCATCTGCAGATAACGAAAGTTTAACTTCTTCCTTTCCAATTCGAATCCCCTTGATCCCCTTGTGTTATCTTATTGCTATTGCTAGAACATCAAGCACTATATTGAAGAGATAAGGAGAGAGTGGACAGCCTTGTCTCGTTCCTGAATTAAGTGGGATGGCCTTGAGTTTCTCTCCATTTAATTTGATGTTAGCTGTCGGCTTGCTGTAAATAGCCTTTATTATATTTAGGAATGACCCCTGTATCCCTAATCTCTCCAAGACCTTTATCATAAAGGGGTGCTGAATTTTGTCAAATGCTTTTTCTGCATCTAATAAGGTGATCATATGGTTTTTATCCTTCAGTTTATTTATATGATGGATTACATTGATAGATTTTCGTATGTTGAACCAGCCCTGCATCTCTGGGATGAGGCCTACTTGATCATAGTGGATAATTTGTAATGTGTTCTTGGATTCTGTTTGCCAGTATTTTATTGAGAATTTTTGCATAGATGTTCATGAGTGAGATTGGCCTGTAATTCTCTTTCTTGGTTGGGTCTTTGTGTGGTTTAGGTATCAGTGTAATTGTAGCTTCATAAAAGGAATTTGGCAATGACTCTTCTGTTTCTATATTATGAAATACCTTAAAGATTTTAGGTATTAGGACTTCTTGGAAGTTCTGGTAGAATTCTGCATTGAACCCATCAGGTCCTATGCTCTTTTTGGTTGGGAGGTTTCTGATAACAGTTTCCAATTCTTCGCGACTAACAGGACTATTTAGAGCATTTACCTGGTTCTGGTTTAACTTTGGTATATGGTATTTATCTAAAAAAGTGTCCATTTCTTTTACATTTTCCAATTTTGTGGCATACAGGCTTTTGTAGTAAGATCTAATGATTCTCTGAATTTCCTCTGTGTCTGTGGTTATGTCCCCTTTTTCATTTCTGATCTTATTAATTTGTGTGTTCTCTCTCTGCCGTTTGATTAGTTTGGCTAGGGGTTTGTCAATCTTGTTGATTTTCTCCAAGAACCAGCTTTTTGTTTCATTGATTCTTTGGATTGTTTTCTTTGTTTCTATTTTGTTGATTTCTGCCCTCAGTTTGATAATTTCCAGTCTTCTACTCCTCCTAGGTTAGTCTGCTTCTTTCTTTTCTAAAGCTTTCAGGTGTGCTGTTAAGTCTCCAATGTGTGCTTTCTCCGTTTTTTTTAAGTGGGTACTTAGTGCTATGAATTTTCCTCTTAGCACTGCTTTCATAGTGTCCCATAAGTATGAGTATGTTGTGTCTTTATTTTCATTAAATTCAAGAAAGACTTTCATTTCTTTCTTTATTTCTTACTTGACCTAGTAGCTGACTGTTCAGTTTCCATGAGTTTGTAGGCTTTCTGGGGGTAGCATTGTTGTTGAATTCTAATTTTAATCCAGGGTGATCTGATAAGATGCAGGTGGTTATTAATATGTTTTTGTAACTGTGGAAGTTTGCTTTGTTACCGAGTATGTGGTCAATTTTCGAAAAGGTTCCATGAGCCGCAGAGAAGAAGGTATATTCTTTCCTGTTTGGGTGGAATGTTCTATAGATGTCTGTTAAGTCCATTTGGTTCATTACCTCTATTAAGTCTCTTAATTCTCTGTTAGGTTTCTGTTGAATTGACCTGTTCATTGGTGAAAGAGGAGTGTTGAAGTCTCCCACTATCAGTGTTTTTGGTTTGATGGCTGCCTTGAGTTCTAGTAATGTTTCTTTTATATAAGTGGGTGCTTTTGTAATAGGGGCATAGATATTCAGGATTGAGACTTCATTCTGATAGATTTTTCCTGTAATGAGTATAAAGTGTCCCTTTCCATCTCTTCTGATTGATTTTAGTTTGAAGTCAACTTAACCTCACATTCAACAAGAATTTTAGAAATGTACTCTCTCAGTGTTCTTACAATAAGAATATTTTTGTATCCTGGGATTAAAAGACCCCATTGAGAACAGTGAAGGGACACCTTGTTCAGGAAAGGCCAAATGAATGTCTGCACAAAGGATTGTAGGGCAGGACTCACTCTCCTCATTGTTTTCTGAACACTTTTAGCCACACTTACAGACATTTCCAGCCAGAATGGATTGCTTGCTCTAGGTCAAATTACTAAACACATACAAAACACCTTCACTAGTAACATCCACGGTCCCATGATTCCTTCCAAGTCCTTATTTCACTTAATGTCATAGATCATTGAAGACAACTTAGAGATAACCATTTCAGTATTGCACTCACAGACAGACAAATCTCCTATGTTCAACTGCATGATAAATATTAAGTAAACTCTGAAATAAATACTGAAAGGCAACTGATACCTAGGCATGGCAATACATACCTAGGCTTAGTAGGCTAAGACATGAGGAACTTGAGTTGAAGGCAACCATTAGCTATATATCAGGTTCAAGACCAGACTGAGCTTCATAGAAAGATATTTTCTGAAGAAACTTAGTAACAAACAGAAGTTATTGAAATCTGTATTTCAGGGATGAAGATGTGATGAAGATGTGTTGGAAAAGCACCTGCCTCATAACTGTGAGGACCAGAGTTGGGATCCACTGCATCCACATACATGATTGCAGGTTTGGAAGCCTGCCTATTATCCATGTAGTGATACTGAAATGAAAATGGGGTTTCTAGAACAAGCTGGTTGGCTAGACTAGAATCCCTGAACTCTGGATTAAAGTGATAGACTCTGTCTCATGAATCAGTATATTAGATAGTGATGGATCCAAGAATTTAACCTACACCAACCTCTGCCTCCACATATTTATACACGTGTGTCCCCTGACACATGTGTGTGTATATATATACATGTACACTCACCACATACATATATGCACCAACAAAATATACTGAAGATTTGTAAGTCTTCAGAAACCATGTTATCATTTTCATGTATGCCTATAAATTGGTCCATGAATACTATAAAAATGGGAGTTTTAACAAGAATTACTTAATAAGATAGAAAGGATTTTTGTGGGCTGTTTACATTTGATATTTGCTTGTTTGTTACACTTTCTGTTTTGGATACAGTTTCACTGTGTCAATCATTTTGACTTTGGACTCATTGCACAACCCATACTGTATTTACACTGTAATCTTTCTAAGTTTCTAAGTTTCCAGTGTTGAGATTACAGGTATGTCTGATTGGCCCATTAGCTCAGGCTTTTTATTAACTCCTTTAACTTATATTAACCCATTATTCTTATCTATGTTAGTCACATGGCTCAGTACCTTTTTCAGTGGGGCAGGCACATCCTGCTTCTTCAGTGGTCTGGGCAGGACTATGGAAGGAGTTTCCTTCTTCCCAGAATACTCCTGTTCTCATTTCCATGCCTCTACTTCTTGTCTGGTTGTCCCACCTATACATCCTGTCTGGCTAATTGCCAATCAACATTTATTTAAAATATGATTGACAGAATACAGACAATTCTCCCACAGCAGAAAACCAGCTAACAAAACTTACAAGACTCAGGAAGCTTCCAGTGTGACAAGATTCCTATGTCTTTTCTCTCAGATTCTAGAAGCAATAAACAATGAGCAGGAAAAGGACAATGTCCTGTTAATGACTGCCTGCAAGTTGTGCAGGGAGCTTCAGGGACACAGATTTTGCTTTTACTCATTCTAGGGTGGACTTATTTTTTTATGCAGGTGCCTCTGAGTCACACACCTCCTATAAATATATCCAACAAACTGAACTCAACATTAGTAGGATTGTTTCCTAAGTCTGTTATTAGTGCCCTAACTGGGTGAGTTGAGAGATGTTCCCATCTAATTAGGCAGTATATGAAGCATTTAAGCAACAGTAAAAACAAAATCCAAGGACAATTGTAAGAAATACTAATACCAGAACACAATTTTGCCAAAAATAAACATAATTCTATAGTCACAAAAGAGAACAAGGGAAATAATCCAGCTCATCTAGAAGATAGAAATAAACCCTAAATTACCAATAACAATGACAATCCTGCCTAGGTTTTCCATTCATGGAAAAAAATCTCAATAACTAATGACAGCTTTAATTCTCAGGGCCATAAAAGCCAATTCCCTATTCAACAGCTTGAAAACATGGGACCCTCTGGATAATGACCATTTCAAAATACAGTAAGAAGAAGAAATAAAAAAACAATGACAGATGAAAGCATGTTACATCTGTCTACCACAACCCTCAATTTCAAACTAGAATGTTCACTAAGACTGTCAGAATCAGAGCATATTAGAAGATAATTTGCTCATTTAAGCAATCTGGGTAGTCTGACATTGACCTGTGCAATACAGGGTTAGTGACCACACAGATGGGGCCAGATACTTCTTAGGACTTGAAATGAAAGGCTAACTGTTCTTGCTGCCCATAGCATGGCACTCTGCTGCATAGAAATGGACACCCATGGCCACCATATGTTCTGAAACTCCATGTCTCACATGCAGCTGCCATCACATATTACTCTGATCCACTAACAAACCTTTGGAGGGTCCAACTTACCAGAGAAATCTAGGTTATATCCATTAAACTCAATGGAGTATAGAAAATGCAGATTCTTTTTGTACTCTGTTTTAGAAAGAATATTATCACAACTGGGAAATGAAAGTTGAAGAGAGGCTTATTAAACTTTAGTGATCGGCTGTTTGGCAAATGATGAATTGGTTCTGTGTATATAGAAGAATTACACAGATATAATATAGGAAGCCTGACATAGGGGTGAAGCTACAAGAACATGCAGACAAGGAGGTGAGTGAAAGTCCCTGGAAATGAAAATTAACTGGATGTTCAGAACAACCAGGTAATATTATAGAGGACAGTGACTTCAAGAGACATGTCTCCTAAGCAACCTAATAATCCTGATAGAGTTTTGCAAGCATCTCAATATACTTTAAGGAGGTTCTCAGTCACAACAGAAACTTATATATAAATGATGTGGCTATTTGAATAGATTGATATGGGTCACTCTGAACATTCACTTTCTTGGACCTGCTTCCTCATTGAAACTGTCCATTGCCATGTAACTTGCTTTGGCCTCTTAGCAAAATCATCAGAAGCAAAGAATTAAAAAGTACTTATTTGAACAGTAAGATTTGTGTCTCTTGCAACTACTAACTCATAAGCTTAACGAAAGGACTAACCTATAGGATGAGACTGCTCTAAAAGTAGTCAACACTCAATGATCAACAAGTCAATAGGAAAATTTGGAATTGGTATGCCAAAAGAGCTGCTTGACTTAATGGGAAAGAAATGACTCAGCCATGACTATTGGAGCTATTCACAAACCCAGTGCAAATTATGGCCATAGAAATCTTAGCAAATCCAATGCTATTAACTAAAGATGGCTCATACACAACAAATAATACCTTACTTTTTAAAGAAAATAAAAGATGATTTCAAACGACATAAATATGTTCAATTTGTTTCCTTATATATATGTATTGGTATGTTAAAAAATAAATTGTTGCTTATGCATGGTTGTAGTGTGGAGCAGCGCTGCAGGCTAGCTTTACACCTGAAATAATTACACAGAAACTGTATTCTTTTAAACACTGCCTGGCCCATTATTTTCAGCCTCTTACTCACATCTTGACTAACCCATATTGAACAATTTGTGTAACACCACAAAGTGGTGTCTTACCAGGAAAGATTCAGCATGTCTGTCCTGGTGGCTGGTTTCATGGCACTGTTTGCAGAGGCAGGGCAATTGTCTGAGCCATCTACCTCACTTCCTTCTTCCTGTTCTGTCTACTCCACCCACCTATGTTCTAACCTATGAGGCCAAGCAGTTTCTTTATTAATTAACCAATGAAATAATCAGATACATAGAAGACACACCTACATCATTTCCCCTTTTTCTGTTTAAACAACAAAAAAGGCTTTAACATTAACATAGCAAAATTACATATAACAAAACAGCTATCAAGTAAGAATTACAGTTATAATATTAATATCTATTTTATCTTTTATCATAACTAAGGAAAAGAACTATAACTATCTATTCTTCAACTCCATCAAAGACTCTAGAAGGATATAATATTACCTAGGTGAACAAGAAGTAAGCTACTTCCAAAACTCTAGATATGACAGAGACATCTTGTTGCCTGGACAGTCACCCAAAGTTCTTTTGTACCGTTGGGACATTCTCTTCAGCTGACAGGCCCATAGTATCCAGCAGACTTTTCCATGAAGCAGGAAATTTCAAAGGCAGTTCAGTCAGTCTCTGTTGTGTCCTGTAGAATGTCTTGCAGACTCTTTCATGAATCAGGAATCACAAAGAATCATCTCACCTTTATGCAAGTTCAGCAGTCCTCTCTCTGTGAATTCTTTGTGTCCAGTTTATGCAACAGTCCAGGCAAGAGCAGTTTCTTGCCCAAATGGCTATCAAACTCCAAAAGGAGCCTCTTTGATGCCCGTCTTCCTCTTGAAGTAGATTGGTGCTGCCAGGAGCAGATGTGTCTTATTGTCATGAAAAGCCCTAAGTTATTAAAACATTTAAAATGCTATATTCTATAGTCTTGAAAGATATGAAGAATGCCTATTAACTAAAATATATCTCTACATGTCTAGAAAATCTAACATGACCACAAGCTTGACTATTATCAATAATTATTCATTAACAACCTATATACATTACATTTTTAATATTAATTTATTTATCTATCTATCTATCTATCTATCTATCTATCTATTTATTATGTATACAATATTTTGTCTGTGTGTATGCCTTCAGGCCAGAAGATGGCAACAGACCCCATTACAGATGGTTGTGAGCCACCATGTGGTTGCTGGGAATTGAACTCAGGACCTTTGGAAGAGCAGGCAGTGCTCTTACCCTCTGAGCCATAAATGAACTACATAATCACAATACCTTAATCAAGATCAGAAATACATATACTTATAACAAAATTAACATTAAAATCCATACCAATGCAAATTATTCATATCCATATCATATCCCCCTTTAAATGTAAAAGAACATTTATAAACAATATCTGGGAATATGGACATAGTTATTTCTCTCCAAACTGCTTCCTGCTGAATGGGGACGCTGTTAATCAGATCTTTCATGGTGTAACCTGTATGCCAGGTTCATCTCAGTCATCAGTTGGGTGAAGTAATTTTCTGAAGGTGTTCACAGCAACCTTTCAGGAGGGCGTGGTCTATCATACCATATTGGGATAGAAGCAATCCACAGAGTCTCATTTTCTGTAAAAACAAAAGAAGAAACTCCTTTCCAAAGCATCATGTCCTTAGATCCAAATTCTGAAGTCAAGGTATTTTTTTTCTCCTGGTTTATTTTTTTATATTTAAAAATTTCCCCCTTCCCTCCCCTCCCCTCCACCCATACCTCCCCTCCCTCCCTCTCAAGGCCAAGGAGCCATCAGGGTTCCCTACTCTATGCTAAGACCAAGGTCCTCCCAACTCCCCCCAGGTCCAGGAAGATGATCGACCAAGCTGAGAAGGCTCCCACAGAGCCCGTCCATGCAGAAGAATCAGAGCCCAGCGCCATTGTCCTTTGCTTCTCAGTCAGCCCCCGCTGTTGGCCACATTCAGAGAGACGGGTTTGGTCGCATGATCCATCAGTCCCATTCCAACTGGAGTTGGTGATCTCCCATTAGTTCTGTCCCACCGTCTCCATGAGTGAACGCACCCCTCACGTTCCTGACTTTCTTTCTCATGTTCTCTCTCCTTCTGTTCCTCATCAGGACCTTGGGAGCTCAGTCCAGTGCTCCAATGTGGGGCTCAGTCATTTTCTTCATCTATCGCCAGATGGAGGTTCCCTCACGGTCCTGACTTTCTTTCTCATGTTCTCTCTCCTTCTGCTCCTCATCAGGACCTTGGGAGCTCAGTCCGGTGCTCCAATGTGGGGCTCTGTCATTTTCTTCATCTATCGTCAGGTGGAGGTTCTATGGTGATATGCAAGAAATTCATCAGTATGGCTATAGGAACTGGCCTTTTCAGGCTCCCTCTCCTCAGCTGCCCAAGGAACTAACTGGGGGTGTCTCCCTGGAAACCTGGGAACCCCTCTAGGGTCAAGTCTCTTGACAACCCTCAGGTGGCTCCTTAAAGTAAAGGTATTTTTAAAATATCTATCTTGGATTAGTTCAACAGCATTTATAAACAAATATCTTTTAGCAGCTCTTGCCCCTTCCCCAGCATTCAAAAAATTCAAAGAGAGCATAATAGCATACAGTATCAAGATTCTCTGTGTATTTTCCATCTTTGTGTGGCTTTGTTTTAATCGCTATTTCTTTTATTTTTACTTTTACTTTTTGAGACAGTGTTTTTTGTCCTGGAATAACTCTGTAGACCAGGCTGTCCTTGAGCTCTCAGAGATCTGTCTGTCTCTGCCTCCCAGGCATTGGGATTAAAGGTGTATGCTACCACACCTTGAATTCACAGAGATCTGTCTGTCTCTGCCTCCCAGGCATTGGGATTAAAGGTGTGTGCTACCACACCTTGAAGTCACACAGGTCAGTCTACCTCTGCCTCCCAAATGTTGGGATTAAAGGTGTGTACCACCACAACAAACTACTTTCTTTCTTTCTTTCTTTCTTTCTTTCTTTCTTTCTTTCTTTCTTTCTTTCTTCCTTCCTTCCTTCCTTCCTTCCTTCCTTCCTTCCTTCCTTCCTTCCTTCCTTCCTTCTTTCTTTCTTTCTTTCTTTCTTTCTTTCTTTCTTTCTTTCTTTCTTTCTTTCTTTCTTAGAACTTTAACCTTTAGCCCGAATATATTTTTAACACACTGGAAGCCATTTAGAAGTTTTCTTTGTCTTTGAATTTCTCCCTACTGTATATTTCTCTTTTTCTAATTTACCAAGCAACATAGGTAGGACCAAAGCCATGGCCTTGACAGCTAGATCCAGCCCATTCCCTATCCTTCCAGCCTCATGGCAGAGGTACCGGCTGTAGCCATGTTTATCACCACAACTCTGTGGCCTTTCAAGGTGCCTGCCAGCAACCAAGCTGCAACAGTTTTAAACAACAATCAAAAGCTGCATAGTCAGGACCGCCTGCTTGAAAGAGTCAGAGTTTGCCCTGGCAGGACGGCCCAGAAATCCGGCATTTTAAAATAGTGCAACTTTTTTCCTGCTACAGCTGAAAACCAAAAAGCATGTGGTCGGCTTTTCACCAACAGTTTAAGTTTAAGTGTTTCATAGTAGGACCTCTTAAAAGAGCTGCAGGGTTTGTAGCATTCAAAATGATTTGTAGGGCTCTGCCCTGCACGGGGACAGAGGAATATCAAGATGCCAGCTTACAGAGCATTGCCAAGTTCCCTTTTCCCTGGATGAGCCAAAGCTTGCCTTCAGATTGAGACAGAAATGCCTTCAGATTAGTGGGAATTGAACAAGATGTCTTGTTTCCTTCTATGACAAGGCTGATGTCTCCTGGGAAATGAGAAGCCACGCTGCTATGCACAATCTCAGATAGAAATTGGTTGGAGGAGGGTGGAAAGTGTGACAAAATCACCAAGGTTATGGAGCTCATTATCCTTTTTCTAAGACCCTCCAAAGTGAAGTCAGTTATTTCAACTGTTCTTTCCAGGCTCCCCAGTGTACTCACTACCTGTTCCATGCCAGACTGTGCAGTTCAAGTGTGAATTACTCAGAAACACACTCAAGGCAGTAGAAAGCTGAGGTTTTGGTCACAAATCTTGGGTCAGAAACAGGACCACTACTCTCCTCCAAAGGGATTCAAATTCTCTGTCACAAACATGATGTTTTTATATTCATTTATAGAGGGCATTAGAGTAAGAGAATTACTATTTTGCAAAGCGTAAAAGCAAAAATACTTTCTAAATCTGAGACTGTTGTCTATTGCACAGAAAGGGCTGTATATCAGACATTCACACTGAACAGACCTGACATACAGGTGAGGACAAATATCAGACCCCCATTTTTGCTAACTAGAGTAAAATACAAATCAGTATTGTAAGTAGCATGGGTATTTCAGGAACAAGGGAGAATTTTGGTCACAGACCACACTGAGGAAAGAAAATTATTCTCATACAAACACTGAGGAACACTTATCAAGGATGAGGTTGGGGGTTAAGATGACACTAAAATTCCTGATAAGTCAATTGTCTGTCTGTCTGCCTGTCTATGTGTTTTGGTACTTGTAGGATAATTAATTAGAATCCACCAAATTTTGTCCTGTCTATAATAACCAAGACAAGTTATCTTTTGGAACATCTGAGATAGATTATTGGTTACCCTGTTTTCTAAGATGGAAGATTGCCTCTTGCCCATTGTACAACTGAATTATAACCATTTTACAAACAAATTAATTATATAAACATGCTTTGTGGCATTTATCTCTCCTTGATCCATCCAAGCTCTCTCAAGAATGCCAGTCCCAGAAATAGATAGAAACAAATGCACACGATGTATCAATATGTATAATGTTCACAAAATACTATCAAACCAATCATAAGTGTAACAGCTGCAAAATTTTCTACAAAATAGCAGATAATGAGTATTAAATATTTTTATTTTTGAAATTGTAATATAATAATATAATTAGGGTTTTCCACCCTTTCTTCCCTCCAAATCCTCATATATATCCATCCTTGTTCTCTTTCAAAACATGTTTTTTTCAAAACAATGGTTGCTGCATATGTGTGAATGCATATGTGTGTGTGTATGTGTGTGTAAATACTGAAGGATTTTAGACTTTATTAGTCTTTGTTATATACTGCATTCAGTGCAGCTTGGTTCTGGATACCTGATTGGATCAGGAAAGAAATGACAGGCACAGAGAATCTGAGGTCCAGTGAGTGGCTCCTGCATAACTTGATGGAGTGGCACCAACTATACAATAACCCATATCCTCAGAACCTCAGCTTGTTTATTAGGTTCAGAACATGAAGGGGAGTTAGTTAGTCACAGTAGGATGTATCTTTACATGAAGTCTATATGTAAATATCCAGGAGGAGGAAATTACAGTTGATAGTTTTTGCACACATTGACCAATTCTCTGTAAACACTCTTATTTGCACACACTGTCAATATTTGTACTTGGACCGAAGGAAGGTATCACCAATTCCATGACTAATTTATTCTGTGTGGAGAAGGCTTTGTCATCCCCATGGATCTGAGGCCTTGCATTCTTAAAGTGTCAGTGCACATGTCAACAACATGCATTCACTCAAACTTCTGCTCTGTATGTCTTCACTCAGAGCTTTCTTGGCTCCCCATAATTAAAATTACTCAGTTCAGTTGGTAGACTCTAAAAGTAGCCAGATATGTGAAAGACAATGGGAGTGAGTGGCATTTTCGATTAAATCATTGATACTAAAATCAATATTAGCTGTTAATATAGAAATATTATTCATAAAAGGAGGCAACAGAAGACTGTGACATGAAGCCATAGCTGCTGGAAAGAGGAGACCTGCTGAGTGGCTGAGCTTCTGCTAGTTGTTCCAGAAGCTCCAGAATAGAGTTTTTAGGAGGGATCATTCATATTGGGCTGGACTTTACTGCCTTTGAATCATTCATGCTCCTGAAAAGAACCCCAATAAACTTACTAGTTCACTAAGTTGGACTTGGCCAAACTGGTTTATTTTGTCTGCTGTTGATGCCCCACTGGGAAGAAAAGTTACACAACTGCTACCCAGAAAGTTTCCACATGCCCAAGTGTCTTATCCATACACTACACTAAATACCATCATCACTATTCTTGGTGCTGTAAGTGCTACTCTGTCACTTGACTGTGCCTCTGATCCTTGTCCTCCTCTGAGCACAGGAAAGATCATGGGTAGCAGGTATGTGACCTTTTCATGCTGTCGGAGAAGACTAAACTCCTAAGAAATAGAAAATGCTTTTTCTTGTGCTTCCAGGCACTTTCTTTTCTCTTTCAAGGTATTTCCCTGCATAGATTGTTTCAGCTATAAAGGAAACGAGACTTGTGCATTTCAAAGATCTGTGGCACACAAAGCTACATTATTTAATTAAATGTGGAGGGGAATAGGAGAACAGGGTAAATTAGGAAATATGAGGGACAACTAATACCAAAGACCCTTTGAAAAACCATATGGAAACCTACTTCTTTAGAAACTTCCATATATATATATATATATATATATATATATATATATATATATATGAAAGGAAACTAAATGGTATCACTAAGTAACAGTGAACAGTGGAGACAAAGCCTCAACTAGAAACCTTTGCCACCAAGCAAAACATCCAGTGCCAGGAATAGTTTAACTCTATGTGAGTCATTGGCCAAAGGGTTCCCATGTCCCCTTCCCCACCAGACATCACAGGCCAAGGATTAACTTATGTCATCAAACATGAAAAAGTTGAGCTGGTGCCCCACAAGAAGCTTCACCCCTACAGAAAACAATCCATGGTATTGGAAGGCACTAGTCATGCTAAGGGAAGAAAATGGTAATTATCAATCCCAACCAGTTACAAACCCTGGGACATACAACAGCCACCTCCCTGAAAAATATACTGGTACATTCCTGGCATAAATGTTTTAGGAGTAACCAGTCTTTTATTGAGTTTATGAGAAGGATAGTTTTTTTGATTCCATGAGGAGTTCATACCTGACACTAATAAACTGGTCAATTTATCAATCACTTAAACAATCCTAGATTCTCCTACCCAGGGAATGGTGCCGCCCACAGTGGGTAGGTCTTCCCACATCATATAATGGTATCTGAAAATAAAACTAAGCAAGTGTATAACCTGTATTTTAGAAAACAGTTTATATTACCCAAAATCTTGGAAGATAATTGATGTCCTAAAAGGAAGAGATGACCAGTGTTTGTTCTCTTACTTCCTGCTATATATTCTCCCACAAATGCAATTTCCAACATTAGGGACTAGGAACTATTTTATGTCTGGACCATTTTCAATTTGGCTCAGCCTCTTATTTTAAAAAAAGGTCTGGAGGAATCTTGCAAGTGTCTGATAAACAGATTCTTTGTTGCTGTCTTTTCATTCTGATTCACTGACCAAATATATCTCAGTCTCAGCCAATAGTTACCTTGTTGCCTAACACTTCTGGGCAATGGCAAGTGAGTTTGGTCCTCAGAAAATCCAGCTATTTCCTTAAGTAAACAGAGCTGTCAATGTGCACACAGTCCCTTGCAGTCAGTACTAGTCATTGTTGTTTTGAATTAAAGGGCTACAATATATAAAGTCAGATGCTAAGAAGTCATTTAAGTAAGGTTAAATAAATCTACCAATATTTATTTACAGTAACATATAGTATATTGATCACTTAAAAGGGTACAAACAACAGCTTCAAAAACATCAATATTTGTACCAAGAATGTTGAGACACATACAAATGTATAATCTGTATGTTCATTTCCTAGAGGCATCTGAAAGAACAGATGCTATTCTTTAGACTGTCAGATTAGAACAAACCCATGTGGATTTTATAAAAAAAATCACGTTAGGTTTGGGTGCCAGGACCGGGAATTCAGTGCACCCCGGCCAGTGGGAGGTCCCCTGTTTCAATAGTCTGCCTGCAGCAAGGTAGGCCCTTTGTCAGCGAGCTGCTTGGCCAGCAAGGAGACCTGACTGTCTACCAGAAGATCCATCATTCATTGGGGTGAGTGATGGCCTAAACCACAGCAGCTGCCCGGAGAGGGACCACCGATATTACCCAAACCCCCCCACACACTTCCTGCTCTTCCTGCAGGGGTTATTCTCCCCGGATACTGCCTCTCTCTTCCTGTCCCTTCCCAGCTTGCATCCAGAACCCCCACCACGCTTCATCCTCCCATCTTTGGGGCCACAAAATCCCACAGCCCAGCCTGTTTGGGCACCAGGACCTGGAATTGAGTGCACCCAGGCCGGTGGGAGGTCCCCTGTTTCAATAGCCTGCCTGCACCAAGGTAGGCCTTTTGTCAGCAAGCTGCTGGGCCAGCAAGGAGACCTGACTGTCTACCAGAGATCCATCATTCATTGGGGTGAGTGAATTGAATTCATTGGGGTTAATTGAACTTCTAAAAGAAGACCCAAAGGGGATTATTCAGAGGAAGAAATGGGCAGGCACCAATGCAAGAATTCCTCCAACAATTTGAAAAACAACATGAAAGCCCCAGAACCCAGTGAACTTACAACAGGAGGACTTGAACACATTAATCAAGAAGAAGTAGAAAAAATTGACTTCATGAAAGTAATAGAGTCCCTTAAACAGGAGGTGAAAAACTCCCTTAATGAAATGGATGAGAAGAATAACAAAAAGTGTGAAGACTTGAGTAAATCTGTAAACGATATCCTAGGAAACCAAGAAAAAACAATCAATCAGATAATGGAAACAGTGCAAGACTTGAAAACTGAAATGGAGGCAAGGAAGAAAACACAAACCGAGGGCCAGCTGGATATGGAAAATCTATGTAAATGAACAGAGACTAAAGAAACAAGCATAACCAACAGAATACAAGAGATAGAAGAATCTCAGATTCCAAAGATACCATAGAGAAAATAAATGCACTGATCAAAGAAAACAGCAAATCCAAAAAATTCTCATCACAAAACATTCAGGAAACCTGGGACACAATAAAAAGACCAAACCTAAGAATAATAGGCATAGAAGAAGGAGAAGAATTACAGCTCAATGGTCCAGAAAATATATTTAATAACATTATAGAAGAAAACTTCCCAAACCTAAAGAAAGATATTCCTATTAAGGTTCAAGAAGCTCACAGAACACCAAATAGACTGGATCAAAAAAAAATCATCCCCTCGCCATATTATAATCAAAACCCAAACATACAGAATAAAGAAAGAATATTAAGAGCTGCAAAAGAAAAAGGTCAAGTAACTTATAAAGGTAAACCTATCAGACTAACACCAGACTTCTCTATAGAAACTATGAAAGCCACAAAGTCCTGGATAGATGTTTTGCAGAAACTAAGAGACCATGGATGCAAGCCCAGATTACTATACACAGCCAAGCTTTCATTCACTATAAATGGAGAAAATAAAATATTCCAGGATAAAAACAAATTTAAACAATACATAACCACAAATCCAGCCTTATAGAAAGTAATAGAATGAAATTCACAAACAAAGAACTCCAGCATTGCCCAAAATAACTCAGACATCTAGCGACCCTTCACCAGCACATCTCAAAGAAAGAAAACACACAATCTCTACTACCAAATAAAAAATGACAACCGGAGTTAACAACCACTGGTGATTAATACCACTTAACATCAATGGACTCAATTCACCTATAAAAAGGCACAGGCTAAGAGATTGGATACAAAAGCAGGATTTAACATTCTGCTGTTTACAAGAAACACACCTCAAACACAAAGACATCTACTCAGAGTAAAGGGTTGGGAAAAGGTTTGTCAAGCAAATGGACCTAAGAAACAAGCCAGTGTGGCCATACTAATTTCTAACAAAGTTGACTTCAAACTAAAATCAATCAGAAGAGATGGAAAGGGACACTTTATACTCATTACAGGAAAAATCTATCAGAATGAAGTCTCAATCATGAATATCTATGCCCTTAATATAAAAGCACCCACTTATGTAAAAGAAACATTACTAGAACTCAAGGCAGCAATCAAACCAAACACACTGATAGTGGGAGAGTTCAACACTCCTCTCTCACCAATGTGTCCATGTGTCAATCCAACAGAAACCTAACAGAGAATTAAGAGACTTAATGGAGGTAATGAACCAAATGGATTTAACAGATATCTATAGAACATTCCACCCAAATAGGAAAGAATATGCCTTCTTCTCTGCAGCTCATGGAACCTTTTCAAAAATTGACCATTACTTGGTAACAAAGCAAACTTCCACAGTTACAAAAACGTATTAATAACCACCTGCATCTTATCAGATCACCATGGATTAAAATTAGAATTCAACAACAATGCTACCCCCAGAAAGCCTACAAACTCATGGAAACTGAACAGTCAACTACTGAACCACACCTGGGTCAAGAAAGAAATAAAGAAGTTAAAGTCTTCCTGGAATTTAATGAAAATAAAGACATACTCATGCCGATGGGACACTATGAAAGCAGCGCTAAGAGGAAAGTTCATAGTAATTTAAAAAAACATAGAAAGCACACATTGGAGACTTAACAGCACACCTGAAAGCTTTAGAAAAGAAAGAAGCAGACTCGCCTAGGAGGGGTAGAAGACTGGAAATAATCAAACTGAGGGCAGAAATCAACAAAATAGAAACACAGAAAACAATCCAAAGAATCAATGAAACAAAAAGTTGGTTCTTGGAGAAAATCAACAAGATTGACAAACCCCTACCCAAACTAATCAAACGGCAGAGAGAGAACAAACAATTAATAAGATTAGAAATGAAAAGGGGGACATAACCACAGACACAGAGGAAATTCAGAGAATCATTAGATCTTACTACAAAAGCCTGTATGCCACAAAATTGGAAAATGTAAAAGAACTGGACACTTTTTTAGATAAGTTAAAGATGTACCAAAGTTAAACCAGGACCAGGTGAACAATCTAAATAGTCCTTTTAGTCGTGAAGAATTAGAAACTGTTATCAGAAACTTCCCTATCAAAAAGAGCCCAGGACCAGATGGTTTCAATGCAGAATTCTACCAGAACTTCCAAGAAGACCTAATACCTATACTCCTTAATGTATTTCATAATATAGAAACAGAACAGTCATTGCCAAATTCCTTTTATGAAGCCACAGTTACCCTGATACCAAAACCACACAAAGACTCAACCAATAAAGAGAATTACAGGCCAATCTCACTCATGAATATCGATGCAAAAATTCTCAATAAAATACTGGCAAACAGAATCCAAGAACACATTAGAAAAATTATCCACTATGATCAAGTAGGCTTCATGCCAGAGATGCAGGGCTGGTTCAACATATGATAATCTATCAATGTAATCCACCATATAAATAAACTGAAGGATAAAAACCATATGATCACCTTATTAGATGCTGAAAAAGCATTTGATAAAATTCAACACCCGTTTATGATAAAGATCTTGGAAAGATTAGGGATAAAAGGGTATCCCTAAATATAATAAAGGTTATTTACAGCAAGCCGACAGCTAACATCAAATTAAATGGAGAGAAACTCAAGGCCATCCCCCTTAATTCAAGAACACGACAAGGATATCCACTCTCTCCTTATTTCTTCAATATAGTGCTTGAAGTTGTAGCTATAGCAATAAGACAACACAAGGGGATCAAAGGGAATCGAATTGGAAAGGAAGAAGTTAAACTTCCGTTATCTGCAGATGATATGATAGTGTACATAAGCGACCCCAAAAACTCCACCAAAGAACTCCTACAGCTGATAAACTCCTTTAGTATCGTGGCTGGATACAAGATCAAATCCAAAAAATCAGTTGCCCTCCTATATACAAAAAATAAGGAAGCAGAGAAAGAGATCATAGTAGCGTCACCTTTCATGATAGCCACAAATAGCATAAAATATCTTGAGGTAACGCTAACCAAGGAAGTGAAAGACCTATTTGAAAAGAACTTTAAGTCTTTGAAGAAAGAAATTGAAGAGGATACCAGAAAATGGAAGGATCTCCCTTGCTCTTGGATTGGGAGGATCAACATAGTAAAAATGGCAATTCTACCAAAGGCCATTAATCTATAGATTTAAAGCAATCCCCTTACAGATCCCATCAAAATTCTTCACAGATCTTGAGAGGACAATGATCAACTTTATATGGAAGAACAAGAAACCCAGGATAGCCAAAACAATCTTATACAATAAAGTAACTTCTGGAGGCATTACCATCCCTGACTTCAAACTCTATTACAGAGCTACAGTATTGAAAACAGCTTGGTAGTGGCATAAAAACAGAGAAGTCGACCAATGGAATCGAATAGAAGACCCGGATCTTAACCCACAAACCTATGAACACCTGATTTTCGATAAAGGAGCTAAAAGCACACAATGGAAGAAAGAAGGCATCTTCAACAAATGGTGCAGGCATAACTGGATGTCAACCTGTAGAAGAATGAAAGTAGACCCGTGTCTATCACCATGCACAAAACTCAAGTCCAAATGGATTAAAGACCTCAATATCAATCTGAACACACTGAACCTGTTAGAGGAGAAAGTGGGAAGTACTCTACAACATTTGGGCACAGGAGACCGCTTCATATGTATAGCCCCAGCAGCACAGACATTAAGGGCATCCTTGAATAAATGGGACCTCCTGAAGCTGAGCAGCTTCTGTAAAGCAAAGGACACTGTCACTAAGACAAAAAGGCAGCCTACTGACTGGGAAAAGATCTTCACCAACCCCACAACAGACAAAGGTCTGATCTCCAAAATATATAAGGAACTCAAGAGACTAGACTTTAAAATGCTAATGAACCCAATTAAAAAATGGGGCACTGAACTGAACAGAGAATTCTCAACAGAAGAAGTTTGAATGGCCAAAAGACACTTAAAGGCGTACTCAACCTCCTTAGCAATCAGGGAAATGCAAATCAAAACACGTTGAGATACCATCTTACACCTGTCAGATTGGCTAAAATCAAAAACACCAATGATAGCCTTTGCTGGAGAGGTTGTGGAGTAAGGGGTACACTCATCCATTGCTGGTGGGAATGCAAACTTGTGCAACCGCTTTGGAAAGCAGTGTGGAGGTTTCTCAGGAAATTCGGGATCCACCTACCCCAGGACCCAGCAATCCCACTGTTGGGAATTTACTCAAGAGATGCCCAATCATATTACAAAAGCATTTGTTCAACTATGTTTATAGTAGCACGATTTTTAAATTATTTATTTTTTTATAAAAATTTCCATCTCCTCCCCTCCTCCTCCCCCTTCCCTCCCCTTCCTTCCACCCATACCCCCACTCCCTCCCTCTCCAAGCCAAAGAACCATCAACATTCCCTTCACTATTTTAAGTCCAAGGTCCTCCCAGCTCCCCCTAAGTCCAGGAAGGTGAGAAACCCAACTGACAAGGCTCACAGTGAGCCCGTCCATGCTGTAGAGTTCAATCTCAATGCTGTTGTTGTCCATGCTTTCTCAGTCCTCCTCTACCGTCAGCCACATTCAGAGAGTCCGGTTTGTTCTCCTGTTCCATCAGTCACATTCCAACTGGACTTGGTGGTCTCCCGTTAAATCTGTCGCACCGTCTCAATGGGTAAATGCACTCCTCACGGTCCTGACTTCCTTGTTCATGATCTCCCTCCTTTTGCTCCTCATCAGGACCTTGGGAGCTCAGTCCTGTGCTCCTATGTGGGGCTCTGTCATTTTCTCCATCCAACGCCAGGTGAAGGTTCTATGGTGATATGCAAGATATTCATGAGTATGTCAATAGGATCTGGACATTTCTGGCACTCTCTCCTCATCTGCCAAAGGAACTAGCTGGGGGCATCTTCCTGGACACCTGGGAACCCCTCTAGAGTCAAGTCTGTGCTAACCCTAGAATGGCTCCCTTAATTAAGATATATAATTCCTTCTTGCCATATCCACCCTTCCTATATCCCAACCATCCTATTCCCCCAAGCTCTTCCCATTATTTGTATTAGCCAGAACTTGGAAACAACCTAGATGCCCTTCAGTGGAAGAATGGATGAAGAAAGTGTGGAATATATACACATTAGACTACTACTCAGCAGTAAAAAACATTGACATCTTGAATTTTGCATGTAAATGGATGGAAATAGTAAAAACCATCCTGAGTGAGGTAAACCAGTCCCAAAAAGATGAACATGGGATGTACTCACCCTTAATTGGTTTCTAGCCATAAATAAAGGACATTGAGCCTATAATTCATAAAAAATCCTAGAGAAGCTATATAAGAAGGTGAACCCAAAGAAAAACATATAGTTATCCTCCTGGACACTGGAAGTTGACAAGATTGCCGGACAAAAAATGGGAACATGGGGGTGGGGTGTGATGGGGGAGGGGGGAATGGGGAGAGAAAAGTGTGAAGTGGAGGATGGGAAGAGCTTGGGGGAATGGGATGGTTGGGATATAGGAAGGGTGGATATGGGAACAAGGAATTATATATCTTAATTAAGGGAGCCATTCTAGGGTTGGCAGAGACTTGACTCTAGAGGCGTTCCCAGATGTCCAGGAAAATGCCCCCAGCTAGTTCCTTGGGCAGCTGAGGAGAGGGAGCCAGAAATGTCCAGATCCTATTGCCATACTCATGAATATCTTGCATATCACCATAGAACCTACAACTGGCGTTGGATGGAGAAAATGACAGAGCCCCACATAGGAGCACCAGACTGAGCTCCCAAGGTCCTGATGAGGAACAAAAGGAGGGAGATCATGAGCAAGGAAGTTAGGACAGTGAGGAGTGCGCTCACCCATTGAGAAGGTGGGACAGAACTAATGGGAGACCACCAAGTCCAGTTGGAATGGGACTGATGGAACAGGAGACCAAACCGGACTTGCTGAATGTGGCTGATGGTGGAGGAGGACTGAGAAACTAGGGACAATGGTAATGAGCTTAGACTTTACAGCATGGACGGGCTCACTGTGAGCCTTGTCAGTTTGGTTGCTCACCTTCCTGGACTTAGGGGGAGTTGGGAGGACTTTGGACTTAACATAGTGAAGGGAACCCTGATGGTTCTTTGGCTTGGAGAGGGAGGGAGTGGGGGTATGGGTGGAAAGGAGGGGAGGGAAGGTGGAGGAGGAGAGGAGGAGATGGAATTTTTAATAAAAAAATTAGGAAAAAATCACATTAAATTTTTAAATTGCGTTATGTACAATTATAAATTTCCAGAGGAAGTATTTATTAAAGAAAATATACATACCCACTGCTTGAGTTTTTTCCAATAAATAAGGTGCCAGCCATAACTGAGCCAGTGAATGATGAGGTAATACACTTGAATGAGTTTCATCTTTATCATATTGGTCTTAAAAGAAAAAAATTCAAAGACAAAATAGAGTATGATGTCTAGCTCCCTGAAAAGTAGGATTGTCTTTTCTCTTTAGTTGCTGTCATACTATGGAGACAGTATGGCTGAGCTGAGCATCTATTAGATGCTTCATGGCAATCAGCTACACAAGAGTCAGCAATTGGCATCAGTGATAAAGAAAGCGGGTTCACAGCAACCTGCACACACAGCTGCCATTTCTATTTGCTATGACCCAAAGTCATCTGGACAACAGATGGCATCACTCAACAAAGAAAGCACATTCACCAATGAACAGTAATGGTCTCTGCTGCCACCTGCCTTCTGTATCACTTTACCAATCTGGCACAGGCAAAGACAATGCTGTTGGGCAAGCTAAGCTGTGGAGTACTTCATTTTCAAGGTTATAACCCAATATAAGAACAAGAGCATAATTAATGAGACAATAGTAGCTATATTAAATGATGACTCTAGAATATAAACTTGACGTAAGGGTGACACTCTATTTATGAAACTTTAAATGCAAATACCAAACAGAGACAGAACCTGAGAAATGTTAAGATTTCTTTGGAGGGGTTGATGCCACTATGTTCAAATTATCCCTTTCAAGGTCCCATCAGGTACTGTATCATGTGGTATTAATTACCACAATTTTAAGTCAGCTTCAGATCTCTTTCTCCATTAATATCCTGTCAATTTAAAAAAAGCTTTTCAACCTTTGACTTTACACCAAGACTGACTGTGATATGATTATTCACTGATCTATATACCTAAGTAGGAATATGAACTGATGAAATAGAGTATTGCTTGTATTTTGTATCAACCATCCTAAAGAGTTTATGTGGCTTACAAGTGTCAGATACATACATGAACGTTGATGCTTTGCTTTTCATATGTGTGTGTGAGATGAATTTTGAGATCATTTTGCCTCCATGAATCCTGTGGTAGATGACTTTTTTTTGGTTTTTCAAGACAGGGTTTCTCTGTGGCTTTGGAGCCTGTCCTGGAACTAGCTCTTGTAGACCAGGCTGGCCTCGAACTCAGAGATCCGTCTGCCTCTGCCTCCCGAGTGCTGGGATTAAAGGCGTGCGCCATCACCGCCTGGCAGTAGATGACTTTTTAAAAGAGGCTGCTGATCCAGAAGATCTAAAGAAAATCTTGGGTGGTTTGAGATAAAAAATATATTTAAAATATGTCAGATCTTATGAAGGAAAGTTTCAGAACCTTTGCATAGGGAGAAACAGCTTCATCTTCCCCCCTGATAGTTCTTTCCAGAAGACCTCTTCAATCAGACATTTAAAATCCAATTTCATATCATTATGATAATGTTATCTTCATCTCTTCATGCTCTCATGAATTTTAATCAGACCTTAAATATCTAATTTTACAATTCTTAACACATTACATTAATTTTGTTATTTAATGTAAAATTATAAAAAAAATTCTGTCTAATAACAGCCTGATTCAAATGTTTATAGACCAAGAATTACCCTATTTCATAACCCATTTTCTTCCTGTGTCATTGAGGACAGAGAATCTAGATTTCAAAGACTGGATAATGATATTGATGTTGCTTCAGGGTGTGTGTGTGTGTGTGTGTGTGTGTGTGTGTTTGATGTCCTGAATGGTAGTTAATCGATTGACTGGGTTGTCCTCACAGCAACTAAGCCCAATGCTTTCCATATAAGTAGGCGGCATTAACTATTTGATTTGTAGAAATTTGAGGATAAATGGAAACCTGAAGAACTTTCACTTCAGAAACAAAAGCCAAGTTGGTGAGGCGACTCAGTGAGTAAAGTATGTGGCTTGCAAATCAGAACAGACTCAGAATCTCCAAAACCCTTATAAACGAAGATAAGCTTGACCATCACCAGTAATCTTGAGGCTGAGGAGGTAAAGAAATAAAAGTGGAGCTCCCCTGAGCAAGTAAAACTTGTCAAAACAAGGAACATTAAGCTTGGCAGGAGATACTGTTTCAATGCATTAGCAGCAGAGGGTTCAAGGAATACAACTAATGACAATCCCAGGCCTCCACATGCATGTGTATACATGCACATGTGCCCAAAACACAGGTAAGCATGCACACGTACATCCACATAGGCCACAAAAGAACAAAAGTGCACATAAAATTGTCTTAGGATTTGAACAAATGTCAGAGCTATATTAATAAATATCACTATGCATAGTGTGGCAGTTTTAACTTTCAGTAATGATTATTGACATTAGAAAATAATATTCATTACCACTGGTATTTGACAGGAAGAGTTCCTTCCTTGTTAGCGTGAAATGGTCTGCCTTCTTTCCTGGATTACATGGCACAGTCATCATCGACCACAAGGATCATATGATCTAATGCACTGTTATTTGCTCCTTTTTATAGTATTTCCAACTAGAATATGGTTGGCACACTCCCGAGTTATCAGTTCATCTTGGATTATACCTGGAGACAGCCTTTCCATGAAGGCTAACTTATTAAATATTGATCTATTGATCCAAGGAATTCACACTTAAAATGCTTGCCATTGCTTTCTTTGGGGCCACCTTGCATTGAATTTGGAATTACTTATGACATATTTGACTGATTCTCAAAATAAGACTTATTCTTCATTCATAGTTTAATAATTGGAGAGATTTAAAGTCCAATCATTCTGAAGGGATGGAAATGTGTTAAAGAACATAGGTTTCTGACCATCAAATAATAATTACTGAACATATTTCTAAGTGATATTTTTAAATTATTCAAATGTGCACTTCAGCCATTTATGAACATTTAATAATAAGGAGAGAAATCCATGACCTTTGGATATTTGCTGCAGCTTACCATAAATTTTAAAAGTTAATTTTTATTTGTCCATTTTTTTCAGATGAAAGGAAATGCAAAAACATCCATGGGTGTTTTAACTTTCTTCAAGGAACTTCAAGTAGTAGACCTTGGACCCATTCTCAGTAATACTAAAAATTTGTATTTTTCCAATGCATGGCTCTACATTTTGACTGTTGTTGCCTTTAATAAGTGTAAATAACTAACACTTTGACTTTAAACTTAATTAATCAAGTTAAGGACAACCACATAGATTAAAACACATCAGCCCATGTATTTAAAAGAATTATAACATGGAAAGCTTAAATAGGCATCAGATACAAACTATTATCTCCATTCCCTGCTACTACCTGGAGTGATAAAATTTTCAACTTCCATGCATCATAATGTGATACTTATGATTGTGATACTTGCCGAATCCTTATTTAGCAAAAATGTGGGATGCTACTGGCTTGAGAAAAGGAGGAGGAAGTGCATGTTATGAGGCCAAATAGCTGGTGGTTAGTTCTGCTGTTGCTTTTCTCAAAAAGTTGCTGCAAAAATGCTGCTGAGTCCTCATGACTTCTGAGAAAAATATCTAGGGCAAGATGCTTTCAGAGAATAACCAGTTCCAAATCTTTCATGCACATCACCTTGAAACAAGAAAGCCAAGAAACTCAAAGTTGGCAAAACTTTAAACTCAGTCTAAGAATAATTGCGACAATTTTTTTCTTAATGAAGGGAAAAATTAAATGCATTTGTTAACCTTTGCAGGCAGCATTCAGAGAGGAAACATAAGCAATTTTTATGTGTGACTTATTTATTGTAGATAACCCAGTAAATGTGATGTGTGTGTGCATGCATGCGATTTTGTTTCTTTGGGTTTTTTTTTTTTTTTTGTGTGTGTGTGTATAATATCCACAGGCATAGCAGGGAGCTGGCTTGGCAGCATTCAAAGCCACTTTACCCCTTTGTTATCAACACTTATAGGCCCAGGCCATGGTGCAAGGGGCACTTTTTTTCTCACCCTGAGTTTGCTTAAACAGGTGCGATGCAAACAGAAAACTTCATTATCTTTCCAGATGGGGGCTTATTGTTAGAGAACACAAAGAGAGCCTGAGTCCTTGATTTTCTACTCTCATAAGTATTTATATTTTAGAAAGACAATTTACTGAGCTTTTGAAAAGTGTTCTCTGAATATTTATGCATGGAGTTCCAGAGTAAGCATTTCTTGAGACAGGGTTGAGTGACAATGCTGAATTCTCTTTACAAACTTCAGTCATCAGGATGGTGAAGCCATGAATTACGAACCCTTTGTATTGGAAGTTGCAGAAGACTGTAGTCCCTTAAATTGCACTTACTTTTCCGCACGTTTTTATTAAATCAAAAACATTCATAAGATAGACTGGAGATGGTGCCATCTAGAAGTGAATTTTCTTAAAATTCCCAAAGGACTTTTACTTACGTGGAATTGTTGGCCTTATAAAAATACTGTAATGAAAAAATAGGGTCTATACTATAGATACTAAATGCACAGAGTTGAAGCAAAAAGCTTGAAGCTATATACATATATGTGATAAACATGGCATTATGTTTTATATAGACTTCTAACACACAGCACCAGGTGCTTCACATGGTAGCATAGGCAGATGACAAGATGACAGCATGAACCCTTCTGTATATAAAACTAGAATGCTGTGTTTCTGTCTGTCTATCTGTCTGTCTGTTTCTTTATATCTCTCTCTGTGTGTGGACGTGTGTGTGAGAGAGAGAAAGAGAAAGAGAGAGAGGGAGGGAAGGAGGGAGGGAGGGAAGGAGGGAGAAAGGGGGGTGAGAGAGAGAGAGAGAGAGAGAGAGAGAGAGAGAAAGAGAGGGAGGGAGGAAGGGAGGGCGAGAGAGGGAATGAAAGGAATGTACACAGAGAGAGTTGTGAGAAGATGTTTCCTGGTCAAGAAACATATTACTGACTTTTGCAACAGACACTTAAGGACCTTCCAGTTTCTATCCAATGTGTAATGAACTTAGTGAAGAACTCAAGAAAATCTTATGGGTCCTTCTCTGCTTTCCCATTAGTCCTGTGATTCAAAATTTTAATTTCTAAGAATTTGCTTAGAATGATGCTTTTGGCAAGATCTCTGAACTTCCTAGATGCAGAAAATCCATCATCTTTTAAAATTCATCAGTCTTTTGACTGATTATTGTTTTCCATGTCAATATTTTATTAAATCTTCATTCAACACTAATTGTAGCTTGGGTTTGAGCTCAGTGACTGAATTTCCAGTTGATGGAGAAGATGTGATCCAGACAGTGGTTCATACTTGACTAAACCAACACTGAAAATAATCTATAGTGTTTTTTAAAAGAAAGCCATCTGAAGCTACACTGGACACTGTGACCTCTGTGGGAATCATAGAATGTAATATACTCCGTGGAGTTCAACATTTGATGACATTCATGGATGTCCATAGCTCCTTTAGGATAAGAGACTTATAAGGCAAAGAGTCATTCGGTCCTCAGTCATCACTGTCAACAATAACTTTACTTTTATTAATTCATTTATTCTTCAGAACCAATCTATCAATTACATACTGAAATTATCATCCACACACTTTTAGATAAGGTAATTAAGACACTGAGATTAAATGACGTCCCAAAGTCAGAGATTGTAAGAAACAAAACTGGCCATCCATTCAGATTGTCTGGCTCTAAGTCTCCTATTATCAATTGTTCTTCCTTGGTGTAACTCAAAGACCAGCACAGAACTCACAGGTGAATCAGGAGAGACTCTTCATAATCTGAAGTTTAACTACATTGAAATTAATAGGTTTTAAACAATAGTAAAGCCGGGCAGTAATTGTGCATGCCTTTAATCCCAGCACTAATGTAATGGTAATGGCTTTATTCAACTTGCTGATTAGTTTTAAAGTTTGCCTTCCATGCTTTGCGTGTGGATAACTTTTCAAAACTGGATACCAAAACAAAAAGTTAAATTATCTCATAAAGTGCCTCGAGGGGAGACATTTCAGTGTGGAATATTAGAATCAGTGACACATACTTCCAATGTCGGGAAAATCAAAGGGGATTGAACTCTGGAAAGTAAAGCACATAATTTATAGCAGTAACCTTTGCAGTCTGACACGATGAGGAACATTTTCCTCTGGAAAGTGTAATTAGCCTTAAAATTGGGCCTTGTAATACAAAAACTGTCATAGGGGCAGCTGGTAATGACCTGCTCACAGGATTTCCCAGGCCAGGGTCTCAGTACACAGACTGTGTAACAGATGATGAGGCTTGTCCTTAATTTCAGTGTGTAACATGGCAAAGCACAGTGAGGTTTTTTGCTACACTTACGATATAAACATGTTCAAGTGATCTCATCATAGATCCCTGAGACACAGGTGTGAGAGGTGGCATCTATGATAGGGTTTCTATAGAAAACATTCCACGGCTTTGCCTATCCTTCAAGTAATAAATAGGTAAATAAGGAAGAGAATTTCTAAATTTAGCATAAGAAAATCCCACACAGGTCTCCATTGTATCTTGATTATATTCACCCACCATTCACCCCCTCCAACTACCCCTGAGTCCCTCATAACACAGCTCCATGAGTTCATGCCTTCTTAATATTTTCATACATTTGGTATCAGATACTTGTTTGTGAGTATTACTAGTATGTTCATTGATGTGAGGTCATCCACCTGGGTGTGTACAGCCTTGCAGTGACTATGACTATGCACCAAAGAGAGGAGAGAGAGAGAGAGAGAGAGAGAGAGAGAGAGAGAGAGAGAGAGAGAGAGAGATACTCTCTCCCAAAGCAGCCATCAACTACCCACAGCTCCTCAGTTATCATATGGAAGCACCTTAACCTGGGATTTAACTGGATTTATCTTGCTTCGATCTTGTTCAGGTCAATCCATGTACCATGAGTTCACATGTGACCTGACCAGAAGACAGTAGTTCACAGCACTTCTTATCCTCTTTCTTTTACTTTCTTTATGCTTTCTTTTCCACAATATTCTCTCAAATTTTGGCAAGGGACTTAGCTCTCACCTTTATGGCTAGATACTTGTTGTTAGTTATTTCCAGGACTTGGAATAGCTATGAGTCTCTGTATAACTATTCTCTGCTATAAGAAGAAGAAACATCTCCTGCCAAGAATGAGAGCAGTACAAATCTATGGACATAAGCATAAATAGTGAGAATGCAGTTTGACTAATGACCATTAAGTAAAACAACAAGATTAGGTTCTTGACTTCCTTGGCTATTGTTTTTGACTATGGTATTAGAATTTCTTAGAAGCAGGCTTCAATCCAATTCAGGGATGGGTTGGTTACCCCATAACCAGTCTTGCCACTATTGCACCAGTGGGCATATTATGCTTGGCAGATTGGTACTGCAGTTTACAAGGTATCAGGTAAAAACAATAAAATATTTTTCTACCCTAAACCAAGCATGACACCTTCCAGCACTAAGAAAGCTAGCCATCTGAGAGATAATTACCTGGTCAGTTCAAGATTGATTTCTCTATGTCCTGCCACCAAATTGTCCTCTGTGAAAAGCACCAATCACCCATGCTGGGGACAATGAATAAATAATGAATATAAATTTAAATGTCATGAAAATCTGTTTTATTTACTGGATATGGATGTTTAAATTTTATTTTTCATATTTAAATAGAAAAAAAATCGAACGTTCCTCCACCTTTCCCAAGTCTCCACTGATTCACATTCTACACTCTTTCTAAATAGTTTTGCCTCATGTGTTTTAATGCATACCTATAAAGGATATGTGTGTGTGTGTGTGTGTGTGTGTATGCATGTGCAGATCTAGGTCTCATATGTCCACACTGAACAGATTCTACAGGTTCCTTTGTTTTCCTAAGCTCATATTCTTATCGTGTGTTCATTGGGTACATATTTTTTTCTACAAATGGCCCATTTTATTCACAACAAAAAAATCAGTTGGTCCCATGAGTACTTATTGCACTTCAGGATTCCATATGGGAATGTGTTCTATCTTCTGTTCACTCTTCTTGATCTTACATATATATTACAAACTGTATACTAACCTTAGTTTTCTTTTTTCTCTAACTTCAATTATTATCATAATCATTTACTCCTTGAGTATTCTAATTATTGTCTTTCCTGTAAGATTAGGAAGGAAGTTTCTAATCTTATAGGGATGGAGATATGGCTCGGCAGTTGAGTATTTACAGCCCTTGCAGAGGACCAGACTTCACTGCCCAGCATCCACACCTGAAAGCACAGGTCCACCTGTAGCCCCAGTTCCAGGGTGTCTGACAACCTCCGTTGTCTCTGTGCACATTCTCATGTACATGACAGGGAGAAAGATGTGCACATGCAGGTACATATCACACGTCTGTAAAGAGACATTCCAGTTTGAAAAAAAAAAAACTTAGAATTGTTATCGGTTTGGCATTAGATGTTGGATTCATTTAAACTGACTTTTCTCAGCATTTTCTATGATGCTTACTGTCTTTTGTTTACTTTGCTTGCTTTGGTTTGTCAGTTTCTATAGAGCTCAGAAAGGTTTTTCTGGTCCTTAATCACTCTACGTCTGTTTACCCAAACACACAATATGTCAGCAATGGTTATTTTTTGGGGGAAGGGAGAAGATGTGGGGGGACATTCAAAGGACAAGTTCTAGAATGAGCTCTCATCTTACACCTTCCTGTTTCTTCACTACTATATTTACAAGACTGAGGAGGGGGTGTGTTAAGGGCTTCCTATCTATGCCTCCCATCTCTGTCAGGGGCACTAGGATTGCACCTGTATGTATGCACTATTGCATCTGGCTACAAACATACTTTTGATTCTCCTTTCCATATCATAGCTGCTTCCTTTAGAAAAATCCTCCATCCTCAAGTAGCCAAGAAGATCACATGAATATAATTAAATCCCATGGCCTTCATAGATAAGAGAAGCTTCCTAGGTTTCATAGGTTTTCAAAGCTGAGAGTTCTAGTGCAATAGGACAAATAGTCAGCAAACTCAAACCTATGAGGCCAGAGCTTTTCCTTGACTTGTCTCATGGAAGTGTGTCTCCCAAAGTAGAACAGAAACTGTTTTCTTATCATTGCCATGGCATTTGAGTGAAAAATTCATATGAGAAATTCATTTAAATGATCTCAGAAAGAATGATGAGGTATAGTTTCACCCAACAAACAGATAAAGAAATTATTTCAGCCATGACCTATGGGTTGAATACAAGGTAAAGGAAAAGAGCCAGAAAAAGGATAAGAAAGAGAGGAAGGTGCTGGAGGAAGGGAACGAGGAAGGAATGGTATTGATTTGGTCAGATTTTTCCAATATCATCATAATGGTGATTCTTTTCTTTTCTCTCTTGTAAAATGCAATGCAGCCTTAACAGAAAAAGGAAATCACAAACCAACCTAATCTACAAATACATTGTCATATTAAAAATATTTATAAAAGAAACTCAGCAAAAATAATTATACAGAAATATAGGTTGTTATTGTTTCTAAATTTTCTGTAATTTATCACTGTAACAGAAAAACAGAGGAATTCAGAGTATCCAAGTGAATGCAGCTCTATCTGATTATGACATCAAATTCCCATCCATAATTGGAATAAAAGAATGTTCGATGCTGATGGAAAAAAAAAAACAGTAAAAGAGAAAAGAGACAGAGTCATAATAGGAAATGTTGAAACTTGTCTCTAGTATCAGAAGGAAGAAAAGGATGCCTATAGCACTCATGAAAGAAACACAGCCTACCTACTGTCTGTTTTAAAAGTCTCTGTATGTTGTTTTGTGCCCCAGTAGAAACTAGACACAGGGTGGCTCATAAACAGTAAGTATTTGTTTCTCTTTGTTAAGAAGATTGGGGAATCCATCATCAAAGATGCAGTGGGTTTGGGGTCCTCGGGGAACATGTTTCCATATGCATAATGGTTTCTTCTCCTAGTGCTCTCACAGAGGAGGAAGGATAAATTAAGGTGTCATATCTGCTGGTGGGCTACTGTAAACGTTTACTCTGATATTAGGAATAGAGAAAAGAAACACTATTCACTTTCATTAAATATTTGTCTGAGACTCTCTAGCTGACTATTGAGGGAAAAAATATGTATACTGAGGCAAAGCTCTATTACTATTTGTAGATATTGTCAGTTTGCAGTTTATACTTATGGGTGTGTACATGCACACACACATATTTATATAACCAATTATCTATTAAACAATTGTGAATTGCACTTGTTCTGAAAATAAACCACAGATGTTTTAGATACTGTACATGCATATATAAGATATACAAATATGTATATGCTTATATATTATATCATACATATGTTTTAGATACTGTACATGCATCTATATGATATGCATATATGTGATATAAATATAAGAATGTACATATATGTATATCTTATATATGCATGTACAGTATCTAAAACATCTATGGTTAATTCTCAGAATAAGCACAATATACATATATAAGAATATACATATATTATATATATATATACATGCATGTACAGTATCTAAAACATCTGTGGTTAATTCTCAGAATGAGTTCAATTCTCAATTGTTCAATGCATAATTGGTTTTACAACTTTCTAAAACTGTTGCTTGGAAACTAGGGTTTCGATATAGGATGCTATGGGGAGATATGCATTTAAACCATAGTATTTGGATTTAAATTACTTCTAATTTTTGGCATTTCCTCTTGATTGTTACTATCTTTCATTTTGGCTGTTGTACCCTCATTTTCAACAGAGATACAAAATAATGTCTTTATCATTTTTAGACAGTCCAAGAAGCTTGGAAATCTTTTTGAATATTAATTCTCTGTAGAAGGAGCGGCAGGGCTGTGTCCTGCCACCCGGCTAGCTTTACCCAAAATAATTACACAGAAAACTGTATTCTTTTAAACACTGCCTGGCCCATTAATTTCAGCCTCTTATTATCTAATTCTCACATCTTGCTTTAACCCATGTTTGAACCCATCCGTGTAGCACCATGAGGTGGATCGCTTACCAGGAGAGATCTTAACCTGTGTCCATCTCAGACAGGAGAAGCATGGTGACTCACTATGGCTACTGCCTGAAGTGTCTGTCCCACTGCCTTCTACCCAGCATTCTGTTCTGTTTACTCCACCTACCTAATTTTCTGTCTCTTAAAGGGCCAAGGAAGTTTCTTTATTAATAATGAAAGTAACACATAGACACTCCTCCATCAATTCTCCATAGAGATACACCAAGTGAGTTAGAGAAATAGAGACACTAAAACCATTGAATTATTATTTTCAAATGGTCCACATGCATACAGAAAATCTGAGCCCAGCAAGGTTGAGATAGCACAGGATGTGAAAGCACTGTTACTGAATTTAGCAGCATGATAATCTTAATTCTGTTCAGGGACCTACATGGTAGGTGGGAAAAGAGAGAAGACACCTGCATGTTGCTCTTTGGCCACTTGTGTGCTATGTCATATCTGTGCACACACAAAAACACATGTGCATACACACTCACAAAGCACAAAGAAATAAATGCATTTTAAAAGTTAAAAAAGTCTGAAGTAAATATATTTTTAAGTTTTATGCATGTGTGTGTTTTATCTTCAGCATCTCCACCCTCAGTCCCAACCTTCACTTTCTTACCCTCTACTCTCCTACTACTCCCCTCTTCTTCCTAGGCAGTTTTTCTTCTCTTTTCATGCACATGTACATGTATGTGTTTATCTAGATATCCATGTAACTTCTAGGACATAAAAAATGAGAGGAAACATTATATTTTTCCTTGTGAGATTGACTTAGTTCATTAAATACAATAATCTTCCATCTCAATCACTGCCCTGCAGATGACATAACACTTCTCTTTAGTGGCATCAAACTTTTCCATTCTGCACATTGCCATGTTTTCCTTTTCCATGTCTCTGAGTGGGACACTTGAGTTTGTTGCACAATTTAGCTATTGTGAACAGTGTTTCAGTGAACTCTGACGTGCAAGGATCTCTGTGATAAGTTGACTTGAAGTCCTTGGATAACTTGTTAAGTACAATTATTTATACCATAGAGAAGACTTGAGGGACATATATCATTGTTTATTGTTCTTTATCTGCATTTTAAAAGTATCCAGATAACATTGCTTTCTGTTCAAGACTATAAGCCATAATTTGGTATATTTTTATTATCAAATTTCATGTCTTTAAATGGGAGAAAGAACAAGGCTATAATTACCTGTAATTCCATTGCTCTCAAAATGTGTTTCTTTTGATGCAACATAGATTTTTCATCTCTGCAACTCTCTGGTACTAGTTTTTATTTTAATAAATTCTATTGTGTATACTTAAAGGCTACAGTGTCACACTTTAGAATGGAGGCAGACAGGTTACAGTAACTGTGAAAAATGGAGCACACACACCCAGTCTCTTGCATGGAAGCCCTGTGTTGTGTTTGTGGCAAGAGCAACTGAAACTCATTGATTTAATGTGGATCCTATCTAATACTGGTTTACACAGTTAATAATGATTTTTGCAGCACTTACTGTGCTGCTCGTAGCAAATCTGGCCTGCAACTGAAACACTGTAATTCTTACTCATTATTTTAAGAAAAATGTGAAACATACTTGATATTCTGGTCATATTAACCAGATAGTTAATGCTAATCAAAATATAGAGTGATATTTCTATACACAATATGTTCTCTTGAACTCTTTGTGTGTATGTGTGTGCATGTGTATGTGTATGTATAGTATACAATTGACTGTAGTTTTGTGTATTTGTATATATGGCTACATTTGTATGTGGGGTAGGGGACAAAGGTCAGAGTCTAGTGCCTTCCAATATTGTGCTTTACCTTATTGATTTATTTTTTGATACAATGTCTTACTAGTTCCCAGAGTTAACCAGTTGCCTAGACAGATTAGCCAGGACAGTTCCAGGGAGGTGTTGCTCTTTCTGCTTGACCTGCACACGAGTACTTAAATGGGCACGGACACTCTGAGCTTTGTACCTCACATTTTTCACATCAGATTTATCCACCGAGGGATTTTGTGTATACTAAGAGTCACCTCTAAACTCTTTAGTCCACACCACCGGGTTCCTAGTAGGAAGACAAACTTTCTCAGTATTGACCACAGTTTTGCCTTCTAGCATAAAAATATAAGAGTGGTCTATAGTCAGAGAAAAAATAAAGAACAGTTGTTTCTATGTCTGTTCATGATGTGAATGAATCATTTGCACATGCATCCATCTCTTCTAGACTGTGCAGACTAAGATGTTCTATAGAAAATAGTTCATTTTTCTTGAGATCATGCACTAAATATTCATAATGCTTTACTTCCATCTCTTTATGTAGAGGAAATTTGTTCAGATGTAGAAGGTCAGGCTTGCTGGTGCATACTGTAATCCTGGATGTTAGGAACCAGAGGTCAAGATCAGCTGGGGGGTAGGGGCTGCATAGAATGGCTCTCTCTTTAGCATGGATAGATGATAAATAGATAGATAGATAGATAGATAGATAGATAGATAGATAAATTATAGATAGATAGATCCTAGATAGATAGATGATAGTTAGATGAGACAGAAAGATAATAGATAAAATGGTAAACAGTAAATAAATTAATATTCTAAGGTTCTCCATACTCTTCTCCCATGTACCTTTATGCTCTTTTTATATTTTATACTGTTTTTTTCATTTCTGGTTATGATACCTCCTTGTTATTTAGTTAACAAATGTTCTTTTCCATTTCTTTTTTTTTTGTTTTTTTTTTGTTTGTTTGTTTGTTTTACGAGACAGGGTTTCTCTGTAGCTTTGGAGCCTGTCCTGGAACTAGCTCTTGTAGACCAGGCTGGTCTCGAACTCACAGAGATCTGCCTGCCTCTGCCTCCCGAGTGCTGGGATTAAAGGCGTGCGCCACCACTGCCCGGCTTTTCTTTTCCATTTCTGCACATTATTTTACTGAAGCTCTCCTTTGGCTTTTCTAAATACCATTAACCATATATGTTTACTCCATTATTTTACATATTTTTAAAATTTCTCATTCTCTTCTGAATTTTAATTTTTATAATTTAGTATTTGAAAATTATCGTAGTTATAATTTCTGTGTAGTAATGGGTGTCTTTGGGTATCATTTGGACATCTTTATATTTTCTTATTGGTTACCTTATTTTTCAGTTTTTATAAATGATTTTAATTGCAACTCAGATATAAATTTATATAAATTCATAAAATACCTAGCTTACCGCTAGTTAAAACTACTAGGTTAAGGATCTTTGTCTTATTCTATCAAAAGGCACAATTTCTGGTCTACTTTTTCTTTCCAAAGCAATTATAAACCTCTTTGCAACTATAATCTTAACACCTGACTTTTTTTCTGTTCTTTTCTTTATGTAGGCATGTGTGTGTGTGTGTGTGTGTGTGTGTGTGCATTTGAGTTTTGCGAGACCAGATCTCACTACTGACCTTCTCTCGGGCCCATTTCCTGGATCCTGTCTGGAAATTTTTATGTTCTGTTGATCTCTAATGCTTTCCATTTCTTCATCTTTCTTTTCTAAGATAATCTTCCAGTTCTTTAGTGAGATAGAATCAATAAAGAATAAATCAGACATCACTGGACAATAACTGTCACATTGCTCTGAACTTAATGTAGACCATTCTAGATTCTTCAAATTTTCTCATTCGTATTATTACCACCTAACAATTATTAATTCTGTCTGTGATTATTCTGGGTGCAATTGTCTACTAAATATAAAACTGCAGTGTAGAATGGAGGTGAAAAATGATAGAACCTTATCTCTCAGAATGCATTGACGAAGGTACTGAGAAATTTAAAGATGATTACTTAGATATAAGTAAATAACCCATATAGGTGACATGAGACAATACTTAAATTGCACTCAGATTTTACCTGATGTGAATGGAGTTGTCCCTCACATCTATATTATTCGTTTTTAAATGCTGTCATTCATTTATTTTATTTTGCGGCTATGTGTGTGAGCCCAAGTATATGTACGTGCAGCACATGTGTGCCAGCATCCGTGGAGGTCAGGAGAGAGCTGGATACACTGGAACTAGAGTTGCAGATGTTTGTGAACTGCCATGTGGATGCTGGGAACTGAACGTGGGCCCTCTGCAAGGGACCCATTACTGACCAAAGATTAACCATGAAAATGTGAAAGCTTATTTTTTCAATTATACTATGAGAACTTTCAAATCTAGTGGTGCAAATCTGTAATCCCAATTATTCCAAAGACTGGAGATTCATTGCTAGTGTGCGCCATGTAGTATGCTCAAGAGCAGCATGGGCAACTTACAGGGACTGTCTAAAATAAAGGTAAAAACAAAGTCATGACAGATAGCTCAGGTGTAAGAGTGTTTGCCTGGTGTGGACAAGTCCCAGTGTTTAATCACCAGTGATGAAAAAGGAGAGGAAAGAGGGAAAAGGAAGGGGGAGAGAGACAGAGATATCGAGACAGAGACAAAGAGACAGACAGAGACAGAGAGACAGAGAGAGGGGAGAGAGAAAGAGAGACAGAGAGAGGAGAGAGAGAAAGACAGAGAGAGGGGTGGAGGAGAGAGTAGGAGAAGGGAGGGGAGAGGAAGGGAGGGGAGAGGAAGGAACGGGAGGGGAGGGGAAGCTTGGTTTTGTCTTCATTATCTCCCAGAGAGAAGACAGCAGACTGAAGACATGAGCGTGCCTTTGAACACTCCCCATTTGTGTGTATGCGTTCCACATCTGGATGTTCCCAAAAGTCCCCTGTTCATCCCTTTATATTTTGTTTCTTCATTTGGCTACATGTATTCAGAGTGACTGCATACTCAAATCTCCTCTTGGGGCTGCGTAAGGTAATATTTTGTCTCTTGGCACTATGTGTTACCGGATATAAGTAAGCATGCAGAGAAAATTGCCTGCCCTCAATTACTCTGATTCCTCAAGCACACATTATTAATTACCTCAGCTTCTCCCCTTGCTCTGCAGTCACAATGGATTGCTTCTATTCCTATCTTTTCATACAGGTCATGTATTAAATAGCCTCACTCCTGAGTCATTCCTGAATCAATGAAAATTGCATGGTTTGTGAGTCAGCTTAAGCTCATGTTTACAGATCAGTTCCTTTTTGTTCACTGCCATCAAGTCCAAATAATTATTTTTCCTCTAAGTTTAGAGAGAAACTAATAGATGTATCAGGGTAGAAACTGAATTTATTAACTCTTAATCAATGTAAATCACTCAAAACTACTGATAATATTGCAAGTCTGTTTGGAAGGTCTCAAGATTTCTCTTATTCATATGTCTTTGTAGTAAATGAGATAGTTGTAAATGACCAATTATCAACCTGTGGGTCTAAATTAAGAATCAATATTTATGAAAACTATACTGTAATAACATAAAGGAATAAACCTAGGATTTTTAATAATGGCACTTTAATATAATAATACTGTCTCTTCTATAGTATCAAATGCATGAGATGATCATGGTTATAAGAATAGCTTTTACTATTAAGTTATGAGGTGTTAGATTTTATTTGTCCTCTGAGACTTAGATCTATGGAACTAAATTATTTTAGGATGGGCATTGTTTCTTATATATTGAGCAGTATTGTCTGTTACTGTTTATATATGATTTCTATGGTAGTATATCTTTTATGTTCACAAATTTGAATGAATATTGTGTATATAAACATCATCTATAATTTTATTACTTGAAATCTATTTCCAGAGAGTATTTCTTTAAAGACAGAGTTGAAAACTTAGGTGAATCATAGCCAACACCCTACTCATCCTTTGATATTCATAAAAACTCATGAATATTATTTATATTCTGTTCTTCTTCACCATCTCTCTCTATCAGCCTAAGCTTTGAAGGTAATAAGACTGACAATTTCAGGTGATGAATTTTAGTTTTCTCAGGAATCTGAATATAAACACAAAGTTATTGGATTATTAGCTCTCCAGTTCTGTATGATTGTAGTCATTTTTTCTACATAGTGTCTTTAACAATACACTCACTTTGTTTTAAATCTAAATAAATGACCTTCATCCTTGGAAAATGCATATAACCACTTAGTTGAAAGCATATTTTCATATATTTTGTAGGTATATGCTTAATGTATATGGTTTTTGTTTTGGGGTTTTTTTTTTTTGGTTTTTTGAGACAGGGTTTCCCTATAGTTTCTAGAGCCTGTCCTGGAACTAGCTCTTGTAGACCAGGCTGGCCTCGAACTCAGAGATCCGCCTGCCTCTGCCTCCCTAGTGCTGGGATTAAAGGCATGCGCCACCACCGCCCAGCTGTATATGGTTTTTGTATATATATTTTCCTTCAAAATTTTTAATATGCCTTGTCTACTGGGAAAGCAAATGGCAATAAATGACATTTTCTTTTATAATAAAATGAATACCATCTCCAAATTGCCAAAGTGTATAATTGTCCCTTTAAATATTTATTGCTGGCATATTTCAAGTCAGATGTTTCTTGGAAAAGTCTTTACTCCTGTTTACTACAAATTTCCTTTCAAAGTCTTTAAAATAATATTTGCCAGAATTCCCTCTGCCATGTCCTCCAGGTGGCCAATAACCAACTTGATTCAATTGTTTCTCCAGTTTGCTCTCATGTCACAATTATTCAGCAACCAAAACTATACTTTGAAGATATTTTCATGAATAAATGTACAATTTAATTTTTCTTAAAAGTTCTACATCTGACTATATCTTCCATCAAAAATAAGAGGAGAAGGAAGGGAGGCAGTGGGTTAGAGATAGCAGCATTAATCCCCATCTTCATGATACTAAAACAATAAATACATCAAGGAAACTTCTTTTTTATTTATTTTTTGCTCTGATTAATTTTTTTTTCATTTAAACACTGCCTGCTCCATTAGTTTCATCCTCTTATTGGCTAATTCTCACATCTTGTTTTAACCCATATTTAGTAATCTGTATAGCATCATGAGGTGGTGGCTTACCGGGAAAGATCTTAACCTGCAACCATCTTGGAGAGGAGAGCTATGGCGTCTGCCTCACTGCCTTCTTTCTCTCTGCATTCTGTTCTTTCTTCCCTGCCTACCTATGTTCTGACCTATCAGGCCAAGCAGTTTTCTTTATTAATTTACCAATGAAAGCAACAGATAGACAGAAGACTTATCTACATCATTTCCCCCTTTTCTGTTTAAACAAAAAAGAAAGGCTTTCACTTTAACATAGTAAAATTACATATAACAAAACAGTTATCAAGCAAGAATTATAGTGATGGAGGAGAGTTATCTGTCTATGTTACTTTCATTGGTTAATTAATAAAGAAGACTGCCTTGGCCCTTTAAGAGACAGAAAATTAGGTAGGCGGAGAAGACAGAACAGAAAGCTGGGAAAGAGAGGGGAGATGCCATAGGCAGTCTCCATGCTTCTCCTCTCCGAGATGGACGCAGGTTAAGATCTCTCCTGGTAAGCCACACCTCGTGGTACTACACAGATTACTAAATATGGGTTAAAGGAAGATGTGAGAATTAGCCAATAAGAGGCTGAAACTATGGGCCAGGCAGTGTTTTAAAAGAATACAGTTTCCATGTAATTATTTCGGGTGTAAAGCTAGCGGGCGGCCGGGTGGCGGGACGCAGCCCCGCCGCTTCCTTTTACAGATTGGCGCTCCAACGTGATGGACTAAATCCACTTAAAAACCTGAAAAAGCTTTAAATAAAGGAGAGAGAGAGAGTTTAACACAGCTTTTTGCTGTTCGCTAGGATGTGCCGTAGAGAGATTTCCTGTTTCGGCAATAGCAGCAGAGAAAAAGCTGAGTCATTTTAAAATGCAGCTTCCTGGTGCTGTGCCGCCAGTGCAAACTCTGGCTATAAAGCATTTCAGTGGCTTTTATGGGCCTGGATATTTGTGTTCCCGCTTGGGATAGGAAGGAGAGTGCACTGAGACACGGCCAATGGCTCCCTGCTCCCTGCCTGCACCTGAGCAGATGGCGGAATCAGGCTTAGGTGAGCAGGAGAGCATGGTGGATTTCTGCCACCATACAGAGAGATGTTTTCAGACTGTGCAGTGCTCTGTGTCTCAGATTTGGCTGTAACTTGGATGAAAAGAGTTTCTGTGCTGCACGCTCAGTCTCAGAATTAAACTGCTGAGTGCGGCTCCAATGTGGACTGCTGTGTACCTGGAACTGTGTGCAGCTCAGGGGCACCAAATGACTGAGGCAGGAGCAGCTCTGGCTCTGCTCCGCCATGCTGAACTGTGCTGACCTCAGGCAGGAACTATCTATTGTAATTACCATGATAACAGTGCAGTTAAGGTTTAGACTTGGCTGGAAACAGGCGGTACCGTATTACCTCTACGTGGTGCAACTTAAGTTTTTAAGAAGTGCTTAACCTTTTAAGAAGTGCTCCTGGATAGTAAAAAAAATTACAGATTCACAATAGGAAAGATTCAGACATAGAAGGCCTTTAAATGGCTGACAATGTTGGATGAATATACGTAGGCTTGAGAGAGAAAAATAAATAAATATATAGAGAATAAAGTTAATGCCTAAAAAAAGGGTAAAGTCTTTAAAGAGACAGAATAAAGTAAAGTGATAGAGTGAAAATAAGCCACGTAAAAATGGAAAATTCACAGAGAGTCTGGATTATGTATTTTATTGTGTTTTCTTTGAAATTTTTGACTGTAAAGGAGCTAAATACAGAGAGACATTTCATTATATGGGCTGCCAGGCTAGACCAGAATGGACATCTTAACGGTATGACTTCAGGATTTGGATCTAAGAACATGATGCTTTGGAAAAGAGTTTCTTCTTTTGTTTTCACAGAGGACGAGACTCTGTGGATTACTTCTATCCCAATATGGTATGATAGAGCATGCCCTCCTGAAAGGTTGCTGTGAACACCCTCAAAAAATTACTCCACTCAACTGCCGACTGAGATGAACCTAGCAGACAGGTTATACCATGAAAGACCTAAATAACAGCGCCCCCACTCAGCAGGAAGCAGTTTGGAGAGAAATTACTGCGCCCATATTCCCAAATATTGTTTATAAATGTTCTTTTACATTTAAAGGGGGAGATGATATAGATATGAATAATTTGCATTGGTATAGATTTTAAGGTCAATTTTGTTATATGTATATGTATTTCTGCTCTTGATTAAGGTACTGTGATTGTGTAGTTCATTTTAAAATGTAATGTATAATTAGGAAGTATAGGTTGTTAATAGATAATCATTGATAATAGTCAAGCTTGTAGTCATGTTAGTTAGATTTTCTAGATATATTGAGATATATTTTAGTTAAATAGGCATTCTTCATATCTTTCAAAGGCTACAGAATATGGCATTTTAAATGTTTTAATAACTTAGGGCTTTTCATGACAATGAGACACGTCTGCTCCTGGCAGTACCAATCTACTTCAAGAGGAAGATGGGCATCGAAGAGGCTCCTTATGGAGTTTGATAGCCATTTGGGCAAGAAACTGCTCTTGCCTGGACTGTTGCATTAACTGGACACAAAGAACCCGCAGAGAGAGGACTGCTGAACTTGCCTAAAGGTGAGATGGTCTTTTGGGGTTCCTGATTCGTGAAAGAGTCTGTGAGACGTTCTGCAGGACACAGCAGAAAGTGACTGAACTGTCTTTTGAATTTCCTGCTTCATGGGAATGTCTGCTGGACACAATGGGCCTAAAGGCCAAAGATGGATGCCCCAATGATACAGAGGAACTTTGGGTGACTGTCCAGGCAGCGAGTTGTCTCTGTCATTTCTACAGTTTGAAAGTTGCATATTTCTTGTTTAATTAGGTAGTCTTATATCCTTCTGGAGTCTTTGATGGAGTTGAAGAATGGTTCAATAGTTATAGCTTTCCTTAGTTATGATAAAAGATAAAATAGATTTAAATATTGTAAGTATAATTCTTGCATGATAACTGTTTTGTTATATGTAATTTTACTATGTTAAAGTTAAAGCCTTTTTTGTTTAAACAGAAAAAGGGGAAATGATGGAGGAGTGTCTATGTGTTACTTTCATTTTTAATAAAGATACTGCCTTGGCCCTTTAAGAGACAGAAAATTAGGTAGGCGGAGTAGACAGAACAGAATTGTGGGAAAAGGGGTAGCAGGCAGTGGGGAGACGCTTCAGGCAGTTGCCATAGTGAGTCACCATGCTTCTCCTCTCTGAGATGGACGCAGGTTAAGATCTCTCCTGGTAAGCCACACCTCGTGGTGCTACACGGATTACTAAATATGGGTTAAAGGAAGATGTGAGAATTAACCAATAAGACGCTACAGATAATGGGCCAGGCAGTGTTTAAAAGAATACAGTTTCTGTGTAATTATTTTGGGCAAAGCTAGCCGGGTGGTGGGACACAGCCCGCTGCTCCATTCTACAGATAGCAGGAAGCAGTTTGGAGAGATTACTACGTCCATATTCCCACATATTGTTTATAAATGTTCGTTTACATTTAAAGGGGGATATGATATAGAGATGAATAATTTGCATTGGTATGGATTTTAAGGTCAATTTTGTTATATGTATATGTATTTCTGCTCTTGATTAAGGTATTGTGATTGTGTAGTTCATTTAAGAATGTAATGTCTAATTAGGAAATATAGGTTAATGTATAATCATCAATAATAGTCAAGCTTGTAGTCATGTTAGATTTTCTAGATGTGCATAGATATATTTCAGATAGGCATTCTTCATATCTTTCAAAGACCACAGAACATGGCATTTAATGTTTTAATAACTAGGGTTTTTCATGATAATGAGACACGTCTGCTCCTGGCAGCACCAATCTACTTTGAGAGGAAGATGGGCATCGAAGAGGCTACTTATGGAGTTTGTTAGCCATTTGGGCAAGAAACTGCTCTTGCCTGGACTGTTGCATAAACTGGACACAAGGAACCCACAGAAAGAGGACTGCTGAACTTGCCTAAAGGTGAGATGGTCATTCGGGGTTCCTGATTCATTAAAGAGTCTGCGAGACGTTCTGCAGGAAACAGCAGAAAGTGACTGAACTGTCTTTGGAATTTCCTGCTCCATGGAAATGTCTGCTGGATACTTACGGGCCTGTAGGCTGAAGATGGATGCCCCAACGGCACAGAGGAACTTTGGGTGACTGTCCAGGCAGCGAGTTGTCTCTGTCATTTCTAGAGTTTGAAAGTTGCATATGACTTGTTTACTTAGGTAATATTATATCCTTCTGGAGTCTTTGATGGAGTTGAAGAATAAATAGATAGTCATAGCTTTCCTTAGTTATGATAAAAGATAAAATAGATCTAAATATTGTAACTGTAATACTTGCTTGATAACTGTTTTGCTATATGTAATTTTGCTATGTTAAAGTTGAAGCCTTTCTTTTTTGTTTAAACAGAAAAAGGGGAAATGATGGAGGAGAGTTATCTGTCTATGTTACTTTCATTGGTTAATTAATAAAGAAAACTGCCTTGGCCCTTTAAGAGACAGAAAATTAGGTAGGGGGAGAAGACAGAACAGAATGCTGGGAAAGAGAGGGGAGATGCCATAGTGAGTCACCATGCTTCTCCTCTCTGATATGGACGCAGGTTAAGATCTCTCCTGGTAAGCCACACCTCGTGGTAGTACACAGATTACTAAATATGGGTTAAAGGAAGATGTGAGAATTAGCCAATAAGAGGCTGAAACTATGGGCCAGGCAGTGTTTTAAAAGAATACAGTTTCCGTGTAATTATTTTGGGCAAAGCTAGCCGGGTGGCGGGACACAGCCCTCCGTGTTCCTTTTACATTATAGTTACAATATTTATATCTATTTTATCTTTTATCATAACTAAGGAAAACTATAACTATCTATTTATTCTTCAACTCCATCAAAGATTTCAGAAGAATATAATATTACCTAAGTAAACAAGAAATAAACAACTTCCAAAACTTTAGAAATGACAGAGACATCTCACTGCCTGGACAGTCACCCAAAGTTCCTCTCTACCATTGGAGCATCCATCTTCGACCTACACGCCCATAAGTATCCAGCAGACATTTCCATGAAACAGGTAATTTCAAAGGCAGTTCGGTCACTATCTGCTGTGTCCTGCAGAATGTCTCACAGACTCTTTCATGAATCAGGAACCCCAAAAGACCATCTCACCTTTAGGCAAGTTCAGCAGTCCTCTCTCTGTGGGTTATTTGTGTCTAGTTTATGCAACAGTCCAGGCAAGTGGAGTTTCTTGCCCAAATGGCTATCAAACTCCATAAGGAGCCTCTTTGATGCCCATCTTCCTCTTAAAGTAGTTTGGTGCTACTAGGAGCAGATGTGTCTCATTGTCATGAAAAGCTCTAAATTATTAAAATTTTTATTGAAATCTCTCTCTCAAATATCATCAAGAAATAGGTCTTTTTTTTTTTTTTGCAAAATAAGGGGTGGGGGGTTCTGCTAACAAATTCAACATGGGAGCTCCCTCTGCTGGTCTGCAGTAGGTTGATATGTGACAAACACATTCCCAGAGACAAATCTAATTTGCTGGAGAAGTGGACAAAAGACAGGTGTGTTGGGCTTTGCCTCTGGAGAGAAACACTGGGCATGCAGTGAGGCGGGATAGGTGAAAGCAGCAGGAGGAGGCAGAGCAGGTGCTAATTCCGCTGGGTACAGAGGGTACGGGGCCCACACTTCAGGGCTACTGGGGTAAAGTGCAGGCACTGTGAGCTCATATGGCTCTCTGGCAATGAACTGAGGTACAGTGTTGGGCAAAGGAGTACTGGGGTTTGGAGTCCCTACGAGTTTGCTCTTGGCCATCTTCGTGTTTGCCTTAGCAAACTAGTCGTAGTGTTTGCGGGATTTCAGGATCGAAGCAGATGCCATTCAAAGCGTTCTTTGCAGCCTCTGCTTCTGAGCGACTGTCGAACTGACAAAACCTACAGGCTGTTTAGATGTGAGTTTTATAAGAGAACTCTCATAGCCCTTGAATGGTCTGAAGAGAAGGTAGAGCTCCCGGGGTTTGATGTCCAGGGGCAGACCGCTGACAAATAGGGTCCGGACCTCTGACCTCCACATACAAGTCCTTCCAGTTCTCGAACCTGCTTCCATTTCTATGGAGAAGCTATGTAGCTCTTGCTGGATTACAGGGTCATCATGTCTGGTTTCTCTGTGGAACTGTCATAATTTTTTCATCCCAGCCTGCATCATTTTGCATTCCCATTAGCAGTACGCAAGGGTTGCTGGGGTTTTATTCCTATTCCAACACTTCTTAAAAAATAAAAAAATAAATATTAGCCATATTGCTGGTGTTTGGCCATCATCATGAGCTACTGGGGTGCACAAATGTGAGGTGTGAGCAGCCGACAAGAGAGTCTACATTTTCCCAGTCACTCCCTACAGAGCGGTAGGCATCACTCTCTGGCTCTATTTACAGTGGTGCTGAGCGCTGGGCCCACTCTTTATTCTCAGCAGGGCGCCCTGAGGATTTTCAGCCTAGGTTTAAAAAACAAAACACTATAGCCACGAAAAGGGTAGACGGATCCCAAACTTGGCAGAACTGTTAGAAAAAAAAAAAAAAAAAAGCTACGTTCAGGAAAACAGACTGGAGAAGGCATTCCTCATGTCACCGGAATTTACACAGAACAGGTGGAGAAGCAGCGAGCCGTTCCTTGCCCATTAATGGAAATGCTCCAGAGACTATAGTCAAGAAGACAGATAAGGTGTTGTCTTCACAGATTCACCCGGCACCCTTGCTCCCTTTCTTTGTTACATTTTCTTCCTCTTGACTCTGACAGATAAAACCTCCAGAAAATTAAGATGAAAAAAAAATTGTTTTGAACAATTTGTGCCATCAGCATTTCTTGCTCATGACGTCAGTCTCTTGATAACTAGAAGTAATTTTATAATCCGGTTCCTCTTGACAACATACTTTTGGAGAATTGGGAAGAACTGGAGAAAAGCAAGGGAAACTTAATCACCTCAGTACATACAATGGCTAACAATGTTAAACGATGTGTTCTGGGGCTTCGTGCACCACGCTCTCTCTGGTTATGCAGGAGACAGGAAGCTACAAGAAGCATTTAGACCTTGCTACGGAGACCCAAAGAGAGAGAATAATACTTTCCGCCGCTGAGCCTCGCTTTGTAGCACATTCATTTCCTCTCCTAACTCTCCCTCTTCCGTGGCATCTCCACGGTGTGAGTCTGCGCTGCCTCATCCTGCTTCTGTAAACCTTCAAGTCCTGCAGCCTTTCCCATTACCTCTCCACCCCCAGCCGGGCTGGAAGGCTTTCCTGTTTGGTCACTGCGGTCTGCTCCCAAGCTGTAGCTTCTCTCTCAAGGAAACTTCTGATGGAAGTGCTGGGAAATGAGGTACACATTCACAGGGATTCAAAAGGAAACAGGAGACAGAGATGCAGAAATCTGGAAAAAGTGGCTTTTAGATTTGGAAAAGAAACAAACAAAGAAAAAAACCTAACATGATGGGTAAAAGGGGTGTCATGACCCAAAAGGGCTTCTAAATCAGAGAGAAGAAAATGCCTCTGCTGGCCCCGCAGTCACACAGACTGGCATTTGGCACACTGTTTATGACAAGGGATCTATCATCCCAGTAGCAAGTAAACGCTATGGGGGTTAGGTTCCTGCTGCCACAGCTCACTGGTACAGGCACCTGGTGGGGAACCATCTTCAGCAATTATCTTACCATCAAACCTTTTGCCTGAAGGGGTCCTAAGTTGCTACATTTTTATATAACCAATCTCCAAAGACCTTCCCACTTCAGTGACCGAGAGAATAAGCACCAGATGATCCATCTTAGACAGGAATTTGGTTGTAACTTGGACCCATGTATTGGTGATATTCTGTTTGTGCTATAACAATTAAAGCTTGTCTGAAGATAAGAGTGCAGATCTAGCCAGTAGTTAGCCATAGAGGCCAGACGATGGTGGCACACACCTTTAATCCCAGCACTTGAGAGACAGAGGCAAATGGATCTCGGTGAGTTCAAGGCTACCCTGAACTACATGAGATTTAGTCTGTCCAAAAGAGAAATAGACTTCCTTGCTCATGTTCTCCCTCCTTCTGCTCCTCATTTGGACCTTGGAAGCTCAGTCCGGTGCTCCAATCCATCGCCAGATGAAGGGTCTGTGGTGATATGCAAGATATTCATCAGTATGGCTATACGATAGGGCCAGTTCAGGCTCCCTCTCCTCAGCTGCCCAAAGAACTAGCTGTGGACATCTCCTTGGACACCTGGGAACCCCTCTAGATTCAAGTCTCTTGCCAACCCTAAAATGGCTCCCTTAATTAAGGTATCTATTTCCCTGCTCCCATATCATCCTTTCTCCATCCCAACCGACCCATTCCCCAAGCTCTCCCCATCCTCTCCTTCTCACTTTTCTCTCCCCATCTCCCCTTACCCCATCTTATCCCCACCCCCAAGTTCCCACTTTTTGCCTGGCAATCTTGTCTACTTCCAATATCCAGGAGGATAACTATATGTTTTTCTTTCGGTTCACCTTCTTATTTAGCTTCTCTAGGATGCCGAATTATAGGCTCAATGTCCTTTATTTATGCCTAGAATCCACTTATGAGTGAGTACATATCATATTCATCTTTTTGGGTCTGGGTTACCTCACTCAGGATAGTGTTTTCTATTTCCATCCAGTTGCATGCAAAATTCAAGGTGTCATTGTTTTTTACCGCTGAGTAGTACTCTAATGCATATATATTCCACATCGTGAGGGGTGCACTCACCCACTGAGACGGTGGGGCTGATCTAATGGGAACTCACCAAGGCCAACTGAACTGGGACTGATGGATCATGTGATCAAATCATACTCTCTGAAGGTGGTGGACAATGAGGGTTGACTGAGAAGCCAAGGACAATGGCACTGGGTTTTGATTCCACTCCATGTACTGGCTTTGTGGGAGCCTAGTATGTTTGGATGCTCACCTTCCTAGACCTGGATGGAGAGGGGAGGACCTTGGACTTCCCACAGGGCAGGGAACCCTGACTGCTCTTTGGACTAGAGAGGGAGGGAGAGGGGGAGAGGGAAGGAAATGGGAGGAGGGGAGGAGGTGGAAATTTTTAATAATAATGATAATTTTAAAAAGAGAGAAATAGAGCCAACAAGTGTTGGTCGTTCACACCTTTAATATTAGTACTTGGAAGAAGAGACGGGACATGATATGGTTGGGCAGAGAAGGGGGTAAAAAATGAGAGGAGACAAGAGCTCAGCATCCAGTCTGAGGATTCTTAGAGACAGGATAGCCCATTAGGTCTAAGAATATAGTAGAGGTAGAACTAGTAGCTGGCTGCTCTGCCTCTCTGACCTTTCAGCATTAATCCCTATATCTGACTCCAGGTTTGTGTTTTGCTTTTTTTGTTTTGTTTTGTTTGTTTTTTGCTTTTGGTTTTTTGTTTGTTTGTTTTTTGGGGGGGCGTTAGTTTGTTTGGTCGTTTTTTTTTTTTTTTTTTTTTTTTTTTTGAGACAGGGTTTCTCTATGTAGCTTTGGAGCCCATCCTGGAACTCACTCTGTAGACCAGGCTGTCCTCAAACTCATAGAAATCCACCTGCCTCTGCCTCCCAGGTGCTGGAATTAAAGACATGCCACCACCACCCGGCTTAACTCCAGGTTTTCATTATTAAGACCAATTAGAATGTGCATTCTACCCATGGACTCAGATCTAGCTGGTTGGAAGCAGACACCGCACTGAAAAGGAAAAACCAAAAATAGTTTCTAGTAGAGAAGAGACTCTCAGAAGAAGAACAAGCCCTGCTATGTGTGGATATGAAGTGGAGACAGGGACAGAGACCAGAATGAGAGCACACAGGTATGCTCGGTGCCTGCCTGTAGCTTGTGCCTTACACTGTACACATTGCTCTCACGGAATCAGGGTACCTTTGTGCACGAGCATTTGGTCAGCCTTTTCCATGGTTGTGCCTGCTGGCAGGGTGCCTCCAGTATAAAAACACATCTAACTAGATGGTGGCAGTGTATAGGTGCTGGAGCAGCTCCACTGAAGGGTTTACTCTACTCACCTACTCACCGGTCTGAGTAGAGACACCCTGGAGGAAATTCTACCCAGAGGAAGTCAAAACAACTTGCAAACATCAACAAAAGCCAAAGCAGAGCCCCGTCAATGACTGAGGTTTTGTGGCTCCACCAGTTTAGATCTCGGGGAGAAAAGGCCTTGCATTCTCATATGCAGCAAAGGAACTGCAAAAGGAGAAGCCTAGGAGAAAATCAAACCATCTCAGCCTTCCATAGTCCCAGAAAGGAAGCTAGATAAATTGATCTGCATTGTTATTGATCATAATACTTGCTTTATTACCCCTCTGCTATCTTGCTGTTCTTTTCCCTCTTTCCTGGCATAGACATTTTTTATTACTTGATGGTTACTATTTTCAAATGGATTAATTTTTTTAAATTAATGTATCCTATGCATAGTTTAGCCCTTTATTTTCAGTCCCATTTGGTAGCATGGTTGTTACTTTTATATGTGCATTATGTGAATAGCTGGTTTGCTTTAAAGTTATTGTTACTGGTATTTTCTTTCTCTCTTGAAAGTACTTCTAGAGGCAGAGGGCTAAGAAGAAGGGTGTTTGCAGTAAAAGTACATCTTGAAGAATAGAAGAGATATCAGCCCCAACCAAGGCATAAATCTCAATAGAAATCCAAGAAATATGAATGAGCAAGAAAATGTGACTATCTCAAACGTTATTTTTTTTAAATTTTATTTATTTTTTTATTAAAAATTTCTGCCTCCTCCCCACCTCCCATTTACCTACCCCTCCTTGTAGCTCATAAATAATGGCTTTGAATGTATTAAATATATATGCATTGAACTTAATGCGTTGAATAAAAATGCACTGAAGTCTTTGAAGCATCATACAAAATATTAAACAATATAATTTTTAAAATGGCCAAAGACCTCAAAGAAGAGAAAATTGAGCAGATGAGGAGAGGAAAGAAGTCAGTTGAGAATGAAACAAGTGATTTACCAGAATACAAATTCTAGTGGGAGGTGCTTTAAATAAAAGTTTGGAAATGGAGTACTTTATAAATCCAACTTTTATATCTAAGTAGAATCACCAACACACTAGAATAAGTGGAAGAGGTAATAACAGTGAATTAAGACAAAGATAGTTGATGGTTTGCATAAGAATAACTCCCACAGACTCATATATTTAAATGCTTGGTCATTCATAATTGGCTCTACTTGACAGGGATTAAGAGGTATGACCTTGTTGGAGTAGATGTGGCCTTATTGGAGGAAGTGTCTCACTGTGTGGTGGACTTTGAGGTTTCAGGACGCAAGCCAGACCCAGGGGCTCTTTCTGTCTGCTGTTTCTGGGATCCAGGTGTTGAGCTCCAAGCTACTCTCCAGCTCCCTGTATGCCTGTGTACCACCATGCACCCTGCCATAAAGATAGTAGGCTAAACCTCTGAAACTATAAGCAAGCCCCAGGCAAATGCTTTCTTTTATAAGAAATGCTACAATGGTCATGGTCTGTTCACAGAAATGGAACAGTGACTAAGACAAATGGGTAATTATTATAGTAAGATATTAATAAAGAAAATTGAATCCACTATAACCATAGCTTCCATGACTCCTGGCTAGTATTTAACAGACTAATCTAAGGTCTAAGAAGTGGAGACATATAATAAAGTTATATAAAACATATTCAATGACATTCTAGCAAAAGTTCCTAAAATCCATAGAAAGAATGTATATCAAAGAAAAGGAACCTGAAATACACACAGCCAGAAAACAACTTCTCCATGTCATGTTCTAGTAAAAAGGCTAAGAGATCAGAAGTAAGAACAAAGGAAAAATAATCAAAGTTGCATGACAGAATCATTACGTTATTTACAAGAGAACCCAGAATTGCATAGTACTACCCAGCAGAAACTGAAAGGTGAGAAAGCATAGAAGAAAATATCTGAAGCACTGAAATTAAACAGGTAAAAAAGCCTTCACAACCACTAAGGCACCATTGGTGGAGAGATGAAGAGTCACTCTCTCTCTCTCTCTCTCTCTCTCTCTCTCTCTCTCTCTCTCTCTCACACACACACACACAAAGACACACACACACACACACACACACACACACACACACACACACCAGCCTAAATAATCTAAATACATGTAAATGAGTGTCCCCTGTTTTTCTCTCATAGGTGGAGTTTAGAACTCAGGAAGGGGTGGATGGGAATGAACATAGGAAACTAGCGGTAATGTATAAAAGAAAAGGGGAATAAGAAGAATTGAGCAAAGTGTGGATGTGAGAGAGTAATGACACATATATAAGTAGACAGTAGATAGGTAGGTAGGTAGGTAGGTAGAAGATAGACAGACAGACAGACAGACAGACAGACAGATAAATAGGTTATTATTGATAGGTAGGTAAATGATGACAGATAGAAAGATAGATAGAACATAGAGATATCTGACAATTTCATAATTACTCCCACTCTTATATAACTAATGTATGCGAAGAAAAAGTAGTAAAATCGAATTTTGCTGTTGTTTCCAATATACTCCATAAATATTTTGAATGCTGAAAGGCTTAAAATAGTATTACTTACCCATTGATCTCCATTAAGTTTCAGTGACCTCTTACAGGTTATTGAGCAGCTATTCCAAAGCTCCAAACGCTGAGAAGAAATAAAAATTTCTCATCATACTTGATAGCTGAAAAAGAAAACCACAGGCTTCACACTCAAATTGTCTCCAGTATGATTTAGGGGGGGTTCCCTGAAACTTATGAGGGAATTATCTGTAAAATAACAATTATTAATGTCCCCTTGTGTCTTTTTTCAAGAAGAAAAAAGGGATGGTTTTATTTATTTTTCCCATTTCTCTGTGCTTTGAATTTCTTCAAGGTCAGGATTGCATTACAGTTACTGCATCCTCCATTGGGATGCAGTCTGACACACAGCACAACACTCCACAGATGGACAGAATAAACAGATGGATGATGGGATGATTAATGCTCACGAGAGGAAGAATTAATTCCCATGACTGGTACATTTAAAGGAAGATTCCCCAAAGAAGATGAGAGTTGAGCTTGAAACCAAAGGACATATGAGTTTAAAGAGGAAGTGGTTCACCTAAAGAATTTCTGCAGCCTCCATGTACCTTCCAAGGGGTCACAAGAACATACTTCTGTATGCCAAACCCTATATAGACAATATGTATTGATAAGTATTTTCCTGAAAATTTTCCTGAATGTCCCACATCTTCTTCACAGGGCTTCTGATTATCAAGTCTAGCAAGCAGAAGTACTTTAAATTTCAGATCATCAGTCTGTAATGTAAGAATTAAAAATAGTTGGAGTTTAATTACGTAAAATGTATCTCCTTCTCCTCTCTCTTTGCCATCTCCCCTACTTCAAGTCAATTTGAACACGCGGGGGGGGGGGGGGGGGGGCGGACGACAAAGAATCACCAGGAGAGACTGTTTCATGGGTTTTGTGCCCTCTGGTGGTGATTCTTGGGAGATGCATAAATGCCTTATGCGGTCAAATCTAACAGTATAGAAAGTACTGTGCTCCATGCTCAGAGGTTTTGTTCTCCCATCTGAAATAACAGGCACATAATATAAGGAGTAATTGTGTGGAACTCAGAACAGGTCAACTACACCCATGCCTTTATAGTCCTTCATCTTTTAGAGGCAACACGGCCTCATGCTAGTTATTGTTTTTGTTTTTTTTTTTTTTTCTTTTTTTCTTCTTTTTTTCGAGACAGGGTTTCTCTGCAGCTTTAGAGCCTGTCCTGGAACTAGCTCTTGTAGACCAGGCTGGTCTCGAACTCACAGAGATCCGCCTGCCTCTGCCTCCCGAGTGCTGGGATTAAAGGCGTGCGCCACCACCGCCCGGCTCATGCTAGTTATTAAAAGGGAGTATTGTCCCATACAAATGGGATCATTTCCATTACAGCATTCAACATACGTTAAAACTGCTACATTATTGTGACATTTTATATGACAATTCAAATATGATGCCTTTTAAGCCCATTAAGCAATGAGAGAGTCAACATTCACAGAAATGTGGTAGCTTTTTGTATGGCACTTGTAAGGAATGCTAAAATTAAGAAAGTAAACAACTCTATTTTCTCTGAAAATTGTTTCTATTTACAGTAAGCTTTAGATCAATTTGCAAGATTTTGTTTTCTCCTCTTGTACATGTTGGGAAAGTACTCCAACACTAAGTTGGACACCATACTTTAAGTTTTTTTACCCATTTATTCATTGGGCATTTCTTACATGTATACATTTAGATTATATCCATCTTTACTCTCTACAACCCCACCAACCCCCTCCAACCTTTCTTCTCCCCATTTTCCCATTTCTACCCCTCCTTTCTTCCTTGTCCTCTTCCTCCTCTTTTTCTTTCTGTTCTCTTTAAAAAGCCACTGAGTCCAATTAGGCATGCCCATGTGCACCTTGGCATAGGGCCTTCCACTGGAACATGGGTCACTTAGAAGTGGCCATACCAGCCTTTCATTGCCAACAGCTATATGCTACCAGCAAGTGTGTGGGTGTTGGCAACTTTTTCCTATCTCATCCCTGCTGGACTAGGGACTGGATTGATCTGGTTCAGGTCAGGCTCAGACACCGAGTCTCTGCTTTCCTGAGTGCAGTGGTCCTGCTGTGGTCAGAAGACAGTATCTATAGCAGCCCTCCCTTGCCTACCTCTGGCTCGCTAGCAAAAGGCAAATGAGGAATGGAGTACCAGTCAGGACCAGGAGGGGCTTGACAGCATCTCCCACAAGCACCAGTAGGCAGAGATTATAGACAGAAAGAGTAAGTGAGAAGCAGAAAATTTCCCCTTGCCTGGCATCTGCCTCATGAAAGCATAGTGGGAGTATCTCCGAGGACTGGCAGGTTGCGATTAGTTGAAACTAGTCTGCTCTGATTGGCTGAGAGCTGGAAATTTGTTAAGGTGCATTCTGCATGATAGGTTTTCCTTTGTGTGCTAAGTTGCAATTTGGGGCAGGGATTCAAGACTGCAGAAGCTGACTTGAAGCCAACATCCACCTAACATTGTTGTTTCTCCTGCTTCAAGGTAATAAACCAGACCTTCATCAGGTCAAAATGTAAAAAAAAAAAAAGGTTTTATTCTTCATTGATGGAATTGCTATTTTAAAAATAACTATATGAACAATGTCATCAAAGGACATGATAACATGGATGGGGGAAATTTAACAGTGTCACACCCCTAGACACAAAAAACTACAAGAAACTAATAACTTCTGGGAAAAGGAATATTAATCTATCCCTGGTATGAGCCCCCTTATTGGTAGTAATGTGGTCGGCTTTGAAGTCGTATATTCACAAGCAACAAAACTGGACTCAGCAGGTTGTATGTGTGAATGTGTGTGTCCGTGTGTGTCTCTGTGTATATCTGTATGTGTGTACATACAGATACATGTGTACATTTGTATGTGTGTAACAATAATGATAAAAGACAAAGAGGCTGCCAGGTAGAGAAGAGGGGCAGATGGGGAAGGAGTGAGGGAAGATGGGAGGGGCTGAAGTGAGAAGAGGGAAGGGGGAAATGGTACAATTCTATTCCAGTCAAATACTACTTTTTTAGAAAGGATGAAAGTCAAAAATACATAAAGGTTGTATGAGTCCTTTGAGAATTCCATACAATGTATTTCTTATCATAATCAGCTCCTTCCCTACTCTCCTCCCAGATCTATCATCTCTTTCTTATCTACCGCCTAATTTGTGCCCTCCATTATTTAAACCCATCCAATAGAGTTTCAACTTCCTGTATACTCTTGGATGTAGGGCCTTCACTGCAGCTTTGTCTACCTAGGAGAGACCATGCCCTTAAAGAAAACTAATTTCCCCTTTCCTAGAAATAATCAATTGCCATCAGCTCACTCTCTCTCGAGGATTTTATGCTCACCTGCTAGGATTTTGTTTGCCTGAGCTTGCACAGATTGTGTGTGTACTATCTCCAATGTTGTGAATTCCTATGCACAACTCCACCTGTCCTCTTGTATCTTGCAGTCTTTCTACCCCCTCTTCCACAGGGTATGCTGAACTGTGGCAGTAAAGCCTGTGTTGTAGATCTCCCTTAAGGGGCTGACTGTTCTGTTGTTGCTTATTGCTTACACTTTTACCAGGTCTGGGAGTCAGTATTCATCACCTTCTGCAGGAAAATAAAATGTAGCTTCTCCAGTGAGTACTGACAGATATTGGACTTTCAAATGAACTTTAAAAGCAAGCCAAGAGTCAGGGGATGAGGGTATAGTTCTGGGATGCAGGGCAGCTCTGTGTGCCATTCCTGGTCCTGGGAGAAAGGGGAAGAAAAAAGAAAAGGAAGGTAGAAAAACTCATTCAAAGCAACTAACCATAAAAAGATAAAAAGACTTGTAGGCAAATAAAATCTCCTTTCTTAGTGATACTGTTATAAGCAGATGGAATAAATGGGCATTATATAGGAGTAAAACTAATAAAGAAAATGATAAAAATGGGATTTTTGGTACCTTTAAGGGACATAATGGCTGCGCACACTATAAGATCTTCTGCAATGAGTCATCTGTAAACAACACAAGCAAAAACCTTTCAAGCTGCCCAGAGCACAAAACACAAAGCATATTCAATGCTTGCCGCCTTACAAGCACCAAATATCTACACATTCATCATACCTAAGACATGCTGTGCATTCTTGCATTAAAAAGAGAAGTTTGGCTAATGGCATAAGTAGTTTTAATGAGTTTTCAGATCATACAAATGCTGTCATGGGCAGAATAAGAATACATTAATTGTTAAATTAAAAAGTAATGTTTCTAGTTCTTGTTTGAAATGTTTGTATGATGTTCCTAAGCCACGTTTTGATTCTGGTTCTTTTCCTTTTTTTTGTAAAATGTACAGTCTTTACATTGTGGAAATTGACAATAAATAAAACTATGAAACTTCATTTCTGCAAAGACTATATGCAATTCTTCCTAAGGCTTAATTTCTGATCCTGCTAGAGTTATTTATTTCCTCATGTCATAGTGACCTCTATTTTAAGGAAAAGATCAGAAAATATTTCTCCTTTTCTGTCTCCAACTTCATTAGCAATGAGTCATCCATTTATAACATGGAAGTTTAATGAGGATTCAGAAAACTAGAAATGCCATCTTTAAAAAGAATTTCCCCTCAAATTTGTATAATTAATATACAAATTATATTTGTAATTTGTATAATTTTTATTAATTTTATATATGCATAAACTGTGTTTTAATAAAATCCACTTCCACAGCCCTATATACACACCACTTTTTTCTCTCAAATTCATATACTCTTATTTCTCAAACCTTCTGTGTCCCCTTAGGGCTCTCTGTATCTACATGGGTGGAAGACCATCTACTGGAGGATGGGTAGTCTCTCAAGGATGTGTCTATGAAGAAAAATAACTCTCACTCTTGGAGGACCTGTCAATCACTGAAGGCTCTTCAGAAAGCTGAGGCTTCCTGAGCCATCTCCCATCTATGCCTGGATTAATTCCCACTTGAGCTTGCAACGGTCTTGTGTATGCAGTTCCAGTTTACGCCATGTCTAACAAACGCCATTTCACGGCAGATGTCTGCTAACACTGGATATTACGATCTTTCTACTTCCTCTTCCATTGGGCCTTGGAGGGAGGAGTGTGATATGATGTTTTATAGACAATTATATCCAGGAATGCATAACTTCTAAGTTGTACACGTCATACCAATAGCTAGCTAAGCAGGACTATTTTCCACGCTTTTCAGATTGTGGTTTATCTTTTGTTTAACAAAATGTAAAATATATATTCTTAAATCAAAACAGGGCATTCTGTTAAAAGAACAGCCAAAACCATTACTTTATTTTTTATTTGTATTCTTTCTTAAAAACTGACAGTATTAACATAAACAGTGATCCTCATAAGATTATTATAAAATCTGGATTTGTATGCCGAAGTCAAGAAGGATGGAAATCGGGCCCTTGTATAATCTTTTCACAAAAAAAGGTTATTCAAAAGTTGATGTTCCCAGGGGTAAATAAGTGCTATTAGAGTTAGGAATGGGAGTCAATTGTGACAGCTGGGAAGACTGTTGTTGCCACTTCCCCCTAATGTTTCTGCTTTAGCTCAACTGTGACATCGTGAATCTTAATGCTTTACTTCTTTAATGTCTACTGAAGGAAATGACCCACTGTTCATTTACCTTGTAAACAAATCCTGAAAAGCTAGGAGGTCCAGGGGAAGTCCTTGGTGACTACAGGCCTTGAGATCCTCATCTCCATCTTATAACTTTGCTGGACAAACTAGACAAGAGCCCTTTATTGACTGAGCTATACCCTCAGCTCTGAAGACCAAATATGGTATCTTTGTTGGTATGCCATTCCAATCCTTTCCTAACTGAATCAAAACCAGTTTTAGGGCAAGAATTGCTTTGTTTGATTGAATTCTGCAATCATTTGGATTAATTTATACCAAGTCTTTTTAGACTCCATTTCAACACATGTCCAGGTTTTGCTGTCATGCATAGTTATTTAATAGAATTATACTTTCAAACAAACCTTTCAGTAAGGCTTTATATAAAAGCTTCTCTTCATTTGAAAATTTCTTTTACTGATTAAGCTTGACATAGAATTTGTCTATGAGTATATTTAAAAAACAGTATTATGATGTTCTGTCACATTAGCTAAACAAATGCAGTAAGTTCCTTCCTAAAACTTAAACTTCCTCAGCCATGGTGATATACAAACATACATACACACACACACACACGCACACACATACACACGTGTGGTGTGTGTGTGTGTGTGTGTGTGTGTGTGTGTGTGTGTAACAATAATGATAAAAGACAAAGAGGCTGCCAGGTAGAGAAGAGGGGCAGGTGGGAGAGGTGTGAAGGAAGATGGGAGGGGCTGAAGTAAGAAGAGGGAAGGAGGAAATGGTGTAATTCTATTCCAGTCAAATACTATTTTTTTAGAAAGGATGAAAGTCAAAAATACATAGAGGTTGTATGAGTCCTTTGAGAATTCCATACAATGTGTTTCTTATCATAATCAGCTCTTTCCCTACTCTCCTCCCAGATCCATCATCTCTTTCATATATATATATATATATATATATATATATATATGCATATATGTATATGCATCAATATTTATGTGTATATATACACATATGCACATATACATACATGTATGTGTATTTATATATATGACTATGTACATGTATCCCCATATATATACATATATATGTATATATACTTATACACATCCACACTCTCTCACACACACATCTTTATCCATTCTTCTGTTGTGGTGTGGGAGAATTGTCTGTAACCTGTCAATCATGTTTTAAATAAAACCCTGATTGGCCAGGCAGAAAGTATAGGCGGGAAAGCCAGACAGGACGTGGAAATGATGTAATGAGAACAGGAGAACTCTGGGAAGGAGGAAGTTGATTCCTCTCACTCCTGCTCAGATCACCAAAGCAGCAGGATGTGATCTGCAACCACTGAAAAATGGTACTGAGCCACATGGCTAACATAGATCAGAAAAATGTGTTAATCAAGATGTGAGAGTTTGCCGGGCGGTGGTGGCGCATGCCTTTAATCCCAGCACTCGGGAGGCAGAGGCAGGAGGATCTCTGTGAGTTCGAGGCCAGCCTGGTCTACAAGAGCTAGTTCCAGGCCAGGCTCTAAAAAAAGCTGCAGAGAAACCCTGTCTCAAAAAAAAAAAAAAAGATGTGAGAGATGTGAGAGTTAGACAGTGAGTGGCTAGAGCTAATGGGCCAATCAGCTTTATAAATTATAGAGATCTCTGTGTTATTTCTTTGGGGCTTGCCAGCTGTGGGGTACTGGGTGGGACAGAAACCACCAACAAGCAGGCCTAGCTGCCACATGTTACACTGTTGGACTGTTAAGTTGGTTTTATAAGTAATCTATTGTGAACAGTGCTTTGATAACTATGCCATGCAGCAGATCTATTTTTGGTTCTTTTAGAAACAGCCATGCAACTTTTAAGAGAAAAAGCCCTCCTGGTATCTTCAAAGGAGCCAACAGTCCTGCTGCCAACTGTTTGTGGACAGAGCACCTCTAGTGGCTCAGAACCAATTGGAGATCAATATGAAGTTAATCCCTGATGAATAAGAACTCATGCTTCAGGTGAAACTGCACCCAGATAACACCTTCACTCAGCTGGCTTTGTTTATAGAGCAACAACCTATTTCTCATGTTATCTGGCATTTGGTCTTTTCCACTTTATACTGGCCAGAGCTTTCTATATAAAGCATAAGAATCTCATTTGAATCCCCAGCACCTTAGCGAAAAGGAAAAGCTACCTGCAGCCATGCATGTCTGAAACCCAAGGGTTATGAATGAGGGAGGCAGTGATGCCTTGAGATTTGTGGCCACCTAGGCTAGCTAATTGACTGACTTTACGTTCAGTGAGAGACCTGTCTCAAAAAAGTACTTGCTGGAGGTCTTAGACACTACCAAGATAGCTACATACAGTACTGCTCAATAACATCTGTGCACCGTCTATAAAATTTATGTTTAACAATAAGACACTCTACATCTTTTTATACTCCAGTTGAAAGAACCATGGGACAACTCTGTTAAAATTAGATATATACTCTGTTAGAATAATCAAGATATAGAGCCAGGGATGAAAAGAGGTATTGGATAAAGATAAAGTGATCAGCTAATTAAGAATACATGAATCTCATTTGTACAGGTGACTGACACCAGTATCCTCAATTACAAAAAAAAAAAAAAAAAAAAAAACAGAAAGCAGAAGGAACTGTAAGGGGTAGAGACAAGTCTACAGTAGAAGCTGGAGAGTGAATTGTTAGTGAGTGATGGAACGAAGAGTCAGAAATTCACTAGCATTGCTGTCCCTACCATCATACCACCAGTTTGACCTAACTGATGCTGACAGGGCAGGACAACAAGGAAGAAAAGCACACCTTTGAACTTCCTTGTAGATTCACTAAGGAAAACACTATTCTGGGTTATGAAGCAAGCTACAGTAATCATGATACATAACCAAAGTGAAATTATTATTATTTATTATTATTTATTTATTTATTTATTTATTTTTATTTTTGGTTTTTCGAAACAGGGTTTCCCTGTGGCTTTGGAGCCTGTCCTGGAACTAGCTCTTGTAGACCAGGCTGGCCTCGAACTCACAGAGATCCGTCTGCCTCTGCCTCCCGAGTGCTGGGATTAAAGGCATGCGCCACCACTGCCCGGCCCCAAAGTGAAATTAAACACAAAATAAAAATGTGTAAGGTATCTGGAAAATAACCTAATGGGTGGAAATTGAGGATCACAGTAGAAGATGACACCATACAAGAAATTAGAAACTGCTATTACTTAAAGAAACATCTCAAAAAGCACCTAAAAGACCAACAGTGCACATGTCTAAAACAAAACCAAGTACTTATTTTATACAACAGTGAAGGTTTTGCATAATAAGCCAAACTCTTGCTTTGGAAATAAGCATAATGTAATAAAATTAAATCTAAAGTAAGTAAAATCATTTTATATTACAAATTAGAATTGAAATAAAAATTTAACTTTAAGCTATAAACGTTTACAACATATGCAATAGATAAATTGTTCATCTCATTATTGGGAGCATATCTCACAAAACTTACACAGTTAACCTGCAAAAAGGTAGATATTAACATTCACATATAAGAAATTCTTAAAAATTAAAACTATACTGGGATATAATTCCTTAGTTTTATGATTAATCCATTACTTTACTTACTTATTTTTTATCACATATAAAAATTGCAAAGAAATCACAAACATTTCCAGATACCAGGTATGTCTGATGAATATCATGTGGATGTGAATATGAAATTAAAACACAAGATCTCAGCAGTTTTAGAGATTATTCCTTAACTAGGACTAATTTATGTAAAATATCTACCAAGTCCAGAATAAGACATGAAAATTCACATTTCAAACCAACTTCTCTAGCCACCCCAATGCAGCATTGACACGAAAGGGCATGGAGAAATTCATTAAGACCACAAGAGTACAGAAGGCACAGTGTTGGCTAATGAAAACCAAGGATGCATACAAAATTGATTGGGAAACCATCCATTTTATAAGTTAAATTATAATGTGAGAAAAGAATATACAGTCAACATTTTATCCTCTGATACATTACTTGAGCATTCTAGTTGAGAGAAAAAGCTAGGTGCCCTCTTAGAGTCCTATGGCACTACAGTTCTGTCCCCTGTCTCATTATGGGCTTCCAGCTTGCAAGGCTGTCCACAGTTCAGAGATATTATTCAGCCCAGCACTCAGGAATGGACCAAATGTTTAAGAACATCTAAAGGAAAATAAATACTATCTTGTGTTTATATAACTAAATCAAATTATCAAGGCAATATCTAAAGGGAGTTATTCTGACCTTGACCCATACTTTAATAATAGACTGTTCTATGGGGCAGCGAAAGTTCAAACATTTAAGCCGAGGCCATGCTCGACTTTTTATTTTAATTCTGGAACTAATTCTGTTTTACAGGCTTACTCACTCACATATACTTAAGTATTCAAAATCATCTGCTCTCTAAAGCACACAAGAAGATGATTCCTCAGACCTTCAGTATAGACTAATATACATATGCAAATATTTATAAACATTGGAATGATGAGCCATGATAGACTTCAACCAACTTAATTTGTGGAATATAACTTCCTTAAAATGAATACATTTCAGCCAGAAGAAGGTGGAATTGAGTTGGCACCTGTACAAGAATTAAAAGACATGCATGTACAAATAGAAGCATATCCATACTCCTTTAATCTCACAGACAGGTTGGAAAGATCTGTAGGCAGAGGCTGCTCATTCATTCCAGGCTGCCTAGACCTGAAATAATCACATAGAAACTGTATTATTACAACAGTGCTTGGCCTATTAGTTCAAACTCCTTATTGGCTAGCTCTTATATCTTAAATTAACCCATTTCTATTAATCTGTATATCACCACGTTGTTGTGGCCTACCAGTAAGGTTCTATCCAGCATCCAACATCTGTCTCCTGCAGTGGCTACATGGCTTCTCCCTGACTCTGCCTACTCTCCCTGTATATCTTTTCCAGTCTGGCTATAGTCTGTTAAGCCACTGACCAAAAGCACCTTCTTTATTAACCAATGGCAATAAAACATACTTACAGCATACAGAGGGGAATTCAACATCACCTACCCTTTTCTGCCTAAATAAAAAGGAGGGCTTAACTTTAACATAGCAAGATTACATATAAGAAAACAGTTAACAAGCAAGAGTTATAGTTACAATATTTATATCTAGTTTATCTTTTATCATAACTAAGGAAAACTATATAACTATTCTTCAACCCCATCAAAGACTCCAGAAGGATAAATATTTTGTAAATAAACAGGAAGTGCATTGTAAGCAACTTCTAAAACTCTAGAATTGATAGAGATATCTTGCCGCCTGGACAGTTATTCAAAGTTCTTCTGTAACATTGGGGCACCCATCTTCAGCCTACAAGCCCATAGTGTCTGGCAGATTTTCCATGAAAGAAATTTCAAAAACAGTTCCTCCTATATTGGCAGTATGTCAGTCACTTTCTTCTGTGTCCCTTAGAACTTGTAGCAGACTCTTTTGCGAAGCTGGAACCCCAAATGTCTCTCTCACCTTTAGGCAAATTCAGCAGTCATTTCTCTATGGGTCCTGTATGTCCAGTTCATACAGCCTAACATCAAGCAATCCAGGCAAGATCAGTTTCTATATTATCCAGTGGTATTCACAGCATGCAGAGAGAAATCCCACATCAAATATCACTCATGAAAATAGTAGGGTAGGCAATCAAACTGTCCTAGTTAGGTTTCTGTGGTTACAATAAAACATTGACCAGAAACAAGCTCGGGTAAGAAAGGCTTTCTGTGACTTACTATCAAAGGAGACTGTGCATTGGTTTTCTTACAACCTGTGAAATCATCACTTTTGTCATTTCTCTTTATCAAGAGGTTTCTCCTTTTCAAACCAAATCTTGATTTTCTTCTCCTATGGAAACAAAAGTAAAACTCCTCCCCTAACATAGCACATCTCCTGGTTTCCATTCTGAGGTCAAAACACCCTTAAAATACACTAACTGATTCAATTCAGAAGTTTTTCTTCTGGACTCACAAATATAAAATAGATGATCGAGTATTTTCTTTAATTTTGCCAGATACAAATAGACTAAATATTGTAACTATAATTATTACTTGATATTTATTTGGTTATATGTAATTTTATTTTGTTAAAGTTCAAACCTTCCTTTTTATTTAGGCAAAAAGGGGAAGATGATGTGGGATTCCCCTCTGTACGCTGTGAACATGTTTTAGTAAAATTGGTTAGTAAAGAAGCTGCCTTGGCCTATGGCAGGGAAGAATAGAGCTAAGCAGGAAAACTAAACTGAATGCAGGGAGATAGAAGGCAGAATCAGGCAGATGCCATGTAACTGCCAAATAAGAAAAATGCCAGAACCTTACTTGTAGGTCAAAACTTTGTGGTAATACATAGATTAATAGAAATGGGTTAATTTAAAATATAAGAGCTATCTAGGAATATACATGAACCATCAGCCAAACTGTTGTAATTAATATAGTTCCTCTGTTAAGGTCTGGGCAGCAAGGAAACAAAAGTACAGTCTCCATTTACAACTTACAGTTTACAGTTCATCATCAAGGGACACCAAGACAGGAGTTCAAGGCAGGAGGCTGGAGGCAGAAACTGAAGCAGAGATGATGGAGAAGTGCTGTTTACTAGCTTGCTCAGCTTATTTTCCTATAGAATGCAGCATCCCTTGCTAGGTGTAGCACTACTCAAATTGTACTGAGCCTTCCCACAGCAGTCATTAATGAGGAAGGGCCCACAGATGTGCCCACAGACCAACCTGATGGGGGTAGTTACTCTGTTGAGTTTCCCTCTTCTCAGGCCTGTCTAAGTTTGTATTAACTTGACAAAAAACTAACTGAAACATCATCCTGTGATCAAACCCAGAATTGAAACTATACAAGCATTTTCTAGAAGGCTGAAGCCTGAACAAGTTGGCTAAAATCTTTTCATGCCCAGATTTCCTTAATAAGAAAATAATTTCACAACCTTTATTACTTTGTTAGAGATTTTTGAGTGGAAGAAATGGGAAACACTACCAAGATATACTCAGGAACAAGCACTTTTGTTCTTTTCTTGTTGGAAGGACCTGGTGACCAAAAGGGGAGTCTGAGGGTAAGAGAACATGAGTGTCCAGTCTGAGAGAGCAACCTTCTGTCTCTTTGTGTACTAGTCACTTTCTCTTTAAGGACAATTCGTACCACATCAATATGACCAATTCTTTTCATACTGAAGTCTGTTAAATTCTCTCAGAAAATAACAACCACAAAAACAAAGCATTTTGTGACATCAGGAACCTGAGCAATCCTGGTACCCGGTAAAATTGACACCTATAATTAACCAGTACAGAGTTGAAGATGTAAGTCTTCATATCTGATTAGGCCTGATCCCCAATCATCACCATGTAACAAACCTTACTAGGGGAAATGGTGAATGGCCTTGATTATCAACCAAAGCTAAGCACGGCCATGTCTTGTTAATATCAAGGGATGCTGTAAATTGGAAAAACAGAACCTGGAAATGTCAGCATTTGTTCTTCCTGTGAACATGGGAAAGGATGCCCTAATAAGATCACAGACCTTACTGAGTGTTATGTCTCCTCAAGAAAAGAACTGAAGAGGAACTTCACACCATAGCTACTGTCAGAATTCAAGGTCAAAAATCTAAAAAGAAAAGTAAATACATAAGATTTAAATAAAAACAGACTAGCCAGTTTGTTGTTCTCTATATCTTTTTTTTCTCATGGTTTATTTTTTTATATTTAAAAATTTCCATCTCCTCCCCTCCTCCTCCCCCTTCCCTCCACTCCTCCTCCCCCTTCCCTCCCCTCCTTCTCCCCCTTCCCTCCCCTCCCCTCCACCCATACCTCCCCTCCCTCCCTATCAAGGCCAAGGAGCCATCAGGGTTCCCTACTCTATGCTAAGACCAAGGTCCTCCCAACTCCCCCCAGGTCCAGGAAGGTGATCGACCAAGCTGAGAAGGCTCCCACAGAGCCCGTCCATGCAGAAGAGTCAGAGCCCAGCACCATTGTCCTTTGCTTCTCAGTCAGCCCCCGCTGTTGGCCACATTCAGAGAGACGGGTTTGGTCGCATGATCCATCAGTCCCATTCCAACTGGAGTTGGTGATCTCCCATTAGTTCTGTCCCACCATCTCCATGAGTGAACGCACCCCTCACGTTCCTGACTTTCTTTCTCATGTTCTCTCTCCTTCTGCTCCTCATCAGGACCTTGGGAGCTCAGTCCAGTGCTCCAATGTGGGGCTCAGTCATTTTCTTCATCTATCGCCAGATGGAGGTTCCCTCACGGTCCTGACTTTCTTTCTCATGTTCTCTCTCCTTCTGCTCCTCATCAGGACCTTGGGAGCTCAGTCCGGTGCTCCAATGTGGGGCTCTGTCATTTTCTTCATCTATCGTCAGGTGGAGGTTCTATGGTGATATGCAAGAAATTCATCAGTATGGCTATAGGAACTGGCCTTTTCAGGCTCCCTCTCCTCAGCTGCCCAAGGAACTAACTGGGGGCGTCTCCCTGGAAACCTGGGAACCCCTCTAGGGTCAAGTCTCTTGACAACTCCCAGGTGGCTCCTTAAATTAAGATATATGCTTCCCTGCTCCCATATCCACCCTTCCTGTATCCCAAGCATCCCATTCCTCCGAGCTCCCCCCATTCTCCCCTTCACACTTTTCTCTCCCCATCTTCCCTTGGCCCAGTCTCGCCCAACCCTCAAGTTCCCAATTTTGCCTGGCGATCGTGTCTACTTCCAATATCTAGGAGGATTACTATATCTTTTTTTGGGAGTTCACCTTCTTATTATCTTCTCAAGGATCCCAAATTTATAGGCTCGATGTCCTTTAATTATGGCTAGAAACCGATTATGAGTAAGTACATCCCATGTTCATCTTTTTGGGTCTGGGTTACCTCACTCAGAATAGTGTTTTCTATTTCCATCCATTTGCCTGCAAAATTCAAGATGTCATTGTTTTTTACCGCTGAGTAGTATTCTAGCATGTATATATTCCGCAGTTTCTTCATCCATTCTTCCACTGAAGGGCATCTAGGTTGTTTCCAGGATCTGGCTATTACAAATAATGCTGCTATGAACATAGATGAGCATATGCTTTTGTAGTAGGATTGGGCATCTCTTGGGTAGATTCCCAATAGTGGAATTGCTGGGTCCTGGAGTAGGTTGATCCCGAATTTCCTGAGAAACCGCCACACTGCTTTCCAAAGTGGTTGCACAAGTGTGCATTCCCACCAGCAATGGATGAGTGTACCCCTTACCCCACAACCTCTCCAGCAAAGGTTATTATTGGTGTTTTGGATTTTAGCCAATCTGACAGGTGTAAGATGATATCTCAAAGTTGTTTTGATTTGCATTTCCCTGATAGCTAGGGAGGTTGAGCATGACCTTAAGTGTCTTTTGGCCATTCGAACTTCTTCTGTTGAGAATTCTCTGTTCAGTTCAGCGCCCCATTTTTTAATTGGGTTAATTGGCATTTTACTGTCTAGTCTTTTGAGTTCCTTATATATTTTAGAGATCAGACCTTTGTCAGTTGCAGGGTTGGTGAAGATCTTTTCCCAGTCAGTAGGCTGCCTTTGTGTCTTAGTGACAATGTCCTTTGCTTTACAGAAGCTGCTCAACTTCAGGAGGTCCCATTTATTTAATGTTGCCCTTAGTGTCTGTGCAGCTGGGGTTATGCGTAGGAAACGGTTCCCTGTGCCCATTTGTAGTAGAGTACTTCCCAATTTCTCCTCTATCAAGCTCAATGTGTTCAGATTAATATTGAGGTCTTTAATCCATTTGGACTTGAGTTTTGTGCATGGTGATAGATATGGATCTACATTCATTCTTCTACAGGTTGACATCCAGTTATGCCAGCACCATTTGTTGAAGATGCCCTCTTTCTTCCATTGTGTATTTTTGGCTCTTTTATCAAAAATCAGGTGTTCGTAGGTTTGTGGTTTAAGATCCGGGTCTTCTATACGATTCCATTGGTCAACTTCTGTTTTTATGCCAATACCAAGCTGTTTTCAATACTGTAGCTCTGTAATAGAGTTTGAAGTCAGGGATGGTAATGCCTCCAGAAGTACCTTTATTGTATAAGATTTTTTTTGGCTATCCTGGGTTTCTTGTTTTTCCATATATAGTTGATTATTGTCCTCTCAATCTCTGTGAAAAATTTTAATGGGACCTTGATTGGGATTGCATTGAATCTATAGATTGCTTTTGGTAGAATTGCCATTTTTACTATGTTGATCCTCCCAATCCCCGAGCAGGGGAGATCCTTCCATTTTCTGGTATCCTCTTCAATTTCTTTCTTCAAAGACTTAAAGTTCTTGTCAAATAAATCCTTCACTTCCTTGGTTAGAGATACTCCCAGATATCTTATGCTATTTGTGGCTATTGTGAAAGGTGATACTTCTCTGATTTCCCTCTCTGCTTCCTTATTCTTTTTGAATAGGAGGGCGACTGATTTTTTGGAGTTGATCTTGTAACCTGCCACGTTACTGAAGGAGTTTATCAGCTGTAGGAGTTCTTTGGTGGAGTTTTTGGGGTCACTTATGTATACTATCATATCATCTGCAAATAACGAAAGTTTAACTTCTTCCTTTCCAAATTGAATCCCCTTGATTCCCTTATGTTGTCTTATTGCTATTGCTACAACTTCAAGCACTATATTGAAGAGATAAGGAGAGAGTGGACAGCCTTGTTGTGTTCCTGAATTTAGTGGGATAGCCTTGAGTTTCTCTCCGTTTAATTTGATGTTAGCTGTCGGCTTGCTGTAAATAGCTTTTATTATATTTAGGAATGACCCTTGTATCACTAATCTCTCCAAGACCTTTATCATAAAAGGGTGCTGAATTTTGTCAAATGCTTTCTCAGCATCTAATGAGATGACCATATGGTTTTTTTCCTTCAGTTTATTTATATGATGGATTACATTGATACATTTTCGTATGTTGAACCAGCCCTGCATCTCTGGGATGAAGCCTACTTGATCGTAATGGATAATTTTTCTAATGTGTTCTTGGATTCGGTTTGCCAGTATTTTATTGAGAATTTTTGCGTCAATGTTCATGAGTGAGATTGGCCTGTAATTCTCTTTCTTGGTTGAGTCTTTGTGTGGTTTAGGTATCAGGGTAACTGTAGCTTCATAGAAGGAATTTGGCAGTGACTCTTGTGTTTCTATATTATGAAATACCTTAAGGAGTATAGGTCTTAGGTCTTCTTGGAAGTTCTGGTAGAATTCTGCATTGAAACCATCTGGTCCTGGGCTCTTTTTGGTAGGGAGGTTTCTGATAACAGTTTCTAATTCTTCGCGACTAACAGGACGATTTAGAGCATTTACCTGGTCCTGGTTTAACTTTGGTATATGGTATTTATCTAAAAAACTGTCCATTTCTTTTACATTTTCCAATTTTGTGGCATACAGGCTTTTGTCGTAAGATTTATTGATTCGCTGAATTTCCTCTGTGTCTGTGGTTATGTCCCCCTTTTCATTTCTGATCTTATTAATTTGTGTGTTCTCCCTCTGCCGTTTGATTAGTTTGGCTAAGGGTTTGTCAATCTTGTTGATTTTCTCCAAGAACCAGCTTCTTGTTTCATTGATTCTTTGGATTGTTTTCTGTGTTTCTATTTTGTTGATTTCTGCCCTCAGTTTGATTATTTCCAGTCTTTACTTCTCCTAGGTTAGTCTGCTTCTTTTTTCCAGAGCTTTCAGTTGTGCTGTTAAGTCACCAATGAGTGCTTTCTCTGTTTTCTTTAAGTGGGCTCTGAGTGCTATGAACTTTCCTCTTAGCACTGCTCTCATTGTGTCCCAAAAGTTTGAGTATGTTGTGTCTTTGTTTTCATTAAATTCAAGAAAGACTTTAATTTCTTTCTTTATTTCTTCCTTGAACCAGGTGTGGGTAAGTAGTTGACTGTTCAGTTTCCATGAGTTTGTGGGCTTTCTGGGGGTAGCATTGTTGTTGAATTCTAATTTTAATCCATGGTGATCCGATAAGATACAGGTGGTTACTAATATTTTTTTGTAACTGTGGAAGTTTGCTTTGTTACCAAGTATATGGTCAATTTTCGAAAAGGTTCCATGAGCCGCAGAGAAGAAGGTATATTCTTTCCTGTTTGGGTGGAATGTTCTATAGATGTCTGTTAAGTCCATTTGGTTCATTACCTCCATTAAGTCTTTCAATTCTCTGTTAGGTTTCTGTCTGATTGACCTGTCCATTGGTGAGAGAGGAGTGTTGAAGTCTCCAACTATTAGTGTGTGTGGTTTGATGGCTGCCTTGAGTTCTAGAAGTGTTTCTTTTACATAAGTGGGAGCTTTTATTAGGGGCATAGATATTCAGGATTGAGACTTTATTCTGATGGATTTTTCCTGTTATGAGTATAAAGTGTCCCTTTCCATCTCTTCTGATTGATTTTAGTTTGAAGTCAACTTTGTTGGAAATTAGTATGGCCACACCCGCTTGTTTCTTAGGGCCATTTGCTTGATAAACCTTTTCCCAACCCTTTACTCTGAGTAGGTGTCTGTCTTTGTGGTTGAGGTGTGTTTCTTGTAAACAGCAAAATGTTGGATCCTGTTTTCATATTCAGTCTCTTAGCCTGTGACTTTTTATAGGTGAATTGAGTCTTTTGATATTAAGTGATATTAATGATCAGTGGTTGTTAACTTCGGTCATTTTTTGTAGTAGAGTTTGTGTGTTTCCCTTCTTCTAGTTGTGCTGGTGAAGGGTCGCTAGATGCCTGAGTTATTGTGGGCATTGTTGGAGTCCTTGGTTTGTGATTTTCCTTCTATTACTTTCTGCAAGGCTGGATTTGTGGCTACATATTGTTTAAATCTGTTTTTGTCCTGGAATATCTTGTTTTCTCCATCAATGGTGAATGCAAGCTTTGCTGGGTATAGTATTCTAGGCTTGCATCCATGTTCCCTTAGTGTCTGTAGCACATCTATCCAAGCTCTTCTGGCTTTCATGGTTTCCATTGAGAAATCAGGTGTAATTCTGATAGGTTTCCCTTTATATGTTACTTGACCTTTTTCCTTTGCAGCTCTTAATATCTGTCCTTTATTCTGTATGTTTTGTGTTTTGATTATTATATGGTGTGGGGATGCTTTCTTTTGATCCAGTCTATTTGGTGTTCTGTAGGCTTCTTGTACCTTCATAGGAACATCCTTCTTCAGGTTGGGGAAGTTTTCTTCTATAATTTTGTTGAATATGTTTTCTGGGCCTTTGAGTTGTAATTCTTCTCTTCTCCTTCTTCTACCCCAATTATTCTTAAGTTTGGTCTTTTCATGGTGTCCCAGATTTCCTGAATGTTTTGTGTTAAGAATTTGTTAGATTTGTTTAGTTCTTTAATCTGTGAATTTATTTCCTCTATAGTATCTTCAGAGTCTGAGATTCTTTCTTCCATCTCTTGTATTTGGTTGGAAATACTTGTCTCTGAAGTTTCTTTTTGTTTATTCAGAGTTTCCATTTCCAGTCGTCCCTCAGATTGTGTTTTCTTCAATACCTCCATTTCATTTATCAGGTCTTGTACTGTTTCCCTTACCTGTTTGATTGCTTTTTCTTGTTTTTCTTGGGTATCTTTGAGAGATTTATTTATTTCGTCTACCTTTTTGTTTGTCATCTCCATTTCTTTATGGCAGTTTTTTACCTCCTGTTTAAGGTCCTCTATTATTTTCATAAAGTACTGTTTAAGGTCGGTTTCTTCTATATCTTCTGGGGTAGGGTGTTCAATTCTTGTTGTTTCAGGATGTCTGGGTTGTGGTGATGTCATGTTGCCTTTCATGTTGTTGGAGGAGCTCCTGCATTGGCGCCTGCCCATCTCTTCCTTCAAAAGGAGCCCGGAGGCGCTTGGTGTCCTAGACCAATCTTTTCTGTGACTGAAACTGGTTGGATCTCCCCAGTGCCAGAGGAGGACCTATTCCTTGTGTCACAATCTGAAGAAGCCCGCACTCCCTTACAGGAATCCTCAGACCTGCCTGGAGGCCAGAGTCTGACCCCTTTTGGTGGATGGCCTTAGAACAGGAGCAGGACACCTGAGAACACTAGGGAAAGCCTGTTCTGTATATCTTTAATGGACAAGATCCCCACAATAAAATTATAGAGTTTAACATGAAACTTTGTGTTCTGCCACTGCAGGGTTGTCAAAGTGAGAGTTTTATTACAGCATATGGTATGAACACACACCTAGCAAAGCTGCCCACAAACATTCAAACTAAGTCCTTGCAGAGAAATAAGGAAAAAATACTTAAACTAGAACTATCATGGGTCCCATTTCTTTTTCTAAACCTTCCACATCAGAGATCAGGACCGGCAGTTGCAGAACACTCTTCCCTGTTTAAAGCAGTCTCTAGGTACTTCCTATTGGGTGTGAAACAACCAGAAATAAGACTCCAGGAATTGGCCCCATTTAGTGGTCCTCAGCAGACTGAAGGGGGTCTCTCTATCACTGCTCCTGATGTCCTGAATCATTCTGGGGATCCACTTAGAAACCTTGTATACTCTCTTCTTGGTTCCACAAACAGCAGTTCTTGCTCACACGTGGTACTTACTCCATCCCTATTTTAGCTTCAATAGCATCTGTCAGTGATATTCTGTGCACCTGCTGTTCTGGGAAAGCCTTCCCAATACTGTTTTAGGTACTTCATCTGATTCCTCTGTGCCCTTTGGGACAGTAATTAGGTGAAATTTAGATCATACACCACTCAGGTCACATCATTTCATTCTTTTTAATATTTTGCTTGCATGTTTGTTTTTGTTTACTTTACATATTTGAGATATCCCCCACAACACTCTTAAGCTTATCCAATGTTTCCACTTGTGTGGATTTTGTTTAGCATTTCATGAACTTTACTTCTCATTGCTAGAACTCCCTTTAGGTTCTTATTTTATAATTTTCCTCCAAGGAGAGTTTCTGTTTTTTCTTCATTGTGATCCATCACTCCTTATGTCTCTGTTGACTGCCTGGAACATCTGGTTCATCTTGGAATATGTTTTTTTTGCTGCCTTTGTCTTGATTTTGGTACAGTGAAGGCAGAGTAGACTGCAGCATCTACCTGATATGATGCTGGGGTTTATCACACATGGTTGTACTACTGGCATATGCTTTTGATACTAGGTTTGTTTTTTCTTTATCCTACAATGTGTCTACCTCATTTATACATAGTCCTAAGATATGTCACTAACTAAGCAGTAGAGTCCTTATTCTTAATTCATAATCACAGTGGCTTTCCGATTTAGTGGCTGAAGCCCGCAAACTGAACTCTTAAAATCTTCCAGTATGGCATATCTTTGAATATTTCTGCTAATCTTTTAACCTTACATCTTAAAATGACTGTGTGGAGTTACAGACAATCATTGCATAATCAAAATACCAAACAAAAGCTATGTAAGTCTCCCCTTTCCTCCACATTTCTGGAATACCATAAACTTTCACTTCTTCTAATACTTTCCAGCCCTGTACCTCTTGGATTTCCTGCCCATCACCCTGACTAGCACTCTCTTCCCTTGGAGTCAACTTCCAACTTCCCTGCACCAGAGTAGTCAGAATCTCCAGTCAGATAACCTAGGCTAAAGTTTTTTTCCACTTAGTGGTCCTATGTTTTTGAGGATCACATGGCTATTCCACCTGGTATCAAGTATGTAAATACAATTGTTTCGTATACTTTGAAGTAAGAAGCTTTATGCTCCATAGACAACTGCACGTTAGTTTATTAGATCTGCATGATACACTTACCCACTTGCCTTACATGTTTGGAATCTTAATTTCTTCACATATAATAAATATTTTCTCTTTAAAACTTGTAGTAAAAGTAAGAATTATGGAAAGTGAAGTTATATTGCTAACAGTAATAAATTCACAATAAACTATTGGATTCCTCCAATATACCAGGCATCCTGTCTATCTCACATTTGAAATTCTCATTATTAATCAGAAATTTAGAAGACCAGTACTCTCCCCATTTTAATTGTGAGAGAAATAAAAAAAAGTAAAATAGCCATCAAACTCTCACACACAGCGTCATATTCAGGAAGAAGACTAAGGGGTGTGTCCTCAAAGCTTTCACTGTGATGTCTTTCAAGGATACTGAAATAATATAGAAACTGAGAAAGGACAACATAGTGATTAGCACTCAAAAAAGAGGATATAGGAGAAATTTTGTGAAAAGTCATACAACAGAGCATAACGTTAATTAATATTATCAACAGAACAAAATGAGAAGAAATTAAGCATTCCCAGAAATACTCACAGTTAAGAAGGTACCAGGAAAAAATAAGCTTAGCAATTCATGCATAGATGAGGGAAATTGATGACTATAAATAACTAAAAGTTTAAATGAATTCATTATTTGGACTTTGAAGGAAGAAACAAGGAACACAAATTCCTAAAATTGGATGCTAGTAAGAACTGGTATGAGATTTTCTGCTTATGAAAGATTTGTAAATCATCAAGGGGCTACACTATATTATTTAAAATTCTTAGGGGATTAACTATCACCCCTAGGGATTAAGACAGCTTTGGAAAGATCAGTCATTTCTGGCAGGACTTTTGGAACAAAATGAACCATGGGTCTCAGAGAGCAGACTACCGCTGAGAGTCTTAGAGCCAAATGGCAAACACATTGACCTGGGTCTGTTCATTTCTCCTCTTGGGTCCACTGCTCTTTCACAAGTCCAACAGAGACTTAGATTTTACAATAATTCACACACTTTCTAAACCTGTGTGCTCAATGTGACACTGGAAACTTTGAGATATAATCAATGTAAATTAAGTCAACTGGGTGCATATTACTTACCTAAATTACATTGAATTATATTAAAATTGGTTATGAATTACTATAATTTAAATGTGTCCCCTCAAATTCATATGTGAGTGATGTTTGAAGTTTGAATCGTTAAGAGAACATCGAGTCTTATGAAGTCTGCCCTTAGAGATGTCAAGATCTATTTGTGAATTAATGGGTACACAAGTTAATGGCTTATAGACAGTGGCTTGGTTACATATAAAAGTTGTCTCTGGCAAGCTTGATCTGAGTACCCTCACCAGATTCCAGCTCCATGTTCTTGTAAACACTAAAGACTTCTTTATTTTATTGTCATCCAGTCTCAACTCTTTTTCAATTGTAACAGAGACAGAAATCAAATATTAACAATAAACCCCTAGGGTTTTAAATCAATCACACAACTAATATAGAAATTATTCTAGTGATGGATTCACCATAGCACTGGTACTCATTGAAAAATACTTTACACTTTTTTTTTTTGGTTTTTCGAGACAGGGTTTCTCTGCAGCTATTTTAGAGCCTGTCCTGGAACTAGCTCTTGTAGACCAGGCTGGCCTTGAACTCACAGAGATCCGCCTGCCTCTGCCTCCCAAGTGCTGGGATTAAAGGCACGCGCCACCACCGCCTGGCTAATACTTTACACTTTATTGAAGTTTTGACCAAGGTCATTCTGCTCAATAGTTGTAATGGAGACTGCTTACCTTCCCAGCTGCCCAGACCCAAAAAAATCACACAGAAACTATATTAATTACAACACTGCTTGGCTGGACTCAGGTATATTCCTATCTAGTTCTTACATGTAAAATTAACCCATTTCTATGATTTTATATTTTACCATGACACTTGTGGTTTATTACCTGTTGTTTCTTGGGTGGCTACATGATGTCTTTGTCCTTCAGCAGCTACATGGTGGCTGCCTGACTCTGCCTTCTTTCTCCCTGCATTTAGTTTAGTTTTTCTGCCTAACTATATTCTACCCAGCCAAAGGCCAAAGCAGCTTGTTTATTAAACAGTGGTAATAAAACATATTCACAGCATACAGAGGGCAATCCCACATCAGCTTCCCTTTTCTGTCTAAATAAAAGGACAGGTCTTAACTTTAACATAGTAAAATTATATATAACAAAACAGGTATCAAGCAAATTATAGTTATAATATTTAGTCTATTTGTATCTGATAAAAGTTTTAAAAAAATCTATTTTCTATTTTATCTTTGGGAGTCTAATATTTCATATCTAATTTATCTTTTATCATAACCAAGGAAAACTATAAATATAACTATGTCTTCAATGCCATCAAAGCCTCCAGAAGGATATAATATCACCTATGTAAAAAGGAAATACATTGTAAGCAACTTCTAAAACTCTAGAATTGATAGAAATATTTCATTGCCTGTACCCAAAGCTTTTCTGTTTTGTTGGGCATCCAATCTTCAGCTTACATGCCCATACTATCTAGCAGACTTTTCCATTAAGCAGGAAATTGGAAGATCTGTTCTGCCTGGAAACGGTGAAGTCCAGCAGTTGCTTTCTTGTCCAACATAATGTCTGTCAGACTCTCATGAAGCAGGAACCCTGAATGACTGTCTCACCTTCTTTTGGCAAGTTCAGCAGTCATTTTTCTTATAACTCCTGCATTTCCAGGTTATACAACAGACCATCTAGCAGTCCAGGCAAGAGCGATTTCTTGCCCAAATGACTAGTCTTGTCACATTGAAAGGAAATTTCATAAAGAGTTTCTTCAATGTCCATCAACCTCTCTGACGTTATTGGTGATTTAGAAGCAGATATGTCTCACTGTCAAGAAAAGTCTAAGTTCTTAAAACCTTTTAAATGTCTAATTCTGTAGGTCTTTAAAATATTGAAGATTATTTATCTAACTATCTCTAAATATCTCTGTATAATCTAGGAAACCTAACTAATATAATTAAAAGTTTATTACAGATGACTCTCTATTAATATGTGTTTCTTAACTAGTCATTACATTTCTAAATGAGCTGCACAATCACAATACCTTAAACAAGAACAGAAATACACTATACAATGTAACAAAATTGACTTAAATTTGTATCAATAGACCAAGATCCATACCAATCTCTTCATCTCTTTATCATATCACTCTTATTTTTTAAGAAATTGACTGTGACATTAACCATTTATAACCAGCCCTTTTAAAATGAAAATAAACATTTATAATAAACATTTTGAGAGTTTTGGTGTAGTTTTCTCCAAGATGCTTCCTACTGTTTTTTGGGTGAAGTATTTTGAGGGTTCATGGAGACGTTTCAGGGGGTCTTATTCCATAAAGCCACATTAGCTTGGAAAGAGTCCACAGGTCCTCATCCTCTGTGGAAACAAAGGCAGAACCTCTTTTCCGAAGTAATATATCCTTAAACTCAAATTCTGAAGTCAAGATACTTTTAAAATATATATGTTGGTTTAATCTAGCAGCCTCCTGTAACATGAGGGCCTGCTTGTTGGGGTTTCTGTCCTGCCCTGTTCCCACACCTGACAAGTCCCAAAGAAAATCACACAGAGGTCTCCATAAGATTATAAACTGATTGGCCCATTAGCTCGAGATTCTTATTAGCTCTTGTAACTTATATTAACCCGTTATTCTTTTTTTTTTTTTCGAGACAGGGTTTCCCTATAGTTTCTAGAGCCTGTCCTGGATCTAGCTCTTGTAGACCAGGCTGGCCTCGAACTCAGAGATCCGCTTGCCTCTGCCTCCCGAGTGCTGGGATTAAAGGCGTGCGCCACTACCGCCTGGCTTAACCCGTTATTCTTATCTATGTTAGCCACATGGCTCAGTACCTTTTTCAGTGAGGCAGGTCACATCCTGCTTCTTTGGTGGTCTTGGCAGGACTGGGGAGGAATCCTTCCCAGAATTCTCCTGTTCTCATCGCCCTGACTCTACTTCCTGTCTGGTTGACCCACCTATACTTTCTGCCTGGCCAATCAGTGTTTATTTAAAACATCACTGACAGAATACAGACAATTATCCCACATCAGCCCCCAGAATCAAATGATTCTCTGCAGTCAAAAAACACAAAGAAAACACAATAATTTGCAAAATCCAGACTCTCTGTGTATGTTTCATTTTTATGAGGCTTATTTGTTTTATATTATTTTTACTGTCTCTTTAAAGACTTTCTTTTAAAACTATTTCTTTTTATAACTGTCTATACTCTTTTTCCTCTTTCTCCCAAGCCTACATATATTTTTTAATACACTGTGTCTCATTTAGAGGTCTTTTGTGTCTGAAACTACTGTGTTTCTAAAATCCTTTTCTGACAAGGGACACTTTTTACGGGTGGTAAGCAGTGTGGTTGCTGCGGCCATGGATGCTGGCTCTGCCTCTCTTGATTTTTTAATATAGCAGAGGTACATTCACCACCAGTTCTGGGACTGCCCTGTGGGGTTTACACTCACCATCTCAACTCGGGGAAGGAATGTGCAGCACATAAACCCTTTTTTGTCTGAGTAAAAGCCAAATCTGCCATACAGCATTCCACAAAGCCTGGACATATCTCTGTGTATGGTAGCAGGAATTTGCCATGCTCTCCGGCCTGCACATGCCTAGAAGACCCAATCCGGCCTCTTGCCCAGGCAGGGACTGCTGAGCTGTGTAACCGTGCTCTCAGCTATGTTCCTCCTGACACCAAGTGGACATACAAGCACTGGGACAAAATGGGTGGCAGGCCATGCAGGTTAGCCCCAAATGCTTGGACGCCATTTTGTAAATGGGGACTCACTGAGTTATCCCGGCTGCTCAGACCCAAATAGTCATACAGAAACAGCATTAATTACAACACTGGTTGGCCAATGACCCAGGCATACTTCTAAGTAGCTCTTACATATAAATTTAACCCATTTATATTGTTTTATATTTTACCATGAGGCTCATGGTTTTCTATCTCTTCCTTCTTGGGTGGCTACATGGCATCTTTCTCCTTTTCCAGCTGCATGGTATCTGTCTGACTCAGTCTTTCTCCCTTCATTCAGTTTAGTTTTTTTGCCTAACTGTATTCTGCCCTGCCATAGGCCAAAGAAGCTTCTTTATTAACCAAGGGTAATAAAACATATTCACAGCATACAGAGGGGAATCTCACATTAAGTAGTAAGCCAAGAGGCAATAGGAAATAAACTTTATAGGAAATATGGAGAATCCTAAGCCAATGGAAGACCAAATATTCACAGCATGGGACTCTTGGACATCATCAGTTTGTTTTTTAAAAGCTGAGTGTGTGTGTGTGTGTGTGTGTGTGTGTTTTCACACAAAAGCCATATTACATAAGGCAAAATATTTAGTGAAACTTCAGAAGTTGTACCTCATTGATTACCAAATACATAGAAATCCGAGAAGGATGACTATTGAATATGATATAGATGATACATTTGAAATATTAAATACTTACTAACTGGCTACCTCTGGCTCATTTCCTCTGTTGAAGACATTGATTCTACACTGGCTATATTTTTTGTTTTCCTTCCATATTTCCTTTGACTTATAACAGAAACAAGAACTGAATACATGAATTCTGTGGGATGATGCTCTGTATACTGTAAAAATTTATCACTCCAATTGGTTTAATTAAACACTGATGGGTGGTAGCCAGGCAGGAAATATAGGCAGGGTGAACAGATGAGGAGATTTCTGGGAAGATAAAACAGCAGAGACACAGTCACCAGTCAGACACAGAGGAGGCAAGTACTTACTTGACAAACAGTAAGGCAAGGCCTTACTGAGAAAAAGTACCAAGCCATGTGGTTAAACATAGATAAGAATAACAGTTAAATTTAAGTTGTAAGACTTAGTTAATAATAAGCCTGAGCTAATAGGCCAAAGGGTTTATAATTAATATAAGACTCTGTGTGTTTCTTTGGGACTGAACAGCTGCAGGACTGGGCAGGTTCATCTGCATATAAGTGATAGCAATGTGCTTAATTCAGATGATTACAAAATATTTATAAATTGACCATGTGTAAGCAGATATCTATATATGATAACAAGATTTTAAAGGTGTATAAAAGGATTAGTAGACTCCGTATAGTTTTTTGTTAAAAATATATAAAAATTGGCACATATTAAAAGTTTCCTATGGGACCTACCAAATTATAGCCTTTAAAACAAATTTGATATTTGTGTGTGTGCATGAGCCATGTGTGTGGCAAGCAATCTTGTTGGCCAGTCATTATATTCTCTCCATCTTGTTGGTTTCTTGTTTCATTTTAAAATCTGTACCAGCAAATGTACTGGCAAGTACCGGTGGTACCGGCAGTTGTAGGGGTTAGGGAATAACCACGATAGTCCTTTTATAATTAATCAGTTTTAATACAAGGGGAAATAAGGGAACTTACAGAACCAAGGGTCCAGCGGAGCAGAAGGTACGCGGGGGAGAGCAAAACGGGGGTCCTTCCGGTGCCCCGATCCTATTTAAGGGTATCCTACTTCCCTGGGGCAGCCACGTGCCCCTGAACACAGGGATTGGGCCAGCTGCCCCAACATCTCCCCCTTTTGTCTAAATAAGACAGATTCAGAAACCAAATACAACTATATACAATGGGAACAGATCATATAAAATTATAAGAAGTAAACAATATCAGGCAAGGAGTATATAACAAAAAAAATTTTCTAATCACTCTACTTTGGGAAGTCTAAACAATCTAGAAGGTAGCTACCATTATCTAATCTTCAACCCCATCAAAGATCTGAGAAGGAGAGTAAAATTACCAAAGCAACCAGGAAGCACAAACGAGAAACTTCCAAAATGTGCAACAGAAGACAGAGACAATTGACTACCTGGGCAACCACACGAAGTCTTGATAGCAATGTTGAGGCAACCAACTTTGGCTGAGGCCTGAAAAAACCTGACATACCATTATACAATGGCAAGGAACCTTTAGTAGAACTATCCTATCCTGTCTTGGCAAGATAAGACAATTCTGTTTTATCCACTTATGGATATTTCGTACTTTAGTCAATAATGGAGGTATGGGCTTTTCTTTGCCCCAAGGCCAGTTCTGCCAAGTAGAAGACAAACTCCCAGTGGAGTGTCTTTGGTGCTCAACGTTCTCTCGGGAGTAGAGCATTGTTGCCAGGAGTGATTGTGTCTCATAAATACAAAACCCTAGGTTAGATTAAAGGCCATGTTCTACAGCTCTTCAAAGAGGTTAAAGATTATGCTATCTATACTAAATACAACCTCTATGTGTCTAAAAAACCTGATTGTCCTAAATATAAATATGACCAACATATGATTCTCAACACTTATGTAACTTTATGACTAATAGAATAGACAACTGTACAATAAATGAAGACAATGATTTCCAAATGTAAATAGGGTCATTACATAAATAATATCTGAGGTAGAAATGTACATTGCAATATAGTAAACAATGTCATTACATAAATAGTATCAGAGGTAGAGATGAACATTGCAATATAGTAAACAATGTCAATATAACAATTGTTTCAAGCAGAGGTAGTATCATACTCTCATACAATGTTCAATATATCAATATACAAGAATCAACACTCATATAGTTTTTCAAAAAACAATAACTCACAAAAATCAATTATTCCTTCAGATCACCAGTTAGTCCCTCCCCCCTTTATATATATATGTATATATATATATATATATAAATTATGTATATATATATATATACATAATTTATACCCCTGAGTCCATATAAAGCCTTCCACAACCCGACAACCCTATACCAGCCACCAATTAGTGTCCCTAAACCTGAGGGTAAACTTTGTTGGGAGGGGGGGCGTCGTCATCTAAGATTGCTTCCAGCTGACATAGGGGCGACTTTTCTTCTCAGGGGTTCCTGTGAAAGCAAATGATGGTAGAGTACCCAGGGTAACATTTCATCTAGGAAAAATGTGTTCAGCCTCTGAATTTTTTAGAAAATGAGGCCAGAATGTTGTCAAAAATGTGCACCATTCAAAAGTATTCTGTGCAATTGGTACCAAAAAACAGGCCAAATATTAGCGCTACAAAAACATGATGTCATAATAACCAGTTGGAGTTGATGTTGCGGGGCCCCGTCTTCATCCTGGAAACTGCAAAGATTACTGAAGAAAAAATTTTGTCGTTTGTTGCGAGAGAGATAAGCATTATCTACAAAGACACATACAGACGTATACGTGCATATCTTCAATGAAAGGTGCATTAAAGACAACCATAGATATGAATGAAGGCAAAGAAGGCAAATATATTGGTACCATTATCAACATTATTGTTATTAATATTCTGTCTCATAATATGACTCCTAATCTGAGACAGAAACTCTGAGAAATCTCTTATAAACAAGTTTGGAATTGGAGAGGGACTGGGCCAGAGTCCAACTCCAAGAAACCAGCTCTAAATATCTATGAAGAAATGCATATTGACACACATACAAAAATTGTTTTTTATACTCACAGAGCTTACCCAATGTTAATGCTGATCCTTGTTGGGTTGCAATTGGTTCCAATCCATCAATATTCAAGGTATCCAGGGTCCCTCAGGTCTTTTGAAGGTGAGCGTCTTCCTGTGGGGATAAGAAAAGAACCCTGCCCCCGAACTATAGGTCTCTTACCATCAATATGTTCACCATCCTTGTGCATGAATTGTTATTTTTCTTTTCCAAGGGGCTTCTCCTCTTCAAACCGAACCTTTATTAACTTTGATGGTATCCACGATTTTTCTTCTCCTGTGGAGACAAGAGCAAAACCCCTTCCCCAACGCAGTACATCCCCTGGCTTCCATTGTGAGGTTAGCACATCCTTGAAATAAACTGGTTGATTTAATTCAACAGATTTTTCCATTATCCAATGTCTTTCTGCAGCCGTTGTCCCCTTCTCATTAGCGTTGAGAAAATTCAAGGTTAGTAAAGCATTATGTAATCTATTTCTGGGGGTATTTTCCACCCCCTTTTGCTTGTTTAACATATCCTTTATAGTCCTATTTGATCTTTCAATGACTGCTTGACCTGTAGGATTGTAGGGTATGCCTGTAACATGCTTAATATTGTAATAGGCAAAAAACCGTTTCATTTTTCTAGAGACATAAGCTGGACCATTATCTGTCTTTATTTGCGCAGGTATAACCATGATGGCCATAACTTCTAATAAGTGAGTGATTACTGAATCGGGCTTTTCTGAGCTTAAAGCAGTTGCCCATTGCAATCCTGAATAAGTGTCAATGGTATGGTGTACATATTTTAATTTTCCAAATTCTGCAAAATAGAATACATCCATCTGCCGGATTTCATTCCTTTTGGTGCCCTTTGGATTAGCCCCTGCAGGCAGTGGTGCTTGGTTATAGAAAGAGCAAGTAGGGCATTTCTTTACAATCTCCTTAGTTTGTTGCCATGTAATAGAAAACTCTTTCTTCAAGCCTTTGCTATTGACATGATGCTTTTCATGAAATTCGGAAGCCTGCAGCACACTACCAATCAATAACTGATCAATATCTGCATTGCCACTTGCTAAAGGACCTGGCAGACACATATGGGATCGGATGTGTGTTATATACATAGGGCAAAGTCTGTTCCTGATCATTTCTTGTACCTGGATTAACAATGAGGTTAGTTCAGTATTATCAGGTATGAATTCAGCAGTTTCAATATGTAAGATAACTCTTTCTGCATATTGTGAGTCAGTAATAATGTTAAGAGGTTCCTTAAAATCCCTTAGCACCATAAGAATGGCAAATAACACTGCCTTTTGGATAGAATCGTAAGGACTTTGTTCCACCTTACTCAAGTCTTCTGATTTGTAACCTGCCTTCCCTGATTTATTAGCAGTATAAAACAGTATAAAACGTGCGGGCTCCAGTTATCGGAGCATCACGGACAATTCGAGGAAGAATCCAAGAAGTTCTCTTTATAAAGTTAAGCCTTTTGCTTTTTGGATAGTTGTTATTAATTTCTCCTAAAAAGTTAGCACAGGCTCTTTGCCATGGTTCATTATCTTCCCACAATTTTTGTATCTCATCAGCAGTGAAAGGCACTATGATTTCTGCTGGGTCTATGCCTGCTAGTTGACAAAGTCTCAATTTGCCTTTTATGATTAGTTCAGAAACCTTTTCCACATAGGTTTTTAATTTCTTACTTGGCTTATGAGGTAGAAAGATCTACTCTAAGATAATATCATCTCTTTGCATTAAAATTCCTGTAGGAGAAATTTTTGAAGGCAATATGATGAGAATACAACTGAGTTCTGGATTCACCCTATCCACATGTGCTTCCTGCAATCTTTCTTCAACCATTGTCAGTTCTTTTTCTGCTTCAGCTGTTAATTCTCTGGGACTGTTTAGGTCTCTTTCCCCATCTAAGGTTTTGTTTAAGTGAATTATCATATCAGGTGTTATCCCAACAGCCGGTCAAAGGCTGGAAATGTCTCCCAACAACCTTTGAAAGTCATTAAGAGTTTGCAGTTGATCTCTTCTAATTTGTGCCTTTTGTGTCTTAATTTTTTGCAAACCTATTCTATAACCTAGATAATCAACAGAATCTCCTCTCTGAATTTTTTTGGGAGCAATCTGTAATCCCCATTTAGGTAGAACTATTTTTGCCTCTTCAAACAGTCTCTCTAAGGTATCCACATTTGAATCAGACAATAAGATGTCATCTACATAATGGTAGACAATGGATTTGGGAAACATCTTGCATATTATTTGTAATGGTTGATTCACAAAGTATTGGCACAGGGTAGGAGAGTTCAACATGCCCTGTGAGAGGACGGTCCACTGGTATCTCTTGGTAGGTTGAGAGTTATTATAAGTAGGCACTGTGAAGGCAAACTTTTCTCTATCTTTTTCTTGTAAAGGTATGGTGATGAAACAGTCCTTCAAATCAATAACTATGAGAGGCCATCCTTTTGGTAATAAAGAAGGCAAAGGAAGTCCAGATTGCAGAGAGCCCATAGGTTGAATAATCCTGTTTATAGCTCTGAGATCCGTCGCCATTCTCCATTTACCAGATTTTTTCTTAACCACAAATACAGGAGAATTCCAAGGGCTGGTAGATTCTTCTATATGTTGAGCATCCAATTGCTCTTGTACTAGCTGTTCTAAAGCTCGCAACTTTTCCTCAGATAAAGGCCATTGTTTTGTCCATGTCGGTTTCTCAGTCAACCATTTTAGAGGTAGGGCTGTTGGTGATTCTGGAGGGGCATCCATTGGTTTGTGTTCTTGTACAGCCCGAATGGCTGGTTTTCGCCATCTGTAATACCTTTTGATGTTTTCCTCAGAAATATATGCTCTAGAGGCAGCAGGAATGTTAATTTGAGTATTCCATTGCTGCAATAGGTCACAACCCCATAAATTTACTGCAACATTAGCTACATATGGCCTTAATTTTCCTATTTGTCCCTCAGGACCAATGCATTTGACCCATCTCGTGCTTTGCCTTACTCGAGAAAGGGTCCCAATTCCCAAAAGTCGAACATTTACATCCTGTAATGGCCAATACGGATGCCAAGATTCTGGAGTAATGATACTAACATCCGCTCCTGGGTCCAGCAGGCCAGTAATGAAAATGCCATTTACACACTCTTAACTTTTGTCTTTGATCACTTATAGAAGTTTGCCAAAATACACGTAATTCATCTTTTGGGTTATTTTTGCTTCCAACAGCAGACATGGGGATTTCTAATTGTCCTGACAAGGCATGTTCTCCGTTATAACGGGAAATGACTGGACCACATTCACCATGGGGGCCTGCGAGAGGCCCCCCATGTCATTTCCCGCCTGCAGCGGATTTCCTTGCCTATCTCTTGCCGATTTGCATTCGCTGTCCCAATGTCTACCTTTCCCACATCTCCTACATAACCCTGAAGGCTGAGGCCTTCTATTCTTGTTATTCCTGGAAAAGGCATTATTATTATTATTATTTCTGTAAATCCTTTGTTTGCAATTCTGTTTCATATGTCCCATTCTGCCACAATTAAAACATTTGGTATTTTGATGTCTCCTTTTACCGTTGGCAATGGCTTCTTCTACCCGCGTATGGGCATGAAACTCAGTCGATTCAATATTCATTGTATGTAAGACCCATTCCTCCAAGGGTGCTGATCTGATCTTTAGAGGCGTCAAAACCCTTTTGCACTCTACATTGGCATTCTCATAAGCCAAGGACTCAATTATTACCTGCCTTGCTTCTGGGTCAGATATCCCTATTTGTACAGCTTTAGTTAGTCTATGTAAAAAGTCAACAAATGGTTCTCTCGGAACAACAAAGGGTTCTGTTTAACCCTGATATATGATTCCGTTCTCTGTCTTGGGTCTTGAACCCTGTCCCAAGCCTTCATGGCTGCGGTAGTACATATGGATAGAGTGTGTTCATCATAATTAACTTGTTCTAGAGGATCAGAATAAAGTCCTTCACCCATAATTTGATCTAGGGTGATGTCAACTCCCTTTGATCTTTCCTGCTGTTCTAAAAGCCTAGCCTCTTGTCTGAACTTGCACCTTCTGCTCAATTGAGGTCTGTTCTCTAAAACAGCTGAGACTAGGTCCAACCAGTCCCTAGGGGTGGGGTTAATTGTAATGGACCAAGACTTCAGCATCTCCTTAACAAAGGAGCTATGCATCCCAAAATTCATAACAGCTTGTTTAAATTCTTTCAGATCATTCATATGGATGGGTTCCCATGTATATTCCTTGGTGATCTTAGGGTTTTTAGAACCAGTCACCTTTTCTGTAGTTATCACTGGGAAAATAGGTAGAGTTCTATTGAAGCTATCCTGGAGAGTTCTATTTATCGATGGGGTTGGGACTTTCTTTTGTACTATTTGCTCCTGTTCATGAGAGTCCATAATTTCCTCGATCTTTTCAAATCTATTTACCATTGCCTTCTGCAATGCCTCAATCTCTTGCCCAGTATTATGTTCTAAGGCTTTCATAGAGGATTCAAAGGTATGAAGTTTGTCCAACACCGATAACGTCTCATCCTTGGACAGAATTTTTATGGCATGAATGGTGCCATCTTGTATTGAAATTCTGTCCAGCAATCTTTCATAGCTCTTTGATAAAGTCTTGTTAATACATTCAACGGTTCGAATCTTCTCAGATAATGTTTCAGTTCCTACCGACAGGGATTGTAACTTGTGATTCAAATTCTCAGGTAGTGTTTCAGTTCTTACCGACAGGGATTGTAACTTATGATTCAGATCCACTGTTCCTGCCTCCATACCTTGCATTTTCCTCTCAAGTGATAAAGCCATCTCAGAGAGGGATCTGTTATTCCTTTCCTCATGAGATTCAAACTTCTCCTCAAAAGTTATAAATTTCTCAATTAACAAAGCCATCTCAGAGGAAAGTCTATTATTCCTTTCTTCGAGAGCTGCAACCATCTTTTCAAGCTGTTTATTAGTGTTTTCCAAACCAGTTATGTCCTTGTTTAGTTTTTTAGCTCCTGCCTGTAAGGACTCTATCTCTTTTTTATCTTCCAACCATGTTGTAATGAAAAAAATAAAAATAAAGAAGATACCAAGCCCTGTAAATATCCAGCCAAAGGAAACCACATCTGTATCGCTCAAAAATTCGGTCATTGTGTAATTAAACAAATTATAGAATCCTTTAATAGTGATATTATCAGACATCTTAATGCTTAAATCCAATCAAATGAAAAAATTACCTGTAATTACTGTTGTCTGCCACTAGATGGCGCAGTGCACCTAGTTTCACGTGTTTTTGGGAAACCAAAGATGGCGTCCCATGTAGAGTTCAAGGCGATATTTCGCTAGCCTGAAATCAACGTTGAACCTCTGCAAAAGCTGCACAAATAGCTGGCGGGCGAGTGGGTAGCGATCCGCTAGCTTAATATCAACTTCGGGTCCCTGCAAGAACTTCACAAACGATTTGGCGGGTGACCTGGCGCCCTGCGGGTGGGAGGGAGGGGGAATGCACGAGCGCGTGGGACTCCCAATGACCGGCGGCTGGACGGGGCTGAGCGTGTTGGTGGCTGTGGGGATGCGCACCGCGGGGCTGGAGCAAGCCAAGGTTTTGTCTGGTCCTGCGGTGCAGAGCGGTCAGTGAGGTGGTCTGGGCACACACAGGCAAACAGCTCCTGGGCGGGGCAATGCAGCAGACCAGGCGCAGCAGAGGATACTGTGTCATTCGGCTGCGGGCTGTCTCCATATGGAGACCAGGAAATAATAATAAAAAAAAAAGAGTGCGAGCTCCGGCTCAATCAGCTGAATTAGAATTAGGGCGGTTCAGCCCGCCTGTGAATAGCGAGCAGACAGCAGCAGACTTACTGCCCCCGGGGTTCTGCCCCACGTAAGGTTTTTAAGTGGATTTAGTCACTACGTTGGAGTGCAAAATGTACCAGCAAATGTACCGGCAAGTACCGGTGGTACCGGCGTTTGTAGGGGTTAGGGAATAACCATGATAGTCCTTTTATAATTAATCAGTTTTAATACAAGGGGAAATAAGGGAACTTACAGAACCAAGGGTCCAGCGGAGCAGAAGGTACGTGGGGGAGAGCAAAACGGGGGTCCTTCTGGCGCCGATCCTATTTAAGGGTATCCTACTTCCCTGGGGCAGCCACGCCCCTGAACGCAGGGATTGGGCCAGCTGCCCCAACAAAAATCAGTCTTTACATTTACTTATTTCTGTTCATACATGTCAGGGCAGGATGGGTGTGTGCACAGCAAAGGGCTCTCAGTATGTGTGCCGCCTTCAACAAGGCACAGAATATGTGTAAATGTCAGAGAACAACTTTCAGGAAGTTAGCTCTCTCCTTTCATTTGTGGCTCTGTGTATCAAACACGGGTCATCTGTCTTGGCATCTAGTTCCTTTTACAGCCATCTTGCTATACCCTGAACCCATTTTGTTAGTGTCCTGGAAGGTGCCAGTGAGCACCAGGGGGCTTATTTTTTTGCTTCTCCCTCAGGAGTGCTAGGATTACAAATGCCTACTGACTTTTGTGTTTGTTTGTTTTTAATATGATTTTTATGGATTGAACACATGCCCTCAGTGCTTGGAAAACAAGCAATTTACTGACTGATCTCTCTCCCAAGCTATATTTTCCTATTTCTTTCAATTTAAAATTTAGAAGAAAGCAATGTTGTTCCTTTAGCTTTAATTCTTTCATTTTTTACTGCATTGTTCCCTCTCAAATATCTGTGCTGGATAGTATAAACAAATAAAAGTGAATAAAATATGTTTGTCCCTTAAGGAAGTTTTCAAAGCTAAGTGAGACCATAATAGAGAAAAGAGTATCCTTGGGTTGGAGATAATACCGTCTGAGAGGATGAAAAGTAGCATTCCCGAGGATTCAGTGTTTAACTGGATTTGAAAAAGGCTTAACAGAAACAAGAAATAAAGGACCAAAGGAAGGAGAGAAGGAAGAAAGAAAGAAAGAAAGGAAGGAGATAGGAAAACAATGAATATGAATTAAGAACCAGATGGTGTTCCTGATGTAGCCTCTGAATAGGTTTAGGTTGAATGCTCACCACAGTTCTGAATTTAGAGGGTTTCATAACCACATGAATCATTGTGTATGACCACATAACATTGCTACTCTCCAAGAGAATATAGTAAACAAACCGCAAATGCGAAATATGAAATTAAGATTATATTTAGATAAGAAAAATACCTTATACAAAACTAAAGAAAAAATAAGCTGTTGTGGGGTGCATGATCATAACCCCAGCACTTGGCAGGTGGAAGCAGGAGATTTTGATTTTGAAATAGCCTTGATTTAATAATGATTAGAGGGTGGCCTAGTCTAAACGAGACCTTGTTTAAGAAAAAATTATTTCAGAAATCAAGATTACAACAGGACTATGAAAACAAATGAATAATGCCAAATATTATACCTTAAACAGAACTCATAGGAAAGGAGGTATTTTAAAACAAAACTTTCAAGAAACAAAACTAGACAAAATGATACAAGTGACAGATCTAGGAAAGAAAAAACAGTGCGTGAATAAATTATGAACCTGTAAAGTCAATTGAGAACAATTAATAACATTTTCAAAAGCAAAAGATAGTTAAACTTGGACATTAAAATGTGCACCAGATTTTAGAATAAGACTATTGGCCTTGAAAAGTTAATAGAAAGAGATTGTGAACATTTAAAATGTTTTTAAAAAAATTACTCATATGGGAGAAAAAAATCAAATTGACCTCAGGAGAACCTGTGTAAAATGAAATGTTAGCAATCCTTATAGGAAACTCTTGATAAAGAAAAAAATATGCCCACCTGGTAGAAAAATGTTCACAAAATAGGACCATCTGGCTAGGGGGATGACTAGGGATGAAATGCTTATCCCAAAATTTAACACCTGGGGTTAACATCCTCAGAACTCATCTAAAGCTGGACTAGCATCCAAGTTGGCCTGAAGTCTCTATGGAATGGAGATGCAAGGATGCTGGGACAAACTGACTGGACCAGCAGAATTGGTAAGCTCTAGATTCACCAATTTTCCTGTACTCGGTAACTGTGGAGAGCAAGCCCAACTGACAAAGACACCTGAACACCCAGCATCAAACTTCAGCCCCCCTCCACGTGTGCATATATGTGCACAGGGAGCTGTACACGTACATGGGAACATACGTGTACACATGCACCTGACCGCATATATAAACACATATGTAGAGAAATAGAAAAAAAATCCAGCTCGCCTGGGGAAGAAGAAGAACTACTTCAATTGTATAGAAATGTAAGAAAGGCGAAAAGAGCCTCAGGAGCAATGAAAGATGACATTGAAATATGATTGCTTTTGTACCCTTCCGTTGTTAAAAATTCAAGCTCATTCACATACCCTTTTGGCAAAACTACAGGAAAGCAGATTTTGCTCACATTGCCCCTAGCTTTGCCAAAGGCTATGGGATTTTGGGAGGGGGACTTGGCAAAATTTAGCAAGATTGGATATGCATTTTTTTTCTTCTCTAATTCAACAATGTTGCTGGCAGAACTAGATATCATAGAGACAGCTGCCATGTCTATGAAAAGGATGTATGCACAAAGCTATTTATTGGAACACTTTAAGACATCAAAAGAAGCCGGGCGGTGGTGGTGCATGCCTTTAATCCCAGCACTCGGGAGGCAGAGGCAGGCAGATCTCTGAGTTCGAGGCCAGCCTGGTCTACAAGAGCTAGTTCCAGGACAGGCTCTAGAAACTACAGGAAACCCTGTCTCGAAAAACCAAAAAAAAAAAAAAAAAAGACATCAAAAGAGCTGTAGGCTTAATCTTCCATACAAGGCAGTACTATGTAGATATCAAATGTGGGTGCTTTTAGAAACCTACCTGCAAAATAGCAGGTAGAAAAAGTGTACTTAGGTTTCCACTGATTTTCTAAGAATATGGCAATCTCTATAAACTTGGTAGCAAATAAGACCTCAATTTTGGATGTGAAATCTAAAAAAAAATAAAAACCACAATAAAATACACCTAAGGATCTGTGGGAGATGGTCAGTGGCTAAGGTGTTTTTTTGCTCAAACTTAAGACCTAAATTCAAATTCCCAGCAACCATGTACGAGCCAGCAAGGAGGTCATGTGTGTAATGGCAATGATAAGGATCAGAGACAGAGACAGGCAAGTCTGGGACTTGATGGCCAACCCAGCTATCTAAGGAGTAAGCTCAAATTTCAGAGACAGACTTCACCTCAAGAAGTACAGTAGAGAACAAGAGAAATAGACACCCAACACTGACTCTGAATGAATGTCTCTGAATGAATCTCCATGGATACATGTACACACACATATATACACTCATACAGGTGAAGATAATAAATATTAAAAATGAAATAAATAAAACACGACGAATGCAGAGGAATGAATGTCTTTCTATTTATAGTAAACAAAAGACTTCTTGGAAAGCTGATGAGATAACTGAATCTTATTTTTTTAATTTAGCATCCATCTTATTTTCCCTATCAAACTGCATCTCAGAATAAGCAAATAGTTTATAAGAAGTAGATTTTTGTTGTAGACACATTGCATATAAGATACAAATGAACACTTGTACAATTCTGACATTAACATATTAGAGATTCTGCTCATAATTGGTCAAGGTAGTATCCAGTGATAAAGAATCAGCATCATAGAATATCAAGCGATCCAACAGTACACAAATTGACACAGATACACACCCAGCATTGTACAGCAGTCTGGGCACAAAACCATCTCACTTTCATAGAGTGTCCACATGTAACTTCAAACAAAAAAGAAACCCAGGGAGAAGAGAGTGTGATGAAGCACTCTATAGAGACACAATCTTTAAAATTCACACTATGGGACTCCTTGAGGAAAAATTGATTTCTATATTAAAAACAGAAACCAAAACCAAAGAACAACATTGAAGGAGGGAAATCCACAGTGGTTTCTAAGGCAGAGAGACATAATTAATACTGGAAATATCTAAATTATAATTTTCCTTAATTCAAACAGGAGGACATCCAGTATTCTAGTTTAATTTCTGTTGCTGTGATAAAACACTGAACAAAAGGTTTCATTGACTATGGCTACAATCCATCACTGAAGGAAGCCAGGACAGGAGCTCAAGACAGGACCCTCAAAGCAGAAACCAAAGTAGAGATCATAGAGGAATGTGACTTAAAGGCTTGCTTCCCCTGGCTTGTTCATCTACTTTCCTGTACAGCCCAAAACCTCCTCTTCGAGGGGTGGTACCACCCACAGTGGACTGGCTCTTTCTACAACAACTCCAATCAATAAAATATCCGCACAAACCTGTCCTCAGGCCAATCTGATGGAAGTAATTCCTCAATTGAGCTTCTCTCTTCTTAGGTCTAGCATTGCATCAAACTGACAAAAACAGGCCAGCACATACAGTATGAGGGCAGATAGAGGAAAGGGCACCTCAGGGATATTTGATGGTGTCAAAGAAGAATGGTAATAATTGATATGTCACAGTCATATTTTAAACCTGTTATTTCAGGGTCATATTTTAGAGATATACAGGGAAACATATCACAGTGAATTGGGTTGTAATGGGGTTTGCTTAAATTCAGTCTGGAGGTGGAAGATTCTGGGTGAATTTGTGTCACCGAAACCAGACTAGCCATGAGATAATGTTGGTTAGAAACTTGGATTGATAATTGATGATGATGATGATGTTGATGAAGAAGAAGAAGAAGATGATGATGATGATGACAGACAGTGACATGAAGCTAAAGACAAAGACAGGTTGGGGAACTCAGGGGGAGTTGGAGAAAGATAGTGAAGGATTATACTCATGTGTCACATTTTCAAAGAATAAATAAAGTTATTATTCAAAAAGAAACCTAACTAAAATAGGAAAGAAGATATCTGAGGATCTTCTCATTTTTATCCAAAAGTCCTACGTGCTCACTGAAGCTATCCTGTGGAGAACACCTGGCCTCCTGTGTGCATTAGAGACAAGAGAAAAACAAAAACCATACTTGACCTTTTCTCTCTCTCACTTTTCATTGGTCAGAACTTGTCATGTGACCATGCTTCACTGCAAAGGCTTTGATAATACAATGCTTTGCACAATGGAAAAAGGAAATGGTCAGAGGTATTGGGTGCCCTGAGGATCATTGCTGATAACTCACCCTTGGCAGAACATCTTGAAATATACTGCCCCATGTATCATAGACCTTTAGTCTTGGGTTTCCTTACACATTGTTCCCACTTAAGCCTGAAAGAAATATTCCAAGCTTCCTAAGGTCATATCTTCTGATATCACAGGGTTTCAATGGTTTTGTAAGAATTAGGAATGTTTATAGAATTAAGAATCACTCTGGATTCTAAGAGACATGGAGGAAGTTAATATCATCATATAGGAAAGAGATTCTCCTTTCTCTTCCCTTCCTTCTTTCCTCCCTTCCTTCCTTCCTTCCTTCCTTCCTTCCTTCCTTCCTTCCTTCCTTCCTTCCTTCCATTCTTTATTTAGATGACCATTCTGGTACAACTACAGAAAGCTCAGGAAGACACCATTTATTTTATTTACACGTTCCAGAAGGAGGAACATGGTCCTTTACAGGGGGCAGAAAGGGTATTCCCCTGCATCACTCAGCAGTCAGGAAGTGGGAAGCAGAGGAACAGGAGGATTGTTCCCAGAGCTCAGGCATTAAGGAAATCTGAGGACCATGAAGACACAAAAATCCATGCAGATTGGCTGGTTTAAGCTCTGAACTGCAAGCACTGTACTCAGTTGCCTATTGCCTGGTCCTGCGATGACAAAAGCTGAGGAAAGCTCCTTCCCAAGGGTGTACTTTCCAGGTGGAGCAGTCATGACTCTGGAGGCTCTGGGATGCAAGCATTGTCTCCAGGTGTATTTTTTGATGCTTTAAGAACTGGCTAAACCTTAATTCCAGTAGCTGATCACAGTCCGAGGTGTTTATACCAGAAATACCAATCTAGCAGCAAAATGCTCACAGGTTTAAATGTGTACCATATGTGTGGGTAGCTTTGCACTTCGGGGGAATACAGCAGTAAAGGCAGGATTTAACTGCAGCTATGGGCTAGCCTCTACCATTAGATTCACAGCTGGTCTCTGACTCGAGGCGCTAATCCACTGGTAGAATTAGCTTAAAATATCTCTCTGCATACCGATCAATAGCCACAGACCACAGCAGTTTATCATAGGTTTGGACTCACAGTCCTTTCACTAAGTCTTAAGGAGATGATGACTTCGTTTGTTGTCCTAGGAGAAAGAACTAGGAAGGAGCCTTTCCAGTCTATAAATGCAAGGGGAAAGAATGTTTTTGATTATTTTTTAAAAAATGTTTTCTGAGGCAGACCTGTACAAAGAGAGCCAAGCAAAGGGGCTCTGACCACTGAAATGTACTTACTGCAGACCTGTAAATTGTGCTTAGTCAATAAAGAGCTTGGGAATGCCAGTTTCCCTCAAAGCCCCTCTGCTCTATCTCCCTGCCAAGAGCTTTCCAGTCCTTATTGGTGGGATACTTCTCCCTATATTGATATTCAGGAAGTTCAATATGTATACACCAATTTGATCAACTTATCAAAGCCTTTCTCAGCAGCTTTAGTAGGAAGAATACACTCATCTCCCTACTCCTCAGTATTCCTCGGCACTTCAAATCCATTCATTATTAACCTTGAAGAAGTGTTTGGCTACAGGTAGCATTTGATGTAGCTGTATTGTGACAAGTAAGTTTATTGAGTAGGAGGCTGGGGTTTCTTTCTTTTTCTGTTTATACTCTATGCAACATTGATGAGAAACGCTGTGGACAAAAAGTCTCCATAGACTGAAGGGTGAGAGGCTGAATGTGAAATAATATTAAGAATCATTACAGATGAGGGTATAGCTCAGTCAGTGGAAAGCTTGCCTAGCATGCAGCAAACCCTGGGTTCACACCCAGTCCCCCTTATACTACATATTATGGTGCATACACATAACCCCAGCTCTTGAGAAGGAGGTAGAAGAAGCAGATGAGAATGCCGAGTAATCTTCAGTTAGTAAACTAGAGAATTTGAAGAAAACCTAGAATACAACAAACACTTTCTCTAATTAATTTTTCAACTGATAAGGAAATAATCATGACTCTCTTGGGTCTAAACTCAAAATCTTACCCTTTGCAAAATGAAAATTTTTTCCTATGGCTGCCTAACTGAGCAATTTCTGTATGTGTTAGCTTCTGAGAACTCAGAATTCTTACTAACACCCACTGTTATTGAAGAGATCAAACGAAAAGTATAGAATAAAAGAAAAACTACTTTCACATCCCCTCAAAGATGCTACACCTTTGCATAAAAGTCCAGCTGTTGAAGACTGTCTTCTGTCATAATAGCTCTGAACTGTGGAAAACAAAAACAGTCAGGTTCTCTACTTAGTAGAAAACCACCCCACAGCCAATGGGAACAACGTGATGATGGATGATATTCAGCTAGTTGGTGGGGTGAGAGACATCCTCTACAAGTCCTTAGACCACTTATTTTAAAAGACTAATGATTGGGCATGCCTTCCCTCTGCCTAATACAGAGCTTTACAGAGTACTGATTAAATTTCTTATTAACATAGGAAAGACTTTTTCTGCAAATGATTCAGCTCAGGAGAGTTTCAGCTGTGCCCTCACAGTTTTTAAAGATTGTCCCAACAACAGTAAATAATTTTCAATAATAAATTATTTTCATAATATAAAAATAATAAATAATTATTCATTAATAAAATGATACACTAAGAATGGCTGTGAACCATCACCTCTAAACAATCTAAGCTTATGTAAATAAGGAAAATCTTAACATTTAAGGAAGTTTGAAGACAAAATGTTATTTCTTTTAATTATTAAGTTTTATTTTAAAAACATTTCTGATAATAAATACAATATAAGTTATATATTGCAGTATGTATAGTACATAATACATATATTTGCTGCGCCACTCATTTGCCCTGTTGCCATGATAAAATACCCTGGGAAACACAGCTCCAGGGAAAAACAGATTCTTTTAGTTCCCACTTGAAAGTTCTGAATTGTGGTGAGAAGTCAAGGCAGCTAGAACTTGGAGCAGCTGCTCAGTTCACTTGCAAAGCCCATACCTTAAGGGCTTTGAAATTAATCACTACAATCTTTCACAGGTGTGCTCAGAATGCAACCTAATCTAAATAATCTCCCAAAAGGGTACCTGGTGGCTCATCTCCAAGGTTATTCTAGGTCCTGAAGTTGACACTCAACACCAACCATCCTCCCTACTACCCAGGCTTTATAGCTGATGGCACAGTGGATCTGAACATGGCACAAACACAGGCAGAGAAAGGATGCATTGCATTAGGACATTTGGCCAGGGGTGTTCTTCAGATTCCTCATATTGTTAGCTTAGTCTATAACTAATCATACTGCTCTCATGCAGTATTTGGCATGGTAGCAGTAACATCCTTAGCCTAGTCAAGGGGAGCTTTGCCCCCAGTTGCAGTTACATGGATGCTGACCAATTGGTTCCAGTGTAATGGAGACTGTCTCAGTTCTAAACATGAAACATCATGTGTCCTAGTGTACCTGTAGTTCCCTGCAAGCTGTCAAAGTGAGGTACTTTGAAGGTGTGCACTTGGCAACTGTGGGAACTAAAGAGGTCTGTGTACCTGTTAAGCCCAGATCACAGGGACCTCCAAAAGACCACCATGGAGACCGAATCCCTTATGTAAAATCAAAGAGCTTTTATTCAAGTTGTAATGAAAAATTAAAAATTGCTGCAGATCCCCAAGTAGCTTGCTGTGGGATCCTCGCAGGTAGACAGTGGGCAGGGTGTCCCGAGAGCAGCCAGTCCTAGAGGCAGGGACAGCACATGAGACCACGAGTCAGGTCTCTGAAGGTGGCTAGTCTCTGGGGCCTCCCCTGCAGTGAGCCATGTGGGCAGCAGATGAGAGACAGACAGATAGGCACACCATACAAAGTGAGGTTGGATATTTATTTAGTGGTTATGGAAGGGAAGGGAGAAGGGCAGAGAGAGACAGGGGAGAGAATCTGCCTCTCTGAGAGGTAGATGGGAAGAGGAGAGAGAGAGAGGGGGAGAGAGAGAGAGAGAGAGAGAGAGAGAGAGAGAGAGAGAGAGAGAGAGAGACTAAGGCTGCAAGCATGAAGGGAGTGGGTATGGCTTGTCTCTTAAAGGGACAGAACAGATAATTACACAAGTTTGAAACTGGATTCTTCATAATTGGATTCTTCATGTGTGCAATGAAGTAGCATGAGAAGAGAGCCTTGAGCTCAGTTAGGGTGAGGATTTTATCATAGCAGAGTTTGAGGTGAGGAATTTCCAAGGTTCAGGACCCCTGATTGGCTGCCATTCGTCTAGGAACATCTTGTTAGAAGGGGATGGGTGTGTGCTGGCCTAAGAGACCTCAGGTGATTCTGGCTATCATGGTTGGAATGTTAGGATTTTTTTTTTGGAAATTTAGGAATTTCTTTTGAATGGTCTGTTCCTGGGTAGTGTCTCGGTGGTCTCAGTTTGTGGTCTTTTCTGAAACCAGATATTTTCTTAGGATAATCTGAAACTCAGGCCTCTATTGAGTGTTTCATGACTGGGCCCTACATACCTAACATGTTGATATGTGCATGCAAATGGATGGAAATAGAAAACACTATCCTGAGTGAGGTAACCCAGGCCCAAAAAGATGAACATGGGATGTACTCACTCATAATTGGTTTCTAGCCATAAATAAAGGACATCGAGCCTATAATTCATAAAAAAATCCTAGAGAAGATATATAAGAAGGTGAATCCAAAGAAAAACATCTAGTTATCCTCCTGGATATTGGAAGTAGACAAGATTGCCAGACAAAAAATGGGAACTTGAGGGTGGGGTAGGATGGGGGGTGGGGGGATAGGGAGAGAAAAGTGTGAAGTGGAGGATGGGAAGAGCTTGGGGGAATAGGATGGTTGGGATATAGGAAAGGTAGATATGGGAACAAGGAATTATATATCTTAATTAAGGGAGCCATTCTAGGGTTGGCAGAGACTTGACTCTAGAGGGGTTCCCAGGTGTCCAGGAAGATGCCCCCAGCTAGTTCCTTGGGCAGCTGAGGAGAGGGTGCCAGAAATGTCCAGATCCTATTGCCATACTCATGAATATCTTGCATATCACCATAGAACCTTCACCTGGCATTGGATGGAGAAAATGACAGAGCCCCACATAGAAGCACTGGATTGAGCTCCCAAGGTCCTGATGAGGAACAAAAGGAGGGAGATCATGAGCAAGGAAGTCAGGACCGTGAGGAGTGCGTTTACCCATTGAGTCGGTGGGACAGATCTAATGGGAGACCACCAAGTCCAGTTGGAATGGGACTGATGGAACAGGGGACCAAACCGGACTCTCTGAATGTGGCTGATGGTGGAGGAGGACTGAGAAACTAGGGACAATGGTAATGAGCTTAGACTTTACAGCATGGACGGGCTCACTGTGAGCCTTGTCAGTTTGGTTGCTCACCTTCCTGGACTTATGGGGAGGTGGGAGGACCTTGGACTTAACATAGTGAAGGGAACCCTGATGGCTCTTTGGCTTGGAGAGGGGCGGAGTGGGGGTATGGGTGGAAGGGAGGGGAGGGAAGGGGGAGGAGGGGAGGAGATGGAAATTTTTAATAAAAAAATGAGAAAAAAAGGAAAGAAAAGGAGAAAAATATCCCAGAATAAAAAAGATATTTAAAAAGAGGAATGAGATAAAATGAGATAGAGACCAAACTACTAAAGTTCCCATTAAAATAATAAATGTCAACAATTAGATTTTTACTTAAAGATATGATCTAAGAACATGTTTCTGAAATTATAAAATGTCTTACATCAATGCAAAAGCACATTTTGCTTGAGGAAAAACAAACCCAAAATGATTAGTAAAGAGAAATTTTAGCCAAATTATTCAATTAAGGGGAAAAAGCTCCCTTAAGGAAAATGATCAGTATCTAGAAATTAACCTAAGACAATACAACTTCAATCATCTCAAATTTTTAATTCCAACTGGCAATTAAAATGCACATTTTAGAGGGAACAGCATCAGTGTGCGCAGCTAGATGCTGTTTCCAACTTGCAGCGTCTGCTGGCTTCCTCAGGTTCCTGTGGCCTTGCTCCCTCTAAAAGGCTAGGAGACAGCTATGGCTAGACCTTCCTCCACATTGGTCTACTTCGTAACACCACAGGACAGTTGAGCTCTACACAACTGCCAGCCCACAAATGTCCAATGTTTCTTACCTATGCTTGCCTATCTGCAGAGTATGAGTAAGTTGAAGCCTAAGATACCTCCTTCAAGTTCAGCTGTGAAGAAGTAACTTAAGGGCTGGAGAGATGGCTCAGTGGTTAAGAGCAATGGCTGCTCTTCCAGAGTTTAATTCCCAGCACTACACAACTGTCTATAAAGGTGTCTGATGCCCTCTCCTGGTGTACAAGCATACATGCAGACAGACCAATGATACACTAAAAAATAATAAATAATAACAAAAAAGTAACTTTATTTTTCACATTGTTTCCAGGTTAGGCAGGGCAGCCTATTCTTGGAGAATTCATGTCAAATTATTCCACTGCTTTTTTAGAATCTCAAACATATTGACAGTTTCTCCTCTTCCATGGGTGAAATCCCAGAGCTCATGGTCACCAATTCATCACACCTGTGAATCTGCAGAATCACTGATCCTGTCGGGACGAAAACCCTTGCACAGTAAAGGCACCTACAGAGCAAACTGTTTACTGTGGGCTGGAAGGCTTTCATTGTCCTGTGTCAGATGCCAAGGTGGCCCAATGCAGAGTGGTGAGTGGTCTAGGCAAGCTTACCATCGCTAGGCTACACTCTCAGCCTCAGAGACAAACCTCGCTCAGTCTTTTTTCTTACTTTTACTCAGCTATGCCCTAATCACAATATCTAACCTCTTGCTCAGCCTCTCCAGTCTCTTCCAGTTTTTTCACACTGCCCCTTTCTAAGCCCATTGACACCTTTATTCAAAGATCCATTTTTCAGAGTAGTCACTCTGGAACCTATTTAAAAGCACCTTCTTCGAGTCCTGTTCCCATTGTCCCATGTTAATGTTGCTGGGGCATTTACTATAACGTACTAACATTGTGTAAGTTCACTTATTTTGAGTTTTATCAGCTGTACTAGAATTGTTTTGTGCACAACAAAGCCCCCATCTTAACATCCCTGATAGTCCCACACAAAGTCACATGCCCTTCGTGTAACAGAACTTAAATGTGCATGTGCTTAATTAATCAGCCAATTGGTGAAGTACCTATCTAAAAGTCCCATGGTTTACTGGTAGTCAAAGCTCATACTTATTTTGACAATGTATTGGGAAAATTATTTTCAGTGTGATTAACCAAAGTTACTTTCCAAAACCTTAGTTAATAATTTTTCTCATCTGCATGAACATTGATTATGGCCTGATTTCTTCATCATTGTAAAACAAAGGGTTGTAAAGTCATATGCACCTGTTATGCTTCCTCTTGTTCTTCTCTAGTTCCTGTGAAGTCGAACATCACTTAATTTGCTCCAAGCCATAGACTGTTCAACTCTCATTAATTGGCTACATATGTTTTCCAAGCATTTCAGTAATTTCCCTAGGAATTTTAAGAGCCTTGTACTCAGGCTAGGTGCTAAGTTCTTTTAAGAAAAGACTAGAAATACCTGTCTTTTTCAAGTACCATCATTGGTTTTCAATACATACAGTTTCTGCACCTAGTATAAGAAAGGACCTTGTTTATCTTCCTTTATATCTGTAAAGGTTCATTTCCTGAGTGAGGTAACCCAGACCCACAAAGGTGAACATGGGATGTACTCATTCATAATTGCTTTTTAGCCATAAATAAAGGACATTGAGCCTATAATTCGTGATCCTAGAGAAGCTGAATAAGAAGGTGAACTCAAAGAAAAACATACAGTTATCCTTCTGGATATTGGAAGTAGACAAGATTGCCGGGCAATAATTGGGAACTTGGGGGTGGGGTGTGATGGGGCTAAGGGGAGGTGGGGAGAGAAAAGTGTGAAGGGGAGGATGGGGAGAGTGTGGGGGAATGTAATGGTTGGAATAAAGGAAGGGTGGATATGGGAGCAGGGAAGTATATATCTTAATTAAGGGAGCCATTTGAGGGTTGGCAAGAGTCTTGACTCTAGAGGGGTTCCCAGGTGTCCAGGGAGATATCCCCAGCTAGGTTCTTGGGCAGCTGAGGAGAGGGAGCCTGAAATGGCCCGATCCTATAGCCATACTGATGAATATCTTGTATATCACCATAGAACCTTCATCTGGCGATGGATGGAGATAGAGACAGAGCCCCACATTGGAGCACTGGACTGAGATCCCAAGGTCCAAATGAGGAGCAGAAGGAGGGAGAACATGAGCAAGGAAGTCATGACCACAAGGAGTGCACCCACCCACTGAGATTGTGCGGCCGATCAAATGGGAGCTCACCAAAGCCAGCTGGATTGGGACTAAAAAAGCATGGGATAAAACCGGACTCCCAGAACATGGCCAACAATGAGGGCTGCCGAGAAGCCAAGGACAATGACACTGGTTTTGATCCTACTGCATGTACTGGCTTTGGAGGGGCCTAGCCTGTTTGGATGAGCACCTTCCTAGACCTGGATGGAAGGGGGAGGAACTTGGGCTTCCCACAGGGCAGGGAACCCTTACTGCTCTTCAGAGATGGAGGACTCTCATTGGTTAATAAAGAAAATGCCTTGGCTTTTTGATAGTGCAGGATTTAGATAGGTGGAGTAGATAGAACAGAATGCTGGGAAGGGAAGTTAGTCAGATGCCATGCCTCTCCTCAGTGAGACAGACGCGATGGAGCCAGCTGTCAGGTCAGACATGCTGAATCTTTCCCGGTAAGACACCACTCATTGTGTTACATGGATTATTAGATATGGGTTAGTCAAGATGTGAGTAAGAGGCTGAAACTAATGGGCCAAGCAGGGTTTAAATGAATACAGTTTGAGAGTTGTTATTTCCGGGGCTAAGCTAGCCGAGCGTGAGCCAGGCAGGATGAAAAGCAGGCCTGCCCAAAGCTCATCACTACACTTTGGACTGGAGGTAGAGAGGGAGGGAAATGAAAGGTGGGGAGAAGGTGGAAATTTTCCATTATTGGAACTGTCCATTAATAAACACTTTTGCCATGGAGATGTACACAGTCCAAGCTGATGGAAATAATCAGCTAATTTCAGAACAGTGAGTGACATGTTTTCAAGTACCTCTTGATTTGTTCATAGTACATGCTTGTGTTTTCCGGTATTTAACTTTTTGCTTTATTTTTGTCAAAATAAACTTAATTTACAAAATCATTCATGAAGAAACAAAGAGGTTTTCTATAAAAAGAATGAGGCACAGAACATATCCTGAAATCTTTCTTTGTTCTTACAAACACATTAACCCTAATTTATTTCTCTCTGTCTCTCTCTATATATAATTACATAAATAATTACATATTATAATGTATAGCAGCATATTATGTTATTATAATCTTATACTATTTCAATAATATAGTAACCTAATATGCTGTCATATAATTTTAATATAGTACATGATATTCTAATATCACACTGTCTATATATAACAATTATAATATACTAAGATAGTATGTAAACATAATTTTCTATTTATTTATATGATTGTATATGTAACATAAAAGGTCCTGCTTGTTGTTGGGGATTTTGTCTTGCCCAGTACCCCACAACTGTTTAGCCCCCAAAGAAAATCACACAGAGATCTCTATAAGTTATAAAGCTGATTGGCCCTTTAGGTCAGGCTCTTGTAGCTTATATTAACCCAGTGTTCTGATCTATGTTAGCCATGTGGCTCAGTACCTTTTTCAGTGGGGCAGATCACATCCTGCTGCTTCAGTGGTCTGGGCAGGAGTGGGAGGAATCAACTTCCTCCTTCCCAGAATTCTCCTGTTCTCATTGCATCATTTCTACTTCCTGTCTGGTTTTCCCACCTATACTTTCTGCCTGGCCAATAATCATTTATTTAAAACATGATTGACAGATTACAGACAATTCTCCCACATGTATATAATATGTATAATCATGTATGAATACATAGTATTTTATATGTGGCATATTGCATAAATATATGTTATATGATTATATGTGCCATTATATAATATATAATGTGATTATATATATTAGTGATATATATTAATTATATACACATAATGTTAGAATAAATTTGAAAATTTTTCTCAAAATTGTTGATCATATAAAAATCTGAGAGTAGAAAATTAGCTAATAGAATATGGGAAATTTGCCAATTCAGATCACTAGAGGGGAATAAATTTAGTGTATTCCTGAATAGTAGAATGAGTATAATTAATAATAATTGTATATTAAACAATGTCAAAAAGAAAATTTCATGTGTCTCTTCCTAAATAAAATGAAAACCCTTTAAAAGTTATAGATATACTAATGTTACTTACTCTGGATTTATAATTACATATTATAAACGTAAATTGTAACCTATCACTCTTATCCATAAATGCATATTATTCTTACATATCAAAATATATGTAAATTATTTTATTACCTCATTCATTCAATAAGGAAAAATGGTTTGATCTCAATCCTAATTGAGCAATGAGCAAAGCACTGTTACTCTCATGGTTGATAGAACAAATTTTAAACATCAGCTTTCATCTTAATATACAGCTTAATCAACCTCTTACCTTTTATTTCTCACTTTCCCTTTGTGCTAGTTTCCTTGTGTTCTACCTTTTTCCATTTTCTAACTGCTATTAACTATGAACACTATAGTACATGTGTCTATATTATTATTTACATTCAGTGAAAAGTGATATCATTCTATGTGATGTTAAGAATTGATCATTCTACATGTTGATATCCCTTTATGTCAGCAGTTTGTTGAATATGCTTTCATTTTCCCATTTTTTTATTTCTAGTTTCTTTATCATAAATCAGGTGTTTGTAGTAGTGTGGGTTGATAGATATCCAAGTCTTTGATTCAATTCTGTTGGTCCTCCTGTTTTTTGGCCAATAGTAGGCTATTTTCAGAACTGTGGCTCTATAGTAGAGTTTGAAGTCAGTGATTGAAATGCCTCCAGAAGTTCCTTTGATGTACAGAATTGTTTTGGCTATCCTGGGGGATTTGCTTTTCCATATGAAGTTGAAAATTGTTCTTTCAAGGTCTGTGAAGAATTTTGCTGGGATTTTGATGTCATCATATTGAAACTGTAGATTGTTTTTGGTGAAATTGTCATTTTTACTATGCTAATTCTACCTACAACTCAACTACAAATGAATCAAAGACCTCAACACATATCCAAACACATTAAACCTCATAGAAGAAAAGTGGGAAATACACTTGAACTCATTGGCATGGGAGATCACTTCCTAAACATAATACTAGTATCAGAGACATTGAGAGCAACAGTTAATAAATGGGACCTCCTGAAACTGAGAAGCTTCAGTAAAACAAATGGTCAACAAGACATAACAGCAACCTAAAGAATGGGAAAGGATTTTCACCAACACCACATTGTGTAGTGATGAGGTGAGCAGGCCTGCTTTTGTCCTGCCTGGCTCCTGCATGGCTAGCTTTACACCTGAAATAACAACACACGAATTGTATTCATTTAAACACTGCCTGGCCCATTAGCTCTAGCCTCTTACTGGCTAACTCTCACATCTTATTAACCCATTTCTATTAATATGTATTGCCACTTGACTGTGGATTACTGGCATGAGTCTAACCAGCATCTTTCTTGGAGAGACAGCATCTCTCCTGACTCTGCTTTCTTTCACCCAACATTCTGTTCAGTCTTCCCCACCTACCTATGTTCTAACCTATCAGGCCAAGCAGTTTTCTTTATTAATTAACCAATGAAAGCAACAGATAGATAGAAGACACTCCTCTATCAACTTGGTCAGAGGACTGATCTCCAAATTATAAGAAGAACTCAAGAATCTTGACATCAAAAGAATGAATAATCCAATAAAAAATGGGGACAGACCTAAACAGAGTGGTAAAAAATAATCATATCTTGAAAATTGCATGGGAATTGATGGATATAGAAAAAAATATTGACTGATGTAACCTAAACCCAGAAAGACAAATATAATACGTCACCTACTCATAAGTGCCTTCTAGACATAAAACATACTACCATACAGTCCATACTACCAGACAGTCTAGATAACAAAGAGGAACCTAAGAAAGAGACATTCATGGATCTACATAGAAACGAGGAAAAGACAAAATCTCCTGAGTAGATAGCCAAAAAAATCTTATACAATAAAGGTTCTTCTGGAGGCATTACCATCCCTGACTTCAAACTCTATTACAAAGCTACAGTATTGAAAACGGCTTGGTATTGGCATAAAAACAGAGAGGTTGACCAATGGAATCGTATAGAAGACCCGGATCTTAAACCACAAACCTATGAACACCTGATTTTTGATAAAGGAGCCAAAAGTACACAATGGAAGAAAGAGGGCATCTTCAACAAATGGTGCTGGCATAACTGGATGTCAACCTGTAGAAGAATGAAAGTAGATCCATATCTATCACCATGCACAAAACTCAAGTCCAAATGGATTAAAGACCTCAATATTAATTTGAACACATTGAGCTTGATAGAGGAGAAAGTGGGAAGTACTCTACAACAAATGGGCACAGGGAACCGTTTCCTATGCATAACCCCAGCTGCACAGACTTTAAGGGCAACATTGAATAAATGGGACCTCCTGAAGTTGAGCAGCTTCTGTAAAGCAAAGGACATTGTCACTAAGACACAAAGGCAGCCTACTGACTGGGAAAAGATCTTCACCAACCCTGCAACTGACAAAGGTCTGATCTCTAAAATATATAAGGAACTCAAGAGACTAGACGGTAAAATGCCAATTAACCCAATTAAAAAATGGGGCGCTGAACTGAACAGAGAATTCTCAACAGAAGAAGTTCGAATGGCCAAAAGACACTTAAGGTCATGCTCAACCTCCCTAGCTATCAGGGAAATGCAAATCAAAACAACTTTGAGATATCATCTTACACCTGTCAGATTGGCTAAAATCCAAAACACCAATAATAACCTTTGCTGGAGAGGTTGTGGGGTAAGGGGCACACTCATCCATTGCTGGTGGGAATGCAAACTTGTGCAACCAATTTGGAAAGCAGTGTGGGATCAACCTACCCCAGGACCCAGCAATTCCACTATTGGGAATCTACCCAAGAGATGCCCAATCATACAACAAAAGCATATGCTCATCTATGTTCATAACAACATTATTTGTAATAGCCAGATCCTGGAGACAGCCTAGATGCCCTTCAGTGGAAGAATGGATGAAGAAACTGTGGAATATATACATGCTAGAATACTACTCAGCAGTAAAAAACAATGACATCTTGAATTTTGCAGGCAAATTGATGGAAATAGAAAACACTATTCTGAGTGAGGTAACCCAGACCCATAAAGATGAACATGGGATGTACTCACTCATATTCAGTTTCTAGCCATAATTAAAGGACATCGAGCCTATAAGTTTGGGATCCTTGAGAAGATAATAAGAAGGTGAACTCCCAAAAAAGATATAGTAATCCTCTGGGATATTGGAAGTAGACACGATCGCCAGGCAAAATTGGGAACTTGAGGGTTGGGCAAGACTGGGCCAAGGGAAGATGGGGAGAGAAATGTGTGAAGGGGAGAGCGGGGGGAGCTCGGAGGAATGGGGTGCTTGGGATATAGGAAGGGTGGATATGAGAGCAGGGAAGCATATATCTTAATTTAAGGAGCTACCTGAGGGTTGTCAAGAGACTTGACCCTAGAGGGGTTCCCAGGTTTCCAGGGAGACGCCCCCAGTTAGTTCCTTGGGCAGCTGAGGAGAGGGAGCCTGAAAAGGCCAGTTCCTATAGCCATACTGATGAATTTCTTGCATATCACCATAGAACCTCCACCTGACGATAGATGAAGAAAATGACAGAGCCCCACCTTGGAGCACCGGCCTGAGCTCCCAAGGTCCTGATGAGGAGCAGAAGGAGAGAGAACATGAGAAAGAAAGTCAGGACCGTGAGGGAACCTCCAGCTGGCAACAGATGGGGAAGGTGACTGAGCCCCACATTGGAGCACTGGACTGAGCTCCCAAGGTCCTGATGAGGAGCAGAAGGAGCGAGAACTTGAGGGAGAAAGTCAGGAACGAGAAGGGTGCGTTCACTCATGGAGATGGTGGGACAGAACTAATGGGAGATCACCAACTCCAGTTGGAATGGGACTGATGGATCATGCGACCAAACCCGTCTCTCTGAATGTGGCCAACAGCGGGGGCTGACTGAGAAGCAAAGGACAATGGCTCTGGGCTCTGATTCTTCTGCATGGACGGGCTCTGTGGGAGCCTTCTCAGCTTGGTCGATCACCTTCCTGGACCTGGGGGGAGTTGGGAGGACATTGGTCTTAGCATAGAGTGGGGAACCCTGATGGCTCCTTGGCCTTGAAAAGGAGGGAGGGGAGGTATGGGTGGAGGGGAGGGGAGGGAAGGGGGAGATGGAGGGGAGGGAAGGGGGAGGAGGAGGGGAGGGAGGGGGGAGGAGGAGGGAAGGAGATGGAAATTTTTAAATATAAAAAAAAATAAAAAAAAAATCTCCTGAGTAAATTGTGAGTGTGGGTGTCATGAGAGAGGGTAGAAGGGGAGGGGAAGAAAGGGAGGAGAACAGAGAAAAATGTATAGCTCAATAAAAACAATAAAAGTTATATTAAAAGCCAGGCGGTGGTGGCGCACGCCCTTAATCCCAGCACTCGGGAGGCAGAGGCAGGCGGATCTCTGAGTTCGAGGCCAGCCTGGTCTACAAGAGCTAGTTCCAGGACAGGCTCTAGAAACTACAGGGAAACCCTGTCTCGAAAACCAAAAAAAAATGTTATATTAAAAAAGAATCAATTTTCACAACTTTCATACTCCTCCAAACATACTAAAGACAAGATATTTTTTGAACATGACTGAAGAGGGGATAACAAAAATGATATTAAATAATAATTAAATAATATATAATATCAATAATGTATTAAATAGTATATTATCAAGATCTTTTAGAATACATACAGATTAAATTTTAGAAGTACCTGGTTCCCATATACTAGAAGTCAAGGGAATTAAACAAGGTCATTTTTATACTTTTTTACTGCCCTCATCCACATCCTTTTACTCTGATTATTATTAGATTTAATTCCAGGTGAGTCCTATCTGCAAGGAGAATATTACATTGCATGGAAGTTCATGTTATTCTGGGTGATATCCTTCCAGAGGTGTCCCTGTAGAGATGACACACGTGAAACTTACTGTGCTCCTTTGGAACTTGCTTCCCCTTTGTTTACCATCCTGCATCATTGATATCTTGTCTTTGAGCAGATGCTCTGAATAATGCCTTTGGTGAGCTAACAGGTTTATGTTAATCATCCCAACTGTCTTCATTTTTTAGAGTGTTGGAAACTAGAGATTATTTTTCTCTCAGCATTTTTCAGACTTAGTCACCTTTACGTTAAGATTATTTACATGTCAGTTGAAGGGAATGAAGCCTAAAGATGATATACAGGCAGTAGGCATAGGTTCAAAGAGTCTTCTCACCAACTAGTTTTGTGTGTTTTGTTATAGCCTGTTGACTTCAGGGAATAACATCATAAACACATAAGTATGGTACTGTGATGAAAACTCAAAGGACAGAATTTACCCTTCCATGTTGCCAAATATCTCCATTGGATAGCCTACTTCCTGATTTATTATTTCTCCATTTTGCTCAATGGTCCCCAGTCCTATTTTCAAGTACATTACAGAGGCTATTGAGGATTTATGTCCATTGATTGGATGTTTTCCTTCATAGTGATATGTGCAGGGTAATAGCATTGCCTCCCTGAGATGAGTCTGGTGTATTAATCCATTGTTCAAAGCCACAATGGGACCTGCACTTCCTTAAAGAGTTTTCACTTTCCACTCTCTTCAACATATAAATGGCTATCCTTGACTTAAAGTTTGCTCTTTACTTTTCATCTTTATTTTTAAAACAAACCAAACAAATTCACCAGAAGATAGTAAAGATGAAATAACTGGATGATTTCCTTATTAGTTGTCATCATCTTTCTTTTAAGTACAAGCTTCATTGGCTAAAAGAAGGCTCCAAGGAAAGAGAAGATACAGGACAATAATTTTCTAACAAAATATATGTTGCATGAAAATATGAATTGATGTCTTGCCTTTATTACTTTACCCCAGGGCTAAAATTAATTAAAAATAATAAAAATATTTTTCTCTATAAATTTACCTAGAACCATTGTGTTACTTAAAATATAAATTGATTTTTCTATTCCAAGTCAATGATTTTCCCATGATATTTCAATCTCACCTTCTATTGATTTATTTATACTTTTATGTGTGTATATATGGTGTCATGGGGGAAGAGGAGATGCTACATGTGTCTCTGGAGGCCAGAAGAACTATCTTAGGAGCCTCAGTTACAGAAGGCTGGGAACCACCGGTTATGGGAACTGGAAACTGAGGAACAGCAGGTAGTCTCACTGCTAAGCTGTAACTCAACCCAATTTATTTATTTTTTTATTAAATGTAACTTTTGACAATTTATAGCTGTATATAATGTATTCTGATTATTCTGTCCTCATACCCTTACTTATATTCCTCCCTTTCAAGCAGGCCATGGTTAAATTAATGGAATAACAAACAAAATTATTCTTAACTTTTTATGGATTGCTATACAAGCCCTGAAGAACACTGAATATTAATTGTCTAGAATTGCAAGCATGCATTATTCTATTTCATGGAGAATGGAGATAACAATTATTTGAGGCTCTTTCTTATGTAATGGCTGTACAAATTGCCCTCCAACCAAAGCCTGCTCAATGACTGCCTTTCACTTCCAATGTGTGCAGACTCTGGAAGACATTGCATGTATATGTGTGCAGAGAGCCCAGATCTCATTTGTGGTCAGGATACCGTGATCCTGCATGTCCAAATTTAAAGTTTCAATATGAGTTAAAGCCTTGAAAAAAAGAATCAAAAGTGATATCACTTTTTAGTCATAATTGGTGAGTTCTGAAAGTTTACATTACTAATTAGACACAAATGTGTCACCGCCATGAAGCTGTCACTGTACTGGAGATATCAAGGCTTGCCTTCAAAGCTCTACAAAGTTTCTAAGAACAACAATTGGCCTTAATACCAACAGGAGATTATTTCTAAGAAGCCCAGAGTGTACCAGACTCCTCTGTTGTTCAAATCACTTCTACAAAATGATATAATAGCTACATATAACTTAGACATCCTTTAATAGACATGAAATTACATGCAAATCACTTCACAGGGATTCCTATTTAAACACACTTAACTGAAACTTAATTGTGGCATCCAGTTGTGAAAAAGCAGGTGAGGAATTGGGTCTTTCTTAGTTTAGGATACCTCACAGAGAATGATTATTTCCAGCTCCACCCACTAATTTGTGAGTTTCATAATTTTATTTTTTAAGCGAAGAAAATATTCAGTTATGCAAAAGTGCCATATTTTCATCATCTATTCATCAGTTGATGGACACTTGGGCTCTTTCCATTCCCTAGTTATTGTGACTGGAATAGCAATTAATATGTGAATGTGTGTCTCTATAGCTGCATATGGAGTTCTTTGGGAATATACCCAGAAGTTGTGTACCTGGATCATATGGTAGACCTATTTCTAGCTTTCTGAGGAACCTCCATATTGAATATATAAAGGTCCTATTAGAGTGTAGGAGATAATGTTAAGGGAAAATATTCACAAATGTTTGGATAGAGGCAGTTTCTAAAAATGTTTCTCAGTGGGTTATTTTGATCTGAGGATGGGGAATATAGGGATATGTTGGGCAGACTATGACTACATGTTCCTTGTTGTGATTATCTTTTTCTGATATTTAATAGAAACTCTCCTTTACACAGTAAACTTTTCCAAAGTACAGAGGCTAGCTGCCATAAAATTTTTATGTAAGATGTCTAGAAAAATAAGCCTGTCATTCTTCTGATTCACAGTGATATTTTTGGATTGTTTGCTATCAAAAATGACTTTCTGATGGATGCAAGAACACAGCAAACAGACAGCATAGTTTGTAAAAATTCTTGGGTTTGTAGTGAGATCATCTTGATTTCAACTTTCGTCCTGCCTCCAGCATTCACTATTTAACTCCCTAGACTGTGCTTTGGCCATTGAAGACCAAAATATTTTAAATGTATCATTTTCAGACATTTGAGTAAGAATAATGAAAACCAAATAGAAAAATAAAGTTGTAGAGAATATCCCCAGTGATTTCTTAGTACTATTAAAAACAGAATTGTATTTGTGTGTTTTTCATACTTGTTCATGTTTTTATAAAAATAATATGACTCTAATTGGATACTTTTGTCTTAAGAATAAATGTTCTGCTTTTGTTATTTCTAGTTTTTACAAAAATCCTGGTAATCAGACAGTACTGCCATGGTTTTCTCAATAAAGGATAGAAAGATCTCTTGGTAAAATATCTGCAAATCAAGTCTAAATCTTTCTGACTAAAAATGGCTTGGCCTTTTTAACATCTTTTATTCACATTGCCATGAATCATCCCTCAGTCATCATTTATATTTTCTGCACATAGATATTATATACCTGCAAGGATAGGCAGGATGGAATTAAGTCTACAGTATTTCCGGATACTGTTTTATCCTTGTGACAGAATTAGTCATAGTTTCATTACCACATAAAGGAGAAAGTGAGGCTTAAATGGAATAAATGATATTCCAGAGTCACCCAACTCAAAAGGGTCAGATATAAAGAATAATGTTATGGGAAGTCCTTCTGTGTGTGTTCTTTTTATTGGTTAATGAATGAGGAAGCTGCTTTGGCCTATATCAGAGCAGAATAGAGCTAGGCAGAGAAAATTAAACTTAATTCTTGGAGAAAGAAGGCAGCATAAAAGAGATGCCATGTATCTGCTACAGGATACAGATACACCAGAACCTTGCCAGTAAACCACAAGCTTCATGGTAAAATATAAATTATTAGAAATGGGTTAATTTAAGATAAAAGTGTTACAATGCGGCTGCTTGTTTGTCTTCTGGCCACTCGGCCCCAAAATAATCACACAGAATCTACAGTACATAAATCACTGTTTGGTTCATCAGCTCTAGCTTCTTATTGGAGTTTTCCACGCCTATTTCTATTCTGCCCTATAGGCTCAAAGTAGTTCTATATTAATCAATGATCTGGCTTCTGTTTCCTCACAACAAATTGACACCCACATGGCCAACTAAAATCTACTTAAAACCTGAGAGGACTTGGTAAAGAAATTCTACAAAGTTTAGCTGCATTTGTTTTCCAGAATGTGCTTTGCTTGATAGCAGCATGCTGCGGCACCTTTAAGAGAGGTTTTCCTGATTCAGTAGTAGCAGAAAAAAATGTGGTGTGGTTTTGAAATGACTTCCTGGGCCATGCTACTACTAAAAAGTCTGACCAGATCCAGCTATGGAACCATTTAAATGGGGTTTGTAAGCAGAATGTTACAAATTGCTTAATGACAACATAGACCCTCTGTATATCTAAAACTTGGGCAATGCACATGACTCTGAGAGGCAGCAAACAACTTTGCCATGCTGGACTGGGTGGGGCAAGCAGGCAGTGCCATATATACACTAGCAATGCCGTAGTTTAGATTCTTAAGAAGTGCTTAGCATTTTAATAAGCACTTCTGGTCAGAAAATAATTACAGATATGTAATAAAAACAGATCCAGATTTTTAAAATAAAGACCTCTAAATGGGTCACAGTGTTGGATAAATGTAAGTAGGCTTGGGAGAGAAAAAGAAAAAAATATAGAGAATTATTTTAAAAAGTAATTTTTTTAAATGTAAAGTCTTTAAAGAGACAGAGTACAGACAGTCATAGATTAAAAGAAGTAAAAAAAAATAAGCAACATAAAGATACATAGAAAGTCTGGATTATGTATATTATTATGTTTCCTTCGAATTTTTTGACTGTGAAGGAGGTAAGCATTAAGAGACATTTCACTGTATGGGTGGCAAAGTTAAACCATCATATATACCTTTAAGGTATCTTGTTGGAGGAGGTGGCTATTGGTTCATCCTGGCCACCCAGAACTGAAATAAGCACACAGAAACTGTATTAATTGAATCACTGCTTGACCCATTAGCTCTAACTTCTTATTGGATAACTCTTTCATCTTAGTTTAACTCATTTCTAGTAATTAGTATATCACCATAGGGTTGTGGCCTACCAGGAAAGATTCAGCACGTCTATCTCTGGTGGGGCATACATGGTGTCTCCTGACTTTGCCCTCTTTCTCCCAGCATTCAGTCCAGGCCTCCCCATCTACCTAAGTACTAAAAACATTTTAAATGCCATATTCTGAAGTCTTTGAAAGGTTTTAAGAATATTAATCTATCTGAAATACATCTTTATACATCTAGAAAATCTAACTAACATGACTAAAAGATTAACTATTATAGATGATGCTATCTATATTTCTCAATTTTATATTACACTTTTTAAATGAGCTGCACAATCACAATACCTTAATCAAGAGCAGAAATGCATGTACATATAACAAAATTGACCTTAAATTTGTATCAGTAAAGCAAGGTCCATACCAGTGTAAATCTCTATAGCATATTCCCCTTTAAATGTAAACAAACATTTATAAACAATATTTGGAAATTTGGGTGTTCTTCTCCAAACTGCTTTCTGCTTTTTGTTGGTTGATGTAACTTTTCGGGGGTGTTCAAGGATACCTTTCAGCCATTCTTGTTCCATTAAAGCACATTATTCTGGAAGGATTCCACAGATTCTCATCCTTTGTGGAAGCAAAAGAAGAACCTCTTTTCAAAAGCAACATATCCTTATATCCATATTTTGAAATTAAGGCATGCTCAACCACCTTAGCAATCAGGGAAATGCAAATCAAAACAACATTGAGATACCATCTTACACCTGTCAGATTGGCTAAAATCAAAAACACCAATGATAGCCTTTGCTGGAGAGGATGTGGAGTAAGGGGTACACTCATCCATTGCTGGTGGGAATGCAAACTTGTGCAACCACTTTAGAATGCAGTGTGGAGGTTTCTCAGGAAATTTGGGATCAACCTACCCCAGGACCCAGCAATCCCACTCTTGGGAATTTACCCAAGAGATGCCCAATCATATTACAAAAGCATTTGTTCAACTATGTTCATAGCAGCATTATTTGTAATAGCCAGATCCTGGAAACAAACTAGATGCCCTTCAGTGGAAGAATGGATGAAGAAAGTGTGGAATATATACATATTAGAGTACTACTCGGCGGTAAAAAACAATGACATCTTGAATTTTGCATGCAAATGGATGGAAATAGAAAACACCATACTGAGTGAGGTAACCCAGTCCAAAAAAGATGAACATGGGATGTACTCACTCATAATTGGGTTCTAGCCATAAATAAAAGACATCAAGCCTATAATTCATAAAAAAAAATCCTAGAGAAGCTATATAAGAAGGTGAATCCAAAGAAAAACATCTAGTTATCCTCCTGGATATTGGAAGTAGACAAGATTGCTGGACAAAAAATGGGAACATGGGGGTGAGGTGGGATGGGGGATGGGGGTATGGGGAGAGAAAAGTGTGAAGTAGAGGATGGGAAGAGCTTGGGGGAATAGGATGGTTGGGATATAGGAAGGGTGGATATGGGAACAAGGAATTATATATCTTAATTAAGGGAGCCATTCTAGGGTTGGCAGAGACTTGACTCTAGAGGGGTTCCTAGGTGTCCAGGAAGACGCCCCCAGCTAGTTCCTTGGGCAGCTGAGGAGAGGGTGCCAGAAATGTCCAGATCCTATTGCCATACTCATGAATATCTTGCATATCACCATAGAATCTTCACCTGGCATTGGATGGAGAAAATGACAGAGCCCAACTTAGGAGCACTGGACTGAGCTCTCAAGGTCCTGATGAGGAGCAAAAGGAGGGAGATCATGAGCAAGGAAGTCAGGACTGTGAGGAGTGTGTTTACCCATTGAGTCGGTAGGACAGATCTAATGGGAGACCACCAAGTCCAGTTGGAATGGGACTAATGGAACAGGGGACCAAACCGGACTCTCTGAATGTGGCTGACAGTGGAGGCGGACTGAGAAACCAAGGACAACTGCAATGAGCATGAACTCTTCAGCATGGATGGGCTCACTATGAGCCTTGTCAGTTTGGTTGTTCACATTCCTGGACTTAGGGGGAGCTGGGAGGACCTTGGACTTAACATAGTGAAGGGAACCCTGATGGCTCTTTGTCTTGGAGAGGGGTGGAGTGGGGGTATGGGTGGAAGGGAGGGGAGGGAAGTGGGAGAAGGAGGGGAGGAGATGGAACTTTTTAATAAAAAATAATGAGAAAAAAAGATACTGATGTGGGAGTCTCCTCTGTGTGCTGTGATTACCATTAGTGAATAAAGAAACTGCCTTGACTTGTTGATAGGGCAGAACTTAAAACTATTTATGACAATGAGCCACATCTGCTTCTGGAAGTACCAAGCTACTTCAATAGCAAGTACCAAAGAGGGCATCTTAGGAACTGGTTAGACATTTGGGCAATAAGCTACTCTTGCCTGGACTTCTTGATGAGCTGGACAAGCAGGACCCAAAGAGAAAGTACTGCTGAACTTGCCTAAAGGTGAGATGGTCCTTCAGAGTTCTTGCTTCATGAAAGAGTCTACTAGACATTCTTCAGTACACAAAAGAAAGTGACCGACAAACTGCCAATATGGTTGGAACAGTCTTTGAAATTTCCTGTTTCATGGACAAGTCTTCTGGATACTATGGTCCTATAGGTAGGCTGAGATGGTACAGAAAAACTTTGGGGGACTGTCCTGGTAGTGAGATGTCTTTGTCAATTCTAGAGTTTTAGAAGTTGCTTACAATGCATTTCCTGTTTACTTGGGTAATATTATATCTTTCAGGAGTCTTTAATAAAATTGAAGAATTTATAGTTATAATTAATGTTTTCTTTAGTTATGATGAGAGATAAAGTATAACTGTCTTGTTATATGTAATATTACTCTGTTAAAGTTAAAACCTTTTTTATTTAAACATAAAGGGGGAGGTGATGTGGGATTCCCCACTGCATGCTGTGATTAATCATTAGTGAATAAAGAAAACTTCTTTGGACCTATAACAAGGCATAACTTAGCTAGTCAGGGAAAACCTAAACTGAATGCTGGGAAGAAGAAGGCAGAGTCAGAGAAAAGCCATATAGCCCTGTCAGAAAAAGATGCTGATAACTTTACCTGATAAGTCACAGCCACGTGGCAATACACAGATTAGTAGAAATGGGTTTAATTAAGGTATGTTAGCCAATAAGAAGCTAGATCTAATGGGTCAAACATTTTGTATTTTAAATAATACAGTTTCTGTGTAATTATTTTGGGGATCTGAGCTGCCGGGCAGCCAGGTAACAAACAAGCAGCCTCCTTAAAACATATAAAAGCTAGCTAGAAATGTTCTTAAGCTATTGGCCAAACAATATTGCAAATAATATAGTTTTGTGTGATTATTTCCGGTCTGGACAGCTGGGATAGAACAAGCAGTCTCTGCCAACATATGTCCATGAGGTATGGATGGAGAGCCTTCTGTTACATCATCTTAAATTTTGTGTTTCAATTTTTTCTTTGTTTATACACACAAATAATTTCTTTTTCTTTTGCCCAATTGCCCAAGTATGTGTTTTTTTTTTTTTTGTTTGTTTGATTTTTGGACAATTGTTTCTTTTTTTTCTCATTTTTTATTAAAGATTTCCATCTCCTCCCCTCCTCCTCCCCCTTCCCTCCCCTCCCTTCCACCCATACCCCCACTCCACTCCTCTCCAAAGACAAAAAGCCATCAGGGTTCCCTTCACTATGTTAAGTCCTAGGTCCTCCCAGCTCCCTCTAAGTCCAGGAAGGTGAGCAACCAAACTGACAAGGTTCACAGTGAGCCCGTCCATGCTGAAGAGTTCATGTTCATTGCCATTGTCCTTGGTTTCTCAGTCCTCCTCCACCATCAGCCACATTCAGAGAGTCCGGTTTGGTCCCCTGTTCCATCAGTCCCATTCCGACTGGACTTGGTGGTCTCCCATTAGATCTGTCCCACCGTCTCAATGGGTAAAAGCATTCCTCGCGGTCCTGACTTCCGTGCTCATGATCTCCCTCCTTTTGCTCCTCATCAGGACCTTGAGAGCTCAGTCCAGTGCTCCTATGTTGGGCTCTGTCATTTTCTCCATCCAATGCCAGGTGAAGGTTCTATGGTGATATGCAAGATATTCATGAGTATGGCAATAGGATCTGGATATTTCTGGCACCCTCTCCTCAGCTGCCCAAGGAACTAGCTGGGGCGTCTTCCTGGACACCTGGGAACCCCTCTAGAGTCAAGTCTCTGCCAACCCTAGAATGGCTCCCTTAACTAAGATATATAATTCCTTGTTTCCATATCCACCCTTCCTATATCCCAACCATCCTATTCCCCCAAGCTCTTCCCATCCTCTACTTCACACTTTTCTCTCCCCATACCCCCATTCCCCATCCCACCCCACCACCATGTTCCCATTTTTTGTCCAGCAATCTTGTCTACTTCCAATATCCAGGAGGATAACTAGATGTTTTTCTTTGGGTTCACCTTCTTATATAGCTTCTCTAGGAATTTTTACGAATTATAGGCTCAATGTCCTTTATTTATGGCTAGAAACCAATTATGAGTGAGTACATCCCATGTTCATCTTTTTGGGACTGGGTTATCTCACTCAGGATGGTGTTTTCTATTTCCATCCATTTGCCTGCAAAATTCAAGATGTCATTGTTTTTTACCGCCGAGTAGTACTCTAATATGTATATATTCCACACTTTCTTCATCCATTCTTCCACTGAAGGGCATCTAGGTTGTTTCCAGGTTCTGGCTATTACAAATAATGCTGCCATAAACATAGTTGAACAAATGCTTTTGTAATATGATTGGGCATCTCTTGGGTAAATTCCCAAGAGTGGGATTGCTGGGTCCTGGGGTAAGTTGATCTCAAATTTCCTGAGAAACCTCTACACTGCTTTCCAAAGTGGTTGCATAAGTTTGCATTCCCACCAGCAATGGATGAGTGTACCCCTTACCCCACAACCTCTCCAGCAAAGGTTATTATTGGTGTTTTGGATTTTAGCCAATCTGACAGGTGTAAGATGATATCTCAAAGTTGTTTTGATTTGCATTTCCCTGATAGCTAGGGAGGTTGAGCATGACCTTAAGTGTCTTTTGGCCATTTGAACTTCTTCTGTTGAGAATTCTCTGTTCAGTTCAGTGCCCTATTTTTTAATTGGGTTAATTAGCATTTTAAACTCTAGTCTCTTGAGTTCCTTATATATTTTGGAGATCAGGCCTTTGTCTGTTGTGGGGTTGGTGAAGATCTTTTCCCAGTCAGTAGCCTGCCTTTTTGTCTTAGTGACAGTGTCCTTTGCTTTAAAGAACCTGCTCAGCTTCAGGAGGTCCCATTTATTCAATGTTGCCCTTAATGTCTGTGCTGCTGGGGCTATACATAGGAAGCGGTCTCCTGTACCCAAATGTTGTAGAGTACTTCCCACTTTCTCCTCTAACAGGTTCAGTGTGTTCAGATTGATATTGATGTCTTTAATCCATTTGGACTTGAGTTTTGTGCATGGTGACAGACACGGATCTACTTTCATTCTTCTACAGGTTGACATCCAGTTATGCCAGCACCATTTTTTGAAGATGCTTTCTTTCTTCCATTGTGTGCTTTTAGCTCCTTTATCAAAAATCAGGTGTTCATAGATTTGTGGGTTAAGATCTGGGTCTTCTATTCGATTCCATTGGTTGACTTCTCTATTTTTATGCCAATACCAAGTAGTTTTCAATACTGTAGCTCTGTAATAGAGTTTGAAGTCAGGGATGGTAATGCCTCCAGAAAGGATCGTGGCAGGATACAAGATCAACTCCAAAAACTCAGTTGCCCTCCTATATACAAAGGATAAGGAAGCAGAGAAAGAATTCAGAGAAGCATCACCTCTCACGATAGCCACAAATAGCAAAAATATCTTGGGGTAACTCTAACCAAGGAAGTTAAGGATTTATTTGACAAGAACTTTAAGTCTTTGAAGAAAGAAACTGAAGAGGATACCAGAAAATGGAAGGATCTCCCTTGCTCTTGGATTGGGAGGATCAACATAGTAAAAATGGCAATACTACCAAAGGCAATCTATAGATTTAATGCAATCCACTTAAAGATCCCATCAAAATTCTTCACAGATCTTGAGAGGACAATAATCAACTTTATATGGAAGCACAAGAAACCCAGGATAGCCAAAAAAATCTTATACAATAAAGGAACTTCTGGAGGCGTTACCATGTGTTCTTTTTATTTGGGTCCTGTGTTTCCTTTATTAATTGCACTCATTGTTTCTCCTTTGGAACCATGAAAGTTTAGTGAGTTAGAGCTGCCATTGTCAGGAGGCAGCTGCCGAGTGCCAAATCACCAATGATCACTCATCAGGCTGTTCTCAGCAGGCTCCACTTGAGCCTGTCTTGTAGATCCATTAAAAGCAAGAATCAGCATAAATTCTACTCCTTGGTAAGGAGTGGGTTGTTTCGTGCACTGCTTAGAAAAGCCTTGTGCATTGAGCATATAAGGCGTGTGGTGTATTTGACTCTCTCTGTATGAAGATCAGTTGTTTAAGAACTAAAATAGTAATATGGTTATAATAATAGCTAGTCGTCTAAAGATGGGTGTGAAGAGCATGCCTACTGCTGAATTATGTCAGAGAATATAATAAAATTCCCAAAGTCTTACTTATTTAGAGCTGGTATTTCCTATTAATTGCCAACTTCTATTATATGTTTGTTGTAAATCTTGCACATACGTGATTACAGTCCTTCCCCACTATGATGTGCCTTTATTATACAAGATGAAATTGAGAATTTAATTGGACATAGTAGCTACTCTTATGACAAGTATGATTTTGAATTCTGTGAGGTGTAGACATATCACATTGTGGAAAAGTGGAAGAAATACATGTGTGATTGAAAGAGACCAGCAGACTACCAAACAACTCCCCTTCCTATCACTCTCCCCCTAAGCTTATCACTAATATGCAGCAGTTTGATGGATTTTATTGCAGTCTGTTCATTTCCCCCTCCTTACAGCAAACATTAATCTTATTACTTCTGGAGTAGAAGCTATATGTGTACAGAGTCAACTCTTCTAAAATTGGGTTAGCTTCTATGATAGATTGTCCTCACAGCTCAATGTTATTAGACATGTCATTTTGCTGGTAAAACAGAGCTAGTACTTTCCCATTAGGAAATAGGCTCCCCCTTTCATCTTGCATATGGACCTTAAGTGAGGAGAGAGGACCAGGAGGATGTGCAGGCAGTCTGAATCTAAATAAGCATATTGCATTAGCCACCCTCATCTGTACATGTTTCTTTGGTCATGATGCTATTTTCTAAATGTCTGCTTAAAAGCACTGGACCAAGATGTGTGTAGTTCAGGAAAGAGTTCCCAGAGGAAGTGTATCATGAATGAACCATATTCCTTCTTAAAGTTCCCCTTTCCTGTAAGGAATGGGATGTATAAAGCATACACGGTCAAGTAGAATGTATGTTTCTCTTATTTTGTAGACTATAGACTTTTTATTGTATTGTATGTTTACTCCCTATGGTCTAACAGTGACAGGTGAGGAATAAATAAGGCAAAGTCAGCATATGTATCCTTCTCAAACAATGTTCCTCTTGTTGAAAACCTGTACTCAACATGAATTTTAAGAATTATGAAGCAAACAGTAAGCCCCATGTGCATCCAAACATTCAGATGGCCAGACTAATGACTCTGAGACAATTTGGCATAAGTTTGGAGCTGACACAACCACTTAACAAAAGTCACTCAGTGTCAATTAATATACAGAACACAGATGTGATTATCTGTGTAAGTGTGCACCGGTAACAAAAATTTAGATAACCAAGACCAATTGTACCTATTAAATAGTCTGCTCAATTTCCTTCTGTGCAGATATGGGACACCCAACAATCCTTGCTTTCTTTCTTCTTCTATTTCTCAACTTTCCCTTTACCTCCTATGATTCAAGGTCTTGGCTTATTGTGTGTGATCAATGGCAGTTTTTTGCCCTCTGTATTTAACTTCCAGTGTTTTGGCCTACGAGGCATTAAAAGAGCAGCATGGAATTTGGGTAAGCTTTTGAAATTTTGAATTAGATCATAAAAATGAAGTTAGTAATACAAAGGTTATATATGATTAAGATTTTAATGATCATTTTTAAAATGAAGATGCACACCTAAGATAAAACACACAGTATTTATGCTTTCTGAGTTTGGATTATTGCATTTTCAATATAATGATATTCAGTTCCATCCATTTTTCTAAAATGTTTATTCTTTACTTCAAATTTTATAGTATGGCTGTAGTCATAATTGACACAAAATAGAAATAAACTATTTTTCTGTTAGGAATGATAAACCATGTGGAACAGAAAAAAAGATGAAACTAGGCATGGTGGCACACAACTTTAATCCCAGCACATAGGAGACACAGGAAGGTAGATCTCTGTGAGTTCTAGGGGTTGCTCATCTACAAAGCTGAGTTCCAGGACAGTCAATGCAATAGAAACTCTGATTCAACACAAAAAATAAACAACAAAAAACTAAACAACAACAACAACAACAAAACCATTAAGAGATGGAGTCAATGCACTATGCTAAATGAAAGAGGCTAGAATCAAAAGCTTTAGGTTATCCAACATACGACTGTGACTTAGCCTCAAGGGGTTCTGCTCTGAAACTACCACATGTATAAACATAGTGCTGTGCTGTGAGCATTGAATGTTGACTATTATGGAACTTGGGTAAAATAAAAATCCACTGCAGAAGTTTGTCACATAATTGTTATCAATGCATCTATTAACAGCCATTTAAACTAGTTCCATTTTGTAAGAATAGTAAAGAAATAAGTAGAGATATGTACAATGTTTCTGTTGCATGTTGACTCAAGAGGCTTCTGAGTGCATAGCAGAGGTTTAAACTGCATAGATTAGATTATATATATATATGATAGATAGAAAAATAGATAGAAAGATAGATAGATAGATAGATAGATAGATGATAGATAGATGATAGATAGATGATAGATAATAAATGGATGATAGATGATAGAGATGATTGATTATAGACAGGTGAAGAGATGATAATATCAGACTGACTGGTAAATTTGTATGTGCTTGTCTTTGGATATGTATTTGTGGTGTATTCATATATATGTGTGTGTGTTTGTGTGTATGTATATAGGTTATGGTACTGCATTTTTTAATAGTGCCTTTGTTCTGTATACATTAGTAAAAATTTGAATATAAATTTTGATTCAGAATCCACTCATCAACTATTTCTTTATAATTTTCTGTTCAGATGCCATGTTCTTGTTGTTTAAGTGAATTTCAGATACTCCCTCCTCATTTTGTTCAGAAATTACATAGTTTCAGAATTTTCATTTAAGTTTGAATTGAGTGGTTTGGAAGGAAGGAGGAATAGGTGAACATCAATCATTTTTTCATGTATTTTATTGATGCCATCATGCAAACAGTTATAAATTTCAGTTGACTTGCCTTTGAAACCACTCAAATATAATCTGGCTATGCCTTTGAAAGGGTCATTTTATTTTTGACTTTCCATTTATTTCTGTTATTTAATTTTAATATATATTTAAGTAGACTGTGTGTGTGCGTGCGTGCACATGTGCATTCAATACAACTCTCAAACAGCTCTCTTCTGTTTACTGAGCACTGCCCTAGTTGTTCAAGCTGCTTGTACTTCCTTACCTCTCTTCATCTGCCTTCAAATGGCCAACCCAAGTATCAGTATTAAAGAAATTAAACCTCATTGCTTATGTACTTACCGTGATTCTTTTTCATTAATATTTACTGATATCCCACTCATCAGAATAGTTTGGATGGCCCTACTCAGAATCATTTCAAAGGACAGAGAGAAAGACTCCACTAAATATTTTCTAATATAGCTGCAAAAATCAAAGAACTTAACTATGTTGATGGAGAAAACAAAAAAAGTTATTTGTTTTACTCAGTCAACACACTCTCTGCTAGGTAGTTTTAAACTCTTCTCTGTAGTACTTTTGTTTTTTGTGGCTCCTCTATGAATGAGTTCTTTAGAAGGCACACAGCACATGAATAAGACAGAAATCTTTGCAAATGTTCAAACCACTCACTGGAAGAAAACGAATTCTGGTTTTATTTGCTGTTGAAGCAATTAATGATAAAGGATTTTCATCATAATATTCTTACTAATTGATTCTTTGTGTCACTATGTCTCTGGTATCTCTAGGGACTGCCAATGGCAATTAAGCACTGAATGGCATTTATCTGAAGCATTGGTTTTAATGGGATATTTTCAAGAAACTGGGGTTTATGAATTCCACAAGATAGAACCACAAAATGTAGCATCATTTAAGATAGTACTTTGTCACTGATGCATGATATGTATATGTGTTCAATCATTTTATTTCAACATCCTCCTTTTAATTCCCCCACAATGCTATTTAAGATCATCCTTAGGTGAGATATAGTATCCCTTATCAACACATCTTAGCAAAGAGTATCATATAAAATGATATAAATGATAAAAACAAAGACTATCGCTGTACTATCTGTCTTTTCACATTTCAATGACACTACCCTTACCAGGAATAGCAATGGAAGGGTGACAGAATGAAGGACAAAGAATGTTTCTACAAGGATCTGACAGCAGCTTATTGGAAAGATGATAATAAAACAAGAATGGGGGAAAACCACGTCTGGTCTTGGGCTTATCCTCTAGCTTATTAGATATTCCTTTATATTTACAAGTCAATACATTGAGAAAAATCAAAGCATTTTTCTTCTTTTAGGATGCTATACCAGTGTGACTTGAGTTTCACTCTTAATTCTCTTTTCTATGATGAAAAGGAAAACCTAGATTTTTAAAATCTTAAATGTGTATTATGTTCTCAGTAGGTTGTCTGTGAAACGAATGCTGGTTTGATGCATTTTCCATTATGACAAATTAAAATATTTTGTATATTTATTCTTTAGAAAGAATATTTGGCCTACAGGGGTGCTTGGTAAAGACACTTGCCACCAAGTTGAACAAACTAAGTTGGGTTCCCTGGACCGACATTGTGAAAGGGAAGAACTGAGTCCCACAAGCTGTACTCTGCCCTCCACATGCTATGTCATGAGGCAACTCCTTAGCCCCCTCTCACTCAAAAGAAAAAGTAAATGGTAAGAGAGGGGGGTGGTATTATGGGTATTATGCTATTGCCAAAGCTAGAATTGCAGTGTGGTTATCAGACCTAGCTAGCATGGGTTTTAGAGATCTCACCTCCAATCCTCATCCTTGTGTAACAAGTACTTTATCCACAGAGCCATTTCCCCAACACTAGTTGTCTTATTTTCTTGATCTAATTTATTCTGTTATTTGTTTTTGAGACATGTATGAACTCTTGTGTTCCAGGTAGTCCTGAAAATAGCTACATAACTGAGAATGTCCTTGAACTTCTGGCCTCCCACATCCTACAATACAAGTACTAGCATTACAGATATGTGTTGCTACACTTGGTCTGTGCCTGTCTTACCTATAACTGTAACCTTTGTAAAAAGAACATTTGGCAGTCCATGACCTCAGAGGAGTAGTTGCAGTGCTGTTAGCTTTGCTTTGGGGGAAAATTCTGGAGAATCTACCGAGAATGAAAGAAAGCAAAATGGGGTGGAGGGATAACAGGTGGAAAGTAGAGATGGAGTGGGGGATACTGGAAAGGAGGGAGAGGAAGGGAGACAAAGGGATGATAGGAGAGAGAAAGTTTTCCTACATGCCATAGAGCCACAATAGGCAGACTTAATGATCAGCAATTTGGCCGTCAATCAAGGCACACAATCTTTTCCTCACCACGAGTTCTGCTGTACATTAATTCCTTGTGTGCTTTCTCTTTCCAGCTTAGCTAAATGATACAGTTTAGCTGAATTCATCCCAATTAAATGAAAATTAACTCATACGGCCATATAATGATAAAAATGAATTATTGCTCTTATTTTTCAGCAAATGAAGATATTTGCCAAAACAGTTATCTTCAAAATTGCATATAGAGATGAGATATGAACTTCATGATGAGAAATGCAGTTAAATGAATTATTATAAATTGCCCATTTTATAAAGTATGGCCCCTATTATCCTCTATTTTTAATGCCTAAGCATTATTGCTGAGGCCTTGGAAGAGCACACTTCAGCTTGCAACCTTTTATAAAGCAAAACATAACCGCTGTTGTTGAGGGTGCATTTCTGCCAAGCTTGGCACTGTGTGTTGTCTAGGATGAATTCTCCAAAATCTAGGCTAAGGTTATCTATCCTCATCACTGATAGGATTCTCAAATCTGCTAGCCATTCCTCTCTTTGTCTGCCCTTTGGAAAGTCACTTTAAACCCAGAAACTTCTTCAAAAGGTATTAGATAGTACCTCGTTAAAAACCCAATCAGTACTATTAATCTGCAAAATTGTCTTAAAGGATTGCTTTCTTTTAATTCAGAGAGGTACCTGGCATGTCCTGAGTGCTGATGTTGTGCAAATAGGATACCAGGCACTTTTTACTTGCTTTCTCATTTGATTTCTTTCTGAATACTGCAAAGGTTTGTACAGATGAGAAAATAAAAGCTCAGGGAGATGAAATAGCTATCAAGCCATCCTGCAGTCCTTGCCTCTTTTCCAAACTAGGGAGAATCAACATTTTTCCACTAGCAACTTTTGATCAGGGTCCATAATGGAGCTGTGTGTGGGTGATGGTGACTGCATCAAAATTATTATCATCGGCACCATTTACAGATGAAATGTTAGAAGCGATTTTTTCTTTGAAAATCCCTGTCACAAGTGATATTCTATTGGATATTAGTTTGTATGAAATGCTGAAGTGCAAAAAAACTGTGCTTGGATTCAAAGAGCTCTGAACGAAACCTATAGATCTGTTGCTCACCAGACCTATAATTTGCTCAAAATATTGATGCCTTCAGGTAAACTCTGATTTCAGGATGTTCCAATTCCCCTTTATCTAGGATTATTTTATAATGGTAAATTTTTGCTTGTTTGATATTCAGCTTTTTATTAACTATTTTCAAAACCAATATATTTTACATATTTAGAAGAAAAATGTGTGTGACAACTTAAATAAACCATATCTTCAATGAGCCATAAGAAAGTGTGGGTTTTTTTAGTTATATTTGGGTCACCTACATGGGATATTTATAGGCTTGTGTTCGTAGGAAACCAGAAAGGACCCTGAAAAGCCCAAACTCTCTTAAAGAATAAGAACAATGTGAGAATGTCAAAATTGTGGATAATTTATTTAGTTTTGTTAATGAGAATAAAATATGGTCCCTTTTCCATGTCACCTCTATGTTTTACGTAAGGGTGTGTGTCCTTTACTGTTTTTGAATGCTGGACCTTATTGAAGAGATTCAACTGAAACGATGATGTGTAATTTAGGGGAATAATAATCATGCTTACTACATCTTTGTGTACACATTCTTGGTGGTCACAGTCTGAACTAGGAATTTCCAGGTTCTTGGCATCTTATTCAAATACTTGGAAAAACTCACAAATAGTAAGTCAGCAAAGAATTTTATTTAAGTAGACAGTACAGGATACATCGGAAAGTAGCCATGGGTTACTTAGGCTAGAGTGCCCAAACATATAGGTTGTTACTTGATGCTTCCATTATATGGAATCTAGGGGAAGAAGAATTGGTTGCTGAGAAACAGGCCATAGGTATAGATATTTCTTTGTTTTGATTGACAACCCCAGATTACATAAGATTTTGCTCATCTTGACATCACCATTTCTGTGATGGATCCGGGTCAATAATAATATGTATGTTAATTATGTATAAACACAGGATGGTAAATAGGGGCATACTCTAAAAGTTCAGACATAGCACAGTTGGTCCATCTATGCATACCACCCAAACTCTTTTTAGCAGAATAAGACCCATGTTTCCCATTGCCAAATATGTTCTGGGACTTTTGAATGGAAACTGATCATGAAAGAGAAGTTTACTTGAAGGTCACTAGGGGAGAAACCCTTCACATTGTTTAGAGCAGGGGAAACACACACTCCATGCCGGCAGGACCTAGAGTTGTTTGGGCTTTAAATAAACACTCTTTTCCAATAATGTACCTAGCTTGGAAGAGGGGTGATTATGTGAACCCTAAGCCAATGAAGAGCTCAGATTGCTGAGCTACTATGCTTGCCTGCCTCACTTTTGAAGCACACTTTCATTTAAGAAGAATTACAGAGGAGAACATTTTCTTTCATTATGCAAAAGTATGCTAGATAGATAAAAGAATTGCTGGCAAATGATTTTGCCACCTGGAGAACATTGCCATTGCTCAGATCTCTGGGATACATGCTGTAGAGCAGAGTTATTTCCTTCTTAATTCTGGAGATCTCTAAAGCAGACTATAGAGTCTAACAATTTTATCATGAGAAACCAAGTTACAGGAAGGGGCTGCATTAATAAGATGAATTTGTAACTGATCTTTAGGGTACAAAAAGTTGATGCTAGGTCTAAACTACTCCATACCCCAAACAAAACTTCAGTAAGAGTGAAAACTGATGAAAGATGCCTGGGTGAACTACAGTTAGACAAAAGGCTTAGCATGGTGTTTGTAAAAATGATGTAAGAAAAAGCCCCAAGAGCCTGCATCCCAGGAGGAGGATATGTATTGTCGCAAACTGTGATATTTCACAAACTGTGTAGGAACAATTTTGCTTACAAATGACACCCAGCGGGCACAGCTAAAGAAGTTGTAGTAATGTGTTGATTTAACATTTTATTGGGAGAAATAAAACTCCATTGGTCTGGAAAAGTGGTTGCTTGGGTGTAAAATTGTAAGAACTTAAGTGGTGTGGGAAGCATACGGATTTCAATGAAGTGGAGGATTTCCTGAGGTTGGCCTTAGCATGATGTGAAGGCATGACCACAACACAGAAGTACTTGCAGTCCAGTTGGACAGAGATCATCACTGTAAGATATAATCCTTGCTCGCAGGATTATTCATAATCAAAAGACTTGGAGTCTCCATCTATGCACAGCCTGAATCTGAAAAAACCAACCAACTCCACAAACCTGTTCTTTGACCTCCACATATATACCATGACATATGCATCCCCATCACATATACAATACACATTAATTTAATTTAATTTTTTTAGTTTAAAAACCCATGTTTGGTTTTGTACCATGGGGAAGGTCTCGATAAATGGAATCCCTTGGGAGAAGTATCTTGGGATGGATGTTGATTACTTTGTTTGCCTCTGTACCCAACAGCACAAGATAACTCAGTGCACCTCATCTCAATGCTCAGGATGCTCACTTTTCCAAAATATACCCATGCAGAACCACAAAAAGAGACACAAAAAGGGTTTAGAACAATCACAGGGGGAAAATCAATGGAATATTGAAAACAGAAAACATCCTCCCAGCTCTGCATGATGGACATCCTGGATGGGGAAAATGGTGGCTGCAGAATGCTAGAAGTTAGGCACAGGATTTCAATAGAAAAGAAAACTAGGCTTCTACTGGCTCCATTTTTCCTTTTGAGATCCAAAGAAAGAGCAGTAGTCTTCATTCTATCCTTTGAAAGGAAATGATTTCCTATGTCTAAAATAAGTATTTATGTGGCAAAAGAAATATATGATTTATAGATAGCAGTTCTTGGGCAGAGAAGCTGAGAACATAGGTTTTGCAGAAAAGGTCTCTTTGCATATGGCAATTATTCTTCCTCGAAAAGCAAACTGCTTTCTAAAGATGAGGCTGGAAGTTTTAGTGGCATTTGAAGTAGAGTATTATGCCCATAAATGTTTTAGGATTACATCCAAAACCATGATGTTCAGTAGTTTTTAATTTCACTTTGCTGAAAGCAGTTTCTATTATTACTGGACATTGAAAAGAAACTCCCTAAATTTGCTCCCTTTGGGAAGAGAGTCAATCATCTCTGTTGCCTAGCTTGTTATCTTGTGAATATTTGAGCTTTCTTCCTGTTGAACATTTATTCCTATGATATAATGAAATTTTCACCTAGAGTGTCAAGAATAACTCTAAGGGAGTCCAGTGTAAAAATTGGAAGTCTTTTGTTCATGTTATGCCTTTTACTCACTGCAATAGCAAAGTGAGTGATAGCCACAGCTCTCTGCCTCCTTTCTTTATTTCTGCACCAATTCTGTACCATGCCTCTGTGTTTCAGGAAGCCATAACAATACTAGAGATACATGTAATGAACTACAAAAAAGAGCAAGCCTTGACCATCATGCTGTACTTTGTTTAAACATTCTACATCACTCTGTTTGAACTTTATTTCTTTTGCCTGTCATAAAAGTTAAATAAAATTTTTATTTATTATTCTAAATCTAAATTAGTAACAGTGCTTCCCGTAAAATTGTTGGTGAGAGCATAAGATCTGGATTTCTTGAGCATTTATAAAACACACATAAAAGCATAGCCAGTGACTTCAGTGGGCATGAGTAAAACAGTCTATCAAGTTATTTAGCATCAATGTGCAAAGTTGCTTCCAATAATTACACATCAAAGACCTGAGAATACATTAGGTATTTTATGCTTTGTTTATGTGTCCACCAGTATTTCTTGGGTGAGAAAACAAATGCTTTCCAAAATGAAAAAAGAGGTGTTAGTCTCATTCAAGGAAGACTTGGGATTACCTGCATATCCTATTCTGCCAGAAATTTATAGATAAAGAACATGTTTAGAGATATATAACATGAAGGCAAGTAAGTGGATATGGCTTATCTGATGTGACTCTACTGGATTTTTTTTAATTAAAATACATATCAAGATGTTGCAAACTATCTTCCATCTCATTAGTGGAAAGATTAAAGAAAAAATAATCTGAATTCTACCTCTTAAAAAGTACTAAATTTCAGAAAACTTCTTTTCTGTAAACTACCTTTCATGTCACGAATCTTCAAACATTGAGAAGGGAACCAAAGGTTATAAATAGAAAAACCCAAATTATTTGTAGGTGATCTGATATTATATGTAACAGATCTCCCAAATTCCCAGAGAATACTTGTAGAATGATCAATATCTGCAGCAAAGGGAAAGGTTACAAAGTCTACTTAGAAAGTTCAGGAGACTTTTTAGACACAAACATCAAGCATGCTCAGAACTAGATCACAAAACATCTTCATTGACAATTGCTCTACAAAACAATATGTCTAGGAATGAACCCAACCATAGAGGTGAATGCCCTTCACATTGAAAAATTTAAAGGCCTGAGGACAGATAGGGGAAGACACAGGGAAATCTAAAGCACTCACATCCTGATGAGTTGGTAGACTTAAAATTGTGAAAAACCACCATCCTACCAAGACCAATGTACAGATTTAATACAAACCTAATTAAAGATACTAGGTAACTAAAACATTCAGAGTAAATCAAATTACGATTAAATATAAAAACTATTTTTCATAATAGGAATTATATCATGCAAATGTGTTGAGGAGGAAAAGAGAGGAAGAAAGGGAGGGAGGAGGAGATGATAAAGATACAAAAAAAATAAGAGAGAGAAAAAAGAAAGCCACAAATATCTAGGGGAGAATAGTAAGAATGATGCAAGACATGAATTGTTTCCTGGCAGTTGTTATAGCAACTGTATCTAAATTAACTACTTTAAGACAGTGTAGCTCAGTAGTGGTGGCACACACATTTAGTCCTCCCACTTGGGAGGCAGAGACAGACTTACTTACTCTGTAAATTCAAGGCCAGCCTGATCTACAAGAGTTAGTTCCAGGAGAGGATCCAAGGCTACAAAGAAACCCTGTCTCAAAAACCCAAACCAAACCAAACAAAACAAGATTTAATGCAATGACAATAAAGTGAAGATTCTGGAGATGAATACTTAGTCAAACTTTCAGGGAATTTGAACTCTTTCTTGATGTCTGCTTTTCTGATTGAGGCCAAATTTGAATGAGCCAAATAAACTATTTTCTCTGTCTCAAAAACAAAAACAAATCTTAGTAGCTAAGACATTATTTCAGGCACCATAATACGGAATCTCAGATATAATTTTACAACATTTAATTAAGTAAGAAAGTAATATTCCAGGCTAAAACGATACCCTGGTTTGTTATCTGATGCTGTGATGACCATCATGATCAAAGATAACATGGGAAAGAAAGGGTTTATTTTCCCATAAAACTCCCCAGACACAGTCTGTCACTGAGGGAAGTCAGTGCAAGAACTCAAGATAGGAACTAAAGCACAGGCAATGGAAGAGTATTGCTTACTTTACTTGGTCCTCATGGTTTGATCATTCCCTTTCCCTAGATGTCCCTACTTAGTGCCAAGCTGACAAAAACACACAAAAGGCCCAGCATGATCAAGGACTAGAATTCAAACATGGATGATCCTCTTATCCATGATACATCTGGAAAACCAAAATTTGAATCATAATTTGGCATTTCTGAGGCCTGTTTCCAGAGATGGACACTAGCTCTGTACAGGGTCAGTAAGGTTCAGTAGACCCTGAGATTCAGTCCTCTCAACTGTTCATTTTGACAATAATATTGTGCTTTTACATTGTTTCTCAACTTCAGTGTTCCTAAACCTTCAGTGTTCCTCTCTTTGAAATGTCCTAAATCTTCTGGAATCTTAACTTATGCCAAATCTTTCCTTTCAAGGCAGGAAGAATTCTTCCTTAGCCCTCCTGAAACTTCCCTCAGGAATCTCTTCTGGAGAAAGTCAGTTGTGCTCAATCTGCAGTATCACAGATTCTCTGCTGGAGCCTTCAACACAATTCATTAGGGTTTAATATTTGTGTTCCTTGCTATTTTACTACAATTTGAACAACTGACAACAGCATTTTAAACTATTTTAAATTCATATGGCCTACAATAGCATATGGCAATTAAGAACTTTTTTTTTCTGTTAATTTTTTTTCTCATGGTTTATTTTTTTTATATTTAAAAATTTCCATCTCCTCCCCTCCTCTTCCCCCTTCTCTCCCCTCCTCCTCCCCCTTCCCTCCCCTCCTTCTCCCCCTTCCCTCCCCTCCCCTCCACCCATACCTCCCCTCCCTCCCTCACAAGGCCAAGGAGCCATCAGGGTTCCCCACTCTATGCTAAGACCAAGGTCCTCCCAACTCCCCCCAGGTCCAGGAAGGTGATCGACCAAGCTGAGAAGGCTCCCACAGAGCCCGGCCATGCAGAAGAATCAGAGCCCAGAGCCATTGTCCTTTGCTTCTCAGTCAGCCCCTGCTGTTGGCCACATTCAGAGAGACGGGTTTGGTCGCATGATCCATCAGTCCCATTCCAACTGGAGTTGGTGATCTCCCATTAGTTCTGTCCCACTGTCTCCATAAGTGAACGCACCCCTCTCGTTCCTGACTTTCTCCCTCATGTTCTCGCTCCTTCTGCTCCTCATCAGGACCTTGGGAGCTCAGTCCAGTGCTCCAATGTGGGGCTCAGTCACCTTCCCCATCTGTTGCCAGCTGGAGGTTCCCTCACGGTCCTGACTTTCTTTCTCATGTTCTCTCTCCTTCTGCTCCTCATCAGGACCTTGGGAGCTCAGTCCGGTGCTCCAATGTGGGGCTCTGTCATTTTCTTCATCTATCGTCAGGTGGAGGTTCTATGGTGATATGCAAGAAATTCATCAGTATGGCTATAGGAACTGGCCTTTTCAGGTTCCCTCTCCTCAGCTGCCCAAGGAACTAACTGGGGGCGTCTCCCTGGAAACCTGGGAACCCCTCTAGGGTCAAGTCTCTTGACAACCCTCAGGTAGCTCCTTAAATTAAGATATATGCTTCCCTCCTCCCATATCCACCCTTCCTATATCCCAAGCACCCCATTCCTCCGAGCTCCCCCCGTTCTCCCCTTCACACTTTTCTCTCCCCAACTTCCCTTGGCCCAGTCTTGCCCAACCCTCAAGTTCCCAATTTTGCCTGGCGATCGTGTCTACTTCCAATATCCAGGAGGATTACTATATCTTTTTTTGGGAGTTCACCTTCTTATTATCTTCTCAAGGATCCCAAATTTATAGGCTCGATGTCCTTTATTTATGGCTAGAAACCAATTATGAGTGAGTACATCCCATGTTCATCTTTTTGGGTCTGGGTTACCTCACTCAGAATAGTGTTTTCTATTTCCATCCATTTGCCTGCAAAATTCAAGATGTCATTGTTTTTTACCGCTAAGTAGTATTCTAGCATGTATATATTCCACAGTTTCTTCATCCATTCTTCCACTGAAGGGCATCTAGGTTGTTTCCAGGATCTGGCTATTACAAATAATGCTGCTATGAACATAGATGAGCATATGCTTTTGTAGTAGAATTGGGCATCTCTTGGGTAGATTCCCAATAGTGGAATTGCTAGGTCCTGGAGTAGGTTGATCCCGAATTTCCTGAGAAACCGCCACACTGCTTTCCAAAGTGGTTGCACAAGTTTGCATTCCCACCAGCAATGGATGAGTGTACCCCTTACCCCACAACCTCTCCAGCAAAGGTTATTATTGGTGTTTTGGATTTTAGGCAATCTGACAGGTGTAATATGATATCTCAAAGTTGTTTTGATTTGCATTTCCCTGATAGCTAGGGAGGTTGAGCATGACCTTAAGTGTCTTTTGGCCATTCGAACTTCTTCCGTTGAGAATTCTCTGTTCAGTCCAGCGCCCCATTTTTTAATTGGGTTAATTGGCATTTTACCGTCTAGTCTCTTGAGTTCCTTATATATTTTAGAGATCAGACCTTTGTCAGTTGCAGGGTTGGTGAAGATCTTTTCCCAGTCAGTAGGCTGCCTTTGTGTCTTAGTGACAATGTCCTTTGCTTTACAGAAGCTGCTCAACTTCAGGAGGTCCCATTTATTCAATGTTGCCCTTAAAGTCTGTGCAGCTGGGGTTATGCGTAGGAAACGGTTCTCTGTGCCCATTTGTTGTAGAGTACTTCCAACTTTCTCCTCTATCAAGCTCAATGTGTTCAAATTAATATTGAGGTCTTTAATCCATTTGGACTTGAGTTTTGTGCATGGTGATAGATATGGATCTACTTTCATTCTTCTACAGGTTGACATCCAGTTATGCCAGCACCATTTGTTGAAGATGCCCTCTTTCTTCCATTGTGTACTTTTGGCTCCTTTATCAAAAATCAGGTGTTCATAGGTTTGTGGTTTAAGATCCGTGTCTTCTATACGATTCTATTGGTCAACTTCTCTGTTTTTATGCCAATACCAAGCTGTTTTCAATACTGTAGCTTTGTAATAGAGTTTGAAGTCAGGGATGGTAATGCCTCCAGAAGAACCTTTATTGTATAAGATTTTTTTGGCTATCCTGGGTTTCTTGTTTTTCCATATAAAGTTGATTATTGTCCTCTCAATCTCTGTGAAGAATTTTAATGGGACCTTGATTGGGATTGCATTGAATCTATAGATTGCTTTTGGTAGAATTGCCATTTTTACTATGTTGATCCTCCCAATCCACAAGCAGGGGAGATCCTTCCATTTTCTGGTATCCTCTTCAATTTCTTTCTTCAAAGACTTAAAGTTCTTGTCAAATAAATCCTTCACTTCCTTGGTTAGAGATACTCCCAGATATCTTATGCTATTTGTGGCTATTGGGAAAGGTGATACTTCTCTGATTTCCCTCTCTGCTTCCTTATCCTTTGTGTATAGGAGGGCGACTGATTTTTTGGAGTTGATCTTGTAACCTGCCACGTTACTGAAGGAGTTTATCAGCTGTAGGAGTTCTTTGGTGGAGTGTTTGGGGTCGCTTATGTATACTATCATATCATCTGCAAATAATGAAAGTTTAACTTCTTCCTTTCCAAATTGAATCCCCTTGATTCCCTTACGTTGTCTTATTGCTATTGCTAGAACTTCAAGCACTATATTGAAGAGATAAGGAGAGAGTGGACAGCCTTGTCGTGTTCGTGAGTTTAGTGGGATAGCCTTGAGTTTCTCTCCGTTTAATTTGATGTTAGCTGTCGGCTTGCTGTAAATAGCTTTTATTATATTTAGGAATGACCCTTGTATCCCTAATCTCTCCAAGACCTTTATCATAGAAGGGTGCTGAATTTTGTCAAATGCTTTCTCAGCATCTAATGAGATGACCATATGGTTTTTTTCCTTCAGTTTATTTATATGATGGATTACATTGATAGATTTTCGTATGTTGAACCAGCCCTGCATCTCTGGGATGAAGCCTACTTGATCGTAATGGATAATTTTTCTAATGTGTTCTTGGATTCAGTTTGCCAGTATTTTATTGAGAATTTTTGTGTCAAAGTTCATGAGTGAGATTGGCCTGTAATTCTCTTTCTTGGTTGAGTCTTTGTGTGGTTTAGGTATCAGGGTAACTGTAGCTTCATAGAAGGAATTTGGCAGTGACTCTTGTGTTTCTATATTATGAAATACCATAAGGAGTATAAGTATTAGGTCTTCTTGGAAGTTCTGGTAGAATTCCACATTGAAACCATCTGGTCCTGGGCTCTTTTTGTAGGGAGGTTTCTGATAACAGTTTCTAATTCTTCGCGACTAACAGGACGATTTAGAGCATTTACCTGGTCCTGGCTTAACTTTGGTATATGGTATTTATCTAAAAAACTGTCCATTTCTTTTACATTTTCCAATTTTGTGGCATACAGGCTTTTGTAGTAAGATCTAATGATTTTCTGAATTTCCTCTGTGTCTGTGGTTATGTCCCCCTTTTCATTTCTGATCTTATTAATTCGCGTGTTCTCCGTCTGCCGTTTGATTAGTTTGGCTAAGGGTTTGTCAATCTTGTTGATTTTCTCCAAGAACCAGCTTCTTGTTTCATTGATTCTTTGGATTGTTTTCTGTGTTTCTATTTTGTTGATTTCTGCCCTCAGTTTGATTATTTCCAGTCTTCTACTTCTCCTAGGTGAGTCTGCTTCTTTTTTTTCCAGAGCTTTCAGGTGTGCTGTTAAGTCACCAATGAGTGCTTTCTCCGTTTTCTTTAAGTGGGCACTTAGTGCTATGAACTTTCCTCTTAGCACTGCTTTCATTGTGTCCCATAGGTTTGAGTATGTTGTGTCTTTGTTTTCATTAAATTCAAGAAAGACTTTAATTTCTTTCTTTATTTCTTCCTTGAACCAGGTGTGGGTCAGTAGTTGACTGTTCAGTTTCCATGAGTTTGTGGGGTTTCTGGGGGTAGCATTGTTGTTGAATTCTAATTTTAATCCATTGTGATCCGATAAGACACAGGTGGTTACTAATATTTTTTTGTAACTGTGGAAGTTTGCTTTGTTACCAAGTATATGGTCAATTTTCGAAAAGGTTCCATGAGCCGCAGAGAAGAAGGTATATTCTTTCCTGTTTGGGTGGAATGTTCTATAGATGTCTGTTAAGTCCATTTGGTTCATTACCTCCATTTAGTCTTTCAATTCTCTGTTAAGTTTCTGTCTGATTGACCTGTCCATTGGTGAAAGAGGAGTGTTGAAGTCTCCAACTATTAGTGTGTGTAGTTTGATGGCTGCCTTGAGTTCTAGAAGTGTTTCTTTTACATAAGTGGGAGCTTTTATATTGGGGGCATAGATATTCAGGATTAAGACTTCATTCTGATGGATTTTTCCTGTTATGAGTATAAAGTGTCCCTTTCCATCTCTTCTGATTGATTTTAGTTTGAAGTCAACTTTGTTGGAAATTAGTATGGCCACACCCGCTTGTTTCTTAGGGCCATTTGCTTGATAAACCTTTTCCCAACCCTTTACTCTGAGTAGGTGTCTGTCTTTGTGGTTGAGGTGTGTTTCTTGTAAACAGCAAAATGTTGGATTCTGTTTTCGTATCCAGTCTCTTAGCCTGTGCCTTTTTATAGGTGAATTGAGTCCATTGATATTAAGTGATATTAATGACCAGTGGTTGTTAACTTCAGTCATTTTTACTAGTAGAGTTTGTGTGTTTCCCTTCTTCTAGTTGTGCTCGTGAAGGGTCGCTAGATGCCTGAGTTATTGTGGGCATTGTTGGACTCCTTGGTTTGTGATTTTCCTTCTATTACTTTCTGCAAGGCTGGATTTGTGGCTGAGTATTGTTTAAATCTGTTTTTGTCCTGGAATATCTTGTTTTCTCCATCAATGGTGAATGCCAGCTTTGCTGGGTATAATAGTCTAGGCTTGCATCCATGTTCCCTTAGTGCCTGTAGCACATCTATCCAAGCTCTTCTGGCTTTCATGGTTTCCATTGAGAAATCAGGTGTAATTCTGATAGGTTTCCCTTTATATGTTACTTGACCTTTTTCCTTTGCAGCTCTTAATATCTGTTCTTTATTCTGTATGTTTTGTGTTTTGATTATTATATGGTGTGGGGATGCTTTCTTTTGATCCAGTCTATTTGGTGTTCTGTAGGCTTCTTGTACCTTCATAGGAACATCCTTCTTTAGGTTGGGGAAGTTTTCTTGTATAATTTTGTTGAATATGTTTTCTGGGCCTTTGAGTTGTAATTCTTCTCCTTCTTCTACCCCAATTATTCTTAGGTTTGGTCTTTTCATGGTGTCCCAGATTTCCTGAATGTTTTGTGTTAAGAATTTGTTAGATTTGTTTAGTTCTTTAATCTGTGAGTTTATTTCCTCTATAGTATCTTCAGAGTCTGAGATTCTTTCTTCCATCTCTTGTATTTGGTTGGAAATACTTGTCTCTGAAGTTTCTGTTTGTTTATTCAGAGTTTCCATTTCCAGTCGTCCCTCAGATTGTGTTTTCTTCAATACCTCCATTTCATTTATCAGGTCTTGTACTGTTTCCCTTACCTGTTTGATTGCTTTTTCTTGTTTTTCTTGGGTATCTTTGAGAGATTTATTTATTTCGTCTACCTTTTTGTTTGTCATCTCCATTTCTTTATGGCAGTTTTTTACCTCCTGTTTAAGGTCCTCTATTATTTTCATAAAGTACTGTTTAAGGTCGGTTTCTTCTATATCTTCTGGGGTAGGGTGTTCAATTCTTGTTGTTTCGGGATGTCTGGGTTGTGGTGATGTCATGTTGCCTTTCATGTTGTTGGAGGAGCTCCTGCATTGGCGCCTGCCCATCTCTTCCTTCAAAAGGAGCCCGGAGGCGTTTGGTGTCCTAGAAAAATCTTTGCTGTGACTGAAACTGGTTGGATCTCCCCAGTGCCAGAGGAGGACCTATTCCTTGCATCACAATCTGAAGAAGCCCTCACTCCCTTGCAGGAATCCTCAGACCTGCCTGGAGGCCAGAGTCTGACTCCTCTGGGTGGATGGCCTTAGAACAGGAGCAGGACACCTGAGCACACTAGGGAAAGCTTGGGAGACACAGGGACGGGAGAAACAGACACAAGCCTGCAGAGGGAAGTGGGGCTAGTGGGTCTGTGCTCTCTTCCAGGGCAGGTTGCCCCAGGGTCCGCATTCACTCACCAGTTCAGATGGAATGTCAGGGCACAGGATCAGGGATTCCAGGCAGCCCAGGGTCGCAGCCCAGACAAAAGGGCCAAGGTGGGGGCTGGGCGGGATGAAATACCACACAGCAAACCTGGCAGCACAATCTGAAGAAGCCCGCACACCTCTGCAGGAATCCTCAGACCTGCCTGGAGGCCAGAGTCTGACCCCTTTAGGTGGATGGCCAGTTCAGATGGAATGTCAGGGCACAGGATCCGCAATTAAGAACTTTTAAAAGTAAAATTTATAGACTGAATAAAAGAATAATTTAATAAAACAATATGCAAATGTATGGTAATTTGAGGGTAGTTAATATGCAATTATTTTTGTAAACAGTTGCTCAACATTACTTAGATTTTATTTCTAGCTACAAACTAGAAAAAGTGGAATATATTTAAGTTAATCAAATTTTAGGTTGTTAAATAACATAATAACTAATAAAACTGATAACAGTGAATTCATATGAAGTATAATACTCTGAAATAAAACTCATATTGTCTATTGTATTTTGATAGGCTAAGAAGTTATTACTCAAAATCTTATGATGAGAAAGGAAAAGATTCAAACCTGACTCAGTTTCATTCTCTGAACTTACGAAGAAGATAAGAGGGTATGTCCACCCAAGAAGACAAAGAGATTAAAGACCAAAGACAGAATACCTGTTTTTCAGTTATCAAAGTAAGTGAACTGAAGATTATTATGAAACATGAAAAAGTAATGTAACATCATTCTACTAATTATCCTTGGTATATCTGTGACTTCCTTGTTTAAAACCTCTGTAAAATAAGTTAGTTGAATTAGATGTACTTTAGTGAATCCAATAGTTCTAGTATTTTTAAGTACTTCTTTGAGGGAAGCTCTAATGATTTCACATATAAACATAGTCCAAAGGGCAGAAAACCAGTGACTTTATAAATATGTTTAAGTCTACATTTCCAAAATGAAGTTTTCCTGGGAAAACACAATAGAAGATTCTGAAGTTATTTTTTAAAAAGGCAAGTCTGTGCAATATCATTTAGAAATGGAATACCAGCTTGATATATTTAGTTTCGATGTCAAACCCCATTGTCTGTGTTTCAACGGCAAAGCCTGAAGCTGGGTGGGTTTTCATTGGCTGTAGAGAACAAAGCCATGAAATAAAGAACAAAAATCATTGAGGAATTTAAAATGAGAGTCATGATGTCAAATGTATTTGGTCTATAGTTTGACAAGAACAAGACCCCAGAGTTGCACACTTTCAATTAGGTAATAGTTATGATTTTTAAAATCTTATTAGAGTAACCGTTTTTCTGTCATTTAACATACATTATTTTAAGACTCTCTTCCAGTTCATAGGGTTTTAGAGTTTCAATTTTTGATAAACACATGGAACAGCTTGAAACTTTTGTGGGTGGACAAGGCTGTACCATGGAAGTAAATAACTCAGAGGTGAAGACCATCACACTGCTGTCACCACACAGTTCAAATACGTTTCTCAGTTAACCAACATAAAATGGGATAGCATTGTTCATCAAAATAATATTCAAAGAACCTTGACTTAATGGATGAAAGTTCTGTTTTAATTTATGCATGTGTATTTGTATTTGTGTGTGCACTTGTGCATGTGTGTGTCTGTCTCTCTGTGTATGTGTGCTTGAGTATGCGTTTGTATACAGCATGCATGTGGGAGTCAGAGGACAACCTTGGGTGTTGCATCTTCTCATTCCCTTTGAGTAAGCTTGCTCCTTTGTTACTCTGTATGTGTGTCTACCTGGCCCAGGAACACTTGTAGATCTGCTATCATATTTCATCATTTACAATAAAACCACCAGAATTGCAGACACATGAACTCAGGTCTTCTTGTACGACAGGTGTCTTATTCTATGAAACATCTCCCTGGCCTTGCTTGTTTTTTCTACTTTTTCTTAGCTCATGAGAGGAGGCTCCTCTCTGTATTTACTTTTCCTGCATGGTTGGCACAAAAGTAGACTGATCCTTATTCTAAAATCCCTTTATCAAATACATTTTTCTATAGAAAGGTTAAACAGAAAAGAAATACCAGCTACTAAACAATTTCCATAATTATGGAAATTAAATGTGACCTCCATTCTCTCGTTGAGTTGCCAATGGGCCCAGCTGGTGAAAACAATCATGTGTCCCTGTGTGGAGGGTTTTTACATAGGACTTGGAAAGGAAGCCTTTTATTGTGTGAAAAGGAGTATTTTAACACATGTATCCTATTGTCTGATTGCCTCTAAATTCTAGAAGCACTATGCCCTCTATGGGAGTAGAGACATGAGGACTATGCTTTAGACAGCTGAAAGGACTATCAGACTTCACAATGTTATATTCACATTGCCAATATCTTATAAAACACCCTCAATTTTTACTTCCTTCCTTCTGCTAATGAATATCTGAAAAGAATCATTCAGTTATATTAAATATAAAATTATGTATTAGTCCTCATCAGTAAACATTTAAAATATATTTGGCAATCTGTACACACAGAAACGAGTTACATTTTGACATGTTGGCTTACTTAAAATCAGTAGGCTATTTTCATAGTGGACACTAGGATGTGTCTCAAAAAATGTCGCTATGATAACATACTATCAGAGTGGAATACAGTTCATATTAAAGTGGAATGCAGTTCACATTAAAGTTAGAGGCATTAATTTGTCTCCAAAGCAGATAAAAATGTAAAAATAATAACTTAAAGACAAGTAAAGGAGACACCGAGTTTAGGGATAATTACAGAAAATCTCTAGGACACCTTCAAAACTGTAGGGTAGAATAGATTTATTTTGTATTTTTTAAACAAGGTTAGCGTAGAATGAATCACATTCTTATAATCAAAAACCTCACATTCAACAAGAATTTTAGAAATGTACTCTCTCAGTATTCTTACAATAAAAATATTTTTGTATCCTGGGATTAAAAGACCACATTGAGAACAGTGAAGGGACACCTTGTTCAGGAAAGGCCAAATGAATGTCTGCACAAAGGATTGTAGGGCAGGACTCACTCACCTCATTGTTTTCTGAACACTTTTAGCCACACTTACAGACATTTCCAACCAGAATGGATTGCTTGCTCTATGTCAACTTAATAAACACATACAAAACACCTTCATTAGTAACATCCAAGGTCCCATGATTCCTTCCAAGTCCTATTTCACTTAATGTCATAGATCACTGAAGAGGACTTAGAGATAACCATTTCAGTATTGCACTCACAGACAGAAAAAACTCCTATGTTCAACTGCGTGATAAATATTAAGTAGCAAAATAAACACTGAAAGGCTACTGATACCTAGGCATGGCAATACATACCTAGGCTTAGGAGGCTAAGGCATGAGGAACTTGAGTTGAAGGCAAACATTAGCTATATAGCAGGTTCAAGTCCAGACTGAGCTTCATAGCAAGACATTTTCTGAAGAAACTAAGTAACAAACAGAAGTTACTGACATCTGTATTTCAGGGATGAAGATGTGATGATGTGTCTCAGTTGGAAAAGTGTCTGCCTCATAACTGTGAAGACCAGAGTTGGGATCCACTGCATCCACATAAATGATTGCAGGTTTGGAAGCCTGCCTGTTATCCATGCAGTGATACTGAGATGGAAATGGGGTTTCTAGAACAAGCTGGTTGGCTAGACTAGAATCCCTGAACTCTGGGTTAAAGTGATAGACTGTGTCTCATGAATCAGTATATTAGATAGTGAAGGATCCAAGAATTTAACCTACACCAACCTCTGCCTCCACATATATATACACGTGTGTCCCCTGACACATGTGAGTGTATATATAAATGCACATCCACCAAATACATATATGCACCAACAAAATATACTGAAGATCTGTAAGTCTTCAGAAACCATGTTATAATTTTCATGTATGCCTATAAATTGATCCATGAATACTATAAAAATGGGAGTTTTAACAAGAATTACTTAATAAGATAGAAAGGATTTTTGTGGGCTCTTTACATTTAATATTTGCTTGTTTATTACACTTCCTCTTTTGGATACAGTTTCCCTGTGTCAATCATTTTGGCTTTGGATTCATTGCACAACCCATACTGTATTTACACTGTAATCTTTCTAAGTTTCTAAGTTTCCAGTGTTGAGATTACAGGTATGTCTGATTGGCCCATTAGCTCAGGCTTTTTATTAACTCCTTTAACTTATATTAACCCATTATTCTTATCTATGTTAGTCACATGGCTCAGTACCTTTTTCAGTGGGGCAGGCACATCCTGCTTTTTCAGTGGTCTAGGAAGGACTGCGGATGGAGCTTCCTTCTTCCAAGAATATTCCTGTTCTCATTTCCGTGCCTCTACTTCTTGTCTGGTTGTCCCACCTATACATCCTGCCTAGCTAATTGCCAATCAACATTTATTTAAAACATGAATGACAGAATACAGACAATTCTCCCACAGCAGAAAACCAGCTAACAAAACTTACAAGAATCAGGAAGCTTCCAGCGTGACAAGATTCCTATGTCTTTTCTCTGAGGTTCTAGAAGCAATAAACAATTAGCAGGAAAAGGACAATGTCCTGTTAATGACTGCCTGCAAGTTGTGCAGGGAGCTTCAGGGACACAGATTTTGCTTTTACTCATTCTAGGGTTGTAGTGTGGAGCTGTGGACTTATTTTTTTAGGCAAGTGCCTCTGAGTCACACACCTCCTGTAAGTATATCCAACAATGCATCATTCCACTGAACTTGACATTAGTAGGATTGTTTGCTAGGTCTGTTATTAGTGCCCTAACTGGGTGAGTTGAGGGATGTTCCCATCTAATTAGGCAGTATATGAAACTTCTAAATAACAGTAAAAACAAAACCCAAGGACAAATGTAAGGAATACTAATGCCAGAACACAATTTTGCCAAAAATAAACATAATTCTACAGTCTCAAAAGAGAACAAGGGAAATATTCCAGCTCATCTAGAAGATATAAATAAACACTAAGTTACCAATAACAATGATGATCCTGCCTAGGTTTTCCATTCATGGAAAACCATCTCAATAACTAATGACAGCTTTAATTCTCAGGGCCATAAAAGCCAATTCCCTATTCACCAGCTTGAAAACATGGGACCCTCTGGATAATGACCATTTCAAAATACAGTAAGAAGAAGAAATTAAAAACCAATGACAGAAGAAAGCATGTTACATCTGTCTGCCACAACCCTCAGTTTCAAACTAGAATGTTCACTAAGACTGTCAGAATCAGAGCATTGTAGAAGAAAATTTGCTCATTTAAGCAATCTGGGCAGTCAGAGACTGACCTGTGCAATACAGGGTTAGTGACCACACAGATGGGGCCAGATACTTCTTAGGACTTGAAATGAAAGGCTAACTGTGCTTGCTGCCCATAGCATGGCCCCCTGATGCATAGAACTGGACACCCATGGCCACCATATGTTCTGAAACTCCATGTCTCACATGCAGCTGCCATCACATAATACTCTGATCCAATAACGAACCTTTGGAGGGTCCAACTTACCAGAGAAATCTAGGTTATATCCATTAAACTCAATGCAGTATAGAAAATGCAGATTCTTTTTGTACTCTGTTTTTAGAAAGAATATTATCACAACTGGGAAATGAAAGTTGAAGAGAGGCTTATTAAACTTTAGTGATCGGCTGTTTGGCAAATGATGAATTGGTTCTGTGTATATAGAAGAATTACACAGATATAATATAGGAAGCCTGACATAGGGGTGAAGCTACAAGAACATGCAGACAAGGAGGTGAGTGAAAGTCTTTGGAAATGAAAATTAACTGGATGTTCAGAACAACCAGGTAATATTATAGAGGACAGTGACTTCAAGAGACATGTCTCCTAAGCAACCTAATAATCCTGATAGAGTTTTGCAAGCATCTCAATATACTGTAAGGAGGTTCTCAGTCATAATAGAAACTTATATATAAATGATGTAGCTATTTGAAAAGATTGATATGGGTCACTCTGAACATTCACTTTCTTGGATCTGCTTCCTCATTGAAACTGTCCATTGCCATGTGACTTGCTTTGGCCTCTTAGCAAAATCATCAGAAGCAAAGAATTGAAAAGTACTTATTTGACAGTAAGATTTGTGTCTCTTGCACCTATTCACCCCTAAGCCTAATGAAAGGACTAACCTATAGGAGGAGACAGCTCTAAAAGTAGCCAACACTCAATTATCAACATGTCAATAGGAAAATTTGAAATTGGTATGCCAAAAGAGCTGCTTGACTTCATGGGAAAGAAATGACTCAGCCATGACTATTGGAGGTAGTCACAAACCCAGTGCAAATTATGGCCATAGAAATCTTAGCAAGTCCAATGCTATTCACTAAAGATGGCTCATACACAACAAATAATACCTTACTGTTTTAAGAAAATAAAAGATGATTTCAAACTACATATGTATGTTCAATTTGTTTCCTTATATATATTGCTATGTTAAAAAATAAATCGTTGCTTGTGCATGATGACCACTCTTAATCAAAATCTAAAATATCTTTAGTGGGATATGAAATTGAGACATCTCAAAGACTGGAAGATAAGCCTACAAATGTTAACTGGCTCTTCATCAAAGGTTCAAACCCAAAATATAGATTGCTCTTTTGGCCGTGTAAACTTTATTCTTCCACTGTGAATCAACTCCATGACTCATGGGACATAGCAGAAAAATCATTCACATAAGTCTAGTCAAGATTTGTGAATCACAGAGTTATGAGAAAATTAAATCACTGGTTTTAAACCTCACAAATTTTGTACAATAATAGATAAAATAATGGTTATGTAATGTTTAAGTCATCATTAAAAAGTAAGATATTGGTGGCTGTGAAAGAACAATGTTTCTTGGATAGACAATTGCCTATGTTGTACAAACATAAACATACAATCAGAAAACAATCCCGGCAAGAACATTCTTTAAGCCAGTACCAGGCATGCGTGAGCAACAAAGAAGAAACTGGCCTGGAATATTTGAATAAGAGAAGAGCTTTAAAAAATTTTTTAATTCCTCAAACCTACAAACGCAGAGAAAATTAAGACTAATAAAGCATTTAGCATCAGGCCAAGCATGACTGTCAAAGGAGAAGCTGTTGTACTTGGTTCTTGAGAGTCACTAGTTTAAGAGGCTTTTGTCCCTGATGAGGACAGAGACAGCTGCCGAACATGACGCTCCTGAGAAGGGCAGACAAGGAAGAGTATGATGGAGAGAAGGCATATGGTAGAGGAACCAGAGACAGTGAAAGAGAGAGACTGACACAGACACAGACATACAGAGAAAAGGGGAGTGGGAAGAGAGAGAGACTGAGATAGAGACAGCTCTCTCAAGTGTTCCTGTGAGAGGGATGGAAACACGCGCTGGAGGAAATGACCCAGATCCAGGGCCAAACCAGTCCAAGTTAGAGAAAATGTTTAGAGTTCTCTCCGGCCCAGGAATGTGTTTTCCCCAGTGTCCATCATGGGACATTTCTTGATCCTTCAACAATGTGTAGACAATGAAAAAGATTTTTATCTTCACAATAGGAAATAATTAACTTTAACCCAAACTGGGTTCTGATCTTGCCTAATAAGGCTTATATTCAAAGCATAGATGAACCATTTTTTTTTCAAATGAATTAGCTATACCCTAAATAAAGCTCAAATATATATATATATATGTATATATATATATATATATATATATATATCCTAAATAAAGCTCATATATATATGTATACACACACACACACACACACACACATATATATATATATATATATATATATATATGAACTCCTAACACTCAATATAAATATCAAGTACCATGTCTGAATCCAGTTAAAGATCAGCAGACATAAAATAAATAGAAAATATGATTTTAATGTGAATATAATTATAAAAATAACATTTAAAAATTATATTGAATATCTATCTTATATCACCGAGGCTGTTTCAGAAATATTTTTATCATGTTTCTTCTTCCTAACTCCCATCATCTAACTTACTGAAGACATTTTATTGTACTTTGAGGTAAAAGTGCATAATAATGTATTTATTGACATAAGATCCTCAGAACTTCATTTTAATAAATACAATTCAGCATTTTAAATGATTTCATTTCCATTTTGAAGTAAAATTTTATGCAACTAGACACAAATTTATCTGTACTATTGCTATAGTTTGAAAAATTGCTTTGTTCTCAGAAAGCCATTTCTGCAAAGAAATAAAACTTTGCAATCATGTCTAGAATGTTTCTTTTTCGAACTAGTGCAAATGACTATTCTAATTTTTCTTCTTTTGAAATTTTGATTGGTTTAGGCTGCGTTTTATTTTCATTTTATCTATAATGAATTGTAGGAACACACACATAGTGACTTACCCAGCATCCTCCTTTTCATGTGATTCCTATATCGTTGATATGGCCAACTTCTCCCTGAGAGGCTATGATGCATATGGTTCAATTTTCCAGCCTGGACTTTTTAATCTTTTCCCTTTAGAAATAGCCTGTTTTGATAGACAATGTCTGTCTCTTCAGACAGCCTTCTTAACTAATTGCAGGATCTGCCTGTGGTTCTGAGAATGTTTATAGGTTTGACCCTAATACAACAGGCACAACCTTGCTAACCTCCAGGTTAGCAACAATGATTTTAGAGAGCACTTTTGATATTTGTTTTTTCTCTTTCTCTGGTTAAAGATCTGGTTCCTTTGTACTTTGCCTTTTGGCCACCAGCATTAAGGCTCTATGAAAGCTTAGAAGCTCTCCACAGTCTGTGAAGACAGCCTCAGACACAGGACTCTTGTAGATAAGGTCAGTGCTTACAGGCAATGCTGCACAGCCTTCCATGAGTCTCCCACCCTCTGTGAAGAATTTCCTAGGCTCAGCACAGAAAGCAGGTTAAATTAGTTTTCTTCACTCCTGGAGAGATTCCGCTGCTCTTTGAGCGGGTACTTGGGGTGGGAGAAAGTAATTTTCTTTTAACCTAGTCCATTGAGGCATAATTTCCCACCTCCAATAAGTGTCTTCAAACAGAAACAAAGAAGGGTCTGTTTTCACAGCCTGCCAGGCTGAGAGTGGAGTCTTCAGCAAGCAACACAGCCTAAATGGAAGAAAAGTGACCAGCTTTCACCTGCCAGGAATACCCAGTCCTCAACCTGAGACTGGAGCCATGACAAATGTTAATTCAGTATCCTATCAGTCTAGTTCTAGGCAGGACTCTGCAAAGAGACAGAGGTTCTGTTTTCATGACAGCATCTCTGTTACTCAACTCATGCATGAGCTTCACAGGGAAGACAGACAAGAGCACCCTGCTGCACTCAGAGCTGATCTGTAGAGCTTTCCTTTGTAAAGTGCCTCCTGGGATGAATGTATCTCCAGTGGCAAAACATTTTTATATGCCTCTTAAATGCAAGTCTCTCTGAAAGTTTGAGGTGGGCAGATTTGGAGCTTGTACAATCCTTTTCTGGTCTACTGCCTTCGAAACGTAAAACTCTACCATGACTTGTACAATAGTCTGTAGGACACATCCTGCTAGAAGGAGTCCAGGGCATGCTGCTCAAATGTCATTGACTCTTGCACTTAAAGGTTTATGTGAATCTCTTCAACAAATGTTGATATATTTGCTCTTTGCTTTTTCAAGGTCTGGAGGTGATTTTCCTGTATCATATGTATCTGTATATATGCGTATGCACATGGACAGTGTGTGTTGTGTATTTTGTGCACATGTATGTTTCTGCATTTGTACCTGGTGGTGTGGGCATATGCAAAACAGAGGACCACTTTGAGTGTTGTTTTTCTGCCACCATTAATCAGACAGTCTTACTTCCCAGGAAATTAGCAAGTAGAGTAGGTTGGCTGTCCAGTAAGATACAGAGATATTCCTAACTCTGCCTCCCCAGTGCTGGGACTCAAAGCCCATTCTACCAAATCTAGAAATTTAAAATAGGTTCTAGGTACTGAACTCAGTACAAAGTAAATATTCTACAGACTATTATTGTGGTATGTGGTACCACAAACCCCATTGTACAATTTTTGATAATTATCCCTGATGGAATGTCTCTTTCCTCAGGAGATCTAAATGATAGGTTTGTTTATCTCTTTGAAAGATAAAATTTTCTGAGTCTACAATGAGAGCCATGGAAAGGCATGTTTATTGGTGAAATAGTGGCATAAAAGTTATAGATACAACCAATGCCTCTCTGTTGGGATTTAAGGTTCATTCCACCAAAGGGAACACATGTCTGGGACTATAAGCCTCATCAATAACTGTTAGATAATGAGATCACAGGCCCCACTGTAGACAACAATACTAGAATTTTGCTAATTACCAAACCACCTTCTAAATATTTGTGTCTATATCTTCAGATTAATGCTATACTCAAACTTCATCAGGAAACTTATTTCAGTGGGTGATAGTTAATTCATAGACATGTAACTGTTTGTACATTCAATATTAATTGATGGTGGAGTACTCAGGTCTAAATGAGTCATCAATAGAACCTCCCCCCAAGATTAATAAGGATGATGTGTCACAAAAATAATAAAGGTCATAGTATGTGTGTTGCAAAGAGTTATCTTCTGGAATTGATATGGTCATTGTATCCATAAGTTCACTACAGCTGTTTTATGTTTTATGTTTTATCCACATAAAACTTGAAAATGATTGGCCCATCAACAATCTATCATGGAATTGGGAACGGTCCATGAGGTCTTAGTTCTTACTGAATGATTAATGACAGTTACTGGAGACTGTTGAAGGAGTGTCACTCTCTTCAGTGGTGTTGTCACTAGCAAGTTGCCCATCCATGCTCCAGAAAGGAAACAAAACAAAAACAAAACAAAAAACCTCAAACTTCTACATATGCTTGTGCAAACAGTACTAATTAAATCAGTGCATTATTTAAAATGATATGAAACAGGAGGATGACTTGTTGCGGAAAAGTTTCAGCAAAAGAAGGGAGAAGGATACAATCATCTTGCGGGGTAGATGATTGAAATAATTATATATTAGTATGAGTCTACCAAGGAATTTTTTAGAAAGTATTACATATGCTTTTTTCCTAACTTGGGATTTTTAGGATTGGGGAGATGCTTCAATCACTTAAGTGCCTGAAGTACAGGCATGTACTTGAGTTTCACCAGCACCCAAATAAAACAAACATGGAAGTGCACAGTAACCCCAGCACTGGTTGGAGAGTGGCAGAGGAAGGGTGCTCACAGCTGGCTAACTGGTTTAGCAGAATCAGGGAAAATTAGGTTCAATGAGTGACACTGTTTTAAAACCAAAAATTAGGTGAAGGGTGATTATGAAAACACTCAAGTTTTTCCCCTGGACTCTCGGACTCTCTCTCTCTCTCTCTCTCTCTCTCTCTCTCTCTCTCTCTCTCTCTCTCTCTCTCACACACACACACACACATACACACGCGCGCGCGTGCACATGTACATAAGAATGAATACAAACACACTATAAAAATGTTAGAATTTGCATGTTGAGTAAATAAATAATTCATAATACACAGCCTTCTAAAGTTCACAAAAATTATTTATATACATTACATAATACTCATTAAAGATTTTCCTATCCAAGGCAATGAAGTAGATGCCTATGTAATTTCACAACTTGCCCGAAGAAATTTTAAATTGAAAGATTTTGCATCCAAGTTGGACTGGATCCATGGCTGGCTGTTTAATTCATCAAGATAACTGTTGTGTTCCTGTTGTGAAACCCTGTTCTCTCTTCTTTGGCAGTAATTGAGAGGTGCATTCCCCCCCCATTGCTTCTAAAGTATTTGTGTTATAGTCAAAAGCATAAAGATTTAGGAGACAGCTCTTACCTTAGAATTGAGGTTTGAAAGCTTATAATCATTGGGAGAAAATACACTAATGTCTACACATACCAGGAAAAAACTGTTGTTGAATAGATACATTATTTATATACAATATTATTTATATACAATATAATACTCATTAAAGCTTTTCTTATCCAAAATAGTGAAGTAGATGAAACAAACCATTTAAAATCCAGTAGATATAGCATATATGTATAGCTATATGTCTGTGCAAATAGATGTCTGATGAACAGAGTACATACATATAATTTATATGTGGTAATATGTATATTTGCTGTGAAAGAAAATTAAGTCCCATTTAGTTTCCTATGCTTAACTTTATATTGTTTCTAAAGAAAGAACCCTTAACCACATGTTATAGAATGATACCAAGAACAGGTTACATTTTATTGTTTGTTACAGACAAAAGCAACTAATATGGAAAGCTAATTATTCTTTTATTTAATGGGTGACAATATTTATATTTATATTTACAATCAAGAATTATTTGTTCAGTCATACAAGGTGAAATTCATAATTCAGTCCAAATAGACAAATACATACATGTGTATGTACACACATATACTATACACACACACACACACACACACACACACACACACACACACACACTTTCATACCATAGAGATTTCACATATTGGTTCAAACCTCGGCATACACTTTCTTTTTTTTTCTCGTTTTTTTATTCAAGATTTCCATCTCCTCCCCCTTCCCTCCCCTCCCTTCCACCCATACCCCCACTCCACCCCTCTCCAAAGACAAAGAGCCATCAGGGTTCCCTTCACTATGTTAAGTCCAAGGTCCTCCCAGATCCCCCTAAGTCCAGGAAGGTGAGCAACCAAACTGACAAGGCTCACAGTGAGCCCGTCCATGCCGTAGAGTTCATGTTCATTGCCATTGTCCTTGGTTTCTCAGTCCCCCTCCACCGTCAGCCACACTCAGAGAGTCCGGTTTGGTCCCCTGTTCCATCAGTCCCATTCCCAGGCCCAAAAAGAGGAACATGGGATGTACTCACTCATAATTGGTTTCTAGCCACAAATAAAGGACATCGAGCCTATAATTCATAAAAAATCCTAGAGAAGCTATATAAGAAGGTGAACCCAAAGAAAAACATATAGTTATCCTCCTGGTTATTGGAAGTAGACAAGATTGCCGGACAAAAAATGGGAACATGGGGGTGGGGTGGGATGGGGGATGGGGGGATGGGGAGAGAAAAGGGTGAAGTGGAGGATTGGCATACACTTTCTACATATGTTAAATTTCTTTGTTATTATCAAATACCTGACAAAAGCAATTTAACAAATGAAACTATTATTTTGAGTGACAGTTTGAAAGTCTACAGCTCATTGTGACAAGGGACACATGTTCAACGGGAGTGTAGGGTGGCTGATCATGTACTGATCATAGTCAGGAATCAAAGAGATACATCTAATGCTCAGGTGGTTTTCTCATTTCCCTCTTTTATTGTTTAGGATGCCGGCACATTAGGTGGTTGTTCCCAAATTCAGAGTTGGTCTCTTCTCCCCAACTGAATATCTCTGGACACATCCTCAGGTGGATCCAGAAGTATGTCTCCCAGGTGATTTCTAATCTAGTCAAGTTAGCAATGGAGATTAACTATCACATCTTCCATAATAAATTAGTTCTTACAACTTCACCACAATTAATAGCAGCAATTTGTGCCAATGTTAATCTCAAATATGTGAAAGTAAGCAAGCATCATAAAATAGTCAGACCCAGACAGTTTTCACTTTCAATGTAATGCCATTCTGCCATACAGCAGAGAGTTGTGGCTGTAAGAAACTATGAATCAGACCAGCCTACAGTAACTCTTACTATATTCCAGCTCTGTTTCTTTTGGATACGAAGTATAGGTGAGGAAACATAGTATTAACAAGAAAATTGAACTAATAGACCTCAATCTACCTACCGTGAACTTACCCTTTATAAAAACTTAAAATAAACTTTCACATCTCCTCAAGTTTAGAACTCTTTGTAGGTATAGATTTATGTTCTATTGGTCTTTGAATTGGGCAGGTCAATACATTATACAATTTCCATTCAATTAAGTGATCTTTATGTTGACATTAAGTTCAAGTATACAATGCCCAATGCCTTTTCACAAAGCACATTCACAGATCAGCAAAGAATTATCCTTCAATTATCTAACACTAACATTTTTACAAAGTTCTATCCAGATATACCCTTCTTAGAAAACAAAGACACTATAAGAACCTAAGACAATGTTAATATTTCTCTATACACACATACACACCCATTGACAATTTATATTGCCAACTGTCAACATAGATTGCCAATTTCCACAGTTAATATGTATATATAAATTAAATGTTCTAATTTGTTCTTTTTTTTTTTTTTGGTTTTTCGAGACAGGGTTTCTCTGTGGCTTTAGAGCCTGTCCTAGAACTAGCTCTTGTAGACCAGGCTGGTCTCGAACTCACAGAGATCCGCCTGCCTCTGCCTCCCAAGTACTGGGATTAAAGGCGTGCGCCACCATCGCCCGGCTCTAATTTGTTCTTATTGTTCATAATAGATGCATAATACATAGTGGGTAGTGTCAGGCATTAGTGACCCCAACTTTTTTTTACCCATGTAAAACTGTAATTTTGAAACCCATATGTCTTAAATTGTAGTGATGAGGCAAGCAGGCCTGCTTTTCGTCCCACTCAGCTCCCACGTGGCTAGCTTTATACCCAAAATAACAACACACAAATTGTATTCATTTAAACACCGCTTGGCCCATTAGCTCTAGCCTCTTATTGGCTAGCTCTCACATCTTGATTAACCCATTTCTAATAATCTGTGTAACACCACAAGGTGGTGGCTTACTGGGAAAGATTAAGCGTGTCTGACCTGGCAGCTGGCTCCATGGCATCTGAGTCACTGCCTTCTCTCTCCAACAATTCTGCTCTGTCTTCTCCGCCTACCCATCCACCCATCCATCCATTCATTCACTCATTCATCAGCTATTACACACTACTATTACACATATTCCTTTTTTATTTATCGAGACAGGGTTTCTCCTATTAAGCATATTCTAAAGTTCACAAAATTATTTGCAAATATTACATAATACTATATAATGTTTACTAGCAATAATAAGAAAGTTCTGGAATTCATAGATGGAGAGAGATGTTCATTGTGTGGCATATAGGTAGCAAATAGAAACAGACAGGAACAGATGAGGAATGAGATGCACCTTTCAAGACATGACATAAGCACCTGGATCTCTCTAATCAGAAACCACTATCTATAATACTCATTGCCTTATAGTCACCCATTCAATTATGAATCTGTAAACAGCTAATTTATTGATTGAAAGTTCCTCAAGATCTAATCTTAAAGAACTTTATCAATGAACTTTGTAATACAAAGCAAGCCTTCCATATACAAGCTTGGAGGTATCATTTCATATCTAAGCCACAGCCATGGTTGTGGAAGATCACTGCTCACTATAACATAAAATCCAGGCCCTACTTTGAGCTGCTAAATGTCTTTTTGCATATAATAAAAATGCCGTAGGATCCCCCAGTAAAATAATGTGTTCCAAAAGTTTTTTTTTTTTTTTTTTTTTTTTTTTTTTTTTTTTTTTTAAATCTGACTTATGTACTTCCATCTCTTGGAAGTTCTATGTATTGGCTACATAAATTATCTCCTTAGAGAAAAAGTAAAATGAATTGTTACAGTCACAGGATTTATAACATGAGGCACAAGTACCGTAACCAATGTTCTTCAGAGAAGATATCAGAGTATAATGAAATTTATAGAAAATTAAATTGTTAAATGCAGATTGTTAAAATTGAATTAACCTTATAATAAATCATCTAAAGTTCATGTCATATTCAGACTAATTAAACTGAAGGAAAAATGTGTGTGAGTATCAAAGAGGAACCACATAAAGTAAAAAATTCATAGGCAGGCATAATTTATATAGTTATTAATACATATAAGTCTAAAGTGGGATACGGTGTGAAACAGTAGCTTGTGTAAATAGCTTGAGATTGAGAGTTAAATAGATCTAAGGTTCAGTGGGTTTACTCTAGAGAAGTTCACTTTATTCAATTTTCATTACTGTTTCTCTTAAATGGAAAACAAAGGGTACTTCATATAATCAAGTTTCATTTGCATAGTGATTGAAACTAGACATGTAAGACACAATATTGGCTATGTATATGATCAAAGAACGCCAGATGTTACCATACGTGTGAGCCTTACAATGGCTTGGGAGTGGGAGAGTTTGAAATATATCCTAATTTCCAGCCATAGCACAGTAACTTAATGACAATGTATAAGGAAAATACAAGGTACAACAATGGGCTTTTTTGCAATATAAAGTGTATGATAAAATATTGTACACAGTCTTTTGCTGATGTGATTAATATTAATTCCATGCCATCAGGAGCCCAGGACACATTCACACTACTGAAAGGCGACTTCAGAACAGGTCGATCAGTCTCCAACACACAAGATATAATTACTAATGAAAAGATAGAAAATAAATAATTATAATATGAAATTATAATAATGTATATGCTATTAATTTGTCATGAGTCCTGTGGGGAAAATGTGTGAATTAAATATTGTTATAGGTAAAGATAAAGATTAAAACAGACAGTTTTATGTGTTGGCTGAGATCCATAGAGCAAAGCAAGTTCAAAAGTTTCAAGGTTAAGCTGGGCTTACAATGGCACAGGGCCAGAAGACTCACCAGGGAGTGACAGGCAGTGAATCAGGAGGCTCAGAGTGGGTGGGAGAGAGAATGGGACTGGGTCACATCTGCTTACTTAAGTAGGATTAGATTTGAAATTTAACACCCATAGGGAGAATTTCCTCACATTAGTTAAACCATTGCCCAGAGGTAACTCTCGGTGTAGCCTGAGCCACAGTTAAGGGGCAATGACAAGAAACAGAAGGCAACTGTGAGAGAGGAGGGTCTCAATCTGGTGAGACCAGCAGCAGTTTGGAATAAGGACAGCCTTGCTGAAGATGATTAAAAAACGATTTAGGTAGAACTTACATTAGAAGGGGAACAGATAAAGGCTCTGTAAATATAGGCAATTACTTACTTACTATGGGGGTCTCCAGTTATGAGATCTAAATAGCTACTAGCTCTTTATATAGATGAGGAAGGCTGGAAGATCTGTTTTATGCATTAAGGATAAAGGTTTGGTTTGACTATAAAGTTCAAATACCAGGCATGCATGGGGACATCTGTTCAGTAGACATAGGTCTGCAACTCAGGAGAAATTCAGAAGTAAGCAGAGGGGTTGGGAGAAGGAAACTAAGAGCAGTGGTATGCACTTGCAGCCTTGAGCATGAGGCCTGTGAGTAAGTTTGTGTCACCATGACCCTAGATAAAAAGAAACAAAAATCTGAGTTGATAGATAACGTGACATCTAAAGAGTGGAAAAGAGAATAAAGACAATGATGCTTATTCTGGGGCTTTGATGGAAGTCATGGTGGGAGATGCTCCTGTTTTCATACAACTGTCACTATAATCTATTAGTGATCTCAATTGTTCCTTATAACTCTGAGCTGAGAACCAAGCCTGACTGATGTGAGTACACAGGAAAAGGGGTGGAAGCAGGTCAAAGAATAGAAACACGTACCTATGCACAGTTTATTCTGACAATTTGAGTGGCAGGAATCACAGGGAAAAGGAGAGCCCCTAGAGACCACTTACTGCTTTGTGTGCAGGATATTATCATGAACATATCTGGCAGGAGTGGTACATAACAAGAGAAGAATCAGAGTTGAAAAGTGACCATAGCACATAGACTTTGAACAAGCAGGAAGGTGAAGCATGCAAAGAAAATACAAAGAGCTGACGTAAGGCTGACACAAGAAAGGTCTTTGTTATTAATGCTTCAAATGTATAACATGGGCTTAGGTTTCATAAGTAATATAAGACAGATGGCAAGAGACACTTCTGTATTTTTGTTAAGATTTATGCATAAAATATGTGAACAAATAAAAATTGTGGGGTGGTGTTTAGAAGAAAAGGATGGATGATCTATGGTAGCTATCTTAGAAAAAAATACAAGCATTAATCAGAAAAATAGGTCCACTGTTATTGACAGAACACTTTGTATGCTTGCTGCAGATATGTGGTCAAACGTTTGTGGTAGGAACACACCAGCAGAGTTATAAATCATAGAAGCAGAATTTAAAATTGTTTTAAAATAAGTAAAATGGAAATGTATAAAAAAGAAAAATGTTTATTTTTTTACTGAAATAGAAATCAATCTTGAAAATAAGTCACATATCTACTTTCAATTTGTATGTCAAAAGTATTAGTCCCGGTAAAAGATCTGCTAGATAGTTTATTCGCTGATGATATTTAGAACAGATTGATAAATAAGTGAGACCGTGTGTTAAAAGGGGCTGCTGAGCCTCTCTCCAGGCTTTGGAAAAATGTCTCATTTGTCACAGGTTATACCACTGAATTTGGCTTGAGCATCAATAGCACCCTACCAGGACTGAACAAAATAACATCAATATCTCTAAGTAGTTACATGTTCACTCTAGAATTATTCACAGTCACCAAGGCAGAGATGCAACCTCAGTGTTTGTCAGCCGATGAATTCATAAAGGAAACAGTGCATTTTCATTGGTTATTCTACTTAAATCCAAAAGGGGATAATGTTGTTTGTAACAATATTGGTGGACCCATAGGATACTTGCCAACTGAAATAAGCCAGACACAGGGGACCACACTGTGTGGTTTTATATACACATAGACTCTAAAAGAGGAGTTTATAAAAATATACAAAATAAAATGTAACAGCTAGGATCTGGTGGTAGGAAGTGGAACATAGTAGCCAAATGTTATAAACTTTCCATTATAAAATAAATAATCTCCAGAAATCTAATATTCAGAGTGGAGAATGTTCATTATGTTGCACTGTTTGTTCTTTCCCATGTGTATGCGTTTTGTTTTTGAGATGACAGAGCTAGCCTTGAACTTGCTATGTCATTGAGGCTAGCCTTGAACTATTCAGCCCTCTGCCTCCACCTCCTAGTTACTGGGATTTCAGAAAAGCACCATCATGCTTGGCTTAATTATATTGTATTACATACTTAAAACATTTGATAAAGGATAGATTTCAAGTATTATTTGTAACACTCAAACATGCATACACACAAATGCATATTTGAATGTATCAAGTGAATGTAAAGTAAGCCATGTGCTAATTTGCTTGAATATGTTAATCATTGCACAATTTATGTCAAATCCATATGTGAACTCATCACAAAGTACAACTTTAACTATATTTTTAAATTTTTTTTATTATGCCTGAGTAAAACTGTGATAGTATAACTTTGTCTATAGCCACATAATGGATCCATCCATTTGTTAAGGAAGGAAATGGAGAAAATAGAGAGAGCCTGCCAACAGGCTCCCAAGGCTGTGAGCATCAGAAGATGAAGAAAGCTTTTCTCAACTATGAAATAATGGAAAAGAAGCTGAATAGATGTCTCAGTGGTTAACAGCTCTTATTGCTCTTGCAGAGGACCAGAGTTCAATTTCAGTATCAACATGGAGGTTTACAACTGTCTGTAACTCTAGTTACAGGACTCTCATGCCCTCTTCTTCCCTTTAGGGACACTGGGCATAAAGGTTGAGAATAGATAAACATGCAAGCAGAACAATCCTACCCCTAATTTTTTAAAAAAAGTTTTAAACAACAAAATGCAGGTAACAATATGATGAACAATAGCTAAGAATTTAGTAAATAGAAGACAGCTGTGGATCTTGGAACTTGGAATCACAGGAACTTCAGACAATAAATTAAAGTTTCTAATAGTTTAGGGAAGAAACCAGACACCTAATTTTGAGACATTAATAAACCCCAGGAAGAAAAATAGATTACCCTCTCACACATACAGATAGACTATTATACTAAAATATTCTGCCACAATATCTGATCCTTGAGGCCCTTAGAAATAGCAAAGCTATTAAGAGGCAAATATTAAATCAAATAAAAACATCTCCAAAAATCAGAATATATATCCAAGTATTCACTGATCATAGGAAATAGTTGCAAACCTCCAAAATAATCAGAAAGAGTGACATGAAAACCAAAAATGAAGTTCATAAGAGAGATTATAGATTTAGAAAGAAATATGAGTGTGAGGCCACAGAGAACCCAACCAATCCTAAAGAAGCCTCTAATGCTAATCACACCGTCATCATACCAAAATTATATGGAATAAGGTAAATCATCAATAAGAATGCTTAGCTGTTGAACCCAGACCACTGTAGTAATTCAGATGAGCACTGTCTTCATAAGTGTGTGTAAAGAAGTTCCTTTTATTTTTAGGAATCCTTACAGGAAAAGCAAGTGGGAACGACCTGACTCTGACCAGCCTGGTTTCTTCTGTTTCCTTTCCTCATGTTTCTCTGAGAAAAGCCGAGACTTCTATCACAACCAAGGAACAAGACTTCTAAGTTGTAGAATGAGGTATTATTTGCCAACTGATCCTCAAATAACAAATAAAGGTCAAGTAGGTTCTCTGAAATAAACATTTTGTCATTTTACCTTTTAATCACTGTTGATAGTCATAAAACTGAGACCCATCATGAGATAAGATAAAATGTCAAGTATACCCATACCAGTTTCTATGGAAGATCAGATGGGGGTAACATTGGCTTTATTAGAATAGAAAATATAAAAAAGATAACTTCAATTGATAATAAATTAATACATGCTTTTCTCTTTTGGATTCTTAACTATTATTAATGTTTAAGTTTTGAACTCTTAATTATTATTAATGTTTAAGTTGCTCTAATGTGCTGGATGGTGGTGGCATACATCTTTAATCCCAGCATTTGGGAAGCAGGGACAGGTAGATCTCTGTAAATTTGAGGGCAGCCTGGTCTACAAGAGCTATTTCTAGGGCAGGTTCCAAAGCTAAAAAAAAAAAAAAAAAAAAAAAAAAAAAACTCCAATGTTTACATAATAAGGATCTGAACTGAAATCAAAAATTATTTGCTAAAAAACTCATACACACCAACTTAAAATACTTAGGATTTTGCCTTCACTTATGAGGCGGGGTTCAATTCTGCTAATTCTGCAGAGTGAATTTTCAAGTTTCAATGATGAAAAATTTGGGGGAGTAGATCATCATCACCTTCAGCTTTAAAATATGCTCAGTGTGGGGTTTTATACTATCTTAATTTTGCATTTCCATGTTTTAAAATCATTACTAAGTCCCTTACATCAACAGCATCTTTATCTCTGTCATGGCCAAGCTTCTATTCACCAGGGAACCCAATTTGTGGTTTATCTTTAGAAAGTTTTTAAGAAATAATGAAGAAAAAGTATTTATCCATTGTTAACACTTCACTAGCTCTGTTTCTTAAGACATATGGGCAGATCAACTTACATACAAGTCAAACTTATCCTTGTTTTTATATTTTACTTCCAGATGACTCAGTTTTTTATTAACCAATTCAGCGAAACTTCATTGCAACTTTATCAAATAATATGCTCTACATGAAAATGGTGCATGTCACTGTATGCGTACAGAGGTGAGCACAGAATTCATAAAACAAGTGGCTAGTCCATCCCGTGCAGGGATTTAGGATGAATCCAAGAATTCTGCAACCCATGTTAAGTTTTAAAGAATGTCCAGAGGTCAAAAACTGACAGAGGCTATAGCTAAATTATCCCACCCAGAAATAAAATGCTTTTTTTCAGATAAATGTTCAGATACACAAATTCTAGGACACTTATATGACCTGAGACTGAAAGATGGCAAACACTGAAAATGAGATCGATATGCAGAGACAGGGGTGAGTATGGTGTTTTAGAAACGTTTGGTGGTATACTAAAGATTTTTATTGTTATTATTATTTTACATATGTGTCACAGAGAAAGAATCAGTTACACTTTGGATATTATGCAGCTGTTACAGAAATGGAATAAAACCAAGACATTTTAATCTACATTCTGATGGGTTCCTCGCTGTTCTGTCAAAGAACTCAGTTTTGCCAGGCGTTGGAAAGAGAGAACATAATTAAAATCTTCAAATGGGCACACATTATTTTTGATAAACTCTAATCTCTGAATTCTACCTCCTTCATTCTGACTTTGGAGACTTTCAAACGACTGGGGCTTCGATTAAGCTGGACACATTGCTAGGCTTTGAGGAAATTGCTATTACTCTGTCTGATTGATGGGGATAAAAGTAGAAGGCAATTTGTCCTCTCCTTGGAGAGGCTGACAGTGGCCACTCTAATGTGCAGTGTAAGATGAAGGAGACCTCAGTCAGTGGCTGCCCAGTGGCAGGAGGGAAGTCAGAAAATCACTGCTCATTTGCTGTGAAGCCCACGCAAGCCATTTTGGCTTCTGCCTGTAGTATGCCTGTGTCCTTCTCAGTTACAATAGAAGTAGATGCATTAATAACTAGGTCACATATTTTTTTTTTCCTATAGCTCTTTTCAATATGTTTAGTCAGGAAATTGTGATTTTTTATTTTAAACTAAGCTAGGAGCAATATTTTGTCCTATTTTGGCTACATAATTTTAGTTTTTTTAAAATTTTACTAGAATTTGTTCATGGTGTGTGTGTGTGTGTGTGTGTGTGTGTGTGTGTGTGTGTGTGTGCGCGCGCGCGCGTGCACCCATCCATGTATGTTAGAGGAAATGTGTAAGAGTTGGTTCTGTTCTTGCACCACAAGGTTACACAGATTGAACTGCAGTCATCAGGTTCAACATCAGTACCCCAAGCCCACTGACCTGTCTCACGGGCCTTTGGCTAATATTGGAGAGATATTGAGAATATAGTGGTTTGACACTTGTTAACCATTAGCATCCAAGTCTGTCAAATAAAACAAACCAGTTAATTCTCAAACTTATATTAAAGGTTATTATACTGGTAGTAACAGTTTTATAGAACAATCTCTAGACTCTTAGAAAGACACTCTAAGAGACTAATAAGCAAAAATGAAAATGACAGGATTTGTTTATATTTCTACAGTTTGTACATTTGGTTGCACAATTTCATTTGTTTCTAGAAGATTAAAAGTCATATTATAGAGAAGATAGAGAAAGAAAGACACTTCAGTGCCTACCATTTTAGATAATAAAACACTCTAAAAATGGTCACAGTGAATGCTGACCTTTTATCAGCTTTCTTTATAGGTGGTGTATGTACTTACACAATTCACCCACAGACACTCATGTGCCATAGAGATGCACACTTAATGTGGCTGTTTCTAATCAAAAGTAGCATTGATATTTAGTAAAAATGAGTATATCCAAAGCAAGAAGATAAACATGTATAAAATATGCAAATTTATAAGACAGTGTGTCTCTGTTTGTGGGCCTTATGAATTTACTAACACCAAAATCTCAGTCTGTGTCTTATACATGCACTGCTGGGAGAAAATAAGCAGGGATTCTCACCATCAGACGCAGAAAGTAAGACCTGCCGATCAAATAATGCTACATTTTGAAAGCCATTTAATTGCTAAGAATGCTTTCATCATTTTTAGATTAAGGAGATTAATTTCTATTTATTGTGCTGTTGTATAAATATGCAAAGAGGTGGTATCTATCTATCATCTATCTATCTATCTATCTATACAGTTATAACTATATATATATATATATATATATATATATATATATATATATATGTTATACAAGTATAAAAAACAAAGAGAAGCTACATTAGCCTGCCTGCAGCAAGGTAGGCCTTTGTCAGAGAGCTGCTTGGCCTGCAAGGGGACCTGACAGTCTGCCAGAGGATCCATCATTCTTTGAGGTGAGTGAGGAGTGAGTGCCCAAACCGCGGCAGCTGCCCGGAGAGGGACCACCGACATTCCACAACTCCCCCCGCCACCCACACACTTCTGCTCTTCCTGCAGGGGTTATTCTCCCCAGATACTGCCTCTCTCTTCCTGTCCCCTCCCAGCTTGCACCCAGAATCCCCCCTCATCCTCCCGTTTTGGGGGCCACAAAATCCCACAGCTCAGCCTGTTTGGGCGCTGGGGACCTGGAATTGAGTGCACCCAGGCCAGTGGGAGGTCCCCTCCTTCATTAGACTGCCTGGGGCAAGGTAGGCCCTTTGTCAGTGAGCTGTTTGGCTTGCAAGGAGACCTGATAGTCTGCCAGAGGATCCATCATTCATTGGGGTGAGTGAATTTAATTCATTGGGGTGAATTGAACTTCTAAAAGAAGACCCAAAGGGGATTATTCAGAGGAACAAATGGGCAGGCGCCAATGCAAGAATTCCTCCAACAATTTGAAAAACAACATGAAAGCACCAGAACCCAGCGAACTTATAACAGGAGGACTTGAACACACTAATCAAGAAGAAGTAGAAAAAATTGACTTTATGAAAGTAATAGAGTCCCTTAAACAGGAGGTGAAAAACTCCCTTAAGGAAATGGACGAGAAAAATAACAAAAAGTTTGAAGAATTGAGTAAATCCGTAAACGATATCCTAGGAAACCAAGAAAAAACAATCAATAAGATAATGGAAACAGTGCAAGACTTGAAAACTGAAATGGAGGCAAGGAAGAAAACACAACCCGAGGGCCAGCTGGATTTGGAAAATCTATGTAAACGAACAGAGACTACAGAAACAAGCATAACCAACAGAATACAAGAGATAGAAGAAAGAATCTCAGATTCTGAAGATACCATAGAGAAAATAAATGCACTGATCAAAGAAAACAGCAAATCCAACAAATCCTCATCACAAAACATTCAGGAAATCTGGGACACAATAAAAAGACCAAACGTAAGAATAATAGGTGTAGAAGAAGGAGAAGAAATACAGCTCAATGGTTCAGAAAATATATGTAATAAAATTATAGAAGAAAACTTCCCAAACCTAAAAAAAGATATTCCTATTAAGGTTCAAGAAGCTTACAGAACACCAAATAGACTGGATCAAAAAAAAAAAAAACATCCCCTCGTCATATTATAATCAAAACACAAAACATACAGAATAAAGAAAGAATATTAAGAGCTGCAAAGGAAAAAGGTCAAGTAACATATAAAGGTAAACCTATCAGACTAACACCTGACTTCTCTATGGAAACCATGAAAGCCAGAAGGTCCTGGATAGATGTTTTGCAGAAACTAAGAGACCATGGATGCAAGCCCAGATTACTATACCCAGCCAAGCTTTCATTCACTATAAATGGAGAAAACAAAATATTCCAGGATAAAAACAAATTTAAATAATACATAGCCACAAATCCAGCCTTACAGAAAGTAATAGAAGGAAATTCACAAACAAAGGAGTCCAGCATTGCCCAAAATGACTCAGACATCTAGCGACCCTTCACCAGCACATCGCAAAGAAAGGAAACACACAATCTCTACTACCAAATAAAAAATGACAACCGGAGTTAACATCCACTGGTCATTAATATCACTTAATATCAATGGACTCAATTCACCTATAAAAAGGCACAGGCTAAGAGATTGGATACGAAAACAGGATCCAACATTCTGCTGTTTACAAGAAACACACCTCAACCACAAAGACAGACATCTACTCAGAGTAAAGGGTTGGGAAAAGGTTTATCAAGCAAATGGACCTAAGAAACAAGCCGCTGTGGCCATACTAATTTCTATCAAAGTTGATTTCAAACTAAAATCAATCAGAAGAGATGGAAAGGGACACTTTATACTCATTACAGGAAAAATCTATCAGAATGAAGTCTCAATCGTGAATATCTATGCCCCTAATACAAAAGCACCCACTTATATAAAAGAAACATTACTAGAACTCAAGACAGCCATCAAACCAAACGCACTGATAGTGGGAGACTTCAACACTCCTCTTTCACCAATGGACAGGTCAATTCGACAGAAACCTAACAGAGAATTAAGAGACTTAATAGAGGTAATGAACCAAATGGACTTAACAGACATCTATAGAACATTCCACCCAAACAGGAAAGAATATACATTTCTTCTCTGCGGCTCATGGAACCTTTTCGAAAACTGACCACATACTCGGTAACAAAGCAAACTTCCACAGTTACAAAAACATATTAGTAACCACCTGCATCTTATCGGATCACCATGGATTAAAATTAGAATTCAACAACAATGCTATCCCCAGAAAGCCTACAAACTCATGGAAACTGAACAGTCAACTACTGAACCACAGCTGGGTCAAGGAAGAAATAAAGAAATTAAAGTCTTTCTTGAATTTAATGAAAATAAAGACACAACGTACTCAAACTTATGGGACACTATGAAAGCAGTGCTAAGAGGAAAATTCATAGCACTAAGTGCCCACTTTAAAAAAACGGAGAAATCACACATTGGAGACTTAACAGCACACCTGAAAGCTTTAGAAAAGAAAGAAGCAGAATAACCTAGGAGGAGTAGAAGACTGGAAATTATCAAACTGAGGGCAGAAATCAACAAAACAGAAACACAGAAAACAATCCAAAGAATCAATGAAACAAAAATCAACAAGATTGACAAACCCCTAGCCAAACTAATCAAATGGCAGAGAGAGAACACACAAATTAATAAGATCAGAAATGAAAAAGGGGACATAACCACAGACACAGAGGAAATTCAAAGAATCATTAGATCTTACTACAAAAGTCTGTATGCCACAAAATTGGAAAATGTAAAAGAAATGGACACTTTTTTAGATAAGTACCATGTACCAAAGTTAAACCAGGACCAGGTAAATGCTCTAAATCGTCCTGTTAGTCGCGAAGAATTAGAAACTGTTATCAGAAACCTCCCTACCAAAAAGAGCCCAGGACCTGATGGGTTCAATGCAGAATTCTACCAGAACTTCCAAGAAGACCTAATACCTATACTCCTTAAGGTATTTCATAATATAGAAACAGAACAGTCATTGCCAAATTCCTTTTATGAAGCTACAATTACCCTGATACCTAAACCACACAAAGACTTAACCAAGAAAGAGAATTACAGGCCAATCTCACTCATGAACATCGATGCAAAAATTCTCGATAAAATACTGGCAAACAGAATCCAAGAACACATTAGAAAAATTATCCACTATGATCAAGTAGGCTTCATCCCAGAGATGCAGGGCTGGTTCAACATACGAAAATCTATCAATGTAATCCATCATATAAATAAACTGAAGGATAAAAACCATATGATCATCTCATTAGATGCAGAAAAATTCAGGAATGCGACAAGGCTGTCCACTCTCTCCTTATCTCTTCAATATAGTACTTGAAGTTCTAGAAATAGCAATAAGACAAAACAAGGGTATCAAGGGGATTCGAATTGGAAAGGAAGAAGTTAAACTTTCATTATTTGCAGATGATATGATAGTGTACATAAGTGACCCGAAAAACTCCACCAAAGAACTCCTACAGCTGATATACTCCTTTAGTATCGTGGCAGGTTACAAGATCAACTCCAAAAAATCAGTCGCCCTCCTATATACAAAGGATAAGGAAGCAGAGAAAGAAATCAGAGAAGCTTCACCTTTCATGATAGCCACAAATAGCATAAAATATCTTGGGGTAACTCTAGCCAAGGAAGTGAAAGACCTATTTGACAAGAACTTTAAGTCTTTGAAGAAAGAAATTGAAGAGGATACCAGAAAATGGAAGGATCTCCCTTGCTCTTGGATTGGGAGGATCAACATAGTAAAAATGGCAATACTACCAAAGGCAATCTATAGATTTAATGCAATCCCCTTAAAGATCCCATCAAAATTCTTCACAGATCTTAAGAGGACAATAATCAACTTTATATGGAAGAACAAGAAACCCAGGATAGCCAAAACAATCTTATACAATAAAGGAACTTCTGGAGGCATTACTATCCCTGACTTCAAACTCTATTACAAAGCTACAGTATTGAAAACAGCTTGGTATTGGCATAAAAATAGAGAAGTCGACCAATGGAATCGAATAGAAGACCCAGATCTTAACCCACAAACCTATGAACACCTGATTTTTGATAAAGGAGCTAAAAGCACACAATGGAAGAAAGAAAGCATCTTCAACAAATGGTGCTGGCATAACTGGATGTCAACCTGTAGAACAATGAAAGTAGATCCGTGTCTATCACCATGCACAAAACTCAAGTCCAAATGGATTACAGATCTCAATATCAATCTGAACACACTGAACCTGTTAGAGGAGAAAGTGGGAAGTACTCTACAACATTTGGGCACAGGAGACCGCTTCCTACCTATAGCCCCAGCAGCACAGACATTAAGGGCAACATTGAATAAATGGGACCTCCTGAAGCTGAGCAGCTTCTGTAAAGCAAAGGACACTGTCACTAAGACAAAAAGGCAGCCTACTGAGTGGGAAAAGATCTTCACCAACCCCACAACAAACAACGGTCTGATCTCCAAAATATATAAGGAACTCAAGAGACTAGACTTTAAAATGCTAATGAACCCAATTAAAAAATGGGGCACTGAACTGAACAGAGAATTCTCAACAGAAGAGGTTCGAATGGCCAAAAGACACTTAAGGGCATGCTCAACCACCTTAGCAATCAGGGAAATGCAAATCAAAACAACATTGAGATACCATCTTACACCTGTCAGTTTGGCTAAAATCAAAAACACCAATGATAGCCTTTGCTGGAGAGGATGTGGAATAATGGGTACACTCATCCATTGCTGGTGGGAATGCAAACTTGTGCAACTGCTTTGGAAAGCAGTGTGGCGGTTTCTCAGGAAATTTGGGATCCACCTACCCCAGGACCCAGCAATCCCACTCTTGGGAATTTACCCAAGAGATGCCCAATCATATTACAAAAGCATCTGTTCAACTATGTTTATAGCAGCATTATTTGTAATAGCCAGAACCTGGAAACAACCTAGATGCCCTTCAGTGGAAGAATGGATGAAGAAAGTGTGGAATATATACATATTAGAGTACTACTCGGCGGTAAAAAACAGTGACATCTTGAATTTTGCATGCAAATGGAGGGAAATAGAAAACACCATCCTGAGTGAGGTAACCCAGGCCCAAAAAGATGAACATGGGATGTACTCACTCATAATTGGTTTCTAGCCATAAATAAAGGACATCGAGCCGATAATTCGTAAAAATCCTAGAGAAGCTATATAAGAAGGTGAACCCAAAGAAAAACATATAGTTATCCTCTTCGATACTGGAAGTAGACAAGATTGCCGGACAAAAAATGGGAACATAGGGGTGGGGTGGGATGGGGGGAGGGGGGAGGGGGCAAGAAAAGTGTGAAGTGGAGGATGGGAAGAGCTTGGGGGAATAGGATGGTTGGGATATTGGAAGGGTGGATATGGTAACAAGGAATTATATATCGTACTTAAGGGAGCCATTCTAGGGTTGGCAGAGACTTGACTCTAGAGGGGTTCCCAGGTGTCCAGGAAGATGCCCCCAGCTAGGTCCTTGGGCAGCTGAGGAGAGGGTGCCAGAAATGTCCAGATCCTATTGCCATACTCATGAATATCTTGCATATCACCAAAGAACCTTCACCTGGCATTGGATGGAGAAAATGACAGAGCCCCACATAGGAGCACCGGACTGAGCTCCCAAGGTCCTGATGAGGAGCAAAAGGAGGGAGATCATGAGCAAGGAAGAAAGGACCATGAGGAGTGCGTTTACTTATTGAGACGGTGGGACAGATCTAATGGGAGACCACCAAGTCCAGTTGGAATGGAACTGATGGAACAGGGGACCAAACCGGGCTCTCTGAATGTGGCTGACGGTGGAGGAGGACTGAGAAACCAAGGACAACGGCAATGAATGTGAACTCTACAGCATGGGCGGGCTCACTGTGAGCCTTAACCTTCACCTGGCGATGGATGGAGATAGAGACAGAGCCCCACTTTGGAGCACCGGACTGAGCTCCCAAAGTTCTGATGAGGAGCAGAAGGAGAGAGATCATGAGAAAGAAAGTCAGAACCATGAGGGATGCGTTCACCCACTGAGACGGCAGGACAGAACTAATGGGAGACCACCAAGTTCACTTGGAATGGGACTGATGGAACATGCGACCAAATTGGACTCTCTGAAAGTGGCTGATGGTGGAGGCTGACCGAGGAGCCAAGGACAATGGTGATGGGCTTGGTCTCTACGACATTGTCGGGCTCTGTGTGAGCCTTGTCAGTTTGGTTGCTCACCTTCCTGGACCTGGAGTGAGTTGGGAGGACCTTGGACTCAACATAGTGTAGAGAACCCTGATGGCTCTTTGGCCTGGAGAGGGAGGGAGTGGGGGTATGGGTGGAGGGGAGGGGAGGGAAGGCGGAGAAGGAGGGGAGGAGATGGCAATTTTTAATAAAAAATAAATAAACTGGAAAAAAAACAAAGAGAAAGACAGGGGTACATACACTCAAATATATATGTAAACATACATATGTGTGTATAAAAGTAAATGTATTTTTAAAGTTGCATGCATTTTAATTCTTATTAATAGCTACATTACTCAGAATAGCTGGTGAGATAGCTCAGCTATCAAAAATATCAAACTGCAGTAGGGATAAACCCTGGTGCCAATGCCAGTGGCCTTGCAGTCTGCCTCAGCCATACAACTATCATCCACAATCAGAGGGACCAGTTAGGACCTATGCTGTTTCCTTCCCTGTCCAGCAGGAGTTGATGAGCTCCCATTAGCTCAGGTAGACTGTTACAGTGGGTGTCCCCATCATGGTCTTGACCTCTCTGCTCATATTCTCACTCCTCCCACTCTTCAACTGGACTTGGGAGCTCATTCCAGTGCTCAGATGCAGGTGTCTGCCTCTGTTTCCATCAGTTGGTGGATAAAGGTTTTATGGTGCTATTTAAGATATTCATCAGTCTGACTACAGGGCAAGGCCAGTTCAAGGACCCTCTCGTCTATTGCTAAAGTCTTAACTGCGGTCATCTTTGGGGAGTCCTGGGAATTTCTCTAGTGCCAGGCTTCTTGCTAGCCCTATAATGAATCCCTTAATCAAAATATCACTTTCTTGCTCTCATCTCTGTCCTTCCTAATCTTGACTCTTCCATTACTTCAAGTTCTTCTCCCTGCTCCCCATTCTCCCTCCTCTTCCCATCTACCCTCCCTATTCCACCCAACCCATGCTCCTAATTTTGTCAGGCAAACTTGTGTATTTTGACTTTCCAGGTAGATCTATGTGTGTTTTCCTTAGGGTACATCTTGTTACTTAGCTTCTCTAGAATCATGAACTATAGACTCAATATCTTTTGCTTTACAGATAGTGTCCATTTATGAGTGAATACATACTGTGTTCATGTTTCTGGGTCTGGGTTACCTCAGTCAGAATGTTTTTTTTTCTAGTTCCACCCATTTGCATTCTAAATTAAAATATAAGGCTTTATTAAAACTTTTCATGTTCCTTTATATACAGTTTAAGTTTCAAAATCTTCACAATGAAGAAAATAGCAGCATCTATATTATTTTATGGTTTAAGGAAAATCTTCAGTGGAAGAATTTTCCCCTTAGCACAAAAGGCCACTGTGATTGATTGTGTATTATTTAAAGAACTGTGGATTTTTAGGGCATTTTTCTCCTCTGCTACAGATGCAGTGAAAACCAAGACTGAATGCTGTAGAAATCCTTCAATCAGTAGCCTTTAAATTGCCAGCACAATGGGATGTGCCCTCTTATACTATAAATGGCAATGTAAAGTGCATGCTCCCTCTCCCTTTTAGCTGCTGGATTAGGTTGCTGGTCCCTATTTAAGCAGAGGACTGTGATCTGTGAGTCCACCCCTAAATAAATAACCCTTTATTGTACTCAATTCTGAGCTAGTGTGGGATTCCTTTTCTCTTCAACTGAAAATTTTACATAACATGTCTCTCTGCAAAGTAAATTTAGCACTCACACTCTTTGTGGATTATCTATTTGCCCGAATAAAACCATGTAGGTAACTTAAAGATCACTATAAACATTTTGGTTCTACATAGCTTTCTACTGTGGAGCTAGGCATGGGCAGCTTCTCAAGCAGAATTCGAGGGTGCTCACCCAATACCCCGAATCATTAACATACAGCTTCTACTATGGACAGACTCGTACCATTGATATAGGGCTTCAGGGTGTTAATGAGATCTCATCTGCTCAAGCCTTGATTCCTCTGGATCAAGATGTAGATCTCTCAGTTCCTTCTCTAGCAGCATGTCTGCTTGCCCTGTGCTCCCCATCATGATGATAATGGACTAAAACTCTGAAACTGTATGCAAGCTCCAAGGAAATGCTTTCCTTTCTAAGAGTTGCCATAGTCATAGTGTGTCTTCACAGCAATAGAAACCCTAAGACAACACATGAGGCCTGTTATGCTGCCATATTCCATAAAAACACTTTGTCTCTCATCCAAGAGTCTTTTCTTCTATGAGTATCTATGAATCTAGATTATATGTGACATATAAGATGAGCATTTACCTTACAACTTATCCTTAGCTGGCTTTTGAAGATAGCTCTGTTGTTTCCCACATCTGGTTTGGATCATACATAGACTACAACCTGCCACTAATATTTTTAGGTTAGAGAATCAATGAGAGAGCCAAGTTTCAGGTGGCATGCTAATACAAGTTAATTGCTTACCACCTGTACTTTAGATGTCAATTATCAACAAGTTGCTCATGGCTAACACGATCATTAGTGTTAAACAAATAGCTTTCTCTGAATAAAGCACCCTGAAATAAATACAGAATAGGGGAAATCATAGCAAAAGACAGATTCACTGTAAAAACAGAAAACACAGATTTCCCAAATGCATTCTTGTGGTGTGTACTAATGGCAACAGAGATGTTATTTCTTAGTGCACTCTATGGGAGACTTAGTATCATCAAGAAGGAGGAGGCACCCCACAATGTAGTAGTCAGGGTTAGATCAGGGATGTTAAATCAAGAAATGAAACCAAATGCTAGAATGAAAGGAAGTTATTTAAAGGAATGGGAGACAGAGAAAGCAAGACAGAAAGTAGAGATTTTGTAAAAGACATGTAGGACTTAGTAAGGTTTCTTACTTCATTGCCATGTCAGATCCATGTATAAAAAAGTTTTGCAATAAGTTATTATTTTAAGTATTTATGAAGTACTAAAAGTATATTGATGATACATTTTGTAGTTGCACAAAACCTCATTCCAAATGAATCAAAGACCTAAACCTGAAATACTGAAATAGAAGAGTGCATATGCAGTGCCCTCCAGGATACAGGGGCAGAAGGACTTTATTTGCTCAAGAATTAATGTCAAAATTGGTAAGGAAAACTTCTTGGAACTGAAAGTTTCTTCACAGGGATCTGAGAAGAGAGTTAGCAAAAGAAGCAGAGAATGTCTAAAAAATACCCCCTCCAATTTTTCTTATGCCTATCAATTGGGGAAAATCAAACAAAAACAAATTAGAGATGCCTTTGTACTTTATTTAGAATGGCAGTGATCAACAAAACAACCAACACATGATTGGAGGTATGGGAAAAGGGGAACCCTCATTCAATGTGAGTGGGGTTACAAAGTGGAACTGTCACTCTGGACACCAGTGTGAAGAAGTCTCAAAGACAAAAAGATACATCTATCACATCACCTTGCTCAATGCACTTTCAACTCCACAGACTTTAATTCCAGTAGAATGTTGAGTGGTTCTTAGTGTAAAGCTTAACATTCAAGATCAGACACTTCAGTGTATTGTAACCAATGTTACATCTTTTTACAAATGTCTTGTTAGGTATTGAGTTCATTCCTGGAAACCCTACTTTAACATCATTCCAAAGGTATCTCATTGATTTCTCTTCCCCAGATGTTTATATGTTTTGAGATATTCTGAAAATGTGTAAATTATAGCTTTGGAATTTTTTTATTAAAAATTTCTGCCTCCTCCCCAACTCCCATTTACCCCCCTCCCCCCTCCACTCCCCCTCCCTCTCCTGTCCAAAGAGCAGTAAGGGTTCCCTGTCCCATGGGAAGTCCAAGTTCCTCCCCCCTCCATCCAGGTCCAGGAAGGTGAGCATCCAAACAGGCCAGGCCACACCAAAGCCAGTATGGGTAGTAGGATGCAAATCCAGTGACATTGTCCTTGGCTTCTCAGCAGCCCTCATTGTCTGCAATGTTCAGGGAGTCCGGTTTTATCCCATGCTTTTTCAGTCACAGTCCAGAAAACACTATTCTGAGTGAGGTAACCCAGACCCAAAAAAATGAACATGGGATGTACTCACTCATAATCGGTTTCTAGCCATAAATAAAGGACATCGAGCCTATAATTTGGGATCCTTGAGAAGACAATAAGAAGGTGAACCCAAAGAAAACCATGTAGTTATCCTCCTGGATATTGGAAGTAATCAAGTATGCTGGGCAAAAATTGGGAACTTGGGGGTTGGGTGGGATGGGGGCAAGGGGAGATGGGGAGAGAAAAGCATGAAGGGGAGGATGGGGAGAGCTTGGGGGAATGGGATGGTTGGAATATAGGAAGGGTGGGTATGGGAGCAGGGAAGCATATATCCTAATTAAGGGAGCCATCTTAGAATTGTTAAGAGACTTGACTCTAGAGGGGTTCCCAGGTATCCAGGGAGATGCCCCCAGCTAGTTCTATGGGCAGCTGAGGAGAGGGAGCCAGAAAAGGCCAGATCCTATAGCCATACTGATGAATATCTTGCATATTACCATAGAACCTTCATCTGGCGATGGATGGAGATAGAGACAGAGCCTCACATTAGAGCACTGGAATGAGCTCCCATGGTCCTGATGAGGAGCAGAAGGATGGAGAACATGAGAAAGAAAGTCAGGACCATGAGGGAACCTTCATCTGGCGATGGATGGAGATAGAGACAGAGCCACACATTGGTGCACCGGACTGAGCTCCCAAGGTCCAAATGAGGAGCAGAAGGAGGGAAAACATTAGCAAGGAAGTCTGGAGTGCGAGGGGTGCTCCCATCCACTGAGATGGTGGGGCTAATCTATTCGGAGCTTACCAAGGCCAGCTGGACTGGGACTGAAATAGCTTTGGAATTTTAAGATGTCATTTTTCCTTATACATATAAATCAGATTTGGTGACTGAAATTGAGAGCAAAACTCAACACAATCTTTCAAGGTTCTACTTAGAATTCGGGGAACTTGCTGACGTAACTGGGGAACATATCACACACTTTCTCTAAACATAGATGTGATTAATCTCATGGTTCATTCTTATTTTGTAGACTCAAGTCTACTCTCCATGGTATCACTGGTAGATATTGTTCATTAAAGAAACTATCTTGCTCAGCCTTGATGCAAGGGGGAAGAGGATTGGTCCTGCCTCAACATGATATGCCAGTCTTCCTTGACTCGCCATGGGAGGCTAACCCTTTCTGAGGAGTGCATGGTGGGTTGCATGGGGGAAAGGTTGTAGGGAGGAGGGGAAAGAGAACAAACTGTGTTTGGTATGTAAAATGAAAAAAAAACTTTCAAATAATTTTTTTAAAAAGAAACTTATTTGTAAACTCTGCTATACCATATAATACACACATATGCACATTTTCTCTATTAATATCATATATGTAGATTCTGTAGGGGCTTCTCCCTGCAGCTACGGTCCTTCTCTTCCTATCCCATACCAGCATCCCTAAGGCATCCCTCCCCTCCTTCGGGGCCACAAGACCCTCCAGTCGGCCCGTATTGCGGGACCCAGTGGTGAGTGGCAGGAGATCCTTTGTTTTATTCAGCTTGCCCATGGCAAACTGAGCCTTTTGTCTGTGAGATACCTGCCCAGCAAGGAGCCAATATCCAGTAACAGAAGACCCATCAGAGTGGTACCTGCTCAACAAGGAGCCCTTATCCTGTAACAGAAGATCCATTGGAGGGGTCCCTGGCTAACAGGGGGCCATAATCCTGTACCAGAAGAACTATAGGAGAGCATTTGAAGGAAGAGATGGGAAGGCGCCAAGGCAAGAATACCTTCAACAATCTGAAAAACAACATGAAAACACCAGAACCTAGCGATCTTACAACAGAAGGACTTGAACACCCTAATCTAGAAGAAGCAGAAAAAAATTGATATTATGAAAGCGATAGAGACCCTTGAAAACTCCCTTAAAGAAATGGATGAGAAGTAAAACAAAAAGTTTGAAGAAATGAGTAAATCTATAAATGATACCCTGGAAAACCAAAAACATAAAACAAAAACAAAAAAAAAACCCAAAAAACAAAATAACAAAAAACAAAAACAAAAAACAATCAAACAGATAACGGAAACAGGTCAAAAATTGAAAACTGAAATGGAGGCAATGAAGAAAACACAAACTGAGGGCCAGCTGGATATGGAAAATCTAGGTAAATGAACAGAGACTACAGAAAAAAGCATAGCCAACAGAATACAAGAGATAGAAGAAAGAATCTCAGATTCTGAAGATACCATAGAGAAAATAAATGCACTGATCAAAGAAAACAGCACATTCAACAAAATCTCATCTCAAAACATTCAGGAAATCTGGGACACAATAAAAAGATCAAACCTAAGAATAATAGGGGTAGATAGCCAAGCTATCGTTCACTATCAATCGAGAAAATGAAATATTCCAGGATAAGAACAAATTTAAGCAATATGAAGCCACAAATGCAGCCTTACAGAAAGTAATAGAAGGAAAATCACAACCCAAAGAATCCAACAATGCCAACACAGACTACAATAACTCAGTCATCTAGCAACCCTTCACCAGCACAACTCAAAGAAAGGTAACACACAAACTCTACTAACAAAAATATACATAAAAGAAGGAAAGATAGTTGGCAAGCCAAAAGAGATTAGGGAGTGGTGACCAATTCTGTTCCCAGTGTCTAGACAGTCACTAGAAAACATCTGTAGACATGCATGTGGAGCACATACATACACGCAAACAAAACACTCATGCACATAAAATAAGTAAATCTAAAAATAACTTTAATTAAAACCAATACTTAAATGCAATTTCAAAGCATTACTAAGTACAAGTATACAAAAAGTTTTATAAGGTTAGAATTAGAGTATAATCTAATCTCTACTACCATGGTGTATTCGTATGGTTCTCTAGAGTCACAGAACTTATTGATTGAACTTTTATATATCTTTATCTATATTCTTCTATATCAATCAATATATATATATGTATGTATGTATATATATATATATATATATATATATATATATGTATGTATACAGACAGACTTACAGGTTGCAGTCCAACTAATTCTACAATGAATATCTGTGAATGGAAATTCCAAGAATCTAGTAGTTGGTCAGCCCCACAAGGCTGTGTATCTCAGCTAACCTTTTTTATATACTGGAGTCCTGAAGAGAGGCTCCAATGCCAGTGATGGAATAGATGTGCTAGTAAGGTGAGGAGAAGCAGGCAAAGAAAAAAATATTCCTTCTTCCATTGTCCTTATATAGACTTCCAGAAGAAGGTGTAACCCATATTAAAGGTGTGTCTTCCTGCCTAATGTCAGAACTAAAGGCCTGTGGCTTTCTGTCTCAGGATCCAGAACAGAAGCATGCCCTCCATTTCTGTAGTGGAGTCCATTACAGATATAATCAAGTTGACAGCTAATACTAGCCATCATACTTGTGATGTATAGTCTGTTAATAATAAAGATCAAAGAATGAGAATAGAAATAAGTTGAATCCCATGGTAAGGTTACCATTAAATTGCTGAGTATACTCATTCACCTGAACCTAGAAATCATTACAAATTATAGAAGTAAAGATGCAATTAATGTATATATTCGACAGATTCTTCATCCATTCTTCCACTGAGGGGCATCTGGGTTGTTTCCAGGATCTGGCTATTACAAATAATGCTGCTATGAACATAGTTGAGCAAATGCTTTTGTTGTATGATTGGGCATCTCTTGGGTAGATTCCCAATAGTGGAATTGCTGGGTCCTGGGGTAGGTTGATCCCGAATTTCCTGAGAAACCGCCACACTGCTTTCCAAAGTGGTTGCACAAGTGTGCATTCCCACCAGCAATGGATGAGTGTACCCCTTACCCCACAACCTCTCCAGCAAAGGTTATTATTGGTGTTTTGGATTTTAGCCAATCTGACAGGTGTAAGATGATATCTCAAAGTTGTTTTGATTTGTATTTCCCTGATAGCTACAGAGGTTGAGCATGACCTTAAGTGTCTTTTGGCCATTTGAACTTCTTCTGTTGAGAATTCTCTGTTCAGTTCAGCGCCCCATTTTTTAATTGGGTTAATTAGCATTTTGAGTTCCTTATATATTTTAGAGATCAGACCTTTGTCAGTTGCAGGGTTGGTGAAGATCTTTTCCCAGTCAGTAGGCTGCCTTTGTGTCTTAGTGACAATGTCCTTTGCTTTACAGAAGCTGCTCAGCTTCAGGAGGTCCCATTTATTCAATGTTGCCCTTAATGTCTGTGCAGCTGGGGTTACGCGTAGGAAACGGTCTCCTGTGCCCATTTGTTGTAGAGTACTTCCCACTTTCTCCTCTATCAAGCTCAGTGTGGTCATATATACATGCTAGATTACTACTCAGCGGTAAAAAACAATGACATCTTGAATTTTGCATGCAAATGGATGGAAATAGAAAACACTATTCTGAGTGAGGTAACCCAGACCCAAAAAGATGAACATGGGATGTACTCACTCATAATCGGTTTCTAGCCATAATTATTAAAGGACATTGAGCCTATAAATTTGGGATCCTTGAGAAGATAATAAGAAGGTGAACCCCCCAAAAAAGGTATAGTAATCCTCCTGGATATTGGAAGTAGACACGATCGCCAGGCAAAAATTTGGGAACTTGAGGGTTGGGCGAGACGCGGCCAAGGGAAGATGGGGAGAGAAAAGCGTGAAGGGGAGAATTGGGGGGGGGAGCTCGGAGGAATGGGATGCTTGGGATACAGGAAGGGTGGGTATGGGAGCAGGGAAGCATATATCTTAATTTAGGGAGCCATCTGAGGGTTGTCAAGAGACTTGACCCTAGAGGAGTTCCCAGGTTTCCAGGCAGACGCCCCCAGTTAGTTCCTTGGGCAGCTGAGTAGAGGGATCCTGAAAAGGCCAGTTCCTATAGCCATACTGATGAATTTCTTGCATATCACCATAGAACCTCCACCTGGCGATAGATGAAGAAAATGACTGAGCCCCACATTGGAGCACCGGACTGAGCTCCCAAGGTCCTGATGAGGAGCAGAAGGAGAGAGAACATGTGAAAGAAAGTCAGGACCGTGAGGGAACCTCCAGCTGGCGACAGATGGGGAAGGTGACTGAGCCCCACATTGGAGCTCTGGACTGAGCTCCCAAGGTCCTGATGAGGAGCAGAAGGAGCGAGATGTATAAAATAAATCATTTCCAAATATACTGCTACTTTCTTAGAGATACATTCTATTGTCTGCCAGTCAGACATAAACAGCAAGGGGAGGTGGATGCAATTCAGATGCAAATAGTTGGGGAGGGGATGCAATTCCGATGCAAATAGTAGGGGCCCTGCTTAGCACATTGGGACATTTTCTATCTTCCCTTGGTTCAAATATTATTTGCAGTCGTTTTCTTTTTCAATTTTTAAAATTATTTTATGTGCATAAGTGTTTTTGCTTACATGTATATTTTGGTGCATACCACAAAAAAAGAGGCAAGAAGAGAATATCAAATTCTTTGGGACTAGAGTTAGAGATGTTGTGAGCCACCTTGTGGTTGCTGAGAATAACACCCTGGTCCTCTAGAAAAGAAGCCATTACTCTTAATTATTGAGCCATCTCTCCAGGCCCTCAAGTTCATTTCAATAAAAAGCTGAAATTATTTCCATCTTGTGATATTAGATGTGATGATTATAGGAGTAAATATTCTTTTAAGCCTTTTTCTTTTGTTTTCTTTATTTGAGACAGGTTTCTTAGTAGCTTGGGAGCCTGTCCTGAAACTTACTCTGTAGACCAGGCTGGCCTCAAACTCACAGAGATCCACCTGCCTCTGCCTCCCAAGTGCTGTGATTAAAGGCATGTGTCACAATCCTCCAGTTCTTTATGATTTTAAATTTTCTAAAATGCTCTACAATTGATTTTGTCTTGCAAATGCAATATAATATTTAATTTAATGTCTTTCCTTAATGTAATACTTTTAGAGACTTCCTGAAAATAAGTATATTTATTCAGTGTCAAGGAATTAATCTTGAATTGCAACCAGACTGAAGAAACACAATTCACCAATGAGCTGTAGCTGAGTGTAATAGACTTTGGGAACTCATGGTCAGCCTGGGAAGTGTGGGGAGGTCCTGTCTCAAAGAGGAACACACAACAATAACAGTGACAACTTTGCACTTGCAAATAACACATCTGATTGTCTAAGTGGCTGTTTTACCACAGATGAAACAGGGAAGTAGGGAGGTTGCACCTCTCAGTGTTTCTTCCTATGGGATAAAACAAAGGTTTTCATGCTTTCACAGAGCTTGTGGCTTGCCAGTCTTACTCACCCTTTTCCTTCCATGTAAGAGCTACGTTAATTTCAGTAACTGTCTCACTTTTTTTTCTCATATTTAGGTATACATTATATTTTTCAAGTTCTGGACTAAATGCTTCCTGGTATTAAGTTCAGCTTGATTTTATGAGCACATCATCTCTCTAGAAATTTTACTCCTTGGATGTAATGAGAAATCTCACTGTAGCCTGTCATCATCTGGGACTAACCTGTTCAGAGCCAAAAGGCATTCTGTGCTTCCCTCTGTGTATAACTTATATAATACAATGATTCTTTGGTAAGACTAGCAGTTATGATGAAGAATACTGGCCTTTCAAGTTGTTCCATCTCCAGCTTCTGAAACAGCGTAACTAGAATATAAATCAGCCACCTTAAGAATAAATAAAATGGGTCTGTGAGCTGCCTGGCCAGCAAGGAGACCTGATTCTCTACCAGAAGATCCATCATTGGAGTGAGTGAGTGCCTGACCCACGGCAGCCATCTGGAGATGGAGCACAGACATTCCTCAACCCCCTACACTTCCTGGTATTCCTGCAGGGACTATTCTCCCCAGCTACTGCCTCTCTCTTCCTGTCCCATCCCAGCTTGCACCAAGAACCACCTTCGCCCTTCATCTTCCCCTCTTAGTGGCCATAAAATCCCCCAGCTCAGCCTGTTTGGGTACTGGGACTGGGTAGTGAATGCAACCAGGTGGGTGGGAGTTCCTTTGTTTCAATAGCCTGCCTGCAGGAAGGTAGGCCTTTTGCCTGTGAGCTCCCTGGCCAGCAAGGAGAATTGAATCTGGAAAAGAAGATCCGTAGGGGATTAGTCAGAGGAAGAGATAGGCAGGCACCAATGCAAGAATTCCTTCAACAATTTGAAAAACAACATGAAAGCACCAGAACCCAGCGAACTTACAACAGGAAGACTTGAACACCTTAATCAAGAAGAAGTAGAAAAAAAAATGACTTTATGAAAGTGATAGAGTCCCTTAAACAGGAGGTGAAAAACTTCCTTAAAGAAATGGATGAGAGGGGCTGAAGAGATGGCTCAGAGGTTAAGAGCATTGCCTGCTCTTCCAAAGGTCCTGAGTTCAATTTCCAGCAACCACATGGTGGCTCTCAACCATCTATAATGGGGTCTGGTGCCCTCTTCTGTCCTGCAGGCATACACACAGACAGAATGTTGTATACATAATAAATAAATAGAAAAAGAAATGGATGAGAAGTACAACAAAAAAGTTTGAAGAATTGAGTAAATCCATAAATGATATCCTAGGAAACCAAGAAGAAAATAATTAGATAATATAAACAGTGCAAGACTTGAAAACTGAAATGGAGGCAATGAAGAAAACACAAACTGAGGACCAGCTGGATATGGAAAATCTATGTAAATGAATAGAGACTACAGAAATGAGCATAACCAACAGAATACAAGAGATAGAAGAAAGAATCTCTGATTCTAAAGATACCATAGAGAAAATAAATGCACTGATCAAAGAAAACAGCAAATCCAACAAATTCTCATCTCAAAACATTCAGAAAATCTGGGACACAATAAAAATACCAAACCTAAGAATAATAGGGGTAGAAGAAGTACAAGAATTACAGCTCAACGATCCAGAAAATATATTTAATAATATTTTAGAACTAAACTTTCCCAACCTAAAGAAAGATATTCCTATGAAGGTTCAAGAAGCATACAGACCACCAAATAGACTGGATCAAAAAAAAAAAAAACCCATCCCTTCGCCATATTATAATCAAAACACAAAACATACAGAATAAAGAAGGAATATTAAGAGCTGCAAAGGAAAAAGGTCAAGTAACTTATAAATGTAAACCTATCAGACTTACACAGGGCTCCTCTATGGAAACCATGAAAGCCAGAAGGTCCTGGATAGATGTACTGCAGAAACTAAGAGACCATGGATGCAAGCCCAGACTACCATACCCAGCCAAGCTATCATTCACTATAAATGGAGAAAACAATATATTCCAGGATAAAAACAAATTTAAACAATATGTAGCCACAAATCCAGCCTTACAGAAAGTAATAAAAGGAAAATCACAACCCAAGGAGTCCAACAGTGCCCACAATAACTCAGACATCTAACAATCCTTCACCAGCAAAACTCAAAGAAGGGAAAATGACAAACTCTACTATCAAAAAAAAGATGACCGGAGTTAATAACAACTGGTTATTAATATCACTTAATATCAATGGACTCAATTCACCTATAAAAAGGCACAGGCTAAGAGATTGGATACGAAAACAGAATCCAACATTCTGTTGTTTACAAGAAACACACCTCAACCACAAAGTCAGACAAAGACTCAGAATAAAGTGTTGGGAAAAGGTTTTTCAAGCAAATGGACCTAAGAAACAAGCAGGTGTGACCATACTAATCTCTAACAAAGTTGACTTCAAACTAAAATAAATCAGAAGAGATGGAAACGGACATTTTATACTCTGAACAGGAACAATTCATCAGCATGAAATCTCAATCCTGAATATCTATGCCCCTAATATAAAAGCACCCACTTATGTAAAAGAAACATTATTAGAGCTCAAGGCAGCCATCAAACCATACACACACTAATAGTAGGAGACTTCTCACCAATGGACAGGTCAAATAAGAGAATTTATGGAGTTAATGAAACAAATGGACTTAACAGACATCTATAGAACATTCCACTTAAATTGGAAAGAATATACCTTCTTTTCTGCAGGTAATAGAACCTTCTCAAAAATTGACCACACACTAGGTAACAAAGCAAACTTCCACAGATACAAAAAAGATATTAGTAACCACCTGTGTCTTATCGGATCACCATGGAATAAAGTCAGAATTTAACAATAATTCTACCCCCAGAAAGCCTACAAACTCTTGGAAATTGAACAGTCAACTACTGAACCACCCCTGGGTCAGGGAAGAAATAAAGAAAGAAATTAAAGTCTTCCTTGAATTCAATGAAAATAAAGACATAGCATACCCAAACCTATTGGACACTATGAAAGCAGTGCTAAGAGGAAAGTCCATAGCTCTAAGTGCCCACATTAAAAAAATGGAGAAAGTTCACATTAGAGAATTAACAGCACAGCTAAACGTTCTACAAAAAAAGAAGCAGACTCACCCAGGCAGAGTAGAAGATTGGAAATAATCAAACTGAGGGCTGAAATCAACAAAATAGAAACACAGAAAACAATCCAATGAATCAATGAAACAAAGAGCTGGTTCTTTGAGAACGTCAACAAGATTGACAAACCTTTATCCAAATTAATCAAAATGCAGGGAGAAAACATGCAAATTAAAAAGATCAGAAATGAAAAGGGGGACATAACAACAGACACTGAGGAAATTCAGAGAATCATTAGATTTTACTGCAATATTTTATATGCCCCAAAGTTGGAAAATGTGAAAGAAATGGCCTTGTTTCTAGATAAGTACCACTTACCAAAATTAAATCAAGACCAGGCGAACAATGTAAACAGACCTATAAGTCATGAGGAAATAGAAGCTGTCATAAAAAACCTCCCAACCAAGAAAAGCCCAGGACCTGATGGTTTTAATGCAGGATTTTATCAGAACTTCCAAGAAGACCAGATACCTATTCTCCTTAATGTGTTTCACATAATAGAAACAGATGAGTCATTGCCAAACTTTTTTTTAACGAAGCTACAGTCACCCTGATTCCAAAACCACACAAAGACCCAATCAAGAAAGAGAATTACAGACCAATCTCACTCATGAACATTGATGAAAAAATTCTCAATAAAATTCTGGCAAACAGAATCCAAGAATACATTGAAAAATTATCCATTACAATCAAGTAGGCTTCATCCCAGAGATGCAGGGTTGGTTCAACATACGAAAATCTATCAATGTAATCCATCATATAAATAAACTGAAAGAAAAAAAACTATATGATCATTTCCGTAGATGCGGAAAAAGCATTTGAGAAAGTTCAACACTCCTTTATGATATAGGTTTTGGAGAGGTTAGGGATACAAAGATCATACCTAAATATAATAAAAAGCAATATATAGCAAGCAAACAGCTAATATCAAATTAAATGGAGAGAAACTCAAAGCCATTCCACTAAAATCAGGAACAAGACAAGGTTTTCCACTCTCACCATATCTCTTCAACATAGTTCTTCAAGTTCTAGCAATAGCAATAAGACAACACCAGGAAATCAAGGGGATTCGAATCAGAAAGGAAGAAGTCAAATTTTCGTTATTGGAAGATGATATGATAGTGTACATTAGTGACTCCCAAACCTCTACCAAAGAAATCCTACAGCTGATAAATAACTTCAGTGAAGTGTCAGGTTACAAGATTAACTCAAAAAAATCAGTAGCCCTCCTATACACAAAGGACAGAGAAGCAGAGAGGGATTTCAGAGAAACTTCACCTTTTACAATAGCCACAAATAGCATAGAGTATTTTGGGGTAACTCTAACCAAGGAAGTGAAAAATCTATTTGACAAGAACTTTAAGTCTTTGAAGAAAGAAATTGAAGAGGACACCAGAAAATGGAAAGACCACCCATGCTCTTGGATGGGTAGGATCAACATAGGAAAAACGGCAATTCTACCAAAGACAACCTATAAATTCAATGCAATCCCCATTAAAATCCCAACAAAATTCTTCACAGACCATGAGAGAACAATAATCAACTTTATATGGAAAAACAAAAAACCCAGAATAGACAAAACAATCCTATACAATAAAGGAACTTCTGGAGGCATTACCATCCCTGACCTCAAACTCTATTACAGAGCTACAGTAATGAAAACAGCCTGGTACAGGCATAAAATAGAGAAGTCAACCAATGGAATCAAATTGAAGACCTGGATATTAACCCACAAACCTATGAACACCTGATTTTTGACAAAGGAGCTAAAAGTATACAGTGGAAAAAAGAAAGCATCTTCAACAAATGGTGCTGGCAGAACTGGATGTCAACCTGTAGAAGAATGAAAGTAGATCCTTATTTATCACTATGAACAAAACTCAAGTCCAGATGGATTAACAATTTCAATATCAACTTGAACACACTGAACCTGATAGAAGAGAAAGTGGGAAAGTGTCTACAACATATAGGCACAGGAGATCATTTTTTTAACATATTACCCCAGTAGCACAGACCATAAGGGCAATCATTGAATAAATGGGACCTCCTAAAACTGAGAAGCTTCTGTAAAGTGAAGGACACTGTCAATAAGACAAAAGGGCAACCTTTTTTGGAGAAGATCTTCACCAACTCCACAACAGACAAAGGTCTGATCTCCAAAATATATAAAGAACTCAAGAAACTAGACTTTAAAAATGCTAATTAATCCAATTTAAAAATGGGGTACTGATCTGAACAGAGAATTCTCAACTGAAGAAGTTCAAATGGCCAAAAGACACTTAATGTCATGCTCAACCTCCTTACGATCAGGGAAATGCAAACCAAAACAAGTTTGAGATACCATCTTACACCTGTCAGAATGGCTAAAGTCAAAAACACCAATGATAGCCTGTGCTGGAGAGGTTGTGGGGTAAGGGGAACACATCCATTGCTGGTGGAAATGCGAACTTGTGCAATCACTTTGGAAATCACTGTGGTGGTTACTCAGGAAATTCGGGATCAACCTACCCCCGGATCCAGCAATACCACTCCTGGGAATATACCCAAGAGATGCCCTATCATACTACAAAAGCATTTGTTCAACTATGTTCATAGCAGCATTATTTGTAATAGCCAGAACCTGGAAACAACCTAGATGCCCCTCAATGGAAGAATGAATAAAGAAAGTGTGGAATATATACGCATTAGGGTACTACTTATCAGAAGAAAACAATGACATTTTGAATTTTGCATGCAAATGGTTGGAAATAGAAAACACCATTCTGAGTTAGGTAACCCAGACCCAAAAAGATGAATATGGTATGTACTTACTCATTAGTGTATGGATTCTAGCCATAGAACTGAGCCTATATTTCAGGATCCTAGAGAAGCTAGATAGGAAGGTGAACCCAAAGAAAAACATCTAGTTCTCCTCTTGGATATTGGAAGTAGACAAGATAGCCAGGCAAAAATTGAGAGCTTGGGGTGGGGCTAGGATGGGAGTAAGGAGAGATGGGGAGGGAAAAGTGAGAAGGGGAGGATGGGGAGAGCTTGGGGGAATTGGACAGTTGAGATGGAGGAAGAGTGGATATGGAATCAGGGAAGTATATATCTTAATTAAGGGAGCCATTTGAAGATAGGCAAGAGATTGGACTCTAAAGGGGTTCCCTGGTGTCCAAGGGGATTCCCCAGCTTGCTCCTTGGGCAGCTGAGGAGAGGGGCCCTGAACTGGCCCTTTACTATAGCCATACTGATGATTATCTTGCATATCACCATAGAACCTTCATCTGGCGCTGGATGGAGATAGAGACAGAGACCCATGTTGGAGCACTGGACTGAGCTCCCAAGGTCCAAATGAGGAGCAAAAGGAGGGAGAACATGAGTAAGAAAGTCAGGATCATGAGGGGTGCACCCATTCACCAAGACAATGGGACTGATCTAATGGGAGCTCACCAAGGCCAATTTGACTGGGACTGATGGAGCATGTGATCAAACTGGACTCTCTGAATGTGGCTGACAAGGAGGGATGACTGAGAATCCAAGTACAATGGCACTGAATTTTGATTCTACTGTATGTATGGGCTTTGTGGGAACCTAGTCTGTTTGGATCCTCACCTTCCTAGACCTGGATGGATGGGGGAGGAACTTGGACTTCCCACAGGGCAGGGAACCCTGACTGCTCCTTGGACTGGAGAGGAAGGGGGAGGGGGAGGAGGAGGGGGTAAGTGAGAGTAAATGGGAGGAGGGGAGGAGGTGAAAATTTGTAAAATTATATAATTTATTTAAAAAATGAAAAAAGAATAAATACAATGCTCCCAAAGTACTTAGAGAGTAAGCAAGCAACAGAGAGAGAGAGAGAGAGAGAGAGAGAGAGAGAGAGAGAGACAGAGACAGAGAGACAGAGAAGACATACAGACAGACATAGTATGAAGAAAGGTAACAAGTGCTTCCCTATCAACAGATCATCTAATTTAGATCTCTTAATATCTTCAAGGGCTTCATATTCCAAATGAAATCACAAAATGGTCTCTGGAGTATATATTGTTTCTAAAATTCAAAAATGCTGTTGGCAAACACTATAGTTTTCTTTTACATATCTCCATAACACTCTCTTATAACCAAGATCCCTGGTTGTCTGGTCTCTCTTATTCAATAGCACATTCTTTATACCTATTGGACTCTCTCTCATATACTGTATATCATCTCCAGATTTTTGTGATATCAAATCACTGAAAATATTGTGTAAACAGGTGTAGAGTTTATTGTCAAGAGACTCATAAGAAAGTAAGTTTGCATGTGTTCATGAGGCACAGTAATAAACACTTTATGTGTAGGTTTAATCACAAAAGACACATCAAGATCAGTGTTGCCCAGAGTGTCTTGCTCAATACATTGAATGTCAGGTTGGTTGAAAGCATAGTTGTAAAACCTAGAGATGGGGAATCTCTGCATGGAGAACCTGTGAAAACTCAAGGCAGAGTCCAGAGGCTTTCAGAGTCATCTTTGAGTCAGTGCCCCGAGTCCTTTTTGCCATAGAGTGGCAGAAAGAAATAGAGTGATTGCTACAGGGAAAACATTCAAAGTTGGCATCAGCACATTCCCATTGATAGTACCAGTGTGACAAGTCATCATTTTTATGATACTTCTTTCAAATATCCAAAAATTCTAAATCCCAATCAAGAAACTGAGATCACTTAGAAGTTAAAATGGACCCACTGAACAGAGGTGAATCACCAGGCAGGATATCATATGGTAGACATCAGAGTAGGTTGTGTTCAGAATGTTGAAGTCCCAATAACAGATGGACTCATCATTTATCATTTGAATTGTTATGCTCTGAAATTTTTATTGGCATACAGGCTGTCCCAACAGGCATGAGTGTGCATCTATCCGGTATTTGAAGCCTATGTAGGCATTTGTGTTTTAATACACAATAATGACTTGTAACCATTTATTAAAATTATATGAACTCCCTTTTAGGATATGTGTTAGGAGTGGAAACTATCTTAGAACATGACATTCATGTCAATATAGGCATAAATAAAATCACAATTTTGCTCAAGTCACCCTCCCCCAAAAAACCTAGGGATTTCACAGACAAGTTATTAAAATTAAGACAAATTTGGGGGAGACAGAAGAAAACTTTATTCTTTTATGCCTAGTAGTTTTAAAAACACAGTGTCATTTTTCCTTTATTTGTTCTTTCTTCTAATTCTTTTTATCAACTATTCTAAATCAAAATAATAGATCATGGGTTAGTTTCAAAAGAAATGAGATAATTAACCAGTTATTGTTGAATTTAATTTACAGAGAGCAATACCTCTGTGTACATGCTATTCAAAGATGTAGATGTCCCTTCACTGACGAATGGACAAAGAAAACATGGCACATTTAAACAATGGAGTACTACTCAGCAGTAAAAAATGATGACATCTTGTAATTTGTAGGCAAATGGATGTAGTAAGGAAAATATGTATTAATTGAGGTAGCTCAGACTCAGAAAGTCAAATGTAATATGTATTCATTCATAAGTGGCTTTTAGACATCAAGCAAAGAAAATCTAGCCTACAATCCACAACCCCAGAAAACCTAGACAACAAAGAGGACCCTAAGAGTGACATACATGGATCTACATAGAAAAGGACAATATCTCTTGAGTAAATTGAGAGCGTTGGGGTCATGAGAAAGGGTAGAAAGAGAGGAGTAGGAAGGTAGGGGAATGGAGAAAATGGTATAGCTAAAAAAAGTAAAAATAAAAAATAGAAAAAATCATGTTAGACAAAGTATTGTACCACTTAGGGATGAATCAGAATTCCATCTCTTTTAACTTTCTGGGAATGCAGATAGCACATAAAGACAAAGATGGAGAAAATATTATTTGATACAAAAGAAATGGATGAGGTATGGTTTGAACAAGAAGGGGTAAAACTATCCTTGCTCCTGATTGAAGGCATAAGTCACAAACAAACCCACACCAGTTTGGAATTATGATTAATAAAAGGGTTATTTATTTGAAGGGGAAAAACTTACAGATCACTGTCCCAGACAACAGCCCTCTGCACAATCAGGAAGGGAGCCTAGTTGCTGGAAGTGGAGCTGGAAGCCAGAGAGAGAGTGGAGGGAAGTGGCCGCATTTTTAAAGAGAGAGACCACGCCCCAGTGGGCTGGTATCTCAGCGGCTATTGGCTGAAGGAGCAGAAGGAACTTCTGCAATACCTTCCCGATTTGTTTAAGTAAGAGAGTTCTAAACCTACTATGAAATTATATACAATAAGTACAAATATCATATTCCAGCTAGTTTAGGTCTTGTATAATAAATAACTTGGCCAAGTCATGAGATGAAAGTAACTACATTTATATAGTCTTCAACCCCATCGAAGATCTGAGAAGGAAAATAATGTTACCTGAGTAATTAGTAAGTGTATTCAAACAACTTCCAAAACATGCAACAAATCACAGAAACAACTAGCTACCTGGACAATCACGCAAAGTCACATTTGCAGCGTTGAAGCAACCAACTTTGGCTAAGGCTTAACGTAACTAACATACCATTTTCAAAGGCAAGAAACTTTCAAAACTATCTTACCCTGTCTTGGCAGGATAGGACAGTCCTGTTTTATCCATTTATGGATACTCTGTATCTGTCAGTGGTTGAGGTATGGGCATTTCTTTGCCCAAAGGCCAGTTCTGCCAAGAAAAAAGGCTCCACATGGAGTGTCTTTGGTGCTCAACATTCTCTTGGGAATAGATCAGTGTTGCCAGGAGCAATTGTGTCTCACTACCACGGAACTCTGAGTTAAATTAAAGGCCATTTTCTACAGCTCTTTGAAGAGGTTAAAGATTATCTATCTATACTGAGTATAATCTCTATGTATCTAATGAACCTGATTAGTCTAATTACAAAAGACAAACATAGATAACTATTGATCTATATAATTCTCAATACCTATCTAACTTAAAGACTAAGACAATAAACAACTGTGCAATAAATGAGGACAATATGACCTCCAAATATAAACAATGTACAAATATACAATGCAATATGGTAAATATATATCAATACATAAACAATATGTAAGGATCTTAATCAGAGGTAGAAATGTACACTGCAATATGGTAAATATATACTATATATATACAATATATATCAATACATGAAAAATGTTTTAAACAGAGGTAGAAACATGCATGCATACAATAGTCAATATAATTTAACTTTGTATCAATATACAAGGATCAATACTAATATATTTGTCTAAAAACAGGAATTACAAATCTATTATCCCATCATCCAATTATCCCTCTTTTTTAAAAAAGATTCCTGAGCTTATAAAATTCCTCCTCTAACCCCCCAACCCTCAAAAGTATACTAATTATAATTAACCCTTAAATGATGTCCCTAAACCCAAGGACAAACTTTACTGGGAGAGGGGACATCATCCTCTAGAATTACTTCCAGTTGTCATGGGGGCGATGTCCTTTCTGGGGGAAGCTGTGAAAGTAAAATGATGGTTAAATTTCAAGATCAATGTCTTTTAAAATTGCAAATAGTCTCTGAGTATTTTATACATCTCTGGCCAGAATGTTGTACAAGATGTGTATCATTTCAGCTAACCAAGTTGGAACCGTCTTGTGTAGCTGGTACCAAAAACAGGTCTTGTAGTATCACTATCAGTATCATGACATTATACCAACCAGGTGGAGTTGTTGTTATGGGGCCCCATCTTCTTCATGGAAACTTCAAATGTCATTGCAGGAAAAACTCATTGTTTATTGTGAAAAACTTAAACAGTAATCATATAGACATATATAGACATACATATAGTCAATGAAAGGCATAATAAATATATTCAAAGAAAGGTATGGTAGATATGAAGAAAAGCAAAGATATTTTCTAAACTCATATTTCTTTCTGTCCCATATCATGGCTCTTGACATGAGACAGAAACTCCAGAAACTCTGGGTTTTTCTCTTAACAAGAGGCTTGGAATTAGAGAGAGACTGAGCCAGAGTACAACTCCAAAACCAGCTCTATAAATTTAGAAATATGATTTAGTATATTTTACTTACGTTACCTATTCAGTTTTCTTGATAATCGCTAGCGGGGGAGGGAGGGGTCCTAAAATCAAACGTTCAAACGGGAGATGAAGGCATAGGTCACAAACAATCCAACACCTGTTTGGAATTATGATTAATAGAAGGGTTATTTATTTGAAGGGGAAAAACTTACAGATCACTGTTCCAGACAACAGCCCTCTGAGCAATCAGGAAGGGAGCCTAGTCACTGGAAGCAGAGCTGGAAGCCAGAGAGAGAGAGAGTGGAGGGAAGTGGCCACATTTTTAAAGAGAGAGACCATGCCCCAATGGGCTGGTATCTCAGCGGCTATTGGCTGAAGGAGCAACACATTGCTGGAGTTTGCTATGAGCCTGGACTGCAGCTGTCCATGAACTGTAGAATATTTGGCAGCCCCACATCAATACTGCAATTTTAATTTACATTTGGGGAGCCACAGATCAGTTCAACAGTCTTTCTCATTTAATTGATAGTATTTTGAAAATTAGGATGCTTGTTCTGTGCATGGACCATTGCTTACCACCTGCAGGATTTATTCATGTGCCTAGTCATTAAATCTTATCTGTACCTGTTACAAAACCAAATGCCCATCACTTCTTTATGGAAGTATATTGCAGGGCATGAATTCAAACACTGGGAAAAAAAGATCATGTTTGGTAATAGAAAAGGAAAGAACAATTTTTATTTTGATTTTGACGCTACCGCGAGAGAATTTGAAATCTACTTTTTAAATTGGCTTAGTGCTTAAATTGGTACATTTATGTTTTTCTTAGGTGTTTCTACCTAGGTTTAAATAGAAATGATATTTAAAACATGTCACTGGCATATTTTCAGGTATATGGACTAGATGGTGCATATTGGACACTGTTAGTTTCTGTCTGTTGTCATTCTCATCAAACCTCTACATAGACTCCCAAAGGTCTTCATCCCTTCAAGAGTCAAAAAAATGCTTCTTATTCACAAATCCATAGAATGGTTTGGAAAAATAAAACTAATTAGCTGCATGTTTATGTTGTACTTAAATCAATAATGGGAGTGTGTTTTAATTCAGACCTAGGAGATTAGATACATACTGCATGGGCTTTTGTGAAAATCTCATGTACTCCCGTGGATGGGAGACAAGTCTCTATTCATGTACTGTCATTGCCAAAGGACCATCTTGATTTCTACTTATTGTTCACAGTGACTTCAAATCTAGTGAGGAAGCATTTCAGTCAAATGTGTGAAATATCACCAATTAATCCCATAACTGTAGACAGATAATTCAGCCAACTTAATATACTATTTAGGATTATATGTAGACTTTTCCTTTCCTTGTGGCAACTGGAAATAATCACGTGAATGGAGAAGTTGGTAAAATTTTTGAGTTAAAAAATCTGGACAGTTGTAAGTCAGTCTAGTATCTGTGAACAGAAATTATAACATGTTATGTAAATAAAAGTGAATAGTATCCATCCATAAAAAGGATATGCACATTCAGGATACCAAATGAATATTCATGGCATATCATGCCAAGTCAAAAAGCATACTCTACCAAAGAAGAAGCATTGTAAGCCCAGCAGTGGTGGTGCACACCTTTAATCTTTGAGAGTTTGAGGCCATTCTAGGCTACAAAGTAAATTCCAGGACAACCATGGCTGCTAAACAGAGAAAACTTGTCTAAAAAAAACTCATATGTGTGTATGTCTGCTAATATATATATATATATATATATATATATATATATGTATATGTATATGTATATATATATATATACACATAGTCTCCCATTGAACTGTAATATTTGGCATAAACAAAATCCTTGAAACACAAGCAGTAGCTGTGCTGAGGGTTCATTTAAAAACACATATATTAAGAATTTACAGCTCATGTCCTAGGAAAGAAAGACAAAGATCTTACACCTTAGCTGGTTTTCACAAATTCAATAGTACTAGATAGTCACAGTGCTTCTTAAGAGTATGAATCCAGGTGTTTCCCTTTCAAAACCCCTTTGCTAAATACTGATTGCATGGACACAATTGAAGGGAAGGAGATATTTTAAAAGGCTAAAGGGAAAATTATTTAATATATTATGTAAATGCAAAAAGTAATATACAAAATGGGCATTTCATGAATATCACATTTAGAGGACGTGACCTGCAAATTCTTAACATATAAGGAAGCAGAACATTTTAAAGGTGTTCTAGAACTGGAGAAATGCAAATTTATTGAGTGCTTGCTTTGACCAATGGTGTGAGTCTTTATTTACAATTTGTCCACACTGCTTTTATGTAGAAGTCCAGAGGCAAACAGATCTTGAAGGCTGGGGTATCAGGCACTCCTCTTTACTTTAAACTACCATCATCTTCTAGTTTCTAGAAGCCTGGACTTTAGATTTAGTTTTTGTTTTTAGATGGAGTCTCATGTAACAAAGGTTGGCCTCAAGTCACTTGCTTCCTAAGATGATTTTGAACTTCTGTTCCACCTTCCTCCACCTCCCTAATGCTAGAGCACATCATGCCAGGATTTGTGCAATGCTTGGGATTAAACCCAGGGCTTTTCATATGCCAGGAAAGCATTCTATCCACTAAGTTACATCCCCATCTAGGTTTTAATATCAAGCCTGGAAAAAAGTGTGTGTAAGAATTGACTTTCCCCATAGTGTGTGGTACAGGAATTTGGTAGGCATAGACAGGGGTGATAAGTGGAACCTCACACATGCTGATAGCAGGAATTACTACTCCATAAGGAAGTAGAGGCTTATTTTAAAGTATTTATGCTTACAGCCATAAGTCTGTGGTGATCTCACACTGGTCACAGAATCTTCTTTCTGCGGTGGGGAGCAGTTACTACAGAGACAGAACTGGTCAGAGTACTGAGAATAATTAACTGTGCATGCTCAGTCCTAAGTAGGACATCTATATGAACCCCATACCCACTCTCAGGCTCAAGGAACATCCAGTAAGAAGGAATAGGAAGCATCTAAGAGCTGAAGCATAGGGAGGATTGCTATGAAATACTGTCTTCTGGAGATGGAATAGCTCTTACACTGTTAGACTCCCAGCAGCTGTGGATACCCCACAAGATAAAGTTGGCCAAAGTTCCAGCATTAATGGAGGAACAGGTTCACTAGACTCCACCTTGAGCTAAAGAACTATCAGCAATTGGTCTACTCTGGGGGAGGGAGAATCAGTTTTCTTCATGACTATGGTCACTAATAGATTGTCCATGAAACAATGTGAGGCTCCAAACCCATGGGTCATGCACATTCAGACAGCAATAAGTGGGAAGAATTCAAGAAGGAATAGATGGATGGCTGAACAGATGAATGGGAGACAGAGAACAGGACATAAAGATGGAAGTGGGAGCTGGATGGGGAAAATAGAGGGTGGACCTGATCAAATTTCACTGTATACATTGTATAAATTGTTCATTATATCCTTTAAAAATAAATACTTTTAAAAAATTTAAAAGGACCACTATTGCAAAAAGGAACACATATAAATCACCGGTAATTACAATTTGAGCATATAAAATGACAAATTTTACAAATAATCTGTCAGAAGAGTAAAGAATAACCAAGACCTAATTCCCAGCCACAGTGGATGTATGTACAACACAACTCCCTCACCCAAGAATCAAGAAACATCATGTTAAAGTGGATGGAAATATTGAAATAGCCAGGGGAACACAGGCTTGCACTGAGATTGTGCATCTTAGAAATGATAGGGAAACTTCAACACTATGAAGTTCAACTGCCTACACAAGACTTGAACAATGACAACACCAATAGGCATGCTGAGATGCCAAGGCTCTGCTGCCTGGACAAAGAACTGTAGACAATCACCGAATGCTCAGAGGGAGAAGAGAATAGGCCCTAACTGGCTACTCAATAAAACGTCATGTGCTCTGAAATCATGTACACCAACCACACTTAACAGGTCCAACAGGTTGAATTTACATATATTTGTGTGTCAGGGTGTGTGCAACAATAATAATCAAAAAATAAGAGGCCAAGAATATGAGATAGAGTTGTGGGCAACGGAAACGAATGTAATTATATTTTAATTTATAAATTAATTAAAAATCAGTGGACCTAAAATATTTGTTTCATTTCTTTTTTTCTATACAAATTAAAAATTTGTTTCATTTCTATTTCCCTATATAAATTAAATTATAGAACAGGAATCATACAATATTCACTATCTATTAATGATGCTCTTTTAATTTTTCTTTCCCTCAGAGTTAACCTCTAATTAATATTTAATAGTTAATAGTTAATATTTAATACTAACATTTTTCTTTAATGTTTGCCATTTTAAGTTGCTTTGTTTTTCTATTATGAGACAAGAGATAAAAATATTGCCCACAGCAGGAAGCCTCACCTGGTTTGTTTCTGTTTTGCATGTCTCTATCTAAGTTCCTTATATATTATATTGAGATCAAATATTTAGTATCCGCATTCATAGTTTGTGTGACTACACTGTGAGATGATTTTTAAAAAAATGACAAAAATATATAAAAGTGCTTCTGGTTCTGTAAGCAAAAGAATATTCCACTTAAATTGAAATACAGACAAGGTTTATAGTATAAAATATTCTGGTCTTAAATTTTCTTTATATTCTATTAATTAGATTTTTTGTTTCAGAAACTAAATGTATAGGGACTGGAAAGCTACCTTAGTGGTAAAAAGCCCTGGGATTGTTTAGAGGACCAAGGTTTGGTTCCCACTATACACAAGATCATTTGCAGGCCTCAGTAACCCCTGTTTCAGGGGACTCAGCACCCTCTTCTGGCCTCAGCAGACACTGTCACAGGTAGTTCACGTACATACATGCAGGCATAACACTCCAACACATAAAATAAAAACAAGTAAGTCCTTTTCAAAAAAAAGTTAAGTGGATAAACTTATGGAGATTTGACATTGAAAATGTGCTTTATTAGTTATTGAGTAAGCAGGAGGGTGACAGCTTCTAATACTTTATGCTTCCTCTATTATCTGAGGCTACTTTGTAGATCATTAATCTAAATTAAAATGCTGATTAGAACAAGGGCCTCACCAATGACCTCTCTCACCTCCAGAGGAGTTTGAATTGGGATGACCTTTCCACAGCATTTCCAGTCTAATAACTGCAAGCCTGATAACACATTCGCTTCACATAAATACACCTGGCATCTACGTCCACAGAATGATTTAATATTCTGCACATATGGCTGTCCTGCACATTGATGTGTGTATGTATTTATGTAAAGAAAATGCATTCAGCCCTACCTGTTCATTACTTCCCTAGAGCCAACTTTTGAATTTACAAAAAACATCTCTTTCTAATCTTGATTTTAAAGTGACAAATATATTTTTCTCTGCAATATAAAATTTTAATTTAAGTATAATTATACCACACTCACCCTTTCCTTTCTTCCCTTCAAACTCTGCCATGTCCCTGATTACTCCTTCTCAAATTCATGTCCTCTTTTATCATATATGTGTGTATGCATACATATTTTGTATTTTGTTGCACGCTTACATATACATACAAACTGCAGAGTCCATCCAATACCAATTATATAATTTCAGGACTATGTATTTAGAATCAGATAACCAATTAAGGGGTTCATGAGACTAATTTCCCTTTCTCTTCTATTGATAGTTTCCTATAATCTGTTTCCTAGGAGTAGGTCCATATCATTTCCACCATATTAGTATATCTACTGGTGTCCTCCTTGTTCATGTCTTGTTTTAGGCAGCCATACTGCTGGAGTATTGTGAATGAATCTCCCTAACATTGTAGCTAACATTGAGGTACACTGATTTTCTATTTTTTTAATTGCACTACTCTCTCTGTAGGGAATTGTGTTTGGGGAAATTTAAACCTGCAAGTGTATGTGAAACTTTACTCCTGTCTTAGCAACAGCCCTTTCTTAATGAGCAGCACATTCAGCACCTATCTATGCACAAAAGCCAACTCAGAGGAACAATGAAAACGTGTAAAGGGAAAAGGATATGGCGCTTCTCCACCAACTCTGTGTTTTTCTAGCGCAGACCATTTTCTGCAGTCTTTGATTACATTTCTTCATGAAACTACAGAACAGGTCATCCATTTGCACTTATACTATGAAAATGCTTCATTATGGTAGAATTACAGGTCTTATACTTGGAACAATTGGGAAGGCCAATAGACCACTTTAAGCTAAGTGAAACCTTTTTTAAATAGTTAATAACAATGACAATAATGATTTCTAGCACACATTACCTTCCTTGTGCCAATCTAGCAATACTAATAGTATTAAATGTGACCCTCTCCAGCTATTACCAATTAACTTCACTCACCTTCAAAATGATTCCATTACTACTGACCAGGTTACATTCCCAGCCACTTCTTGTATCTTTATGGTTTGGCATTCAGCGGTCACGAAAGAGATGAAGATTTGGCTTTCAGCTGTCAAGAAAGCGATGAAGCCACAAAACCTGGAAACCTGCAGCACTTCCAGTGGACTTTCTATTACATTTATATATTGATGGTAAATAGACATGGGACAGAGCAAACTTCTTGTGAGCTTTGCACAGTAAGTAACAGTATGTTGTGTCTAGACAGTACCAAATGATTAGCGCAATGCAGCTGACATCTTCATAATCTTCAATATGCTTTACTTGATATGTTAGGGACATTGAAAATCCCCTGTAATAGCTGTTTGGAAATATGATATTGAACATTAGAAGTTATTCTTCCCATTGAATTACACCTCTCCTCATTACGTTTTTCTTTTCCTTACACTTCCAAACCCTTCCTAGCCCATTAACCACTAGTATCCCCTCTGCTTCTGTGAGTTCAGCATTTTAGCACCCACAAGTACACACAGGACTTGTTTTTCTATGTCTGACTTAGCTTATCTATTATGTTATCTTCCAGTTCCCCCATGCATCTACAGATGACAAAATTACACTGATACTTAGGATTAAATACTATTCTATTGTGTGAACATGTTCCCTTTCTTCACCTGCCAATGAACAGTTATATTTCTTCAGTGTCTTGGTCACTGTGACTTGTATTGAACCATTAGATTACATAAATATACAGATATCTCTTTGTTATCTTGATTGTGTTTTATTTGGATTCCTATACTGTACTGGGATTTCTGGTTTGGGGGCTTGTGGTATTTAAATCGTGAAGAGCAGCCAACTATTTTCCCATAATTACTGACAAATACATTTTTCTGAGCAGTTGGCTATCAGATAATGAAAGAAAGGAACATAATTCACAATTTAATCACATAGATTATTCTATGGCAGGGGAATGATTGCTAGTAAATTCATTATAATAAAATCTTCAAGGTATGGTTCAACATAAAAGATTGAAGTCATTTTAATTTTAATATACACATGCTGTCAGGGGCAATGCAAAGAGACCAACAGGTAGCATTAGAACTCATGGAACATGGCTAGGCATTTGGCAAAGTCACAAGGCTGAGCGAGCCTTAGAGAAGAAAAGCACCAGGGTTTGTGTGTCCTGAAGACCTCATGCTTTAATTGAGCATAACTCTGATTGTTACCTTTGTAATCACCACAGCACTCATAATCTATGGATCATATGAAAACTCAAGGGGTCTGTAGCCCCTCACTGGGCAGTGTTACTGGTACTTATAATAATAGTGACTGACTTCTCCAAAGCATCGCTGTTGGAGTAGATTAATGATTCAGCCACCACCCTTAGAAAGAATTTAGACAAGTAGAATTGTTATTAAGATTAGGTTAAGATAACTTTTTTAATGACTTTGATGTAGAAAATCTTGGGGGAATGCTTTAAAGTTTAGAAAGATACACTTTTAATAGTTGAACAAAGAATTCGTTGAGGTCAGGGTACAGGAACAATGACAGACTCACTATTTCTGACTGCATTTCTTTCTTGCCAGGATGTGTTAAATATCCTAATAGGATTGCATACCTAAATATATGTGTAAACCAAGGAGTGTATTATAAAGCATGACAGACAAAATGGCAGCTGTTTCCTGGACTGTGTCTTTCTCATTAGTAAACTCAGCAGCCTGAGAAGAAATTGATCTGATTTAAAAATAATATTTCATTATTATTTCTATCATCAATACTAACATCAAACTAGAGCTGCTATCATCAGTATTATTTATATTTTAGCGTACTCTTAAACAAGTAAGTGTGTATATATACATCACACCATTCTTTATTCAACAATCAAGAGATAAGGACTCTGAGATTTAGAAAATGTAAAAGTCCGGCGCTTAGCTATATACATGATATTCTCTCACTGAGCATTTTTTTCCTTATCACTATTGGTGAAAATCAACTTTTTGCTGTTATGAAAGGTCCTCCACATTCCTCTGCATTGAAAGCTTATACCCCAACTGGTGAAACCATTTTAGAAGGCTGTGGGAACTTTAGAATGGGATGTTGATCTGAGCAGTGGGTCACTAAGGGTGTTCTTTGCACAGTGATACTAGACTGCTAAGTAGAGTCTCGCTCAGTGCTTCTTAGTTTGCCATGGTTCCATAACCTCCCGCATCTTATCATGCCAGTGCAGTGAATGCACAAAATCAATCTGTTCTTCATTAAGTGTTTTTTGAAAAGTGTTCTTATCATAGAAACTCAAAGTAATTAATAGGGGATAGATAACATGCTGTGTTTTAGTATTTTTATTCCATTATCCTAATGATTACTTACATTTTACATGGAATGGTTAATGGTAATGATAATTCTTTGGCAACCCTTTACATATATATATATATATATATATATATATATATATATATATAATTTTTATTGAGCTCTATATTTTCTCTGCTCCCATCCCTGCCTCTAATACATATTTTAATTCTTTTTTGATTGTGAGCTTACTTGCAGGTTTTTTTCTTTATTTTATTTTACATACCTACCACAGATTTCCTCCTCTCTTCCTGTTCCCTCCCCCACCTTTATTTTACCCTCCCACATAATCTGCTTCTCTGCCTCCATTCAGAGGGTGTAAGGTCACACTTGGGAATCAACAAAGCATTGCATATCTATTTGAGGCAGAACCAAACCCCTCCCCTTTGCCTCAAGGCTGAACAAGGCATCCCACCATAGGAAATAGGTTCCTAAGAGCCAGCTCATACATCAGGGACAGGTCCTAGACACACTGCTAGGGGCCACATGAAAGACCAAGCTACACAACACTCAGCCAGATGCAGAAGGCCTATGTTGGTCTATGCTAGCTTCCTAGCTGTGTGTCCAGAGTCCATGAGCTCCCACAAGTTCAGGTCAGCTGTCTCAGTGAGGTGCAGGGCCAGCGGAGAGGTGGAGAAGTAGAAGAGAGGGGATGGGGGGATGGGAACAGGAGGGATGGTCAAGTTGGGGGCAGGACAGAGGGGAGAGAAATGAAAGAGATACCTTGATATAGGTGGCCATTATGGGGTATGAAAGAAACCTGATGCCAGGGAAACTCCCAAGAACCCAGCAAGGATAACTGCAGCTAAGACTCCTAGCAATAGTGGAGAGAATACCTCAACTGGACTTCCCCTGAAATCAGATTGGTGACTACCCCTATTGTCTGTCATCATAGAGCCTTCGTCCAGTACCTGATGGAAGCAGATGCAGAGATCCACAGCCAAGCAGTAGGCCGAGCTCCAGCAAGCCAATGAAGAGGGAAAATGAGGGGGGGTGGGAGATAAGGGGTGGAAGGGAGTGGTTAAGATCATGATAGGAAACCCTTTACAAATATTCTACACAGCATGTGACATTCTCAATGTCATGCAGACTTTTAGAAACCTCTAGTGGGCAGATCTGCCATGCCAGATGTTTGAGAGATCTTGAATTCATAGGGATAAAATGGTTTGAGAAATTTCCAGACAGCATGTGTGAAGACTTGACCTAGGTACTCTGACTTGTACTGCTGTAGGAAGTCTTACAGCTAGGGTTTCCTGCCCTCTTGTGCTATATATACCGATGTGGAGCTTACCTCTGCTCTTTTCTAGTCTGTTATGGTTGCGGTTCTGGTCTCCATTCCAGCAGAGGAATCTGGTTTGTGAGTTTACCCCTAAATAAATAATCATCTATTTTCTCAATTCTGAGCTAGTGTGGGATTTCTTTTAAGCATCCATCACTCATTGTACCAATGCCCCCTTCTAACTAGCCTTACACTTGGAAAACTCATGTTCCTCAGGCTAAAGACTTCCTCATTTCTGCTTCCCTATCAGTCAATAAAGTATGAAAACTCAATTTTTAGTTTACATTTAAGCATATTTTAAAACAAAAACAGATCCAAGTTAATAAGAGCTCATGACTGAAGTGTTTACCATCCTCAGGGCTTAGACTTGCATGCAAGAAGTTAGTGCTAATTCCCATTGATGACTGAGGTAGCAAACAGCTAACATCTTCACCGAGAGAAACAGACTTTATTTAACAAAATTAGCACTTTTGAAAATTTTCATATTGATCCATAATATTGTGGTAATTGCCACTTTCTTGGGGAATAGTATTTGCCTTGTTCATGATTCTCTTCCTTGGCTCTACCTTTGAACATTCTATTTTCTTTCTCCTGTATTTGTAGAAACAGAAATGTCATCCTGGCAATGCAGGGTGTCATGTTCTCAGTGTATTCACGATCAAGGAATGGGAGCCCACAATTTCTGTAATCAAGGTATCTGAGAGTCAATGTGCCTAGAATCTTCTCTTTAATCAGCTGTGATACTCTGTGCCCCAAACTCAAATTATCCTTGCAACATGAGTAATGAAGGCTGAATAAAACCCAGGTTATTCTCCATGGCCCAGTTTATCTGTCCATAGCCACAGGGAAGGCTGCTCCATCAATCAAGTCTCCAAATAAAAAGGTAATTATTTCTTGATTTCTCCGGAGCAGATGTAATGAGAGCAAGGTTGCTTCTGCTAGGTGTCCTGCTGTGCTGTCTGTCAGACAGCAGCAGTGATCTTAGAAGACAGAAGCAATTATCTGTAAGATGTTCCTGTCTTCGTAGGTAGCAATGACTGCTGGCCATTAAGACTCTCATGGCTTTTCAGGCACACTACAATTCTAAACCTTTCAGGGACATTTGTTATTTTAATTTTAACTTATTCTGGATGCATATGAATGCACACATAGATATTAATGATATAAGGTTTGTGTTAGCCAAAGATTTGAGCAAGGATCCATGTTTGGTGGATTAGTAACATGGTGAAGGGCTTAGGGCAGGTACTGGTCAGCAGCTTAACAAGGCTTCAGTTTTCTATATCAAGGCTCTTTCCAGTGTCTTTATGATGAACACTTGTGAGTCAGCAAACCCTGGTTTCCATGCAAGCATGCCCATCAATATGTAAAGCAAAACAGCTTTGCAACTACAAAACAGTATTTGTAATCTTGTCCAAAAGAGGAATCATCAGGATTTTTGCCCATTGTTTAGATTTCACTCTAAAGATATAGCAAGATATCTGTATGCAAATGCATAATACAATGGTATCTGTAATGTCAGAGAAAGATAGGTACCAAAGGACCTCAGGAGTTTACAGAATTGAAAAGGTTATTAATATGGATGCATAGTCTCAAGGGTTGGTTAGAAGAGGCCATAGTGTGTGGGGGTGGGGAAGGGGTGGGGAAAAGGCATTAGTGAGCATTGAGGAGGTTTATCTGTGGCACATGAACAAGGCATTCACATATCAAGAAGTCAAAAGAAACAACACTGAAAGTCTTCACTATAAAATATTAGTTATATGCAGATGGGCATTTAGGTGCATGCCTTTAATACCAGCACTTAGAAGGCAGAGACAGATGGTCCTTTGTGAGTAAGAGGTCAGACTAGTCTACTAGTCAAGTTTTATGACACGTTGGGCTACACAAAAAATGATGTATTGAAAAAAATCTCAAAGAAACACATGTACATGCTTAACTTGAGCCAAAATGGTATATGTACGAGTTTGGAAGCTTTAAACTATTGATGTCTATAATTTATATGTTTTATGGATCACCTAGAGATAAAAGTTGAGGAAATAATTTTGCATTTTTCTTTCAACCTTCGCTCACTTTCCTTCCATCACAGTTAAATGTTATAAAATATATGCGTTCTCCTAATTAGCTGAACCCAGTGCCACTTTCATCTTGAAATGCCCTGGGAGATACACATTATACACTTCTTCTACTTGATGAGTTAATGGCTGTTTTTGCCAAAAGTCTGTCTAGAATAAAGTACTAAGACATCATTAGCCAGGACATACTCAAAGTATAATTTTGGTTAGAACAATTGATGGATTTTCCAAATCCCTTCACTTACAAAGTGATTGGCTTTGATTTTACTTTTACAATTGATAGGTGAATAAAGGGGGAAAAGAGTATTTTTGAAGTCTCATGCCAAGGTTTATCAGCTCCAGCACTGCTAACAGTTTATGCAACCTACTTATTGTATAGTCACACACATTGCTAGGTAGACCTTCCTTCTACTTGAGATATCAATCTTGACTTCCTCTGGTTGTAATAGACAAAACATATTACTGATTGTCTTTTGTATGATAAAATTGAGTCTGTTTCAGAACTACTGTTATAATGACCAACTCTTGGGCCCTGATCCACCCATTTCAAGTAGGCTAAGAACACAGACAAGCTTATTCCATTAGACATAGAGCTGGTTAAATTTTTGTGTGTGGTGCCATAGAGGATGTGACTATAAAGAAATATACTGTCTTTCACATTTATCTGCCATGGTGTCACAAGTGCATAAATAAAAAAGTGTGTTTAAAATAGAAATATGTTTTAAAAGATACAGTATCCCATAAAACTGTGCACACAAAGGACAAAATGGAAGCCCATGGAAAACTTCAATTATAACCCGAATCCTCTTAGTGTTAAATGATGAATATCAATTCAACTAAAATATATGTAAATAAAGATGAGAAGGAATGATTTTTTTAAAAATCCAATCATCTTATACTAATTCACCCACATTTTTAAAGAAAAAAAAACTGTCTTTTTTTCCTTTTTTACTACAAAGAGTCATTATAGCCAGGACAAAGTATTAAAAATCTTCCATCTATCCTCTCCAGCATTTGTCTACTTCCATGGTCTGTTTTCCTTTGAACATAGTGTCACAGACTTTGCCTGAGTAGTGCAGACACTAAGAGAAAAGGCTGTTCTCAGAATGTGTGATATTTCTATGGGTCACGAACTCTAAAGCCATGAATGGGTAGTCATAATACATTAGCAAACTATTTTTTCCAACCCTGATGCAGACAGATTTATGGTCATTGTCGATTTTAATCTCCTGAATGCCCAGTCACAATGGAGTGCAGCAGAGGAGCTTCTGTGTGGAGACTGAAAATCCCGAGTCAGAAAGAGCCATCAGGCTGCATGTTTAGTGACAGTCAACCAGGACTGTGATAAGCCAATGAGAATGACCCGTCTGCATGGCATTCGCCCTCCTGGAGTACAGTCCATCTCTTTGGTCATATGATAGCAATAAGATATGGAGAGAATATGCCAAAACCCAGAATTATATACACACATTTTAAAATTTGTACTAATCATACATGGTCAATATGGAGTGAAACAAACTGTCTGGTATCCTTAGGCATAATGTGAAACACTGATTTTGAATGGATGTTCATTTACTTGAAAAATATTTGTTAATAACAACTACCACACCACCTCAGCCTTGCAAATCTTCAGTTCATGAGAGCCCACATTTGCATTAAAATAATAAGCAAATGACCCTCCTGAATATGTGGATGTGGTTAAGTATTGAATATTGAGCCATAAATACCAGAATTAGGTGTCTATACTTTTGAAAACATATAATGATCATTAGATACAAGGCAAGTACCAGAAAATGTTACCAAGCTGCATACATCTGAACCAATTATTAAACATTTTTATGGATGTCTGCCAGATACACCTTATTCCAAAGCTCTCATTCTTCTAGAAGTAATAGAAAATCAATTTCAAATAGAGTAAGAACATGGGTACTTTTATCAGTGAGATGAGCCACCAGTGATAACCATATGTGGCATCATATCTAGTCTCCCCTCTCCATGCTTGCTTAAGACTCCTTTGAATTTATGGTTTTTGTGCTTGCCCCTTGATGTCCAAGTTGTAGCAAATCTGATTATCATTACACAGATGTAGATTATCATAAATGGATTTACTTGATAAAAATATCTTATAGTACAAATTTGCTTAGATTTCTATAGCCAACATTGAGTTTCAGGCTATTCTTAATCCTCTTAGGAAGAAGAGGGTAACATTCATTTTGATCAGCTAATCAAACTGAGTTCTCCAGGTGTGGTCTTTGTCATTTTCACTGAGTTCCTAGGGGAAGAGGTAGATTACCAAACAAAATTTCCCTTTAAGACAGTCATTCTCAATCTTCCTAATGCTGTTATATTTCCTCATGTTATGGTGATCCCCCAACCATGAAATTGGTTTGTTGCTATTCTGTAACTGTAATTTTCTGTGATCCCTATGAAAGGGTCATTAGACCACCACAGGAGCCATGACTCAGAGGTTGAGAACCACTGTTTTAAGAGATACATCCTTCGTAGACTATGCAGGAAGAAAGATTGAACATAAGGAAGGTTTAGTTGTCTCTGCCCACCTTCCTGTTTCACAATTTCTAATTCATCTTAATCATAAAACTTTGGGAATCAGATAACTGGGCAAATGCAAAAAGATCAGAGAGAGAAAGAGCAAGCCTAACTCCTCAGCCTCGAAGGGAATACTTCATGTCTCCTCCTGCCTTATATTCCTCTCTCTGACCAGCTATATCACTTCTTGCTGTCTGTACAGACCTCCAGACCTCTATGGTTAACTAGTGGCTAGCTCTGCCCTCTGATCTTCAGGCAAGTTTTATTTGTTAGAGTACAAACCAAGTATCACCATACCCTCCATCCACTTTTATAGGTTATTCCATAGCATATGATAGATGTTCCATTAAATCACTTCTTTTTAGTATTTTAAATATTGTATTTTCATTTTCAATTTCTCTTTCTCTATATAATTTATATTATCAATTGATTATAATTGCCATATTCTGAAACGTGATATTCCAATAATGCGTAATAAATAGATTAGGCTAATTAGCCTGTCTGTCACTTCAAACACATTTTTTAAATGTGGAGAGTATTACAAATTCTAAATAGGAAGATATATAATAGCTAACTATAGTCATTTTTGTTTTCAAGTGAATAAAAGAACATATTAATATCTAAGTATGACTTCATTCTGTTCATCTACCTCACTCCATCCCTGACACCCTCATAACTCTCTCCTCACACTCTGCTAATCACCATTCTGACCTGACCCTTCATGATATAAATCTCATCAGCTTCTACATGTAAGACCATGTGCTGTTATTCACCTATCCTATCTCACTTCACAAGTACCCATCAAGCTAAGAATATAGTTTCTAATTGTAAGAATTCTTTATGGTTGATTAGTATTTCATTTTGTATACATATTAGGTCATTGTCACCACCCATCTACTGTTGGACACATTGATACTCTGTCTTGTGAAAAGTGTTGCATAAACATGTCACATATCTCCTTTGTCATATGATTTGCATTATAGTTGAACAAATTTTCAATACTTCAACAGCATGGAAGAGTCCATTTTCTCTGTATGGACACTGTTGTTTTATGGATAAAATAGTTATTCATACTGGGTGATTTTGATTAGTAATATTAGGTATTTTTATTTAGGGGTTGTGAGCCTAGAATTTAATGGATGAGCCATCTCACCAGCCCAATATCAAGCATTTTTACATTAACTATTTGGCATCAGGATGCCTGTCTTTCTTGAGTCACATAATGCTACAAAACACACTCTCCACTAAAACTCTTTAGATCAGAAAAATAAGTTGAGAATGCTTTGTCACCTTAACTTTAAAAGACACTAAACAGCAGTGGTAGCCAAACAACAGAAAGCTTGCTCCAAAATAAGGACAACCCAACAGAAATATGGAAAAGTAAGAAATTAATCCATCTATTTTTCCCAAACTGATTTTGGATAAAGGCAACAAAAGCACACATTGGGGAAGGGACCATCTCTTCAACTCATGGTTCTGGGAATCCACATGCAGAACAATAAGTCCAGATCTGTCCACTGCCCCTTACAAGAATTAAGTCTAAGTGAAATACAGTTAAAGGTTATGACCCCCAAATTCTGCATTTGTTAGAGTAAAACACGGGGGTATTATCTTAAAATACTAGCCTCGTATGATTATTCTTTTGTTTGTTTCTACATAGCACAGACAAGAAAATTAAAAAAAAACAATGCTATGCTCATCTAAGATGCTTATAGTAGCAAAGGAAATAATCAACAGGATGGGGGACAATGTTCAAGACTTGCATCAGATAAGCAAGATGAGTAACTGGAATTGCTGTAATACAAGATTTAGTATCAAAATATAACATGGTGTGGGCTGTAGAATAGGAATGTAGCTGCTTTCAAAAATAATCTGATTTTTTAAAGTAATCATTATGTTACTTTCAGCTTTCCCACCCTTCTACCCCCTCCCTGCAGAACAAAGCTTTCTGGAGGTTTTCGCGTCTATAGAAAGCTACTGCACATTTTATCTATATCCTCAGCAGCCACCCACACCTTCTTCTGGGCTCATTCAATTCTTCAATTGATCATTACAGAATAACTCTTTCTGTTCTTCTACTTTTCTGAAATACTTCCCTGTATTTCCATTACCGACACCTATTACAAACAAGATGTTCAGGAAGAATCTATGTTGATGCTTTGATATTGTTTATGAAACAAACAGAAAAATGAAAAGGAGTAACACAGAGAAATTGTCAACAAATTCTTACAGGACAATATGCCAAAAAGGGAACATAGATCAATTGAGTAATTAAAAAATAAACTTAACTAATTTGTGACAAGTTAAAAAAGTCATTGTTTTGAATATAGAAAATATATAAATACCACACTCACAAAATATTCAATTGGCCTAATTGAGTCAGAATTTTGGTGAGTACATATTAATTTCATGACTGTGGTACACAAAATAGAAATATGTTTTATAGTAAGTCAACCATAATATAAAAGTGAATGCAGTATATATGCATACTTTCTTTTAATGTACACCAATTAAACCTAGATTTTGTAGTAATATTCTATGATAAGACACTGACCAAAATGAACTTGGGGAAGAAAAGAGTTAATAAGAGTTCCACTTCTATCCACGAGGAGCCAGGACAAGAACTCATAACAGGAGCCTGGACCTAGGAACTGAAGAAGAACCCTCGGAGGAAAACAGCTTATTGACTTGCTCAGCTATTTTTTTATACATCTCAGGCCCATCTGCTCAGGGATGATGCTAACCACCATGGGATGTGTCCTCCTGCAATAATTAGCAGCTAAAAACAGGCCACATAGTTATGACAAGAGGCTAATTTGATTAAAGCAATTGCTAAATCAAGGTTATATCTTCCCACATGACTTGGTGTCACCTTGACAAAACCTAGCCAGTGCACTGCTGATTGTCTTTTGTCTTTTGAGACAGTCATGACTGTGTTCTGAACCACACTATGGCTATAGTTCCCTTTTCCATCAGTCTCATCCACAGGCAGAGTTGCCTGGTCCTCTGGCTCTCCGTTGAATCCATTCCCACAGGACAGCCCCACCCAGCAGCCCAGCAGAGTGAATTCGATGATTCTTAGGCTGATCAAAGGCCTGAGGGTTCTCCAATGCTACCTCAGTCATTCACTGCCTGAATTATCATCCAACAAGACTTTTCATTTCCTTGAGTATTCCTGTACCTTTGTATCAGGAAAATCGACTTTAGAATCTGTTTTTTCTCTCAGATATATAAATAATGCCACTTTTATAGCAGAGAGTTCCTATTGTGTGTGTCATGGACTGCTGAATATTCATATTTATTTAATCATTTCAACTATAACAGTATCAAAGCGAGCACATATGTCTGTACATTTTTATTCATCACGTTTCACTGTTTGATCACCACTGAACATTATGGCATGTTATTTCTCTGTAGCTGTGTTCAACTGAACTCATGGTCAACCGTGTTGCATGCCTGAATAAGATTATAGAGCATATACTCTGTCTCCATAAGGCACAATGTGCCCTTCCTTTGTCTAGATACACGAGACAGCACCCTAGCATGATTGGAACATTTTGAACAATGAAATCACCCCAGAAATGCACAAAAATATAAAGAATATTGTCCATTTAGGCACACCAGGCACACTGCTTTATGATGTGTGAGCTAAACCACAAAGCCTGATTGTTGCTTTGCTTGATCTCAGCTGGGAACCATCTTGCCAAATCAACATTTTTACTTTGGCTCTCCTCATATTTCCATCCCTGATTGTGAAAGGGCTTGGAGAATCTGGCATCACTAAAAAATATGAGCTTGTAGAGCAATTTGGAAATACAGGACCGAAAGAAGGAGCAACATTTTGTTTATATGTTAATATAGGAAACCAACTCAGGGGACCATATTCTTGCATTTTCTTTAGATTTCCCTTTTGAGATTATGAGTGTTAAAGATTAATCAGGAAAAATTAAAGCAACACCTCAGCTTACACAATGCTTTCCATGCAATTCTGAAACCCTTAGTTACATCCCTAGAGCCCACAGAATAAAGCCAGGCATAGTGATGCCTGATGCATACTGCAACCCCAGAAGTGGGAAGACAAAGACAAGCTTATCTCCTGAGGCATGCCAGCCAGCCGACCCAAGCTGCCTAGCAAGTTCCTGATATAGATATTTTACTCTGTTATCTTTTGGGGGACCCACCCCCAAGCTCCCAAATAAATTATGTGCAGGCTTGCCGAGAGGTGGTGGCACACGCCTTTAATCCCAGCACTTGGGAGGCAGGGGCAGGTGGATCTTTGTGAGTTCGAGGCCAGCCTGGTATACAAGAGCTAGTTCCAGGACAGGCTCCAAAGCTACAGAGAAACCCTGTCTCAAAAAAAACCAAAAAAGTATGTGCAGGCTCATTATTACTTATGAATGTCTGACCTTAGCTTAGCTTGATACTTGCTAGCTTTTCTTAAATTATCCCAACTACCTTTTGCCTTGGCTTTTATCTTTCTCTATTTCTGCATACCTTTCTTTTCTTCTTACTCCATTACTGACTGGGAGGATAGCCCCTGGTGTCTTCCCTTCCTTGTTATTTTGCTCTTCTTTCTTTTTCTCCCCAGATTTCTCTCTGCTTGCCAGTCCTGCCTATTATTGCCCCTGCCTCTCTATTGGCTGTTCATTCCTTTATTTGGACCATCAGGCATTTTAAACAGGCAAAGAATCACAGCTTCACAGTTAATCAAATGCAGCATAAACAAAAGTAACACACCTAAAATAATATCCCCTAATAACAAGGTCTTTAAAAAACAAGTGATAGCACCCAAGGTGCATATTAGGTAGAGTGCCAGAGAAAAATCAATGATACAAGTTCTTGTTGAAAGAGAGGACTCAAGAACTAGCAAAGGCTAATGTTCATGCCCAAAGGAAGGAAAAGACCAAAGTCCACGTTCAGATACAGACATCTGACCTTAATGCTTGTGCTCCTCTGTGCTTTTCTGTGATGTCTCTAACCTGTCAATCATTCTTCCTAATCTTTTCCATTCAGAAATGGAATGGAATAAAACAAGCTAGAAATACTTGAATACTGCAAATGGTTAACTCATGTATTTATTGGGGGGGGGACATAAGTGTTCCATTTCATAGAGCATAGGGTAGATGTCACCTTAATTCAGCTTGTTTGGAAAATTCCAGGGAAAGCTATAGAAATGAGAAATAGATTCTCACCAGTCTACCAAAAGGTTTTTTTTTTATAGATCTAATGTACCTACTGAGATCTCTGCATCTTTGGCAAAGACAACAAATAGGATAAATCACTGCCACAGCAACTTCAGCTAAATTGCCTCTTTTTTCCCTGTCTCTAGCTTGTGAAGTTGAGTTGCTCCCAAAGCTATGATTTTCTTTTTTAATATTTTTCTTAAACAGTACAATATGTTTAATTTTAGCTTTAAGTATATGTACTACAGAGGAGTTCATTATGCATTAATCTGGAAGAAATTCACATCCTAAAAAGGAAGAGAAAACATCCTAACAAACCAATGTGCAGAAGATACTGGGCAGAATGGTCTCAAATGTAAGCTACATGTTATTATGGCTCAAAAGTGAGGGTGGAGAGGTGCTGCAAAGAAGACAAACAAATGGTCAGAAAATAAATTAATAATGTATTAATACTAAAGGAGTTTATGATGTCACATGACCCCCAGTGACCTATGTGTAGAGATGGAGAATAGCCCTATTTTGAAATGTAAGACTCCTTGGGAAAGATCCTCTGCTTGGAACTCTAACTTCAACCCTAATTTGGTTCCCACCCTGTGTTAATTGTACTGAACTTTGTCAAATTCTTTAAAACCACCTTCACCTTTGTGCTTTCACGAATCTGCAGGTTTGTACCATCCCTAAGAATGTCTCCAGTTCATTTTCCACTCTGTTTGCTCTGATGGCATCTTTCAGCCTCTATAATAACCCCCTTCTGAGGGGCTCCACATAGACATTAACAGGAGATACCTGTTTTATCTCAGTGTTAATAGGATCTTATACTTCCCTTTTCTTCATGTATATTGAATGTTCCAAATATATTTCTTTCTTATCCCTCCTACTCTTTACAGAGTTCCCCTGAGAGAAACATTGTTTATTTCTGTCTATTGTTCCCTTTTTGCTCCTTGTCTGGAAGGAGGTATGAAGAGTGATTTTTCTCTGCTAGTGTCTGTATGTGTCTGCAGAACATTTGGTGTTTAGTGGCAAGATGAGACAGGCAAGACCTTAAAGAATTTGTGACAGCTATAAAATGTTCTCCACAGAGAGCAGAAACTTAACAGCCCAAGAAAAGAAAAAGCAAGTAAAAAATGATGGCCAACATGGTTGGGAGGGAGCAGGGGAAACAGGAGGAAAGTACCAAGACAGAGTGACAGAAGAAAATGTCTGCACTGACTGATATTAATGCTACTGTAAACATTTAGAATATTACAGAAAAATCAGTTAAATCTGTTCCATTTTTATTAATATATCCAATGTACTCTAATATATCCATCCCATACCTAAGAGATCCCCATCTCAACCAGTTGCATGGATCTCCAGATTCATGACTTTGTCTCTGCTCTGTTGGCCCATTTATCTTAGCCCAAGCTAGCCCAATGATTATTGAGCTTTGACCACCCAGTGAAAATTAGTCGAGTCAACAATCATTACACAGATGAAAGCAATGACCCTTATCTCAGAACAACTGTCTCTCCTGAAGGTTGGCAAAGCAAATGAATTTTTCTTAAGATTTTAGCATAAGAAAGATACACAACAAAATCATGTGAAAAGAGAAACCTTGCACATAAAATACCATTTTATAGTTTTGAATAATGTGAGTTATGAATCCTGGTGCTTAGGAGATTGTTGAATACTACATATTACTTTCAAAAAAATCTTTTAGTGACTATTTTCACAGAACTTGTAAAAAGACAAAACTTGAAGAGAAATGAGACAGATGATGCTACCTAAAGAGGAAAACTAGTCAGTTTTTCTAATATAAACTTACTCTAGTGATGAGAGATGAATTGCATTATTTTTATTAAGCATTTTGATTATGGTTAAAGTATGTTTTCTTACTGTTATCTTACTGTTATTGGTTGGAAAAGAAATGTTGTCCCCACCCCAATGACTCATGTGTTTGAACTGTTGATCTCCAGTCGGTGGCATTATTTGGGGAGGTTGTGACACCTTTAAGAGCAAAGCCTTGCTGGAGAAAGTGTGTCACACGCTAAACTTTGTGTTTTTGTGTTTGTCTCACACTTAACTAGGTATGTTTTAAATTAAAGGAACATTGTTACTGATTTTCTCAATTGTAAAATGGGTTTGTAGTACTTCTATATTATTTCTTAGCACTGTGTGTGTGTGTGTGTGTGTGTGTGTGTGTGTGCGCGCACACTCGCACTCGCACAGGCATTGCACATATGTGAAGGTCAGAGGGCATTGCTGTGCAGTCTTCTAGCCCATTCCACTATCCATTGGTCCAAGTTGAAATTAGGTCACCAGACTTTCTCAACAAATGCCTTTACCTTGAGAATTCTGCTCACCTGTTTTTATCATTTTAAAGCAAAGCAATCAAGAATGAAAGGTTGATTTGACTCTGTCTATATATTTCTTTATACACAACATAAGGGCAGAAAAGTAATGACAGAGTCTCTGTTCCTTGGAGAAAACCCTGCAGGTCTTTTGAGCTTGTCATTCTGGTTGTTAAGATGTCCCTCACACAGCACATATTTATTTGACACTTCTTCTGTAAAACTGCCTAGGATCTAAGAAAAAAATCCCTGATCTTTTTGACAATGTGTGATTGAGATTCACTGAAAAATAAAAGAAGATAAAATGACAAAATTAGTCTATGAAGAACATATGGTACAAATGATTGCTATTAAAAAATATTCTAAATTCCAAAGCATGACTATGCTTACAGTATCTTCACTGGGTATTCAGTGGAATACCCGGCTGTGGAATCTATTTCAAGGCTAGCAAGCGCTCTCATCTAAGAGAGGCTTCCTGACTCAGCTTTAGCTGCAAAACCGTGCAGCTCTTTTAAGAGGTCCTGCCACGAAACACTTAAATGGTGTTGATGAAAAGCTGAACGTGTGTTTTTCATTTTTTAGCCGTAGCAGGAAAAAAGCTGTGCCGTTTTAAAATGCTAGCTTTCTGGGCCATCCTACCAGGGCAAACTCTGACTCTTTCAAGCAGGCGGTCCTGACTATGGAGCTTTTGATTGTTGTTTAACACTGCTGCAGCTTGCTTGCTGGCAGGGACCTTGAAATGCCACAGAGTTGTGGTAATAAAAATGGCTCTAGCAAGTACCTCTGCCATGAGGCTGGAAAGCTAAGGAATGGGATAGATCTAGCTGGCAAAGCCACGGCTTGAATCCTACCCATATTGCTCAGTAATTTAAAGGCTCATATGGTCAGAAAAAGAGAGATACAGTAAAGAGAGATTGGAAAACAAAGAAAACTTCCAAATGATTTACACTGTGTTAAAAATATATGCATAATAAAGGTTAAAGTTCTTAGGGTAAAAAAGGAAGAAAGAAAGTAGTTGGGTATGATAGTACACACCTTTAATCCCAACACTTGGGAGACAGAGATTGACCTCTGTGACTTCAAGGTGTGGCAGAACATGCCTTTAATCCCAATGCCTGGGAGGTAGAGACAGATTTCTGAGAGTTCAAGGACAGCCTGGTCTGCAGAGTTATTCCAGGTCAAAGATATATTTAAAAAAAGTAAAAATAAACTAAATAGAGGTTAAAATAAAGCAGTACAAAGATGGAAAATACACAAAGAATCTTGATGCTGTATACTATTATGCTCTCTTTGAATTGTTTGAATGCTGAGGAAGGAGCAACAGCTGCTAAAACATATTTGTTTACAAATGCTGCTAAACTATTCCAGAATAGATATTTTGAAAATACCTTGACTTTAAAATTTGGATCTAAGGACATGATGCTTTGGAAAGGAGTTTCTTTTGTTTTTACAGAAAATGAGACTGTGTGGATTGCTTATATCCCAATATGGTATGATAGACCATGCCCTCCTGAATGTTGCTGTGAACACCCTCAAAAATTACTTCATGCAACTGATGACTGAGATGAACATGGCACACAGCTTACACCATAAAAGATCAGATTAACAGCGCCCCCATTCAGCAGGAAGCAGTTTGGAGAGAAATAACTGCGCCCATATTCCCAAATATTGTTTATAAATGTTCTTTTACATTTAAAGGGGGAGATGATATAGATATAAATAAGTTGGATTGTTGTGAATCTTGATTAATGATATTAAGGTCAATCTTGTTATAAGTATGTTATAAGTATTTCTGATCTTGATTAAGGTATTGTGATTGTGTAGTTCTTTTAAAAATGTAATGTATAATTAGAAAATATAGGTTGTTAATGAATAATCATTGATAATAGTAAAGCTTGTAGTTATGTTAGATTTTCTAGATATATAGAGATATATTTCAGTTAGATAGGCATTCTTCATATCTTCCAAAGACTACAGAATATGGCATTTTAAATGTTTTAATAACTTAGGGCTTTTCATGACAATGAGACATGTCTGCTCCTGGCAGCACCAATCAACTTCAAGAAGATGATGGGTGGGCATCGAAGAGGATCCTTATGGAGTTTGATAGCCATTTGGGCAAGAAACTGCTCTTGCCTGGATTGTTGCAGAAACTGGACACAAAGAACCCACAGATAGAGGACTGCTGAACTTGCCTAATGGTGAGATGATTCTTTGGGGTTCCTGACTCATGAAAGAGTCTGCGAGACATTCTGCAGGACACAGCAGATACTGATTGAACTGCCTTTGAAATTTCCTACTTCATGGAAATGTCTGCTGGAAACTATGGGCCTATAGGTTGAAGATGGATGCCCCAACAGCACAAAAGAACTTAGGGTGACTGTCCAGGTAGCAAGATGTCTCTGTGATTTCTAGAGTTTTGGAAGTAGCTTACTTCTTGTTCACCTAGGTAATATTATATCCTTCTGGAGTCTTTGATGGAGTTGAAGAATAAATAGATAGTTATAGTTTTCCTTAGTTATGATAAAAGATAAAGTAGATATAAATATTGTAACTGTAATTCTTACTTGATAAATATTTTGTTATATGTAATTTTACTATGTTAAAGTGAAAGCTTTTCTTTTTTGTTTGAACAGAAAAAGGGGAAATGATGTAGGTGTGTCTTCTATCTATCTGATGATTTCATTGGATAATTAATGAAGAAACTGCCTGGCCCATCTGATAGACGGGACCTTAGGTGGTTGGAGTAGACAGAACAGGAAGAAGGAAGTGAGGTAGATGGCTCAGTCAGATGCCACGCCTCTCCTAAGTTAGGCAGACTGCCTTGCCTCTCCTCTCTGAGAGAGTTGCGATGAAGCTAGCCGCCAGGTCAGACATGCTGAATCTTTTCCGGTAAGACACCACTCGTGGTTATACACAGATTATTAGATATGGGTTAAGCAAGATGTGAGTAAGAGGCTGAAAATAATGGGCCAGGCAGTATTTAAAAGAATACAGTTTCTGTGTAATTATTTTTGGTAAAGCTAGCCGGTGGCTGGAAGCTGGGTGGCAGGAAGCCGGCCCATAGGTCCTCACTACACCTGGCAACTCTAACAGCTGAAAGTCAAGTCATTATTGCTAGCAGGCTGCTGCATGGATAAGTTTCCCAAATCATTCAGGCCGGAGCCTTACAGCTCTATTTCTTTTATGCACAGACTCCACATCCTGGCTGGAACATTTCAGATAGCAAGAAGTAGAACTCCAGAAGCCAAAAATCAAGTTAAGGACTTTCCTGGATCCCAAAACTGTGGACTAGGTCTTGGATGGGTTAGGTCTGCATTGCCAATTTGGCGGGTATTGGGGACCTATGTGCTGGATTTTAAGGTCAAAATCGTGCCTTCAATGTGGCATCTAGGCTGTGCTAGAGTCTGGAAGCCTTGATACAATTCTGATTTAATGGAGGTCTGCTACCCATCCTCCAGGGACATACTGGATCAAAGGTACAAAGCTCTGTGACCTTGGACTTTTGCGAGCCTTTGTGTCCTTACAAGAAGAATGTTGATGGTGCCTGCTTCCTGTGGCTGTCACGAGGACTGTGGAACTGTACTGGTTTCTTTCTTTCTTTTGGAGTACCACCAAGTTTTATACCCAGCTCTATTTTTGTGTGTTTTAAAAAGACAACTAGGAAGACATAGCCTTGAAAAGTCCTTATCAGTCTCTTGTCTTTAGATCAGAAGGAGCTAGCAGTTCCAGTAGTTTTTATTTATTTTGCAGAAAAATGATCAGACTAAAAAACTTTATTTCAAATGGAAATTTCTGGTCTAAGTACAAATAAAATTTCATATACCACTGCCTTCATTCGCCTAACATAGGATAAGTTCTGTTTAGTTTATTTAACATAAAATATTTATACAACCTTTGTACAGACCAGACCTGGGGCTCATGCTTTGTTGATGGTAAAGAACTCCCCCTTCATAAGATCCCATATTATGAAGCAGTGCCATCATATGAGGCTTGGTCATATGTGAGCAAGATCACCACCGAAAGGCCCTAGCATCAGAACTCATGCGTTTGTCACTGTGCTGTCCCCAGCAGCTGGGTGTAGTGGCTAACCTATTTCCCACCATGTCTTCTGCTTAAGAAAGTGCCTCATCTGTGGCAGCCACTCAAATATGGGTTGAGCCTGGCTACCTGTCTCTGTCTGAAAGCCTCACAACAAACTGTAACACACATGCTCTGCTATCAGATGGAGTGTATCATTCATCACCCAAACAAGGGCACTATTAACAGAGTGAGAAAACACGTTTAATCTAGAATGTCTTGGACGAAGGAGAGTACATGGTGACCTCTGTTATGACTGTCTTACAGGAGATGGGATCAAGGCACAGGAGGTTCAGCAACCTGGCTGAGATCACATTCTGGTAAGTGATGCCAGCAGAACTGGAAACCAGGAGGTCTCTGAGAGGCTTCAATGCTGGCACACTGCTAAGGGGGATGAAACTGGCAGGGATGATAGCCACCTACCCTCCTACTCCACACCACACACACGATGCCCACCTCCCATTCTAAGATGTGCACACCAAAGAGAACATCAGGGTACCCCATTTGTCCCTCACTTCATCTTTGAAGAAAGGTCTCTACAGAAAATGGACACCCTCACACAGAGATATGCTTGCTGGAAATATTCAGAAAATATCCCAGCAATGTTTATTAAATGTTAACTCACAAATATCTGGGGTCTATACACACACACACACACACACACACACACACACACACACAGACAGAGTTTGCTTTTTAAGACAGGGCCTCACTATGTAGACCAGGCTGGCCTCAGATTCACAGCTCACAGAGATCCACTTGTCTCTGCCTCTCAAATGCTGGGATCAAAGATGTGCACCACCATGCTGGTATATCTGTAATTGACTTCTGTTGCGGGAGCTCCTTCTGCTCCTTCAGCCAATAGCCTCTGAGATACCAGCCCATTGGGGCGTGGTCTCTCCCTCTTTAAAAAGTGGTCACTTCCCTCCACTTGCACTCTGGCTTCTGGCTCTGCTTCCTGTGACTAGGCTCCCTTCCTGATTGTGCAGAGGGCTTTTGGCTGGGACAGTGATCTTTAAGTTTTTCCCCTTTAAATAAATAACCATTCTGTTAATCATAATTCCAAACTGGTGTGGGATTGTTTGTGACTTATGCCTTCATCTGGCACCGGAATGTTTGGTTTTAGGAGTCCTCCTTCTCACATTCGGCTGCCTGCCGCCAGCTCGGCTTGGCACTAGCCCTCCCTCCCTCAGCCGTGGCCTGTGCCTTGTGCGTGGAGCTAGCAGTTTAATATAAATTATCACACAGTGGCTTTTCTTGCTGAAATTCTTTGTATTTTCCCTTTACACACCTCAGATTGACTTCAAGTCCCCACACACCCTATTGTTTGCCTCCCCATATGGATTTAAACTCCACAGGCCTGCACAGTCTCTGCCCACCTGGCCTACTCTTTTCTGAGGCGTTTTTAAATCTCCCTTTCAAGCACAGTGCTTAATTGGCATGAACCAGAGCACAAGCAGTTGCCAAGAGCTGCAACCCCTCGGGGCAACTCTGTCATGTGGCGGCATACACGGCTTCTGGGTTGCTCTTCTCTACCCCTGGATTCTGGGTTTCTGGTTCCGTGTATGGAATTGGTTTAATTACATTTTCTTTGTTGAGCAACTCACATTTCCCAGTTTTTAACAAATACTAAGGCGGACACTAAAACAGGACCCGGTCTTCATCACCTTTGCAGTGGTTCTAGTTGCAACACTGCAACAGCGCCACCTACTGGATAATAGGTAATATGGCACTTTTTGTTTCCAATGCAAATTTTACTGTTTTGTTTACTAACACAATAGATTATATAATGCAAGGTTTATATGACTATGGGGATACCTTAATTTACTGGTTACTAGGTTTCAGTATTCTTTTCAATATTCTATCAATAAGGAAGAATATGGCACTCCTAAGAACCATACAATCTTTACTAGAAACTCAGGCAGGTCAGGAGATTCAGGATTTAAGGGAGACAATGATAAAAAGATTTGAAAAGATTGAAGAAATTATTGGAGCTGGTAAACAGAGTAAGGAGGCACAAGGACAGGATACAATGCCACCACCAGCTATTAGAACTGGCTTACCCAGGGTTTTAGTGACATACCCTGTAATTTATTCTGACAGTGTCAACATCTAAAGGCTCAAAGGGAGTCAAAGAAGCTAGATGGAAGTCAGTAGATATGAATGATCTAAAAGAAATTAAGCAAGCTGTCGTTAATTATGGCTTGCACTCTGAATTTGTTAAGGAAATGATAAGGACTTGGGTTTCTAATGTCAGAGCTACCCCCATGATTTCTCTTAGTTAGTGTCTGCAGTTTTAGATGATGGATCGTCCTTGATGTTTGGAATTTATTTCAGAGAAGAATTCAAACATATGAAACAGCAAGGAAGAGTAAAAGGTGTGGAGGTTTTCCAAGATCAAATTATTGGTGTAGGAGTGTATGCTGATCCACAGGTCCAAGATGTTTATGATGAAGAAGTATTGTCATTATGTCACAAGGCAGTCTTAAATGCTTGGAATAGAATACAAGATCCAGGGGAAAGGGTCGAATCGTATACCAGGATTAGGCAGGGACAGAGAGAACCTTTGTTGACTTTTTGCAAAGATTACTTAAGGATCTGGACATAGGGGTAACAGAACCAGAAGCTAGATGAATACTTCTTGAATCTCTAGCTTTTGAAAATGCAATCATAGATTGCAAAAAAGATAATTGGGCCTTTAAGGTCTAGATCAGCACCTATGGGTGAATGGATTCAGCATACAATGACTGTTGAGACGTTTATCTATAATGATGAATCTTGGGTAGGAGAAGCGATTTCCAGAGCAATGAGGAGACATCAAACTGCCAGGTGTTTTAATTGTGGTAAATTAGGACATCTGAAAAGGGATTGCAGGCAAAGAATTTCTAGGAATAATATCTCCTCTGGGAATGACAATAATAGGAGACTTGGGCCTTCAGGTATATGTAGGAGATGCGGTAAAGGCCGACATTGGTCCAACAAATGCAGGTCAAACAACAGACAGACAAGGCAACCCGATACCATCGGGAAACTGCTTGAGGGGCCTCTCACAGGCCCATAAGCCAGAAGTGGCCCAGTCATTCCCAGTCACAGTGGAGAGCGTGCCTCACCTAGAAAATTAAAAGCTCCAATTTCTGCTGTAAAAAGTAATACTGGTTTAAAGAATGAATTACATGTGGAGGATGAGTCAAAAAATCCAGTAGGACAGAGTAAATGTATATTTTGGCAGACTTCTATTAACGATCAAAGACCAAAGCTATGAGTCTGTATAAATGGCATTTTTATTGAAGGCCTATTAGACACAGGTATGGATATAACTATCATTACTCCAGAATCTTGGCATCCGAATAGGCCTCTTCAAGAGGTAGATGTTCAGTTCCTGGGAATTGGAACCCTATCTCGTGTAAAACAAAGCACAAGATGGGTTGGATGCATAGGGCCTGAAGGGGAAATAGGAAGACTAAGGCCACATATAGCCAATATTGTAATACAATTATGGGGCTGTGACCTGCTACAGCAATGGAATACCCAGATTAACATTCCTGTAGTTCCAGGATGATGAGGTATTATGGAAGAAGGTCACCAGCCACTCAGGCTGTACAAGAACACACAGCAAATAGCAAACCTTCAGAGGTACCAGCAGCCATACCTTTAAAATGGCTAACTGAAAAGCCAATATGGATCAAACAGTGGCCTCTAGCTGAAGATAAATTACAGGCATTGGAACAGCTGGTACAAGAGCAACTAGATGCTCACCACATTGAAGAATCAACCAGCCCTTGGAATTCTCTTGTGTTTGTTGTAAAAAAAGAAATCTGGTAAATGGAGCTGTCAACAAGATAATTCAAGCTATGGGCCCACTACAATCTGGAATTCCTTTGCCTTCTCTATTACCAAAAAATGGCCTGTTATAGTTATTGATTTGAAAGATTGTTTTTCCAGTATACCTTTACAAGAAAAGGATAGAAAAAATTTGCCTTCACGGTGCCTACTTAAAATAATTCTCAGCCTACTAGGAGATATCAATGGACTATCCTCCCAAAGGGTATGCTCAATTGTCCTACATTGTGCCAATATTTTGTAAGTAAGCCATTAGAAATAATTCGTAAACAATTTTCCAAGTCCATAATTTATCATTACATGGATGACATTTTGTTATCTGATACAAATAATGATACTTTAGAAAGGAAGTTTGAAGAAGTAAAGGAAGTCTTGCTTAAATGGGAATTACAAATTGCCCCTGAAAATATTCAAAGAGGAAATTCTATTAATTACCTAGTTTACAGAATAGGGTTAGAGAAAATTAAAACGCAAAAGGCACAAATTAGGAGAGACCGGTTACAGACACTTAATGACTTCCAAAGATTGTTAGGAGACATTTCCAGTCCACGACCATCTGTTGGAATAACACCTGATCTAACAGTTAATTTAAACAAAACCTTAGATGGTGATAAAGATTCGAATAGTCCCAGAAAACTGACAGCTGAAGCAGAAAAGGAACTGACAATGATTGAGGAAAAATTACAGGATGTACATGTAGATAGGGTGAACCCAAATCTTAGCTGCTATCTAGTCATATTGCCTTCCAAAATTTCTCCTTCAGGGGTTTTAATGCAGAGGGAAGATATTATTTTAGAGTGGATATTTATACCTAATAAACAAAGTAAAAAGCCGGGCAGTGGTGGCGCACGCCTTTAATCCCAGCACTCGGGAGGCAGAGGCAGGCGGATCTCTGTGAGTTCGAGACCAGCCTGGTCTACAAGAGCTAGTTCCAGGACAGGCTCCAAAAAAGCCACAGAGAAACCCTGTCTCGAAAAACCAAAAAAAAAAAAGTAAATAATTAAAAACTTATGTGGAAAAAGTCTCTGAATTAATTATAAAAGGTAAACTGAGACTTTGTCAACTAGCAGATATAGACCCAGCAGAAATTATAGTGCCTTTTACTACTGAGAAAATAAAAAAGTTTTTTAAATAGAATATACTAAATAATATTTCTAAATTTATAGAGCTGGTTTTGGATTTGGACTCTGGCTCTGTCCCTCTCTAATTCTAAGCCTGTTGTTCAGAGAAAAAAACAGAGTTTCTGGAGTTTCTGTCTCATGTCAAGAGTCATGATATGGGACAGAAAGAAATATGACTCTAGAAAACATCTTTGTTTTTCTTCATATCTATCATATCTTTCATTGAATATATCTATCGTGCATTTCATTGAATATATGTAAGTCTAGATATGTCTATATGATTAATGTTTAAGTTTTTCACAATGAACAATGAGTTTTTCCTGCAGTGACATTTGAAGTTTCCAGGAAGAAGATGGGGCCCCATAACAACAACTTCCCCTGGTTGATATGACGTCATGATACTGATAGTGCTACTACAAGACCTGTTTTGGGTACCAGCTGCACAAGACCTTTCCAACTTGGTTAGCTGAAGTGTTGCACATGTTGTACAACATTCTGGCCAGACCTGCACAAAATATTCAGAGACTTTTTGTAATTTGAAAAGACATTGATCTTCAAATTTAACCATCATTTTACTTTCACAAGATTCCCCCAGAAAGAACGTCACCCCCATGACATCTGGAAGTAAATCCAGAGAAAGACGTCCCCTCTCCCAGTAAAGTTTGTCTTTGTGTTTAGGGACATCATTTAAGGGTTGATTATAATTAGTATACGGTTGAGGGTTGGGGGTTAGGGGAGGAATTTTATAAGCTCAGAGATCTTTTGAAAAAAGGGGGGATAATTGGATGATGGGATAATAGATTTGTAATTCTGAATTCCTGTTTTTAGACAAATATATTGGTATTGATTCTTGTATAGAATTTATTGATACAAAGTTAAAATATATTGAGTATTATATGCATGCATGTTTCTACCTCTGTTTAAAACATTTTTTATGTATTGATATACATTGTATATATATATATATATATACACATATACACACATATATTGTATATATTTACCATATTGCAGTGTACGTTTCTACCTCTGATTAAGATCATTATATAATGTTTATGTATTGATATATATTTACCATATTGCATTGTATATTTGTACATTGTTTATATTTTGAGGTCATATTGTCCTCATTAAGTGCACAGTTGTTTATTGTCTTAGTCTTTAAGTTAGATAGGTATTGAGAATTATATAGATCAATAGTCATCTAAGTTTGTCATTTATAATTATACTAATCAGGTTCATTAGATACATAGAGATTATATTCAGTATAGATAGATAATCTTCAACCTCTTCAAAGAGCTGTAGAAAATGGCCTGTAATCTACCTCAGTTTCATGGTAGTGAGACACAATTGCTCCTGGAAACACTGATCTATTCCCAAAAGAATGCTGAGCACCAAAGACACTCCACCTGGAGCCTTTGTCCCTGGACAGCATCATTCTTTTTTCTTTCAGCAGCTTTCTCAGAGGAGAGGGTACTTGGAGTATTCAGGAGGTTGACAGAATGGGATGGCTGAGGGGAGGGGGACTTTGCAGTTTCTGTTTGGGAGGTCACTAAGGACAATGGCATGCGTTGAGGGAGGAAACGAGAGGACTGAAGATCTACATGTCACCTGCATATTTTTGGTATTATTCTACATGATGGGCCATCATCTTATTACCACATTAATCAAGCTGGGGACAGTGAGTCATTGTCAGGTTCAGTCTTAACACTTCTGCCTGTGTTCTGGTCAGAGAACAACCCTCAGGAGTTAGGTCTCTCCTTCTGCTGTGTGCTCCATATAGCAAACTCAGGCCAAGTTTTCTCAACAGGGCCAGAATCTTAAATCGTTTTTTGAGAAAGGTTCTTGCTCTGTACCCTGATAAGCCTGGCTGGCTGGTAAACCAGAGTGGTCTCAAGCTCAGAGATCCACTTACCTCTGCCTTCTTAGAACCTTAAAAGTTTAACTGAAAAATCTTCTTAAATATTTTGCTAGATTGTGCCATTTTGTAACTTTTCAGGGAAATTATATGTCAGGCTGTGGCCACTCTTTAGCTCTGGGCCTCCTAACTCCTGCCCAACATCATTCAATTCAGAAATCCCCTTATCAATACTATGGTTGCTTGCCTACCCCCAGTAGACAGCTGAGGTAGGCTTTCCAACTTTTCACTGCTTCTTATAAAGCTCCAAGTTTAGTTATCACTTCATGGGCTTCATAGCCTTCATGGGCCGTGTATTTAGTAGACAGGAAGTACTAAGATCAGGCTTTATGTCTTGTCCTTGTAGTCTTGGCGTTTTCTACTAGACTTGGTATTTACTGGGCAATGAATGATGCCATAACTTCATTCCTTACTTGCGGTCAAAAAACTTTAGTGATAATTCTCCAAACTCTGATATTTTGGAAATATTTTGCGGTAGCCCCACAAACTATCCAAAAGGCAGCTATGCTAATCTCTATGCCACCAACACCTCAGATTCATAAGCTAACTGTGTCCACATGGGGCTTCTATAGAAAAACATGCAGATGAAAACCCTGAGATTAAGAAATAATACTACAGTACTATCCTTGAAAGCAACATGGGCAAAATTTTATCTTCCTGACAACTTCTGAGAAATGTATTTTATATATTTCAAATATACATTTGAACATATATATTAAATATATTCTCCTACATACTTATAGATGATAAGTATGTATATATGATGATCAAGATGCTGGTGCATTTGATTACATTGCAAGGTGCAAGATCAGTAAGGGGCATATCTGAAATTCTGATCAAAAATTTAAATTTGGATAGGTGAGATGGCTCAGTTGGTTAAGGTACTTGTTGGTAAGTCTGATGACCTAACATGCATAACTGGGACCTTCACAGGACAGAACACATGCCTACAGGTTGCTCTTGGACTTCAAAATTCATTCTGTGGCATGGGTACATCCCCCCAAGATAAAATTAATGTTAAAAAATTAAAGAGCTTAAATTAAACCCATAAAGAAATAGTCATGGTATGTTGAATAGTCATGGTATGTATGAATAGAGAATTACACACAATAAAAATTATTTGCATAAGTTAGTGTTGTATCTTTATCACAGACTTTAAGATAGACTTCTCACTGCTCTTTAGTGAAAACAACATTGCTGTATAAAGGAAGTTCAATATTAGGAATTACCAATATTCAAAACATGGGCTTGGAAAAGCGTCCCAAATTACTCAAGAAAATTTTTTTTTCCTGAGATAGGGTTTCTCTGTGTAACAAAACCCTGGCTGTACTGGAACTCACTCTGACCTTGAACTCAGAGATCCACCTATTTCTGCCTTCCAAGTGCTGGGATTAAATATGTGCCACTGCCACCCAGCAAAAATCAATTTCCTAAAAATGCACAAAAAACTTCTTTTGATAATAAAATTGCAAGTGACAAAAATAGAGGCATTTATATCTAAAATAAAACAAAGGCAAAAGTACAGTGTATAGACAGCATCAAGAACGTTAGATCATGGAGCTATTGGCAACATTGTAGATTAGGTTGGCCTTGAACTTACAGAGATCCACCTGCCTCTGCCTCCCAAGTGCTGAGATTAAAAGTGTGTGCCACCACTGCTCAGCTGGCATGTGACATTTTTAAAATCACAAGTATTAACTCTGAGAAGTAGTGCAATGGGTGGCTATAATGATGTGTTCTCTGGTAGCACTAGGAAGGCATGTGATAGTCACTGGAATCTTATAAAGCAGAAACCACCTGAGTCCCAGACACCATGGTAGGGGTATGAGCACTTATTTTCCAACACAAACAAATGAGAATGGGGATGGAATTTCATAAGTATAAAATTTAATTCCCTGGGCATAGGAAAGGGACTGGTTGGGAGCCAAGCCATGAATTAGGAGGTGGAAGCTGGCTCCTAGCACTTCCATGAATGGTATACACCTCAAAACTCTTGCGCAGACTCTCTCATGACTTTGTCAGGCATTCGCAAAGGCTCTTCTAAATGCCTCTGCCTACTGGCATGCTAGACAGTACAGTGTGTGGTCCAGCTGATTTCTAGTCTCCCAAAAGGCACCCTGGCATTTGGAAGGCTGGCTCCCCAACATGTATCTGGGCAGTGTACCCAGCTACACTATTTGTCCCTTCAGACATGGTATAAAGAACAGAGAAGACCCGCACTCTTTGGGCCTCAGAGGATACATCAACCTTGGTCTGTGAGTAGAAGTTAGGTGGGTACCAAATGCTCCACAGAGTTAATATTAAGTTTGAAATTACTTTCCTCTTTTTCTTTTTCTTTTTTTTTATTTTTTTACTTTTTATTTTTTTTCCTCATGGTTTCTTTTTTTATATTTAAAAATTTCCATCTCCTTCCGTCCTCCTCCCCCCTCCCTCCGCTCCTCCTCCCCCTTCCCTCCCCTCCTTCTCCCCCTTCCCTCCCCTTCCCTCCACCCATACCTCCCCTCCCTCCCTCCCAAGGCCAAGGAGCCATCAGGGTTCCCTATTCTATGCTAAGTCCAAGGTCCTCCCAACTCCCCCCAGGTCCAGGAAGGTGATCGACCAAGCTGAGAAGGCTCCCACAGAGCCCGTCCATGCAGAAGAATCAGAGCCAAGCACCATTGTCCTTTGCTTCTCAGTCAGCCCCCGCTGTTGGCCACATTCAGAGAGACGGGTTTGGTCGCATGATCCATCAGTCCCATTCCAACTGGAGTTGGTGATCTCCCTTTAGTTCTGTCCCACCGTCTCCATGAGTGAACGCACCCCTCACGTTCCTGACTTTCTCCCTCATGTTCTCACTCCTTCTGCTCCTCATCAGGACCTTGGGAGCTCAGTCCAGTGCTCCAATGTGGGGCTCAGTCACCTTCCCCATCTGTTGCCAGCTGGAGGTTCCCTCACAGTCCTGACTTTCTTTCTCATGTTCTCTCTCCTTCTGCTCCTCATCAGGACCTTGGGAGCTCAGTCTGGTGCTCCAAGGTGGGGCTCTGTCATTTTCTTCATCTATTGTCAGGTGGTGGTTCTATGGTGATATGCAAGAAATTCATCAGTATGGCTATAGGAACTGGCCTTTTCAGGCTCCCTCTCCTCAGCTGCCCAAGGAACTAACTGGGGGCGTCTCCCTGGAAACCTGGGAACCCCTCAAGGGTCAAGTGTCTTGACAACCCTCAGGTGGCTCCTTAAATTAAGATATATGCTTCCCTGCTCCCATATCCACCCTTCCTATATCCCAAGCACCCCATTCCTCCGAGCTCCCCCCATTCTCCCCTTCACACTTTTCTCTCCCCATCTTCCCTTGGCCCAGTCTCGCCCAACCCTCAAGTTCCCAATTTTGCCTGGCAATCGTGTCTACTTCCAATATCCATGAGGATTACCATATCTTTTTTTGGGAGTTCACCTTCTTATTATCTTCTCAAGGATCCCAAATTTATAGGCTCGATGTCCTTTAATTATGGCTAGAAACCGATTATGAGTGAGTACATCCCATGTTCATCTTTTTGGGTCTGGGTTACCTCACTCAGAATAGTGTTTTCTATTTCCATCCATTTGCCTGCAAAATTCAAGATGTCATTGTTTTTTACCGCTGAGTAGTATTCTAGCATGTATATATTCCACAGTTTCTTCATCCATTCTTCCACTGAAGGGCATCTAGGTTGTTTCCAGGATCTGGCTATTACAAATAATGCTGCTATGAACATAGATGAGCATATGCTTTTGTTGTATGATTGGGCATCTCTTGGGTAGATTCCCAATAGTGGAATTGCTGGGTCCTGGGGTAGGTTGATCCCGAATTTCCTGAGAAACCGCCACACTGCTTTCCAAAGTGGTTGCACAAGTTTGCATTCCCACCAGCAATGGATGAGTGTACCCCTTACCCCACAACCTCTCCAGCAAAGGTTATTATTGGTGTTTGGATTTTAGGCAATCTGACAGGTGTAAGATGATATCTCAAAGTTGTTTTGATTTGCATTTCCCTGATAGCTAGGGAGGTTGAGCATGACCTTAAGTGTCTTTTGGCCATTCGAACTTCTTCTGTTGAGAATTCTCTGTTCAGTTCAGCGCCCCATTTTTTAATTGGGTTAATTGGCATTTTACCGTCTAGTCTCTTGAGTTCCTTATATATTTTAGAGATCAGACCTTTGTCAGTTGCATGGTTGGTGAAGATCTTTTCCCAGTCAGTAGGCTGCCTTTGTGTCTTAGTGACAATGTCCTTTGCTTTACAGAAGCTGCTCAACTTCAGGAGGTCCCATTTATTCAATGTTGCCCTTAATGTCTGTGCAGCTGGGGTTATGCGCAGGAAATGGTTCCCTGTGCCCATTTGTTGTAGAGTACTTCCAACTTTCTCCTCTATCAAGCTCAATGTGTTCAGATTAATATTGAGGTCTTTAATCCATTTGGACTTGAGTTTTGTGCATGGTGATAGATATGGATCTACTTTCATTCTTCTACAGGTTGACATCCAGTTATGCCAGCACCATTTGTTGAAGATGCCCTCTTTCTTCCATTGTGTACTTTTGGATCCTTTATCAAAAATCAGGTGTTCATAGGTTTGTGGTTTAAGATCCGGGTCTTCAATACGATACCATTGGTCAACTTCTCTGTTTTTATGCCAATACCAAGCTGTTTTCAATACTGTAGCTTTGTCATAGAGTTTGAAGTCAGGGATGGTAATGCCTCCAGAAGTACCTTTATTGTATAAGATTTTTTTGGCTATCCTGGGTTTCCTGTTTTTCCATATAAAGTTGATTGTCCTCTCAATCTCTGTGAAGAATTTTAATGGGACCTTGATTGGGATTGCATTGAATCTATAGATTGCTTTTGGTAGAATTGCCATTTTTACTATGTTGATCCTCCCAATCCACAAGCAGGGGAGATCCTTCCATTTTCTGGTATCCTCTTCAATTTCTTTCTTCAAAGACTTAAAGTTCTTGTCAAATAAATCCTTCACTTCCTTGGTTAGAGATACTCCCAGATATCTTATGCTATTTGTGGCTATTGGGAAAGGTGATACTTCTCTGATTTCCCTCTCTGCTTCCTTATCCTTTGTGTATAGGAGGGCGACTGATTTTTTGGAGTTGATCTTGTAACCTGCCACGTTACTGAGGGAGTTTATCAGCTGTAGGAGTTCTTTGGTGGAGTTTTTGGGGTCGCTTATGTATAGTATCATATCATCTGCAAATAATGAAAGTTTAACTTCTTCCTTTCCAAATTGAATCCCCTTGATTCCCTTATGTTGTCTTATTGCTATTGCTAGAACTTCAAGCACTATATTGAAGAGATAAGGAGAGAGTGGACATCCTTGTCGTGTTCCTGAATTTAGTGGGATAGCCTTGAGTTTCTCTCCGTTTAATTTGATGTTAGCTGTCGGCTTGCTGTAAATAGCTTTTATTATATTTAGGAATGACCCTTGTATCCCTAATCTCTCCAAAACTTTTATCATAAAAGTGTGCTGAATTTTGTCAAATGCTTTTTCAGCATCTAATGAGATGACCATATGGTTTTTTTCCTTCAGTTTATTTATATGATGGATTACATTGATAGATTTTCGTATGTTGAACCAGCCCTGCATCTCTGGGATGAAGCCTACTTGATCGTAATGGATAATTTTTCTAATGTGTTCTTGGATTCGGTTTGCCAGTATTTTATTGAGAATTTTTGCGTCAATGTTCATGAGTGAGATTGGCCTGTAATTCTCTTTCTTGGTTGAGTCTTTGTGTGGTTTAGGTATCAGGGTAACTGTAGCTTCATAGAAGGAATTTGGCAGTGACTATTGTGTTTCTATATTATGGAATACCTTAAGGAGTATAGGTCTTAGGTCTTCTTGGAAGTTCTGGTAGAATTCTGCATTGAAACCATCTGGTCCTGGGCTCTTTTTGGTAGGGAGGTTTCTGATAACAGTTTCTAATTCTTCGCGACTAACAGGACGATTTAGAGCATTTACCTGGTCCTGGTTTAACTTTGGTATATGGTATTTATCTAAAAAACTGTCCATTTCTTTTACATTTTCCAATTTTGTGGCATACAGACTTTTGTAGTAAGATCTAATGATTCTCTGAATTTCCTCTGTGTCTGTGGTTATGTCCCCCTTTTCATTTCTGATCTTATTAATTCACGTGTTCTCCCTCTGCCGTTTGATTAGTTTGGCTAAGGGTTTGTCAATCTTGTTGATTTTCTCCAAGAACCAGCTTCTTGTTTCATTGATGCTTTGGATTGTTTTCTGTGTTTCTATTTTGTTGATTTCTGCCCTCAGTTTGATTATTTCCAGTCTTCTACTTCTCCTAGGTGAGTCTGCTTCTTTTTTTTCCAGAGCTTTCAGGTGTGCTGTTAAGTCACCAATGAGTGCTTTCTCCGTTTTCTTTAAGTGGGCACTTAGTGCTATGAACTTTCCTCTTAGCACTGCTTTCATTGTGTCCCATAGGTTTGAGTATGTTGTGTCTTTGTTTTCATTAAATTCAAGAAAGACTTTAATTTCTTTCTTTATTTCTTCCTTGACCCAGGTGTGGGTCAGTAGTTGACTGTTCAGTTTCCATGAGTTTGTGGGCTTTCTGGGGGTAGCATTGTTGTTGAATTCTAACTTTAATCCATGGTGATCCGATAAGACACAGGTGGTTACTAATATTTTTTTGTAACTGTGGAAGTTTGCTTTGTTACCAAGTATATGGTCAATTTTCGAAAACGTTCCATGAGCCGCAGAGAAGAAGGTATATTCTTTCCTATTTGGGTGGAATGTTCTATAGATGTCTGTTAAGTCCATTTGGTTCATTACCTCCATTAAGTCTTTCAATTCTCTGTTAGGTTTCTGTCTGATTGACCTGTCCATTGGTGAAGCGACCCTTCACCAGCACAATTAGAAGAAGGGAAACACACAAACTCTACTACTAAAAATGACTGAAGTTAACAACCACTGGTCATTAATATCACTTAATATCAATGGACTCAATTCACCTATAAAAAGGCACAGGCTAAGAGACTGGATACGAAAACAGAATCCAACATTTTGCTGTTTACAAGAAACACACCTCAACCACAAAGACAGACACCTACTCAGAGTAAAGGGTTGGGAAAAGGTTTATCAAGCAAATGGCCCTAAGAAACAAGCGGGTGTGGCCATACTAATTTCTAACAAAGTTGACTTCAAACTAAAATCAATCAGAAGCGATGGAAAGGGACACTTTATACTCATAACAGGAAAAATCCATCAGCATGAAGTCTCAATCCTGAATATCTATGCCCCTAATATAAAAGCTCCCACTTATGTAAAAGAAACACTTCTAGAACTCAAGGCAGCCATCAAACCACACACACTAATAGTTGGAGACTTCAACACTCCTCTCTCACCAATAGTTTCCTCTTTTTCACTCTCTCTGAAACAAAAACACTGACAAGTCGTTCTTTAAGAAAATGTATTTGCTCCTCTACAGCAGAAGTAGGGAAGTGTAATAAATCCGTGCAAAGCATGTGTCATGTCACGTTCTTTCCAGTGCGCACTTGTTACTGCAACCTTACTCCCAGGTTTTCCAAATCCAGCACAAATACTTCTACTTTGTTTTGGCCTTCATAGCTGCCTCCTCTCTCAGACTGGCTTTCCTTTCCAGGTTCAAGCTTGTTAAAGACTCATGTCTTTTCACCATCTAAAAGGAAAAATACAATTGAAGAGACGATGATGCCAGGTTGGGAAGATGTTCTCCCCTTGTTCTGACCTCAGCTGGCTGACTCCACAGCACAGGCCAGAAGTGTTCAGCTGCCTGGGCACTGGGCACAGTAGAGTCCTGTACACACCTTCTATTCTGACTTGAGTGTCCAACCCCTGTAAGGAGAGAAGTATATGCCTCTCCCTTTCTGCCATATGACTTCTCTCTCCAAATCCTGTCTCTTTTCCCCCACACCCTTCACTCTTATTTTATTTTTCTTTTTTGTTTTCTTTTTTTGGCTTTTCAAGACAGGATTTTTCTGTAGCTCTGGAGCCTGTCTTGGCACTCATTCTGTAGATCAGGCTGGCCTTGAACTCACAAAGATCAACTTGCCTCTGGCTCCCAAGTGCTGGAATTAAAGGTGTGCACCTCCACTGCCTGGCCATCCTTCACTCTTATTTATAATGGGAGCCACAATTCCATCTCCATCTCCCTGTTTTCATGTCTCCTTCCCTAACTTGTGAGTGTACTTTCTGGCAGCTTTCTTCTCTTTTAACAAAAACATTTAGCTTTGGGAATCCCAGGCTTTACCAAAATGTTATCAATGATGACTTGTTAGGGACCATAGTCCTAAAAGATGATAGATAGCAGGGACTATTGTCCTAAGGATGTTTGCAAAGAGCCCCACATCCTAACTATCTTGAGAACTGTTTGTTAAGAGAACCACAAAAAGAATGTTTCTGCTTGCACAAGGAACACCAGGTTTGCTAGCTGGTGACCTTTGCTACCCCCTACCCCCTACCCCAAGCTGAGTTTCTCATTCAAGGGATATATAAACTGTAACCTTCATCTTAATAAACGAGACCTTGACACTAGAATCTTGCTTGGTCTCCATTTTTCTCTCCAGCCCATGTTCTTTCAGGATAGTGCCCCTTCAGAGGACCCTGAATAGCTGATCCACCAAGCGGGGTTACAATAACTTCTAGAATGATCTATCCTCAACATTACTTTCCTGGTTTCCCTCAGTGTGAACTGTTAAATTTCAATGAAGCTTATATAATCTGGCCCATTTTTATGTCAAGTTTGTGAATCTTGCAGCCACAGAAACTGGGATTTTCTGACACCCATATTATTGCACATGTGAAGCATCTGGTGGGAGGAGGAAAGGATGGGAAAAGAATGTCAATGGTAAGGACAAAGCATAATGGGCACTAACTCATCTCTCCCAATGACCTTTAGCTCTATAGGTTTTCATTCTAGCATATACCCTTGGAAGGTGCTGGAGGACACCCTAGGGGGATTATTTGCTTCTGGAGATTTTTAACATCAAGAATTTCTCAGAATTCTAGAAATCCACATGTCTATTCACAGGCTTCTGAAAGTTTCAGTCTGAGAATTATGAATGAGGGGTCAAATGGGGAGACAGGAAAAGAGAAGTAGGCCAGGCTAATTTCTAAAAAACTTCACTGAGGTCTGCATCCTTGCCCCTTTGTGCTCCTGTGAGGCTGGATTGAGAAGGCTAGAATTCTCATGTGACTGCAAGGCACAGAGAGTCAAGAATTTATGTCCTCTTTACTCTGGAGTTGCTCAGGATAAGGAGATCAGTTGACAAGCATGTTCATGGATAAATCATTTTTCTTTTTTGGTTTTTTGAAATAGAGTTTCTCTGTGTAGCCTGGCTGTCCTGGAACCAGTCTGGTCTTAAACTCAGAGATCCACCTGCCTGAGTCTCCTGAGTGCTGGGATTAAAAGGCACTACCACCTGGCTGAAGAATCTTTTTTACTTTGTAACAACAGCTAAAGGAATCTCTAAGTGAAAACTGTGACACAGAATTAGACATGATAGTCAAAGTGTTTTCTTGAATGTGAAAGCACACGCATATATACACACACTTTAGATCTTACTTATTTTTATTTTATGGGTATAAATATTTGCATGTATGTACATGTAACCACATGTGTGCCTGGTACCTGTGAAGGCCAGGGAGGGTAGCAGATCTCCTGGAACTGGAGTTACAGTTGGTTGTGAGCTGCTACATGGGTGCTGGGAATTGAGCCTGGGTCTTCTGCAGGATCACCAAATGTTCCTAACCACTGAGCCATCTCCCCAGCCCCCAAAGTAACCATATCTTAATAACAAAGTGGTTTAATAGGTCATTTGTAACATGAAAAATCAGATCTAAAGTTTTGTTTTCTTTTTAATTTTTTTTAAATATAAGTTTTTATCTCTCCACGTATTATGTGAGTTTTGGAAAATGCATGGTGCATCTCTAAGCTTCAGTTTCATTATAAAGCATGGTGATGGAAAAGCCTCTCTCTCAGGCTCTCACATCCACTGACTTTAAACAGGCACTGCTGCATAAACAAACATTCAGGACTGGGGAGCCATCTCACTCTTACTTCAATTATGTCTAGGTTCAAATTACTTCTGTCACTAGAGAGATGCACAGCTTTGAGCAAGCTGTCAAAACTTGCTTTAAAAAATAATTGTTTTGTCAGGAAGTAGTCAGACATAACCTTTAATCTCAGAACTTGGGAGGCAGAGATAGGTGGATCTCTGTGAGTTTGAGGTCAGCCTGGTCTACAGAGCGATTTCCAGGACAGCCAAGACTGATACACAGAGAAACCCAAAAAACAAAACAAAACAAACAAAGAAACAAAAATTATTGTTTTACTCTCTGTGTGCAGGCACACATGTACTCCAAAGTACATGTGGAAGTGCCAAGACAATTCCTAGGAGTTGATTTTCTCCTGCCATCTTGTGGGATGCAGGGATTAAACATATGTCATCCGGCCTGTGCACAAGTGCCTCTGCCTGCTGAGTCCCCTCATCAGCCCACTGCTGAAGCTTCCTAAGCTATGGTTTCCTCATCTCAGGGTAGCATCTACCTAGCAAAGCTGTTGTGAGGTACAATGATGTCACCACTCAGAAGAGCATTAAGTCAGTAAATTGATACAAAGTGGCTTTTTCTTAGACCTTTCCCTTCTCAGACTAAACTGAGGAGACGTCTTTGGGAAAGCACACAGAGACAGAGAGGAGCCGGCTCTTACCTTCTTGCCCTCAATAACCATATAGATGGATTCTGCCATTGGCAGGGCAATCATTAAATAGCTGACCTTCACCTGGAGGTTGTATTTTGCAGCATCAAACATCTCAAACCTAGCAATACAATGAGCAAACATGAGTAGCTCTTTTTTTCTGTACCCACAGCATCACAACTGAAAAGTACACTGACATCTGTAAACACAAAGCAGCTAGGACCTATGACCTCATAGCACCGCGGGGAGGCTGGGCCGAGTTCACAACTCTTTCAGTTTTGGAGTCTGGGTCTTTCTTACTTTATAGTCCAGGCTAGCCTGGAACTCATTCTTCTTCTCTCAAAAAGTCCTGCTAAGAGCTCAAGGTATAACAAAAATAAAGTTCAGAAAAAACTAACATAGAAGTTAATATTCTTTGTGAAATCCAGTTTTCTCCCCCATACTTAAACTTTATGCACATGGGTGGTTTATGTGAAAGTATGTTTGTGAACCATGTACATGTTGAGTCAGAGGCCAGACAAGGGTGTTGGATTTGGATCTCTATGATACAGAAAGTTATAAGCCACACCTGGGTTCTGGGAATTGAACCTCTGTTCTCTGGAAGAGCAGCCAGTGCCCTTAACTACCAAGCCATCTCTGTAGACCTGAATATTCTGATTTTTGATGGGGGGGGTGTTAGGAACTATGTTATTAATTCAAAGTCTTTTCATTTTTATTAATGCATCTAAAAGTGCATTTCATATAACAAAACCTACGTTTTCTGAGAATAATGGCACAGGCCTGTTGGGGCAGCTGGCCCAATCCCTGCATTCAGGGGCGTGGCTGCCCCAGCGGAGTAGCATTCCCCTTAAATAGGATCGGGTCACCGGAAGGAGCCCCGTTTGGTTCTCCCCTGTGTACCTTATGCTCCACTGGACCCTTGGATCTGTAAGTTCCCTTATTTTCCCTTGTATTAAAACTGATTTATTATAAAGGACTACCGTGGTTATTTCCCTAAACCCTATAACCGCTGGTACCTTGCCGGTACATCTGGCGCTCCAACGTGGTGACTAAATCCACTTAAAAAAATAAATCTTAAAAAAAAAAAAAAAGAAAAAAAGAAAAAAAGAAAAAAGAAAAACCTTACATGGAGCAGAACGTGGAATGCTCTGCACCGCGGGACCAGATGAAACCGCGGCTTGCTCCGGCCCGCAGCGCCCGACCCCCCAACCAGCCGCCGGTCCTTGGGAATCCCGCGCGCGCGCGTTCCTGCCACCCGTAGTTCTTGTAGGGACCTGAAGCTGATATTAAGCTAGCGGATTGCTACCCGCTCGCCCGCCAGCTGTTTGTGCAGCTTTTGCCGAGGTTCACCGTTGATTTTAAGCTACCGGAACATGGCCACCGCTTCCCCAGCTACTGTGCTCTGCACTGGACGCCATCTTTGGTTTTCCCAAAACACGTGAAACTCGGTGCACTGCGCCATCTAGTGGCAGACAACAGTAATTACAGGTAATTTTTCATCTGATCGGAATCAAGCATTTAGATTGAAAATGTCTGATAATATCACTATTAAAGGATTCTATAATTTGTTTAATTACACGATGACTGAATTTTTGAGCGATACAGATGTGGTTTCCTTTGGCTGGATATTTACAGGGCTTGGTATCTTCTTTATTTTTGTTTGTTTCATTACAACGTGGTTGGAAAATAAAAAGGAGATAGAGTCCTTACAGGCAGGAGCTAAAAAACTAAACAAGGACATAACTGGTTTGGAAAACACTAATAAACAGCTTGAAAAGACGGTTGAAGCTCTCGAGGAAAGGAATAATAGACTTTCCTCTGAGATGGCCACTAATAAACAGCTTGAAAAGACAGTTGCAGCTCTCGAGGAAAGGAATAATAGACTTTCTTCTGAGATGGCCACTAATAAACAGCTTGAAAAGACGGTTGCAGCTCTCGAGGAAAGGAATAATAGACTTTCCTCTGAGATGGCTTTGTTACTTGAGAAATTTGGAACTTTCGAGGAGAAGTTTGAATTTCATGAGGAAAGGAATAACAGATCTCTCTCTGAGATGGCTTTATCACTTGAGAGGAAAATGCAAGGTATGGAGTCAGGAACAGCGGATCTGAATCATGAGTTACAATCCCTGTTGGTAGAAACTGAAACATTATCTGAGAAGATTCGAACCGTTGAATGTATTAACAAGACTTTATCAAAGGGCTATGAAAGATAGCTGGACAGAATTTCAATACAAGATGGCACCATTCATGCCATGAAAATTCTGTCCAAGGATGAGACGTTATCGGTGTTGGACAAACTTCATACCCTTGAATCCTCTATGAAAGCCTTGGAACATAATACTGGGCAAGAGATTGAGGCATTGCAGAAGGCAATGGTAAATAGATTTGAAAAGATCGAGGAAATTATGGACTCTCATGAACAGGAGCAAATAGTACAAAAGAAAGTCCCAACCCCATCGATAAATAGAACTCTTCCTATTTTCCCAGTGATAACTACAGAAAAGGTGACTGGTTCTAAAAACCCTAAGATCACCAAGGAATATACATGGGAACCTATCCGTATGAATGATCTGAAAGAAATTAAACAAGCTGTTATGAATTTTGGGATGCATAGCTCCTTTGTTAAGGAGATGCTAAAGTCTTGGTCCCTTACAATTAACCCAACCCCTAGGGACTGGTTGGACCTAGTCTCAGCTGTTTTAGAGAACGAACATCAGTTGAGCTGGAAGTGCATGTTTAGACAAGAGGCTAGGCTTTTAGAACAGCAGGAAAGATCAAAGGGAGTTGACATCACCCTAGATCAAATTATGGGTGAAGAACTTTATTCTGATCCTCTAGAACAAGCTAATTATGATGAACACACTCTATCCATATGTACTACCGCAGCCTTGAAGGCTTGGGACAGGGTTCAAGACCCAAGACAGAGAACGGAATCATATATCAGAGTTAAACAAGGTCCGAGAGAACCATTTGTTGACTTTTTACATAGACTAACTAAAGCTGTACAAATAGGGATATCTGACCCAGAAGCAAGGCAGGTAATAATTGAGTCCTTGGCTTATGAGAATGCCAATGTAGAGTGCAAAAGGGTTTTGACGCCTCTAAAGATCAGATCAGCACCCCTGGAGGAATGGGTCTTACATACAATGAATATTGAATCGAATGAGCTTCACGCCCATCACGCCGATACGTGGGTAGAAGAAGCCATTGCCAATGGTAGAAGAAGATATCAAAATACCAAATGTTTTAATTGTGGCAGAATGGGACATATGAAACGGAATTGCAGACAAAGGACTTACAGAAATAATAATAATAATAATGCCTTTTCCAGGAACAACAGGAATAGAAGGCCTCAGCCTTCAGGGTTATGTAGGAGATGTGGGAAAGGTAGACACTGGGACAGCGAATGCAGATCATCAAGAGATAGGCAAGGAAATCTGCTGCATGCGGGAAACGCCATGGGGGGCCTCTCGCAGGCCCCCATGGCAAATATGGTCCAGTCATTTCCCATTACAACGGAGAACATGCCTTGTCAGGACAATTAGAAATCCCCATGTCTGCTGTTGGAAGCAAAAATAGCCCAAAAGATGAATTACGTGTATTTTGGCAAACTTCTATAAGTGATCAAAGACCAAAGTTAAGAGTGTTTCTAAATGGCATTTTCATTACTGGCCTGCTGGACCCAGGAGCGGATGTTAGTATCATTACTCCAGAATCTTGGCGTCCGTATTGGCCACTACAGGATGTAAATGTTCGACTTTTGGGAATTGGGACCCTATCTCGAGTAAGGCAAAGCACTAGATGGGTCGAATGCATCGGTCCTGAGGGACAGATAGGAAAATTAAGGCCATATGTAGCTAATATTGCAGTAAATTTATGGGGTCGTGGCCTATTGCAGCAATGGAATACTCAAATTAACATTCCTGCTGCCTCTAGAGCATATATTTCTGAGGAAAACATCAAAAGGTATTACAGATGGCGAAAACCAGCCATTCGGGCTGTACAAGAACACAAACCAATGGATGCCCCTCCAGAATCACCAACGGCCCTACCTCTAAAATGGTTGACTGAGAAACCGATATGGACAAAACAATGGCCTTTATCTGAGGAAAAGTTGCAAGCTTTAGAACAGCTAGTACAAGAGCAATTGGATGCTCAACATATAGAAGAATCTACCAGCCCTTGGAATTCTCCTGTATTTGTGATTAAGAAAAAATCTGGTAAATGGAGAATGGTGACGGATATCAGAGCTATAAACAGGATTATTCAACCTATGGGCTCTCTGCAATCTGGACTTCCTTTGCCTTCTTTATTACCAAAAGGATGGCCTCTCATAGTTATTGATTTAAAGGACTGTTTCTTCACCATACCTTTACAAGAAAAAGATAGAGAAAAGTTTGCCTTCACAGTGCCTACTTATAATAACTCTCAACCTACCAAGAGATACCAGTGGACCGTCCTCCCACAGGGCATGTTGAACTCTCCTACCCTGTGCCAATACTTTGTGAACCAACCATTACAAATAATACGCAAGATGTTTCCCAAATCCGTTGTTTATCATTATGTAGATGACATCTTATTGTCTGATTCAAACGTGGATACCATAGAGAGACTGTTTGAAGAGGTAAAAATAGTTCTACCTAAATGGGGATTACAGATTGCTCCCAAAAAAATTCAGAGAGGAGATTCTGTTGATTATCTAGGTTACAGAATAGGTTTGCAAAAAATTAAGACACAAAAGGCACAAATTAGAAGAGATCAACTTCAAACTCTTAATGACTTTCAAAGGTTGTTGGGAGACATTTCCAGCCTTCGACCGGCTATTGGGATAACACCTGATATGATAATTCACTTAAACAAAACCTTAGATGGGGAAAGAGATCTAAACAGTCCCAGAGGATTAACAGCTGAAGCAGAAAAAGAACTGACAATGGTTGAAGAAAGATTGCAGGAAGCACATGTGGATAGGGTGAATCCAGAACTCAGTTGTATTGTCATCATATTGCCTTCAAAAATTTCTCCTACAGGAATTTTAATGCAAAGAGATGATATTATCTCAGAGTGGATCTTTCTACCTCATAAGCCAAGTAAGAAATTAAAAACCTATGTGGAAAACGTTTCTGAACTAATCATAAAAGGCAAATTGAGACTTCGTCAACTAGCAGGCATAGACCCAGCAGAAATCATAGTGCCTTTCACCGCTGATGAGATACGAAAATTGTGGGAAGATAATGAACCATGGCAAAGAGCTTGTGCTAACTTTTTAGGAGAAATTAATAACAACTATCCAAAAAGCAAAAGGCTTAACTTTATAAAGAAAACTTCTTGGATTCTTCCTCGAATTGTCCGTGATGCTCCAATAACTGGAGCCCGTACGTTTTATACTGATGCTAATAAATCAGGGAAGGCAGGCTACAAATCAGAAGACTTGAGTAAGGTAGAACAAAGTCCTTATGATTCTGTCCAAAAGGCAGAGTTATTTGCCATTCTTATGGTGCTAAGGGATTTTAAGGAACCTCTTAACATTATTACTGACTCACAATATGCAGAAAGAGTTATCTTACATATTGAAACTGCCGAATTCATACCTGATGATACTGAACTAACCTCATTGTTTATCCAGGTACAAGAAATGATCAGGAACAGACTTTGCACTATGTATATAACACACATCCGATCCCATACGGGTCTGCCAGGTCCTTTAGCACGTGGCAATGCAGATATTGATCAGCTATTGATTGGTAGTGTGCTGCAGGCTTCCGAATTTCATGAAAAGCATCATGTCAATAGCAAAGGCTTGAAGAAAGAGTTTTCTATTACATGAAAACAAGCTAAGGATATTGTAAAGAAATGCCCTACTAGCTCTTTCTATAACCAAGCACCACTGCCTGCAGGGACTAATCCAAAGGGCACCAAAGGGAATGAAATCTGGCAGATGGATGTGTTCCATTTTTCAGAATTTGGAAAATTAAAACATGTACACCATACCATTGACACTTATTCAGGATTCCAATGGGCAACTGCTTTAAGCTTAGAAAAGGCCAATTCAGTAATCACTCACTTATTAGAAGTCATGGCCATCATGGGTATACCTGCGCAAATAAAGACGGATAATGGTCCAGCTTATGTCTCTAGAAAAATGAAACGGTTTTTTGCCTATTACAATATTAAGCATGTTACAGGCATACCCTACAATCCTACAGGTCAAGCAGTCATTGAAAGATCAAATAGGACGATAAAGGATATGTTGAACAAGCAAAAGGGGGTGGAGAATACCCCCAGAAATAGGTATTTCTGCTTTACTAACTTTGAATTTTCTCAACGCTAATGAAAAGGGGACAACGGCTGCAGAAAGACATTGGATAATGGAAAAGTCTGTTGAATTAAATCAACCAGTTTATTTCAAGGATGTGCTAACCTCACAATGGAAGCCAGGGGATGTGCTGCGTTGGGAAAGGGGTTTTGCTCTTGTCTTCACAGGGGAAGAAAAATCGTGGATACCATCAAAGTTAATAAAGGTTCGGTTTGAAGAGGAGAAGCCCCTTGGAAAAGAAAAATAACAATTTATGCACAAGGATGGTGAACATACTGATGGTAAGAGACCTATAGTTCGGCGGCAGGGTTCTTTTCTTATCCCCACAGGAAGACGCTCACCTTCGAAGGATCTGAGGGACCCTGGATACCTTGAATATTGATGAATTGGAACCAATTGCAACCCAACAAGGATCAGCATTAACAGTGGGTAAGCTCTGTGAGTATAAAAAACAATTTTTATATGTGTGTCAATATGCATTTCTTCATAGATATTTAGAGCTGGTTTCTTGGAGTTGGACTCTGGCCCAGTCCCTCTCCAATTCCAAGCTTGTTTATAAGAGATTTCTCAGAGTTTCTGTCTCAGGTTAGGAGTTAAATTATGAGACAGAATATTAATAACAATAATGTTGATAATGGTACCAATATATTTGCCTTCTTTGCCTTCATTCATATCTATGGTTGTTTTTAATGCACCTTTCATTGAAGATATGCACGTATACGTCTGTATGTGTCCTTGTAGATAATGCTTATCTCTCTCGCAACAAACGACAAAATTTTTTCTTCAGTAATCTTTGCAGTTTCCAGGATGAAGACGGGGCCCCGCAACATCAACTCTAACTGGTTTTTATGACGTCATGTTTTTGTAGCGCCAATATTTGGCCTGTTTTTTGGTACCAATTGCACAGAACACTTTTGAATGGTGCACATTTTTGACAACATTCCAGCCTCTGAATTTTTTTAGAAAATGAGGCCAGAATCATTTTTCCTAGATGAAATGTTACCCTGGGTATTCTACCATCATTTGCTTTCACAGGAACCCCTGGGAAGAAAAGTCGCCCCTATGTCAGCTGGAAGCAATCTTGGATGACGACGCCCCCCCCTCCCAACAAAGTTTACCCTCAGATTTAGGGACACTAATTGGTGGCTGGTATAGGGTGGTCGGGTTGTGGAAGGCTTTATATGGACTCAGGGGTATACATTATGTGTATATCTATATGTATATCTATATGTATATATATATATATATATATATATAAGGGGGGAGGGAGGGATTAACTGGTGATCTGAAGGAATAATTGATTTTTGTGAGTTATTGTTTTTTTAAAAAAACTATATGAGTGTTGATTCTTGTATATTGATATATTGAACATTGTATGAGAGTATGATACTACCTGTGTTTGAAACAATTGTTATATTGACATTGCTTACTATATTGCAATGTACATCTCTACCTCTGATACTATTTATGTAATGACATTGTTTACTATATTGCAATGTACATCTCTACCTCTGATATTATTTATGCAATGACATTGTTTACCATATTGCACTGTACATTTCTACCTCAGATATTATTTATGTAAGGACCCTGTTTACATTTGGAAATCATTGTCTTCATTTATTGCACAGTTGTCTATTCTATTAGTCATACAGTTACATAAGTGTTGAGAATTATATGTTGGTCATTTTTATATTTAGGACAATCAGGTTTTTTAGACACATAGAGGTTGTATTTAGTATAGATAGCATAATCTTCAACCTCTTTGAAGAGCTGTAGAACATGGCCTTTAATCTAACCTAGAGTTTTGTATTTATGAGACACAATCACTCCTGGCAACAATGCTCTACTCCTGAGAGAACGTTGAGCACCAAAGACACTCCACTGGGAGTTTGTCTTCTACTTGGCAGAACTGGCCTTGGGGCAAAGAAAAGCCCATACCTCCATTACTGACTAAAGTACGAAATATCCATAAGTGGATAAAACAAAATTGTCTTATCTTGCCAAGACAGGATAGGATTGTTCTACTAAAGGTTTCTTGCCGTTGTATAATGGTATGTCAGGTTTTTTCAGGCCTCAGCCAAAGTTGGTTGCCTCAACATTGCTATCAAGACTTCGTGTGGTTGCCCAGGTAGTCAATTGTCTCTGTCTTGTGTTGCACATTTTGGAAGTTTCTCGTTTGTGCTTCCTGGTTGCTTTGGTAATTTTACTCTCCTTCTCAGATCTTTGATGGGGTTGAAGATTAGATAATGGTAGCTACCTTCTAGATTATTTAGACTTCCCAAAGTAGAGTGATTAGAAAAATTTTTCGTTATATACTCCTCGCCTGATATTGTTTACTTCTTGTAATTTTATATGATCTGTTCCCATTGTATATAGTTGTATTTGGTTTCTGAATCTGTCTTATTTAGACAAAAGGGGGAGATGTTGGGGCAGCTGGCCCAATCCCTGCGTTCAGGGGCGTGGCTGCCCCAGCGGAGTAGCATTCCCCTTAAATAGGATCGGGGCGCAGGAAGGCACCCCGTTTGGTTCTCCCCTGCATACCTTCTACTCCACTGGACCCTTGGATCTGTAAGTTCCCTTATTTTCCCTTGTATTAAAACTGATTTATTATAAAGGACTACTGTGGTTATTTTCCTAAACCCTATAACCGCTGGTACCTTGCCAGTACACAGGCCTTTAACTTAAGCAGAGGCAGGAGGATCTTTGTGATCTCAAGGTCAACCTATTCCCTATACCAAGTTCCAGAAAAGCCAGGGCTACAGAGAGAGACCCTGTCTCAAAGCAAATAAATGCAAAACAAGCTTTAGGCTTTATTTCAAACAGTACAAGCAAATTTGTATTTTTCTCTAGCCTCTACTCTAGCTTTTGGCTCTGTTTTGAACCAGGACCAGATTTGAGGTTGCCTGAGCCAGCAAAATAATCCCTTAAACAATGGTCCCTTAATGTTAATCTTGTCATGAAGGCTTTGCTAAAACTGAGTGACAATGGACTGGAGCTTGGGCTGTTTGGCAAGCATCTAGAATATAGCTTTTCTAATCTGCCCTCTGACTGGGCAGATTATGTAGGTCATGATGACCTACATGCCCTGATAATTTCCTGGGTAAAAGCAAAGAGGCATAATGTGCAAGAGTCTGAAGAAAAGGCTGAGTATACAAGGTGGCTTAGTAGGTAAAGGTGCTTGCAGCCACGCCTGATGAACTGAATTCAATTCCCAGGGCCTATATGACAGAAGACACTTCTGTGAGGTGTCTGACTTCTACACAGATGCTGTGTCATGAGCATCACCTCAAGACACTAACTGAATAAATGTAATTAAAATGAAATGAGAGAGAAGGCTATTTATCTCCATGATTCTGTATGAAGACTGTGGGTTGTGATTGTACCACGGTACCTAGAAGAGCAAGACAGGATACACCAGGTAACCAAGAATGAGGTATTTCAGGCCTTGTGAATCTGGGGGTAAAGCTCCTAGCAACTTTGAGAAAGACAAATTCTGATTAGGTTGGTCTGGAGTGAGGCCCTGAACTGCATTTTCTAACGAGTTTCTGGGTTTTAGTCTGCAAATAGGGTAAACAGCTTTCTCAAGTTTTCAATGCAGGTTTGAATGGACATTCTTAGTTCTAGGTTTCAGAGTTTTGCATCCTGGCCACACTTTGAAAGAGAAGGCTGGCTTGTGCACTGTTTATGTTGAGTTTCACAACTGCTCACACTGGAGTCCACGGACCAATCCTCTTGACATGATTTGTTTTCTGTAATTAGTGATCCTGAGTGCTGGGATCTAGTACAGTGGCAGAGCACTTGCCTAGTATATGTGAGGCCCTAAGTTTCATCCCCAACCATAATAGTAAGATAAATAAACAGAATTTTTTAAATAAAAAAAGAAAAAGAAATTGGAGGGAAGGACATAGGTGGCTGAATTAGATCAAAACACAGATGTAAAGCTGGGCAGTGGTGGCACATGCCTTTAATCCCAGCACTCGGGAGGCAGAGGCAGAGGCAGGTGGATCTCTGAGTTTGAGGCCAGCCTGGTCTACAAGAGCTAGTTCCAGGACAGACTCTAGAAACTACAGGGAAACCCTGTCTCGAAAAACAAAACAAAAAACAACAACAAAAAAACCAGAACAAAACACAGATGTATGTGTGAACTCCTCAGATAATGATAGCAATGAAAGACAAGAGAAGTGGGGCCTTCTCAGAAGCATCAACAAGACAATCAGTTGACCAAGCCCGGGGAAGAACTTCCCAGAGTGACTCACCAGGTAGTATTTTGGGTCTGAGAGGATCTAGGAACCAATGACAAGGGAAAGAAGGTATGTTTTGTTCTTAAAAAGATAGTATCTGATGCAGCTGCACTGCGCAGAGACTTGCAGAACACGTGTGACCAGGGTGGCGGGTGAGCACACGTGAACAGGCAGCGGCGAATGGCAGCAGCAGGTTAATGGCGGCGGTGGCAGCTTAATGGCACAGACACAAAAATAGGCATTAAGGTTTATTAAAGGAGAGAGGGAGAGGGAGAGGGAGAGGGAGAGAAAAAGGGAGAGGGAGGGAGAGAGAGAGAGAGAGAGAGAGAGAGAGAGAGAGAGAGAGAGAGAGAGAGAGAGGGGGGAGAGAGGGAGGCACATGTGCACACACAAAAGGGGACAGTGAGAAGAGAGAGGGGGAAGAGAAAAGATTCAGGATGACTCTGAGAGACCAGAGGTCTCTGGGAGTGGGCATGGAAAGGGGCGGGGACCAAAAGAATAACATTCCCGGGTATATTTTACAATAAAAAAAAACAAAAAATTAGACACCACAGTTTGAAGGAATTGGGGCAGCAAATTCTCAAGACTGCTTCTGGTTGATTGTGGGCATCGTCATTGGGGGGGGGGGAACCCGAGAGAAGGCTGGGTGCAGGTCACATCCTGGCATAGCTGGTCTCTTTGCTTCTGACTGGTGTCTGTGGCATGGAAATGTCTGGTTCCCTTATCCTGTTTAAGGTATTGGCAGAACAAAGAACAAAGTTAAATTAAGGAAAAAAAATTTTGGACCAGGGAATTGAGCGGGTGGGTATCTGACCTGATTATGATGGATTTCTTAATTCAGCTCCCTGGAACTCATAAGAACTCCTTGGGTTTATGAAAACAGAAATTTTAGGCATATAATGACTGTAGCATAAGAGATAAATTTGATTTGAAATTTGTTTTGTGAGGTGACCTGGTAAATCTCAACCTGGTAAAACCTCTCAGCTGTCAAACTGTCAGAGATCTTTGAGAAGGACAAAATTTTATTTGAGTTTACCAATTAAAAATGACAGAGAACTTACTTGGTTGGCATCCAAAGCTACTCTTTTTGGGTCCTCCATGGTCGCAAGGTTGTACTTGATTTTTGTTATTAAGTGCAGTCCTGCCAGGCTCCAGAAGACTCTGTGGGCTAAGAAATCTGTAGGAAGACAGGCCTACCTTGACTTGAGAAGCTAGGCTTGTCGATTCCAGTGATTCTGTCCACGTCTGGAGGTCTTTAGATGAAAGGCAGTCTGCCCAATGGTCAGCGCTGGGCAGTCGAAGCAAACTGCAGGAACTGCAGGATGTTGTTCTGCATACATCTGTCTTCTTTGGAGGGAGCAGAGAGCTGCTGCTAGGAGCCAACCTGTCTCTTTTTGTTATGAAAAGTTTTTAATAATTAAATATTTAAATATCACATTCCCCAGATCTCTGAGCAGTTGAGGGCTGGATTAAATATAGCTGCAGTATATTGGCTCTTAACAGGTAAGATCTAGACTTGTAAAAAGGCAGAAAGAAGAATCTGCTGGCAATGGAAGGTTAATGTCAAATTGATAATGGTAGAAAACAGCTTAAGTCATTTTTGTAAGAGACTTAAAAGTACATACCAGTTTAAAATATGAGACTTAGGATTTTGTAATCTGAAATGAGATGTAATGAACAATTATTATGCATAGAAAGAGTGAACGGGAATTGGGCAATGTGAACATCTCTGATGGGCCCTATCAGAGACATACCATTTGCACAAACCACATGTAGCAGAGTTAATAGAGAATTTTAGTGAAGACCTGGTGAAGAGGCAGGGTGAAATTGGGAGAGCTTGGTCACCTGACCTGGCTCTCAGCCAAGATGGCGACGAGTCACCTGGTCCACCTGGCCCTCAGCCAAGATGGCAGCAGCCACGTGTTGTGGGAAAAAAGTTACAATTTTTGAGCTGTAAGGACTTTAAGTTTAATGAGAGGGACCTAAAGGCATGATCTGCTCTGTTTGCTGAGCCGCCATGACATAACAGAAGCCGCAGAGGGGAGGGGCAATAGGCTGAAACTGAAAAAAAAACTGCACCACGCCACGGCTGGAATTAAAAAAGCCGGCTGGAAGTTCAAAAGCCGGAGAGCCAGTTGATATCCAGAGCCAAAATCGTGAAAACCCGCGGAAAGCATCCAAGGCCTATATCAGAACATCTTTTGAAAGAAATATAGGCGGGATGTAGAGCCGTGTGAACACCCAGGTCCCGTGACCTGAGTGATATGACCTAGCTGGATTTTGGCAACCCAGAACCCAGAGAGGCCAGGGGGAGCCGCTCCAAGTGGCGGTTAACCGAGAAAAGAAAAAAAGTAAAATAAGTGGAAACCGAGGACCCGGTCCTCAGTCGAATGCACCCCATGGAAAGCGAGCAGTGCTAAAGTGCACGGGTGGACTGGGCCCCAGGACCAGTCCAATCCACAGGACCCTGGCAAAGGGAGCAACCGTGGGGGGATGACACCGAGTGAGCCGGGAAGCCGGTGGCGAGAGTGGAAAAGCAATCTGGTTCGGGGGTCACATGGCACCAATTTTGTTCTTAAAGATAGTATCTGATGCAGCTGCACTGTGGAGACTAGCGGAACACATGTGACCAGGGCAGCGGGTAAGCACACATGAACAGGCAGTGGCGAACTGCGGCAGCGGGTTAATGGCGGTGGTGGCAGCTTAACAGCACAGACACAAAAATAGGCATAAAGCTTTATTAAAGGAAAGAGGGAGAGGGAGAGGGAGAGGGAGAGGGAGAGGGAGAGAGAGAGAGAGAGAGAGAGAGAGAGAGAGAGAGAGAGAGAGAGAGAGACAGAGAAGGGGAGAGACAGAAGCACGTGTGCACACACAAAAGGGGACAGTGAGAAGAGAGAGAGGGAAGAGAAAAGATTCAGGATGACTGTGAGAGACCAGAGGTCTCTGGGAGTGGGAGTGGAAAGGGGCGGGGACCAAAAGAATAACAGTATGCCCGCACACATACACTCACAGACACACACACACACACACACACACCATTGCACACTGTGAATACAGCACATGCACAGTAAGAAAGGCAATGCTACAAGACTGAAAATGATGGAGGACACACTGGCCGACCTCTTCAGGTTCTTTTGATGCCAAATAATTCTAAGGGGTGGGAATGGGGCCTGTCTATTCCATTAATGGATAAAGCGATAAAAACTTATGGGTTGGAGCTTTGGATATTTCTTGTGGCTTGGTACAAAATCCATTGATCCTGTTCAAGTCAGTGTTTCTGGTAGACCTTAGAGATGAGGAAGCAGTTCTTGCATATAACCCAAAGCAATGTTCTAGAAAAGAGAGATACATATTTCAGAGAGAAAATGCAATGTTTTCTCAGAAAACACTTGCAAGCAACTGAGTGTGTGGTGCAGGTCTGTAATCCCAGCACTCAGTAGGGAGAGCTGGGCAGATCAACAGAAGTTTGAGATCAGCCTGGGCTACATAGTGAGTTTCAGAGCAGCTATACAGCAAGACACTGTCTCCCCACCCCTATCCCCCAAGAAGAAAGGACAAATCTATCCCATCCGGCTGGATTCGAATGGGTTATCCCTGATATACCTAGGGGAGAGGAATGAAGGGGCAAAAGACATGAGAAATGACAGCAAGACAGGATTTCTGATTAAGCTGTCCCATTTAATATTTCCTCAGAAGCTGTTATATAGAAAATGGGCAAAGGGGAGAAGGGAAGGGTGTCAGGGGAAAGGGAAGGGTGTCAGAAAACTCCAATCTGCTGGAATTCAGGTCTGGAGATGTCCCTAGCTGATAAGTAAATGCTAAGGATCTGTGATTGTTGACTAACAAAGTAAAATGCTAATAGATTCTGGAGCCTGGTGCATGCAGGTCTCTACTAGGAGATAAGATGCCAGGTTGATTTCCTAGACCCCCCCCCCCCCGCAGAGGGGATAGAGGCAAATATTTTTCTTAACTTGTGAGTTTAAGATGGCTGTAAACAAAATGCAGATCTCAAAATACAGGTCTTTGCTTCTGGCACAAATCTGTAAGTTTTCAGTTATATACACAAAATACAAATTAATTTATAAAAGTTAGGTGTGGTGAAACAGTACTTGCAAGGTTGAGGCAGGAGGATTTCAAATTCAATGTCAGCTGGGGTTTCATAGTGAGTTTATAGTATGCCTGGGCTACTCTATCTTAGAGAAACAAGCAAACCAAACAGACAAAAATTCAACTGTCTCAGAAAACTGAAGTTAGCTCAATTTGAAAATACAATATATGTAAAGCTTACAAGCTACTCCTGTGTAAGAGAGATGACTAAGGTATATGCTTGGTGCTATTTCAAAATATATTTGCTTTGCTGATTAAAAAATGAAATTTAGACAGGTGGTGGTGGCACACCCCTTTAATCCCAGCACTTGGGAGGCAGAGGTAGGTGGATCTCTGTGAGTTCAAAGTCAGCCTGAACTACAGAGCTAGAGCTGTTTGTTACACAGAGAAACCCTGCTTCATGAAAGAGAAATAAAGAAAGAAAGAAAGAAAGAAAGAAAGAAAGAAAGAAAGAAAGAAAGAAAAAAGAAAGATGAATTACAGTATAATATTTACCAGTAAATTCTAGCAGGAACTTTCCACAGCTGTCTAGTCATAGAGCGTGGCAGTATTATTTCTCTATCTCTTAAAGAGAGGCAGTTGAAGTGGAGGCTTGTTTTGTTTGGTAAGCATGGCTGTTTGTGCTTCACATTGCATCACGGAGACCTGGGTGTTTGGGGGCATGGTGGCACTTGTCTGTGATCCCAATCTTGGGAGGCAGAGGCTCAAGGATCAGAGTTTGAGGTAATTCTCTGCTACATGTGTTGAAGACAAGAGTAAGACTTTGTCTCAAAACACTAAGCCTCCTTCCTATCCCACCACAAGACCCAAATATCAATTTTGTCAGTAGTGATGCTGTCACTTAGTGAGTTGACCAGATGGTACTACCTGCCCAGGTGACCCTTCAAAGCTCCTCACCCACCTTTCTTTGTGAGTAGCAAAGGTAACTGTTTTCTACCTCTTATTTAATATAGATTGCAAGATGGTGGCATTCTTTCCCAGATCATTTGGTTGTCCTTAGCTTCAGGATTAACAGGATCATGGGATGAATGTTTGCATGAATAAACACACACATTGCATGCATGCATGCATGTATGCACATAAGTCCACGCACATGCATGTATGTTCACGCACACACACACACACACACACACACACACACACAAACACACACACACACAGGTCCTCACAACCTCCCAGTTGACCTTTTATTTAAAAGCATTGTAAGGAGCACCTGCATCACATGTAACCCTTTCATTATCTGTTAGTGCTCAAATGTTCCCATCTTTGGTTAGGAGGGACCTTTGCCGTGGCTCCTGAGTTCCTTCAAAATGTGATCAGTTGTTGTTCACAGCTTCCTTCCTGTCTGATATCATGTTCCAGACCCACTTTGAATGTTCCCACCCCTGACTTGAAATGACACATTCTTCCAAAGGGATCTGGGGAATGTTTTTAGAGACCCCACAGGGACCTTCATGTCTCCACTGCTGAGCCTTTTTGTGTCTTAGTGTCTTAGGGTTTCTGTTGCTGGGATCAAACACCAAAGCAAGTTGGGAAAGAAAGGGTTATTTTTGCATGCACTTTCACATCAAAGCCATTACTGAAGGAAGCCAGGACAGGAACTCAAACAGGGCAGGAACCTAGAGGCAGGATCTGATGCAAAAGCCATGGAGGGGGGTTGTTTACTGGCTTGTTCCTCATCGTTTGTTCAGCCTGCTTTCTTTTTTTACTATTTATTTATTTGTTTGTTTGTTTGTTTGTTTGTTTATTGTCTGAGACAGGGTTTCTCTTTATAGCTCTAGCTGTCCTGGCACTAGCTCTGTAGACTAGGCTGGTCTCAAACTCAGAGATTTGCCTGCCTCTGCCTCCTGAGTGCTGGGATTAAAGGTGAATGACACTGAAAGACCCCCCCAGAGTTGGGAGACTCTCACTCAAGTCTCAGGATAATACGACCCCCCTAAGAACTCATGAGAGATCATCCTTGCTGCAATCATATGAGGTTTATTGACAGGAACCAGTCTGGGGCCGAGACTCATATCCCACACAGGGGAGGAGTTCAACCCCGAGTAGCTGGGAGAGGGAGTATTTAGGGGAAGAAACCACAACCCAAAGGTGGTAGGGAGGGCATCATTGGAAAATCCTGAAAATACCAGTGATAATCACAAGGGGGTGACTCCTGTTTCTCAAGATTATTCTCAAGATTATAATCTAACTTTATGGCCAGCTAGTTCCTGAAACAGAGTCACTGAACCGGCTAACCTAGATTTTTTTATTCTTCTCTCCCTGCTTAGATTTTTGGCTCTATTTTTTTCTGCTAGATGGGTCTGGATTTATCCAGGTCTTTCACCACCATAGTCTGGCCAATCTGCTTTTTTATAGAACTCAGGACCACCATCCAGTGATGGCACCACCTGCAATGGGCTGGGCCCTCCCCAATCAATCACTAATTAAGAAAATGCCCTATAGCCAGATCTTCTGGAGGGATTTTCTCAATTGTGGTTCCTTTTTCAGATCACTCTAGTATGTATGAAGCAGCAGAGCAAAAATTGGATACCTTCTTGAAAGAATACTTTCAAGAGGGGCTGGAGAGATGGCTCAGCAGTTAAGAACATTGCCTGCTCTTCCAAAGGTCCTCAGTTCAATTACCAGCAACCACATGGTGGCTCACAACCATCTGTAATGAGATCTGGTGCCCTCTTCTGGCCTTCAGGCATACATGCAGAGAGAATATTGTATACATAATAAATAAATACATATTTAAAAAAGAATACTTTTAAGAAATACATTTTGGTCAGAAGCTTTTGCCTTATGTATGAATAATTTGACCACTTAATGGTTAAGCAGAATTAAAAGCAGACACATCCACAAAGTTTGGCAGGAGTGGGAGAAAAGGGGAGTCACCACATGTGAGGCTATGACATGAGACAGCAGGTCCAATGCAGGCCTTTTGAGTACCATCAGAGAGCAGAAGAGCCCAGGAAGGGAGCATCTGGGAAGCACCAGTGAGCAGGAAAGCAGGCAGTAAGGTGTAAGTGATGGATCTGCTGGGTCCTGACACTCCTGGGTGCTCTGGAAACAGAGAGGGAAGGCCAAAAGCTTCTTTTGTGTACTAGTGCCTTCGCAGCTCTATGGGTAGATGTGCATTCGCTAGAGGATAAAAAGCCTGCCTGGGAGTCTCAGAGCCTCGCCGATTGGAATGGTGAGGAGGAAGAGAAGGTGGCTTTAATCGTGATCATTGTTTCCTCCCTCCCCTGCTCATCTTGTGGAGTCCTGAACCCATATGTATAAGGGATGTGAGGTTGTAGTTTTTTTGGTATCTTTGACTGGCTTGGCATCAGGATAATGTGCCCTCATTAAATGAATCAAGAAGTGATTCAAGATGGGAAGCTCACTATGTAGCCCAGGCTGGCCTCTAACTTCCTTCTGCCTCAGCCTCCAAGTGTTGAGATTACAGGAGTGCAACACCACACCCTGCTTGAAAACACTAATCTTGTTTGCCTGTCCTTCCTTCCTTCCCACCCATCCCCTTCTCTTTTATTGTGCCCTACTGGGGATTCAACCCAGGTCCTTGGCCATACGAGGTAAGTACTTTACATTGGGCTACATCTCCAACCTTTTCTATCACCTAGGGTGTAGGGCCACTGCTGGCAGAACTGCACTTTGAGATTCTAGTACCCCAACTTCACCAGTGGTGGTAAAATATATAGAACATGCTGGGCAGTGGTGGCTCATTCCTTTAATCCTAGCACTAGGGAGGCAGAGGCAGGCAGTATCTGTGAGTTCAAGGCCAGCCTGGTCTACAGAGTGAGTTTCGGGACAGCTAGCACTGTTATACATAGAAACCCTGCCTTGAAAAGCAAACAAAAACATACAACAAACAAACAATCAAACATATGTATGTGTGTGTGTTATACGTTTTATATATATATATATATGTATGTATATATAACATAAAACTTGCCATTTCACCATTTTTAAGTGCCTGACCCAACTGTACCAGTAAATTTGGTTAAATCAGGAAGCCACTGATTTAAAGTGACTTATAAGGACACACACACAACAGCTGTTAGTCCTACTCTTTGCAAGGCTATGCAGGAGCAGGTTAACTGGAGCTCACTAGACAGACTCTGCTCTCTAAATGGAAAATAGGGGAAAGGCAGTAGTTGTTTTCTCTACAGCTCTTTTCCAAAGAGAACACAAGACAGATGGCTACTCACTCAGTTCAGCAGTAATAATAAAAGCAAAAATACCAGCCTGTGGAGTATACAGCAGTTAGCAGCCACAGAAATGCATGTGGAGATAGTCATTAATTCACCCAGCAGAATGTAACAAAGAATATACTATGTGTATGTACAAGACACTTTTAGCAATATATAGAACAGATAAAAATCTGTGCCATTATTACCTACATTTTAGTGTGAACACACACACACATATACAAACACACTTATTCACTCTTATATGTCAGAAGTTAAGTGCCAGAGAGGAAAAATGTTAACGAAGGGGGACACTGGGATATGGCATGTATTTTTCTTAATGAATGTGTGATACTTTAGTCAGGAAAATCTCTTTCAGAATGTCAATTGTAGCTTTAGGGACCACAAAGGGGCCAGTGAAAGCAGAAGGGGGTAAACAATGGGAAAGAAATAGACTATGAAACCAGAGAGGTACCCCAGACAAAAGTGGGGCTAGGGATTTGAAGACCTAGATCAGAAACATCTCCCCAACTTTCCTTACTGCTACTTCATACTATGACAGTAACCTCTACTTCTCCAAAGGATAAATGCTGATGAACATACACACGATCAATTATACACATTAGAAATGTAACAGACTAGTGTAAAGATAATTTTTAAATGTTACCACTGCTGAAGACAGCTGTGAGCTACTGTTTTGATTTCATAACAAAATGAGAGCACAAACAAGCCAAGTTTTATTTGAACTTTCCTTTTTGGTTTCTAAGAGATAAAACACATTTCCCCAGATATCCAAGACAGAAATTTTCTGTTCTCTGGTGAATAAAAATTACAAACACACAAAACAAAAGAAAAACAGCTCTTTAACCCTGTCAGTGCACAAGAAGCCTTGTTGGTCCCTAGCTGACCCCTGGTCAGTACCCAGAGCCCTAGCAGGAAGTCCAATGAAGCCTCATGGCTCCCCGGAAGGCTCTGAGGAGCAAATTGCTGTTTATTTCTAGGAGTAGAGGAGTAGGTGTTATAAACTCACAAGGATTACTGCTTGGGGGTTGGGGTGGGAAGTGAGAATCTAGGCAGTCATGGGGCACACAGTTAATCATAGCACATGGGAGGCAGATTTCTGAGTTAGAGACCAGCCTGATCTACAGAGCAAGTTCCAGAAGAGCCAGGGCTACAAAGAGAAATCTTTTTGGTTTTTCGAGACAGGGTTTCTCTGCAGCTTTTTTAGAGCCTGTCCTGGAACTAGCTCTTGTAGACCAGGCTGGCCTCGAACTCACAGAGATCCACCTGCCTCTGCCTCCCGAGTGCTGGGATTAAAGGCGTGCACCACCACCGCCCGGCTACAAAGAGAAATCTTGTCTCAAACAAACAAACAACAACAGCAATACTATGAATGAAATATAGGCATTCAAGTACTCATCATATCATGTTGTCTTTACTTATACTTACGTAAGATGTTGTGAACTGATATTTCATATGAAAATAGTTACAGAGAATTTGAACTTATCTTACATGCCACAATACATCTGGACTGGGAGAGGAAAATAAAAAACTGGACATACGAAATGCACTCAATTTAGGGTAGAATAAAGACATGCCAATATGACTAGTGTGTCCTGGTAGCAAGGAGAAAATTACAAATGGTGGAATATGTTTTGTTAGTCTAAGACAGTAGTTCTCAACTTTCCCAATGCTGAGATCCTTTAATACAGTGACCCTCAACCATAAAATTATTTTTGTTGCTACTTCATAACTGTATATATAAATATCTGATATGCAACCCCCATGGAAGGGGTCATGACTCCCAGGTTGAGAACCACTGGCATAGGCCTTTGCTGCTCTCAGATGGGGCTAGCACCTTCAAGGAGCTTATTACAAGTGTAGCCGGTTCCCACTCATACCTATAGAATGTAAATCTACACTGGGAAGGAGATGAAAGTTTACTTTTGAGATGCACACACTCATATCTGTTTGAACAGCTGCTGAGGACGGTGTGATGAACACCTGGAAACCAATGCTACACACTGTTAAGTCTGGGCAGTGTTTCTCAGGGTGAGCTAGGAACTTCACAGAGTTGCAGCTTCTCACAGCCAGCTGCAGACCTTCAGGACTCTGCCACCAACCCTTTCCAGGATTCACCAGTGGATCCGATGTGCAGCCTTGTTTCTACATAGTCTTCAGTTCCTGTGTTGAGTTCCTATCCTGGCTTTCCCTCAATGACTGTGATGAAGATATATAAACCAAATTTCATTTCCAAGTTGGTTTTGGTCAGTTGTTTTTAAACTTACATATATATTTAAATTTCACGTGCAAGTATTTTGCTTGAATGTATGCATGTGCATCATGTGTGTACCTGATGCTCTTGGAGGTCAGAAGAGGACATCCGATCTTCTGGAACTGGAGTTACAGAGGTTGTGAGCCACCATGCTGGTGCTAGGAACTGAACCTGAGTTCTCAGTAAGAACAAGTGCTCTTAACTCCTGAGCTCTCTGAAGTTAATAAGACACCAGGATACAACTGCAAAACTTAATGCCTTTGTCTCTTAGACTCAAAATCCCTTCACAAAGCTAATCCTTTAAGCACTGGCTCTGCCTACCATTAGCCTCTGTATTGTTAATGCTCAATTCCTTACTTCAGACACTGGAATCCTGCTGGAGTGTGTCTGCAGAGCACAGTCCTTAACACAGTCAGCATCTGATGATGTCTGGGGACATCGTCCCACAGTTCTATCTTTTAACAGCCTTCAGGAGGGGGGCTTTCTTTACACCTCTCTTCCCCAGCACCCAGCTACCCTCTGCGGGTCCCACAATGGATGACCGAAGCTCACTGCAGAGTCCTGGGATGATTTGCTCAACCACCTTATTCCCTTTTCCTCATGTTCCAGAACAGGAACTTCTATGACCTTGGCTGGAAGAAGCTATTTTCTAAGGCAACAATGTTCCTCTCCATGTCCCATGAAAAGATTATTTTAAATTTATGTAAATAACAAAGTGGTTCTCATGTGACCCCTCAGATACCTGCTTAATCCCTTTAAAACTAGAGTAGCGCTGATGCTATCATAGCTGTGACAGGAAAGGGCAAATCTGAGAAGGATTTACTGTGTGTGAGACAATTTTTTTTTACTTTTTTTTTTTTTTGGTTTTTCGAGACAGGGTTTCTCTGTAGCTTTGGTGCCTATCCTGGAACTAGCTCTTGTAGACCAGGCTGGCCTCGAACTCACAGAGATCCCCGTGCCTCTGCCTCCCGAGTGCTGGGATTAAAGGCGTGTGCCACACTGCCTGGCTTGTGTGAGCCAATTTTAAGTCTCATAAGGAAAGAGGAGATACATAGTATCCCAGGGATAGCCAAGTCCTACACATCAGTTAATCAATACTGTTTTTTTAATTCACTGAAATTGCATGTTAAATTTTATAAGTGTTAAGTAGTCCTTAAAAAGTGAGTAAGTTACAGCAATTATATCTTTCACAGATAGGCATTCTGGTCCACAAAACTCATAGGAACAGAGAGTCACTGAGTTTACTTTATAGAAGCAAAGCTGAACTGCCCCGAATACTCTTAACAATAAAACAAACAAACCTATCCATAGTGCACACTGAGGTTGTTCCAGATCTGACCCAGTGGCTTGGAAATTCACATCTGCAGTTTTTCTGAAAGGGGATGGATCCTTCTGGCTTCAAACGCTGGTCTGCATTGCTTTAGTGCATGTCACTGCTTGCTAGGCTGTGTCAGTGACACCATGCATTTCTACAGGCTTTCCAAAATGAAGTGACACTACCAGACCAACTCACTGTGGCTCTGGGCATTATGCTCCCTGTGCTCTCCCACAGCTGAGAATAATTTCATCTGCCACCACCTCCTCCCCACATATGACCCAGGGTATGGAGATTATTATTGCCCCGATTCTCTCCTGACTCCTGACCACACCAGGAACCCCTCACCTGATGGCTCTTCTGGTCTCATTTTCTGAAAAGAACCATGCCATGGCTTGGATCATATTCCAGCAGCATGTCTGCAATCTGGTGAGTGTTGGGACCTTGCTAGCAGGGACCTTATATGGTCTCTGTTTCCCAACTCCACTCTCCTCTTCTTTGCCCTCTTGCCCTCACCTCTCCCACACAAGCCCCAAAGGTCTTGGGAACTAATGTCTCCATTTTCATGATGTGGTTGCTCTGTCTTCTGATCCTTGCCTCTTTTCTGAAGCAGAAGTAACTGTAGGCCCATGTTCTGGGAACATTGAGTGGACCTCTATGTTACTGTTACCCCTAAACTCCTTTAAATGGTCCTGCAAAATAAACAGAAGATAATAGTCACTGCTCATTATATAAATATAAATGGACTCAACAACTATAAAAAGGTACAGGCTAACAGACTGGATATGAAAATGGAATCCATCGTTCTTCTGCATATAAGAAACACACCTCAACCTCAAAGACAGACATCATCTCAGAGTAAAGGGTTGGGAAAAATATTCCAATCAAATGGACCTAAAAAACAAGCTGGTGTAGCTATCCTAATATCTAACAAAATAGACTTCAAACTAAAATCAATCAAAAGAGACAAAGAAGGACATTTCATATTAGTCACAGGAAAAATCCATCAAGAGGAAATCTCAATGCTGAACATCTATATCCCAAATGCAAGGACACCCTTATATGTAAAAGAAACACTTCTAAAGCTTAAATCAGACATTAAACCCTACACACTAATTGTGGGAGACTTCAACACTCCTCTCTCATCACTGGACAGGTCAGTCAGAGAAAAATGAACAGAGAAATAAGGGAACTAACAGATGTTATGACTCAAATGGACTCAACAGACATTTATAGAATATTCCATCCAAACAGAGAAGAATATACCTTCTTCTTAGAACCTCATGGAACCTTCTCAAAAGTTGACCACATACTCAGTAACAAAACAAACCTCAACAAATGCAAAAAATTGGAATAACCCCATTTATTTTATCAGATCACCATGGTTTACAAGTCAACAGCAATACTAATTCCAGAAAGGCCACAAAACACATGGAAATTAAACAATGCTATCATGAATCATAAAAGGGTCAAGGAATAAATAAAGGGAGAAATTAAAAAATTCCTAAAATTCAATGAAAATGACCACACAACATACCCAAATTTATGGAACACAATGAAAGCAGTGTTAAAAAGAAATTTCATAGCACTAAATGCCTACATAAAGAAGTTGGAAATATCCCACACTAGTGAATTAACAGAACATTTGAAAACTTTCGAACAAAAAGAAGCAAATTTACCCAAGAGAACTAGATGGGAGGAAATAATGAAATTGAGAGCTGAAATCAACAAAATAGAAACAAAGAAAACAATATAAAGAATCAAAGAGACAAAGAGTCAGTTCTTTGAGAAAATCAACAAAAGAGACAAACCTTTATCCAAACTAACCAAATGCAGAGAGAATATCCAAATTAACAAAATCAGAAATGAAAGGGGGAACATAACAACAGACATGGAGGAAATACAGAGAAACATCAGGTCATATTTTGAAAACCTGTACTCCAATAAATTGGAAAACTTAAAGGAAATGGACAACTTTCTGGATAAATATCACTTACCAAAATTAAATCAAGACCAGATAAACAAATTAAACTGAGATATAACTGCTGAAGAACTAGAAGCAGTCATAAAAAGTCTCTCAACCAAAACAAACAAACAAACAAACAAACAGAAAAAACAGTCCAGGACCAGATAGTTTTAGCTCAGAATTCTACAAAATTTTCAAAAAAGAACTAATACCAATACTCCTCAAATTATTCCACACAATAAAAACAGAAGAAACATTGCCAAACTCTTTTTATGAGGCTACAATTACCCTGAAACCCAAACCACAGAAAGACATTACTAAGAAAGAGAATTACAGACCAATCTCACTCATGAACATTGATGTAAAAATATGCAATAAAATACTGGCAAATCAAATTCAAGAACACATCAGAACCATCATCCATCACAATCAAGTCAGCTTCATCCCAGAGATGTAGGGATGGTTCAACATACAAAAATCTGTCAATATAATCCACCCTATAAACAAGCTGAAAAAAATAAAAACCATATGATCATCTCATTAGATGCCAAAAAAGCTTTCGACAAAATACAACATCTCTTCATTATAAATGTCTTGGAGAAATCAAGGTTACAAGGAACATACCTGTCCATAATAAAGGTAATATACAGCAAGCCAACATCAAACGAAATGGAGAGAAACTCACAGTTATCCCACTGAAACTAGGCTAGGAACAAGACAAAGTTATTCACGTTTTCCATATCTATGATATATAGTTGTTGAGGTCTTAGCTAGACACCAAAAGGAGATCAAGGGGGATAGAAATTGGAAAAGAAGTCAAACTCTCACTATTGGCTTATGATAAGATAGTTTATATAAGCAATCCAAAAAATTCTACAAAAGAACTTCTACAACTCATAAACATTTTCAGTAATGTAGCAGGATACAAGATAAACTCAAAAACATCAGTAGCCCTCCTATACAGAGATGATAAATGGGGTTAGAAGGAAAGCAGAGAAACATTACCCTTCACAATAGCCACAAATAGCATAAAATATCTCAGAGTAACTCTAACCAAACAAGTGGAAGACTTGTATGACAAGAACTTTAAATCTTTGAAAAAAGGAATTGAAGAAGACACCAGAAGATAGAACAATCTCCCATGCTCTTTGGTCAGTAGAATTAACATAGTAAAAATGGTGATCTTACCAAAAGCAATCTACAGATTCAATGCAATGCCTATCAAAATCTCAGCAAATTCTTCACAGACCTTGAAAGAATAGTATTTAACTTCATATGGAAAAGCAAAAAACCCAGGATAGCCAAAACAATCCTGTACAATAAAAGAACTTCTGGAGGCATCACAATCCCTGACTTCAAACTCTACTACAGAGATACAGAGTACTGAAACCAGCCTGGGACTGATATAAAAATAGACAGGAGGACCAATGGAACTGAATCAAAGACACAAATATTAATCCACAAATCTTTGAACACCTGATTTTTGACAAAGAAGCAATAAAATATCAAATGGAAAAAAGAAAGCATATTTAACAAAGGATGCTGGCATAAATGGATATCAACATGTAGAAGAGTGAAAATAGACCCATATCTATCACCATGCACAAAACTCTGGTCCAAATAGATGAAAGACCTCAACATAAAACCAGCCACACTAAACCTTATAGAAGAGAAAATGGGAAGTATACTTGAATGCATTGGCACAGGGAACCACTTCCTAAATAGAACCCCAGCAGCAGAGACACTAAAAGAAACAATTAATAAATGGGACCTCTTGAAACTGAAAAGCTTTCTGTAAAGCAAAGGACACGGTCAACAAGACAAAATGACAGCCTACAGAATGGGAAAAGATCTTCACTAACCCCATATCAGACAGAGGTCTGATCTCCAAAATATACAAAGCACTCAAGAAATTGGTCATCAAAAGAACAAATAATCCAATAAAAATGGAGTACAGACATAAACAGAGAACTCTCAACAGAGGAATATAAAATGGCTGAAAGACACTTAAGGAAATGTTCAACATCCTTAGTCATCAGAGAAATGCAAATCAAAACAACTCTGAGATTCCATCTTACACCTGTAAGAATGACCAAGATCAGAAACACTGATGACAATTTATGGTGGAGAGGTTGTGGGGTAAAGGGAACACTCCTGCTTTGCCCATGAGAATGCAAGCTGGTGCAGCCCTTTTGGATTTCAGTGTGGCGATTTCTCAGAAAATCAGGAAACAACCTTCCTCAAGACCCAGCAATAATACTTTTGGGTATATATCCAAAGAATGCTCAATCATGCCATGAAGACATGTGTTCAACTATGTTCAGAGCAGCACTGTTTGTTATAGCCAGAACCTGGAAACAACCTAAATGCCCCTCGATAAAAAAATGCATAAGGAAAATGTGGTACATTTACACAATGGAGTACTATGCAGCAGAAAAAAATGACATCTTGAATTTTGTGGGCAAATGGATGGAGCTAGAAAACATTATTTTGAAATGAGGTAACCCAGATACAGAAAGACAATTATCACATGTACTCACTCATAAATGGTTTTTAAATAAAAAGCAAAGAAAACCAGCCCACAAATCACAAACCCAGAGAACCTAAACAATAATGAGGACCCTAAGAGAGACATATATAAATCTAATCTACATGGGAAATAGAAAATGATAAGACCTCCTGAGTAAATTGGGAGCATGGGGACAATGGGGGATAGTTAAGGGGAGGGGAGAGACAGTGAGGGGAGCAGAGAAAATGTAGAGCTCAATAAAAATTAAAAAAGGAAAAAATAAATAATCCTGCATAAGCTGGGATCTCTGTAGGCTTCATTGGTGACCAAAGCCTTGCTTTGTGGCATATGCTGTATTGGCTTTTATAAGGATCTCACCATTTAGTGCTGGCTCTTCTAGAACTCAGAAATCTGCCTAGCTCTGTCCCCCAAGTGCTAAGATTAAAGGCATGTGCCACCACATCCAACAGTGACTGTTGACTGGATTAAAGCCAACCTGTGGGAGGACGCCCACAGCACAGTTCTTATGCAGTCTCTACAGCTGACTATTGACCTATGTAATGTCTAACTGCAGCTACCAGTGCTCAGGGAAAGGAGAGAAAGGAGCTGTTTCTTGGATCTAGAGCAGTGATTCTCAACCCTCCTAATGCAGAGACTCTTCAATACAGTTCCTCCTGTTGTGGTGATCCCCCCACCATAAAATTATTTTATTGCTGCTTTATAACTATAATTTTGCTACTCCTATGAATTGTACTGTAAATATCAGATTGCATGTTATCTTATAATCTACCCTGTGGGAGTAGCAAACCCCAGGTTGAGACCTGTTGGTCTAGTGTTTCCAAATAGGTAAATGTGGAAAGTGACCTTAGTGATGTTTGAAGACCAGATGAATGTATGTTGCCCTGTACAGGGCTGGATGCTTATGATCAAAGTTATATATTTTCTGTTATGTATTTTATGTATTTTGTGTGTGTGGTCACGAGGGTCTGTTAATTCAGGTGTGTGTGTATATGTGTCTCTCTGTGTATATGTATGTGTGCAAATATTGGCATTTCTTTGTATGCATGCAGAGGCTAGAGTACAAATTGAGGAGTTGTTCCCTTATTTTTTGAGACAGAGTCTCTTACTAGCTTCAAGTTTGCTAAGTAAACTGGGCTGGCTAACCAGTGAGCCCCAGGGACATACCTGTCTCAGTCTCCTTTTACTGGGACACAATTCACTCAGCTCTGCTTGATCTGGCTGCATCTGCCTCTAGAGCTAATATTAAAGGCCAGGCCCAATTTGTCATTCTCTCCATATGGATACTAGGTATCAAGCTCAGAATACATATTCCCAATAGCAAACACAATATGGACTGAGACATCTGCTTGTTCTATACACTTATGGCTAAAACAACTGTATTTCTATGACTTAATTATCTGTGAACAATGTAAATCTGAGGACATTCAGCCAGGACAGGTGGAAAGCATACATTGAGCTTGCTCTCCTAGGGTCTCAGCCTTCAGCATTTGTTCCCTTCTCTGTGTGAACTTCTAACAGCTGTTCCCCATTCCTCCTCATCCAGAGAGGACATGCTCATTCCTCATCTCTTTCCGGCAGTCAGCACCACCATGCAGAGCCCCTCCATTGTCACCTCTGCAGTCACCACAGCTGGACTAGCGGACACAGAGGGACAGAGGAATCCTTCACATGTGCACCTGAGAGCCACAGTAGCCACAGCTGTGTTCATAACACCAGTTATGTGTTGATAATCTTCCTCTGGTGGAAAGAAAGGTAAATGGTCCAGGTCAGGGCCTCACCTGAGATATCTCTCTGAGTTTTCACAGTTGTGGGACATGGAGATAGGTAAATGTATTAGTCAGTGTTCTCTAGAGTCACATACATATACATACTACATGAAAATAAATTTTTAAAAAGTAGAAAAATACTGAAATATGTAAGGATATTTGTATAATAGAAAATGTTATACAATGACTCCTTACAATGCAAAACAGTCCAGAGAGTTCAATGCAATCCTATTCAAATCCCAAATGCTTTTTTGTAAAGATAAATGATTTGACTTCTAAAATCAAAAGGATTATAAGAAACAAATATGGGGACACAGTAGGCGAAACCCTAATAACAACATTGGGAAGTGCACAGGGAGAACTAAGAGTATAATGTCAGGGCTGGAGAGATGGCTCAGCAGTTAAGAGCATTGCCTGCTCTTCCAAAGGTCCTCAGTTCAATTCCCAGCAACCACATGGTGGCTCACAACCATCTGTAATGAGATCTGGTGCCCTCTTCTGGCCTGTAGGCATATACACAGACAGAATATTGTATACATAATAAATAACAAATATTTTAATAAAAGAAAAAGAAAAAAAAGAGTACTAGGTCAACTGAAGTAACATGGAAAATTGAAGGTCACCCTGGCTTCCACAAGACCTTGGACACACATAAAAGCAAAGTGTGGACAGGATTCAGAACAGACATAAATCCATGGTAAGTAGAAGAGTACAGCATAGGAGCAGAGATGAGCAGACAGTGGAGTGCAATGGAAAGCACAGAAATAAAGACCTGAGCATGCAGGGCCTGGTGTAAGAAGAACAGCTGAGGGCTGGAGAACAACAGACTGGGAGGCAGCAGAAGTCTGACTGGGATTCTAAACCTTAGATTGAATCTGCAGGGTACAACAGCTTGTACTCACAGGGAAAGTCAGAGAGCCCATTTCCAGGGGGACAAAAGGGAGGCACTGTGAGTGCAAAGCAGGGAGAGCAGGGAACGGACATGAGTTCAAGGCAGGGGAAGGAAGCAAAGGAAGAAGGGCATGGATGAGGGAACATGGAGCTGGGGAGTGTTCTTCTGATGGGTCGTGTTTTGCAGAAGGACAGCTGAGAACTAGGCTCAGATCCTGGTGACTCTCAGACCTGTGCCTGAATGTCTGCTGCAGAGCTGCCCTGGGCCCCTAATGTTTCTGAACACAGAGAAAAGCTGAGAGGCAGATAGACGATCAGCATGGCTGCCTCACTGACATTGTTTTTTCTCCTACAGGGCAACAGAATGAAGCCAAAATCCCAGCCAGGTGAGCAACTGTCACCCCATGGAGCAGGTAAGGAGAATTTTGTTATAAGAGGAATGCAAGGGAGCTAAAGAGACAGTTGAGTTAAAAAGCCCTTGTACATGGGCAGGAGGACATGAGTTTAGTTGGGAGCACACACATTATAAATTTGTAGTCCTAGTTCTGGACAAATAAGTGACAGCCAGAGTCATGGTGATGTCTGTCCAGCTAGTCTAGCATTATTGCTGAGTTCCAAGCCAATAAGAGACCATGTCATAAAAAATAATGTGGATTCTTCAAGGGCATAAATTATGGCCATGGCATTTTCTAAGTTCATTTTAAATAAAACATTTGAAAATTAAATATTAATGGACAAAAGAAAAGTGGGGAGCAAAGGGATAGCTCCATGGGAAAAGGTGTCTGCAGCCAAGCCCTATGACATGAGTTCATTTTGGGGACCCAAATTGTGGAAGTAGAAAACTGACTATGGAAAATGGTCCTCTCCTTCTTAAGCACAGTACTGTCTGTTAGTCCCCAGGTAACAGAACTCCAGGAGCCAGGATCTCTCACCAGGGTGGTGAGTTTCCATCAAAGTAGGGCTTTCTGACTACACATCATGCATCTCACTGGCTTCTTTGTTTCCTGCTGAGGATCTGAGAGCAGGGCTGCAGGCCTGTGCTGTGAAACACACATCCTTGGACAGGTACAAGGAGAGAACCCCCACATCTGCTGTGTGAACTCTGATTTCCTCTCCTCAGAACCCAGGTCAATCTGTCTGTGTCTGGTCTTGAGATCCCAACTCTGCTGTTTCCTATCTGTCCATGAAGTTAATAACAATTATTAATAAATGTCTTCCTTCAAACAATGCATCCATGTCTCTCTCTTTTTTTATTTATTTATTTATTTTCTCATTTTTTTATTCAAGATTTCCATCTCCTCCCCTTCTCCTCCCCCTTCCCTCCCCTCCCTTCCACCCATACCCCCACTCCACCCCTCTCCAAAGACAAAGAGCCATCAGGGTTCCCTTCACTATGTTTAGTCCAAGGTCCTCCCAGTTCCCCCTAAGTCCAGGAAGGTGAGCAACCAAACTGACAAGGCTCACAGTGAGCCCGTCCATGCTGTAGAGTTCATGTTCATTGCCATTGTCCTTGGTTTCTCAGTCCTCCTCCACTGTCAGCCACATTCAGAGAGTCCGGTTTGGTCCCCTGTTCCATCAGTCCCATTCCGACTGGACTTGGTGGTCTCTCGTTAGATCTGTCCCACCGTCTCAATGGGTAAAAGCACTCCTCACGGTCCTGGCTTCCTTGCTCATGATCTCCCTCCTTTTGCTCCTCATCAGGACCTTGAGAGCTCAGTCTGGTGCTCCTATGTGGGGCTCTGTCATTTTCTCCATCCAATGCCAGGTGAAGGTTCTATGGTGATATGCAAGATATTCATGAGTATGACAATAGGATCTGGACATTTCTGGCACCCTCTCCTCAGCTGCCCAAGGAACTAGCTGGGGTCATCTTCCTGGACACCTGGGGACCCCTCTAGAGTAAAGTCTCTGCAAACCCTAGAATGGCTCCCTTAAGTAAGATATATAATTCCTTGTTCCCATATCCACTCTTCCTATATCCCAACCATCCTATTCCCCCAAGCTCTTCCCATCCTCCACTTCACACTTTTCTCTCCCCATCCCCCCATCCCTCCATCCCCCCACCCCCATATTCCCATTTTTTGTCCGGCAATCTTGTCTACTTCCAATATTCAGGAGGATAACTATATGTTTTTCTTTGGGTTCACCTTCTTATATAGCTTCTCTAGGATTTTTTATGAATTATAGGCTCAATGTCCTTTATTTATGGCTAGAAACCAATTATGAGTGAGTACATCCCATGTTCCTCTTTTTGGGCCTGGGTTACCTCGCTCAGGATGGTGTTTTCTATTTCCATCCATTTGCCTGCAAAATTCAAGATGTCATTGTTTTTTACTCCCGAGTAGTACTCTAATATGTATATATTCCACACTTTCTTCATCCATTCTTCCACTGAAGGGCATCTAGGTTGTTTCCAGGTTCTGGCTATTACAAATAATGCTGCTATAAACATAGTTAAACAGATGCTTTTGTAATATGATTGGGCATCTCTTGGGTAAATTCCCAATAGTGGGATTGCTGGGTCCTGGGGTAGGTTGATCCCAAATTTCCTGAGAAACCTCCACACTGCTTTCCAAAGTGGTTGCACAAGTTTGCATTCCCAACAGCAATGGATCCTCTCCAGCAAAGGCTATCATTGGTGTTTTTGATTTTAGCCATTCTGACAGGTGTAAGATGGTATCTCAGCGTTGTTTTGATTTGCATTTCCCTGATTGCTAAGGAGGTTGAGCATGCCCTTAAGTGTCTTTTGGCCATTCGAACTTCTTCTGTTGAGAATTCTCTGTTCAGTTCAGTGCCCCATTTTTTAATTGGGTTAATTAACATTTTAAAGTCTAGTCTCTTGAGTTCCTTACATATTTTGGAGATCAGGCCTTTGTCTGTTGCGGGGTTGGTGAAGATCTTTTCCCAGTCAGTAGGCTGCCTTTTTGTCTTAGTGACAGTGTCCTTTGCTTTACAGAAGCTGCTCAGCTTCAGGAGGTCCCATTTATTCAATGTTGCCCTTAATGTCAGTGCTGCTGGGGCTATACGTAGGAAGCGGTCTCCTGTGCCCAGTTGTTGTAGAGTACTTCCCACTTTCTCCTCTAACAGGTTCAGTGTGTTCAGATTGATATTGAGGTCTTTAATCCATTTGGACTTGAGTTTTGTGCATGGTGATAGACACGGATCTACTTTCATTGTTCTACAGGTTGACATCCAGTTATGCCAGCACCATTTGTTGAAGATGCTTTCTTTCTTCCATTGTGTGCTTTTAGCTCCTTTATCAAAAATCAGGTGTTCATAGATTTGTGGGTTAAGATCTGGGTCTTCTATTCAATTCCATTGGTTGACTTCTCTATTTTTATGCCAATACCAAGCTGTTTTCAGTACTGTAGCTCTGTAATAGAGTTTGAAGTCAGGGATGGTAATGCCTCCAGAAGTTCCTTTATTGTATAAGATTGTTTTGGCTATCCTGGGTTTCTTGTTCTTCCATATAAAGTTGATTATTGTCCTCTCAAGATCTGTGAAGAATTTTGATGGGATATTTAAGGGGATTGCATTAAATCTATAGATTGCCTTTGGTAGTATTGCCATTTTTACTATGTTGATCCTCCCAATCCAAGAGCAAGGGAGATCCTTCCATTTTCTGGTGTCCTCTTCAATTTCTTTCTTCAAAGACTTAAAGTTCTTGTCAAATAGGTCTTTCACTTCCTTGGTTAGAGTTACCCCAAGATATTTTATGCTATTTGTGGCTATCGTGAATGGTGACGCTTCTCTGATTACATGAAATCTTAGAGAATATCAGATTGTGTCCAGAAGCAGGGACACTGAGAGTGGCAGGGACCACAGTAAGAACCACTGCCTGAAAATTCTGATTCCTCCCTTACTCCATAGACACCATCATCTCAGCTACAGGCCCCAAGCCTTCCATGCTCCTCATCAGGTGACAGACCATGGCTTGTTTGGGTTCGTATTCAGCTTCCTTTCCTCACAGGCCCATCTACAAACACTTGCTTTCCTTATTTCCTTCCATGATGACATTCTGACCTCTGGGGTCTCCCCCAGGACAAGACTTCCTTCCCAAGTCCAGTCTGTCTTAACATTTAATAGTCGTTGGGTCAGTTTCTACCAAAGGGCCCACTGGGACACAAGGACAGCATCCATACTGACCAACAAGGATGAAGTCCAGTCTGCTTTCACAGCCAGAGGTGGTGCATGGGCATGTGGCAGAGTGGCTGTAGTTGGACCCCATGTGCCCATAGGGAGTGGCACTATTAGGAGGCATAGCTTTGTTGGAATAGGTGTGGCCTTGTTGGAGGAAGTGTGTCATCATGGGGGTGTTTTTTAGGTCTCTTATGCCCAGGCTACACTTATGGTAGATGAAGTTCACTTCCTGATGCCTGTGGATTCAGATGGATGACACTCAGCTCCTGCTCCTGCTCCATGTCTGCCTGAATGCTACCATGTCCCACCATGAAGACAATGGACTAAACTTATGAAACTGTAAGCCACCCCAAATTAATTATTTCCTTTATGAGTGTTGTCATGCTCGTGGTGTCTCTTCACAGCAATAGAAACCCTAAGACAGACATGCAGGATTCAGATTCAACAATCACAGCCCTGCATAGATGCAGCTCTTATTCCCTCAATCACAAGCCTCTAATTTATATAAATTGGGATTCTTTGCTGAGTCATTGGAAAATTGTCCCATCCCCATGAGACTAGCTGAAGATAGGAGTGATGGGGAAGTCGCCAAGGCTTCTCCTGACTAAAGTAGCGTCTTCTGGGGCAGCTATGAGATGTCTTCTGTGGTGTAACTGGATCCAACCCTCTGAGGCTTAACTCAGCATCAGCTGTGGTCACTGTGATCTTGGTAGCTGGGGTGGTGACTCCTCTGAGCACCCATGAGGTGTTCATACAAGCAGGCTGCCATGATGGCTGTCTGCCCTGTCATCTGAAGGAAGGTCCATTCACCATCTCCTCTGTCTAGGTAGCCGGGAACAGAGAAGAGGCCTCATGGATGGTACTCCAACAGTCATGTGCCTTGCCATACAAGTTTCCATTATTCAAAAGGGAGGAACAACAAAGGGGCCTATAAAAAGCATTGAACAGAACCAACATTCTCAACAACATTTAGGTAATGTTCCTCAGGGTGAAGGGAACGTGACTGTTTGAGTGGGAGCAGGCATGGAGTCTAGCTGGACTACCACTCTTTAGGATTTATGTTCCCCAGCCAGGAATCCGTGCATAGTGCCATAATCTTGTAATCCCAATGACCGACAGGTAGAGATAGCAAGATTATGAATTGGAAGCTATCATTAGTACCTAAAGAGTCTGAAGCCAACCTGGGCTCCATGAGACTCTGTCTTGAGACCAACAAACCAAAGCTAACCAAAACAGTAGAGAGGTCATGGAGGCAGGTCATCCATTAGTTCACCTTGGTTGAAGACAGATAATCTGAAGATGTAACCAGTTTTTTCTTTAGATCACTAAAACAAATTTTGTGACTATTAATAGTTTCATTTAAGCAATATATAAAATTGAAGAGGAGATTGAGAGTTTCTCAGTTTCTGTGACCTCAAACTCAATGACATATGATTTCCTTCCTCTGCCTTGGCTATCTTCAGAATCTGGGGGATTACATACCACAGAAGTAGATGACAGACCTGGTTACCCCACCACTCACTGGACTTTAGGACTTAGTAGATGGTCTCTTCTGGTGGCTTTCCTCTATAGGGATGGAGGGAGGTGCTCCTGCTGAGGTTGGGCAGCACAAGACAGAGATGAAGATGATTATGTCATCCTAAGGGAGAAAAACGGGCTCATATGGGTCCAGGGCAACTATACTACTGTGAAGTTCTAGTTGCAGCCTAAGTATCCAGTCTACACCACCATCCTCCATCTTCCACCCACTCTAGCATCTCCTCAACTCTCTTCAGGACCCACTCTGAGTGCTACTCTGGATTCCTTCTGGGCTGTCTTAGTTGTCACTGGGGAAAAAAAATTCAAGGAGTGGGAGAGTAGGTGGTGGGACAGATTACTGGACAGATGGGCGGTTTTCATCTATGAGTTATCTGCTGGGTCAGGGCCCATCTCTCCTTCACTGTGTGTTATTTGAGGGAAGTTTTTGGAGTTGGATGGGTCAGACAGAAATAGGAAGGGTTGTGCCTGTTCTCCACCACCACTGTCATGGGAAAACACAGTTGGGTATAAAATCAGAGTCCGAATTCTGGGGACACCACCAGGAACTGAAGTCTGAAGAGTCACAGAGACTGGCCTCAGGAGGCCATGCTTACTCAGGATGAGGACTGGGTAAACATGTGGTGGCACATCAGCTATGGATGTCTCCTTGCATATGTATGTGTCTGTATTCAGGAGCATATGTGTGCAAGCATGTGCTCACCAATGTGGAGGTCAGTGGACAACCCTAGGTGTTACTACTCAGGACACATTCCACTTGAATTTGTTTGTTTGGTTTACTTTTTTGAGACAAGATTTGTATAGTCATTTCTGGCCCTGAACTGGGTATATAGATTATGATAGCTTTTACCTCACTAAGATCTACTCATGTTTGCCTCTGACTCTGCCTCTGCCTCCCCAAATCTAGAATGAAAGACATGCACAACGATGCCTAGCTCACTTTGTTTTAACTTTTAAAATTACACTTATTTATTCTGTGGGTGCAGGGCACACTTGTGCTATAGCCTGAGCAGCAGCCAGGTTCTAAAACTGCAGTCTGACACTCCCCTTGGTTACATGTATATAAAAGCCCCATGTGTGCACACTACAGCCCCAGGCTGCTCTTCCATAAAAAGTGCCCCTCCACTGTGAAAGCATTATGGCTGAAGGGCCCAGTCACTGCTATTAGTGGAAACTGGGTTCTCACTGCAGGAGTCTGATTACAGCATCCTGGACAGATATTACATCCCACAGCACTGTCCCTATGGGCATCCAGTTGAGTCCAGGGCTTGAAACTGAACAGAGTCCATGACTTGGGATTGAGCGGCCAGCAGGTGGCAGCAGTGAGGCTGAACACAAGGCGAAGCTGGATTCCTGAAGAACCAACAAGAGCTTGTATAAAAATGCTGGTGACGGCTGGCACACGCCTTTAATCCCAGCACTCGGGAGGCAGAGGCAGGTGGATCTCTGTGAGTTCGAGACCAGCCTGGTCTACAGAGCTAGTTCCAGGACAGGCTCCAAAGCCACAGAGAAATCCTGTCTTGAAAAACCAAAATGCTGGAGACCAACAACTGACATAATTCAGGCTCATGACAGGGGGGCAGCCCCTTCTTGAGAAACTTAGCCATCAAGTGACCTTTCCTACAGATCCTAGACTCTAAAACATGGCCAGGTGAAACCCAGAGGTGAGTACTTATGACCAAGAGGGCCCCCTCTCAGTCCCACTAAGACCAAAGACAAGGCTCATTTGGTGGCATGCTTATCTGCCTGACATGCACAGAACCCTAGGTTCTATTTCCAGCAGGAGACAAAGGGGCACAATGGGGTACACCATAGGGCAGAGAGGAGGATCTGTAGGAGTTCAAAGTCATCCTTGGCTACATAACAAGTTCAAGGCCCAGCCCGGGCTACATGAGACCCCATCCAATAAAGTGGGACTTTCTGAAAGGTACAATGGGCCCTGTCCCCTCTACTGACTGATGGACTATTTGGGCCTGAATCATCCCAAAGTTTCTATGCTCTGCATCCAGGACAGGATGGATGGATATAGAAGTGTGTCCATGTGAAGCTGGCAGTGAGGCCATGAGAATGAGGTCCATGACTATGAGAGCTCAGGTCATGGGATATGAAGACCATGGGAATTGTGAGGAAGCTAGAGCAAGCAGACACAACAGAGGGCAGTCTGCATAGCCACTTGCAGAGAAGCATGGAGAAGACAATCAATGCCAGGAAATCTAAGGGAATGGGAAGTCACCTCTGCCCTTGTCACTCAGAGAGAATGATGTCACTTCGTCTGGTACAATCACATTTTCCTGCCTTTCAGGGAACTGATGGCACCTTGTCTATAGGTCTATAGAAGGGATGACCCTTCTACAGAACCAGCCCTTTGGCCACCACAGCCACTGCCCCTTCTCTCATGAATCTATTCTAATCACAGACCAGCTGTGTCCACTATCATTTCCCAGGCAATATGTCATGAGTGACACATTGCTGTTCTGAGCCTTCTTTGCCCACTTCATCCCAAGAAGGCACTAAAACAGCCACAGCTAGAAGAAACTAAAGGAGTAAGTCACAAAACAAAACAATCTGCCAGGTGGTGGTGGCACACACCTTTCATCCAGCACTCGGGAGGCAGAGGCTGGCGGATCTCTGAGTTTGAGGCCAGCCTGGTCTACAAGAACTAGTTCCAGTACAGGCTCTAGAAACTACAGGGAAACCCTGTCTCAAATAAACAAAAAAAAATCCCACACCAACTAACAATTATGATTAATAAAAGGGTTATTTATTTAAAGGAAAAAAACTTCCTAGACAACAGCCTCCTGCACAACCAGGAAAAGCATCTGATAGCCAGAAGTGGAATCTGAAGCAAGCAAGCAAGAGAGCAGAGGGCTGCGGCCTCTTATTTTTAAAGTGAAAGATACCACACTCCAAAGGGCTGGTATCTCAAAGGCTATTGGCTGAAGGAGCAAAAGTAGCCCCCCACAACAAGAAACCACCCAAGTGTTTTGTGGGAACAGCCTCCCAGGGGGCCAGCAGCAGATCCTTGACCTTTGAGGAGAGTTCAGAGGCTGCACCGAGCAGGCAGCCAGAAGTCAGTGTGGAGTGGAGGAATACAAAAACTCGATGTTACTGAAGTGTAGTTACCTGCCGTGTGCCAGTCATGTGACATGTGCCAGTGATGGAGGAGTGTCTATGTGTTACTTTCATTATTAATAAAGAAGCTGCCTTGGCCCTTTAAGAGACAGAAAATTAGGTAGGCAGAGTAGACAGAACAGAATTGTGGGAGAGTGGGGAAGATGCTTCAGGCAGTCACCATATGCAGTCGCCATGCTTCTCCTCTCCGAGATGGACGCAGGTTAAGATCTCTCCTGGTAAGCCACACCTCGTGGTGCTACACAGATCACTAATATGGGTTAAAAGAAGATGTGAAAATTAGCCAATAAGAGGCTGAAACTATGGGCCAGGTAGTGTTTTAAAAGAATACAGTTTCCGTGTAATTATTTTGGGTAAAGCTAGCCGGGTGGCGGGACACAGCCCCGCCGCTCCTTCTACATGCCAGGGCATCTCTGATCCTTGGCTTTCTCTTCTGAGTGTGTGTTAAGGTTGGTCAGAGGCAGAAAGGTTCCTTCAGAAACTGGAGTAGCTATGAAGTCACTGTCGAGGTGAAGGAGACAATCACCCAGGAAGCCCAGGGTAGTTACTGATTCAGCAGCAGCAAGCAGTCAGGGCTAAAGTGTCCACAGGGCATGAGTTTTCTGGGGGGTGGAGGGCCTGGGTCTACCCTTGTTCTTGGGGTTCATCTTGAGGACAGTTTCTGGTCAGCCAGCTAAAACATTCTGTTTATTTCTGTGCTCCCTCTGCCCTGTCTGGTGATTAGCTGTAGGGCATTGTTGACTCCATCTTTTGTGTGGTAATTTCCCACCTGCCTGGGCGGAAATCCTTGTTCAGCAAGCAGAGAGGATTTCCCCAAGGTTAAATAAATGGCATTCTGCTGATCTCCTTTCGAATGGCCCAGGTATGTTTGTGTGTTCTTTCGATCTCCAAGCACTTACCTGACTTGCATATGGTACAGTGGCACATGAAATGTACCGTGAGGGTAACACAGAATCTGGTGTTACAATTGGAGGCCCCGCTGGGATCATCAGGAACTATAGTCAGAGACCCATCAGCAAGACCTGGAAGTAGGGATCCCTGAGAGTTCGCCCTTGGGAGGCTGCCCAGCAGGTAAGAAATTGAGTGGTGAGGGTGTATTGGTAATGGGTGCAAGTAATTCTGTTTCAGTATTGATGGCTGGTTAGAAGGCCAATTGATAGTGCTTTTAGAGAAGCAAGGCAAGGAAGGCACCGGTATTAAAATAAGATAGCACAAGTGCTGTTCTTCTTTTTCTGCGTGGGGTGTATCATGGAGCTGGAGGAAGGGAGACCCAGGACGCGACCACATGCGTGGGAGGATTGTTTATTAAGGGAAGGGGGGTGCTCCACAGTGCGGGTCAAGGGAGGGAGGAAAAAAGGGAAGGGGATGGAGAGAAAGAGAGAGAGAGAGAGAGAGAGAGAGAGAGAGAGAGAGAGAGAGAGAGAGAGAGAGAGAGAGAGAGAGAAAGCACATGGTGGGGTTTTTAAACTTTTAAAGGGGTACGGTGTTCCTGGGAAATGTAATTTTTGGGTCAGGCCGGGTGAAACTGCGATCTGCGCTTGCGCGCAGTGCCTTCTGCTCACAAAGGCCTTCTGGGAGGTGTAGTCCTCATCCCATGAGAATCACATCTCCATCCTTTTTGGTTTATTAAAAAATTTGGGGGGGAGTCTTAGTGGGTAGGGAATGGGGGCGTAGCCCGGTCTCATAGCTGTTTCCTGCTGACTTTGTGGGCGTTGAGGGATTTTTTGGGGGGGTGTTCGATGTCCCGGTGTCCTGGTCCCATTTGCTGGCGTCCTGGGATGGTTCCACTGTGTCCTGGTAATGATGTCCTGTTTACTGACGTCCTGGGATGTCCTGGTGGTCCGTGTCCCGGGGATGGCTGATTGAAACCACATCCGTTGGTGTCTTGAGGAACTGGGTTGTCATTAGGTGCTGCAAAACAAGAATCACATTAGGAAAGGAAAGATTAAGGGGGGGAGATATGAGGTGGAGGCTTAAGGATTCGAGGTAGTGGGGGGCTTTAGGGTTTTTTTGAGGCCAAGAGTGATAAAAAATTAAATGATACTTATTCCGTTTGAATACTTATTTTGTTCGTGTCCAATCCATTCAGGTGTGTCAAGCTGGCTTCCTAGAACTTAAAGAAAATGCCTTAAAAGAGAAATAAGGGTTTTTTTGACCATATTTATCATCTGAATCCCTTGTCTCTGTGAGCGATGATGATTCCTGTAACGACAACTAAGTAGTTATTTAGAATTTAGAGGTCATACATAGGAAAAGGAAAAGGAAGAGGGTGTGTTAGTGTAATAAAGAGTTAAGTGTAGATGGAACCGTTATTTTTCTTGTACTGAAGTTGGTGTCCTCTGGAACTTGAGAGAGCAAGGTCCTGTCTGAGTTACTGTGAATGAGGAATCTTTTTGAGTTGGAGGAGTAAACGGTTTAAGGTGTGACAGGTGAATCCAGTGAGGAAGTCCTTCGAGCGTGGCAGCTGTGGGAGTTAGAAGAATTACTATGAGGGGACCCTGCCATTTAGGGGAAAGGGGTGAGGGACGTTGACCTGGGAGAGAAAATAGTACCTGCTCTCCAATCTTAATTGGTGGTGGACATGGATTAACACATGGCCGAGGTAATGAGTGATCAGTGAAATCCCACAGTAGCGAGCGTAAGTGGGTTAGTAATGGCGTGAGCAGGTGATCAGGTAGGGGGGAGGTTTTAGGTGGAAGGCCAGGGGTTAGAACCGGCCGTCCATACATGAGTTCAGAGGGTGAAATAAACAGCGGGCTCTTTGGTAGGGCCCTGAGTCTAAGAAGGGCCAAAGGTAAGAGCTTTACCCAGTCGAGATGCAGTTCCTGTGACAACAAGAAGGGTGTCCTTTAGAGAGCAATTGGCATGCTCTACCTTACCTGAAGACTGAGGATGGTACAGGATATGAAAATGCCAAGGAATGTCGAGAGCCTTGGACAGGTTTTGAGAAATCTGGGAGGTGAATTCAGGGCCGTTGTCTGATTGGAGAGAGGTTGGAATCCCAAACCCGGGGATGATTTCTCGGAGAATATCGGAGACTGTCTGGGCTCTCTTGTTAGTAGTGGGGAAGGCTTCAACCCACCCGGACATTGTATCCACCAAAACCAGAAGATATTTAACTCTTTTGACTGTAGGCATATGAGTAAAGTCCAGCTCCCAGTCAGTTCCTGGAAGAGAGCCCCTAGCCTGATGGGTAGGAAAAGGGAAGCTACGGTATTTAGTCTTAGGATCTGACTTTTGACAGATCTGACAGGAGGTAGTCATGGCCTTTAGAAATCTTATATCCTCAGGAGTAGGTTGGAGATGAGCCTTAACAAAGTGGAGCAGGGCCTTATTATTAGGGTGAAAGAGCCAGTGTAGGTAGGACAGGATCTGCTGGGTGTCGGGTGTCTGTGGGAGTGTGGGCTGTACTGTAAGGACTCCCTGGGGAGACTGAGGTAGATCCGGGCTCTGGAGTGCTGCTGTCTTAGCTGCCCTGTCAGCCCAATTGTTTCCCTTGGAAACAGTATAACTGTCGGACTGATGAGACCGGCAGTGAATAATTCCTATAGCTTTAGGGAGATGAGAGGCTTTTAATAAGTCCATGATATGATCAGAATTAGTTATGGATCCACCTTTTGTCGTAAGAAGCCTGCGCTCCTTCCAGATAGCTGCGTGGGATAAGAGGATATGAAATGCATACTTAGAGTCTGTGTAAACATTTAAAATTTGTCCTTCCGCTAGCTGAAAGGCACGGGCGAGAGCTATTAGTTCAGCCTGCTGGTTGGTAGTATGAGCAGGGAGTGCCTTTGCCTCAATTATCTCTGTATCTGATACTATAGCATAACCCGCTTTACGAGTCCCATCACATATAAAGGAGCTGCCATCTGTGTACCAGGTGTAAGTGGCCTGGGACAGTTTGCCCTCCTGTATATGTGAGGGGTGAGGTAGTAGATCCTCTAGGATTTCAATGCAGGAGTGGGATGGGGAGTCATCAACCTTAGGTCGAGGTAGAAGGTTTGAAATATTAAGAGGCGGGCAGCATTGAAACGTGAGACTGGCATCTTCCACCAGCGCCACCTGTAGGGAAAGAACTCGAGAAGGGGGTAGGGTTTGTAAGCCTTTGTAAGTTAGGAGATTGGACAAGTTATGGTGAGAGAAGACTGTGGTATGTGCTCCAAAGGTCAGTTTTTTTGACTCACGAATCAGAAGCTCAGCAGCTGCCAGCGCACATATGCAGGGTGCCCAGCCCGGAGTGGTGAGGTCCATCTTCTTTGACAGGTATGCTACAGGCACAAAAGAAGGTCCCAGTTGATGTCCTAAAACCCCAAGAGCGTATCCCTCCTTCTCTGCTACATAAAGAGAAAAGGGACGAGTTAAATTCGGAAGATGAAGAGCTGGGGCTTGAATGAGAGCCCGTTGGAGTCTCTGGAAGGGCTTTATGCGAATGGGGTTAGGGCTCATGCAGGGAGCCCAGAGCTTCGTACAGGGGACGAGCCAAAAGGAAAAAGGAAGGGATCCAGGAACGCAGGAAATTGGCCACTCCCAGGAACGATAAGACCTCCTCTTTGGTCAAAGGAACTGTAAGGGATTGAATTAGATTTTTTTTCTGTCTAGAGTAATAGCCTTTTGTGTTGGGGTTATGGTTAAACCCACATACGTTACCTCAGTAGTAGACATCTGGGCCTTAGAGGATGAGACTCTATAGCCCCTTTTGGATAGGAAGTTTAATAGGGTGGCAGTGTCCGTCTTGCTGATCTCCAAAGACGGGCTGCATAGGAGAATGTCATCTACATATTGAATTATTTTTGATTTATGGAGAGACAGTGAAAGCAGATCAGAGGCCAAAGCCTGGCCAAAGAGGTGTGGGCTATCCCGGAATCCCTGGGGAAGGATGGTCCAGGTGAGCTGTGTGGAGAAATTAGTGTCCGGGTCAGTCCAGGTGAAGGCAAAGATGTTTTGAGATTGAGGGCTAAGGGGAATGGAGAAAAAGGCATCCTTAAGGTCCAGAACTGAAAAGTGAGAGGTTCCTGGAGGAATATTGGATAAAAGTGTAAAGGGATTAGCAACCACTGGGTGAAGGGGAACAACAGCTGAGTTAATAAGCCGGAGATCCTCGACCAAACGATAAGTCCCGTTAGGTTTCTTAACAGCCAGTATAGGGGTGTTGAAAGGGGAGGAGGTGGTGCGGAGCAGTCTTTTCCTCAAAAGGTCAGAGATAATCGGTTTAAGTCCTCTACGGCTCTGGGAAGAGAGAGGGTACTGAGCTTGAGTAATGTATCTGGTGGGGTCCTGTAATTGAATGACCACAGGGCAATGGTGTTTAGCAACGGCAGGATTTTGAGTGTCCCATACCAGAGGATCCACCAGGGAGGCTGGAAGAGGAAGAGAGGCATTAGTGTCAGAAGGCTGGGGAGCCAGGAGCAGCAGTAACTGTGTCGTTGGTGAGTCTGGAACAAAGCGCCTTAGACCTAAAGGAGACCTTGGAGGATTTAAGTAGAGTGTCGTCCGCCTGGGCGGAACGAAGGGAGGCTGTTCTCCTGGGCCTGGAAGGTGGGGGTTCATCCGCAGGGTCCATTGCGGGAGTGGCTGGTCTTGAATTAGCAGCAGGGGGCATAGCTAGAAACATGTGGGCAGACGAACAACAAGAAAGGGCAGAAGAATCTGTCTTGAGAGCTAGGTAAAAGAAAGCAGAGATGTATATTAGTTCTTTACATTTGCCTGTGCAATAGCAGTGATTGGCTAACTCCCGTAAAATATCGGGTTCACAGGTACTGTTAGGCGGCCATTTGCAATTATCCTCTAAGGAATATGTGGGCCATTTTTTTAAGCATATACGTATTAACTTTGTTTGATGAACGCTTGGCATTAGAGCGTGGGGCTTGAGTGTTTCTAAGAGCTGCCCCAGTGGGGATGCGGGGGGGGGGGGATCGGCTTGGACGACTTGGCTCCCATAGCTAGACCGTGAACACGCCCGCAAAAAAACCCATAGAACTTCAAACCTTAAAAGGACCGTTCCTGGCAGGTGAAATGCATGCAGATGGAATGAACATTCAGGCGTGTGACCCAGCGTCCCGGTGCCACGCATGGAATGTTATGCTTGGCTGGCTGAACCCTCAAGTCTACAAGAGGACCGTTCCTCAGACAGGAGGGGTACAGCAAGGTCAAGCCTCCATCCTGGACAGGAGATCACACCATAGTGATCACGTGGAGAGTCAGAAGCAGAGAAGGAAGAAAGGAAAAGAAAGCGGGGAGCCCCGGGCCCCGGGTGCGAGCGGAGTGAGAGGCTTTTTTGCTGTCTCAATCACAGTCAGAGTTGGGAACACAAGCCGGATTGAAGGCTGGAGAAGGGGACCAGAGAAGTCCCCCCGACCCTAGAAACAACCAACAGGCCGTCGAGCGCTCAGTGACGACCAGTGGGTGGGCCAGAGTCGTTTGACCAGCTAGAAGGGAACGAACTCATGGTTGAAGCTGGTGTTGGATGAAGAGCCGCGCACAGGCAGGTGTTGAGATGTGAAGCAAGTGGTTTAGTCCATAGGGCCTCCGGTCCTCAGGTCTCAGGTCTCCAGTTCTTAAGCCGGTCAGGCACGGTCCGGGGGGAACCAGGCTGGCGCCAAGCCCGGAGGCCCAGTCCCGAAATCTGGGGGACACAGCCGTCGGGTTTGGCACAAATGCTGTTCTTCTTTTTCAGCGTGGGGTGTATCGCGGAGCCGGAGGAAGGGAGACCCAGGACGCGACCACATGCGTGGGAGGATTGTTTATTAAGGGAAGGGGTGTGCTCCACAGTGCGGGTCAAGGGAGGGAGGAAAAAAGGGAAGGGGATAGAGAGAAAGAGAGAGAGAGAGAGAGAGAGAGAGAGAGAGAGAGAGAGAGAGAGAGAGAGCACATGGCGGGGTTTTTAAACTTTTAAAGGGGTGCAGTGTTCCTGGGAAATGTAGTTTTTGGGTCCGGCGGGGTGAAACTGCTTGCGCGCAGGGGCCTTCTGCTCACAAAGGCCTTCTGGGAGGTGTAGTCCTCATCCCATGAGAATCACAACAAGAGTTCCTTAAGACAGCTTTCTTAGCGAACTGAGTGGTGGTTCAGGGGCTAATCGTGGCACTTGTGAATCCTGAGGTCCCCAGTTTGATTCCCAGCTGTATTGGAGCGGCTTTTGGCCATCCATCCTGAGAACACGTTCCCTCTTGTGGCGTGTTGTGGGGGGAAAAAAGACAATTTTCTTTTGTGTAAGGTAGTTGCCAAATTTTTTGAGTTTAGTCCCTGGTTTCTACATGCAGGGGGCTTTAATATTACTAATTGGGAGCAGGTAAAAGTAAAAGTATTAAAAGAGTGAGGACCAGAAGAATTTCCCATAGCGATATTTTCACAATGGCGCTTAGTCAGAGATGCTCTTCCCAATGATGACGTAAAGTAAAAGAGCAATTAGAGAATTTGAACAAAACCTTTGAGGAGATTCAGAATCTGTGAGTTCTATTAAGAGTTTTGAGGAGCAGGAAATTTAAGAGTACTAAAAAATAAAAGAGAAAGAAAAAACTTTAAAAAAAGATTGTGCTGTTAAAAAAGGTAGTAAAAGAAGAAAGGCAGCTTTGCAGAGTCTGTCTTTTGAGAGGAGATTGTTGTGGAAGGTAAAATGCAGGAGGATTGTAATGCCACTGCGGGGTTTCCCCCAGCATAACCTTGATATGTTAATGGGTGCAGGACAGTATGCTGGTTTAGCAGCATGGATCACTTAGGATCCTGCTGTTTATGCTCAGCTGCGGTAAAGTGTGGAAAGCTTTACCTAACAAAGGAGCAGGAGAACAGCTTTCTAAGATCATTCAAGGGCCTTCAAGAACCTTATTCTGAGTTTATTGATCCAATGGGAAGTCGCATTTTTGGGGATGTGGACTCAGCATGCCAATTATAAAGCAATTGGCCTATTAAAAATACTAACAGATTTTGGAAAGAGGTTTTATGCCCCGATAGAAATGGAAATTTAAATGACTTTATCTGGTTATACAGGGACTTGATGGCACTCATGTGATGGGTCAGATAACTGTTTCTGACCTTAGTGGGGGGTCAAGGTGGAGCTAGATCAAGAAATTGTTTTCAGTGCAAAAGGTCAGGACAGATAAAAAATGCCCTGCAGGTTAAGGGACAGTTAATCAGCCCAGAAAAAAAGCCAGATATGATGGTGCACACCTTTAATTCCAGCTCTGGAGATGGAGACTGGCAAAAGTGAGTTCAAGACCAGCCTGGTCTACAGAGTGAGCTCCTAGAACAGCTAAAGGCAGGATGCATAGTGGCATCCACTTCTCCCTGGAATACTTCTATCTTTGTTATTAAAAAAAAAAAAAGTTTGGTAAATGAAGGCTGCTGTAAGATCTTAGAGCAGTAAATGATTGTATGGACATTCTGCAGGGAAATCCAGATCCAACCTCCTTTCGAGAGTTGACACCTCAGGCAAGACAATGTATTACTTTAATTGAAGAAAAGCTTGCCTCTGCTCATATTCATTATATTGACTTTAGTCAGCCGCTACTATTGATAATTTTTCCCTCTCAGCATAGTCCTACTGGAGTTTTTTGGCAGCAAGGACCCATCCTGTGGGTATATGAACATGTGTCACCTGTAAAAATTATTATCTCATGCCCATCAGCTGTGCTATGTGTTACTCAGAAAGAGTATAAACTTTACGAACCTTTAAAATGTTACCTGATAAGGTTATTACACCATATACCCAGGCAGAAATAACTTGGCTGCAGAATTTTGCTAAAGATTAGACCTTGTTTTTATAAGTTGGTCACCTTTTTCAAAAATCATCCAGTATGCTTACTAAAGGGTCTTCCACCGGGACATCTGTGGTGGCCTCCCCTCCTGATTTTGATATTCAGCTTGTTAATGCTAAATCTGCTCAGGTGGCTGAATTGATCTCTGTACAAATGGCCTTAGAGAAATATGCTGATATTCCTTTTAACCTTTTTACTAGCAGTCAATATATAAGCAAAATTCTTACACCTTTGGAAACTGCAGCTTATAGTGCCTCTGTATCTCGAGTACAGATGCATTTATTGGCTATACAAACTTTGCTTGAACATTTATGTAGGACATTTGCAGGCTCATACCTCGCTGGTCCCTTGAGCCAGGGGAATGCATTGGCTGAGTAGCTTACTCACCAAATTTGTACAGTTAGTCAAGAATCTTATGAAGCTGCAGAAAAAAACACATAATCATTTTCATCTCAATGCTGGGTCTTTAAGATTTCATTTTAAGATATCTCGAGAGCAGGCCACTGATATTGTTTACAAAAATTGCTCTCTGTGTATAGAACTTTTAACTGTTCCCCATTTGGGAGTTAATCCCCATAGACTTGCTCCTAATCATTTATGACATATGGATGTTACCCATGTTCCTTCTTTTGGGTACATACAATATGTTCACGTAAATGTGAATACATATTCTCATCTTATTTTTGCCTCAGCTCATACAGAAAAAAATTATGGGATGTTAAAAGTCACTGTCTCTAGGCTTTTGCATACATGGGAGTTCCAAAAACTGTAAAAACTAATAATGGGCCAGCCTACACCAACACTGGCTTTGTTAAATTTTGCTCTGAGTTCTCCATTTCTCATTAGACAAAAATACCCTATAATCCTCAAGTACAAGCTATAGTGGAACGAGCACATCATACGCTCAAAGCCTATTTGCGTAAAACAAAAACGAGGGAATATGGTTTTACCCCCAGAGACCATTTGTCTTTTAGTTTATGCATTTTAAATATTTTGACTGTTGATGCTCAATGTCTTTTCTAAAAAATATTTATTTATTTATTTATTTATTTATTATGTATACAATATTCTTTCTGCATGTATGCCTGAAGGGCAGAAATGGGAACCAGACCTCATTACCGATGGTTGTGAGCCACCATGTGGTTGCTGGGAATTGATCTCAGTACCTTTAGAAGAGCAGGCAATGCTCTTAACCACTGAGCCATCTCTCCAGCCCATGATGCTCAATCTCATACCGCTGCTGACTAGCATTGGCAGCCAGTTCTTCCAGGATGCCTCATGTCAAATGGAAGAATCTAGCAGACGGCACCTGGTATGGTCCAGATCCTGTACTGGTGTGGGGAAGAGGGACTGTTTGTGTTTTCCCACAGGATGCTGATGATCCAATATGGGTACCTGAGCATCTGGTGCGTGCTGTCTTACAAATGAGGTGTATGATATCTGAGGAAGGAACAACTAACGTTAATCTATGACACACACACACACACACACACGCATGCACGCACGCACACACACACACACCATTATGTGTTTGCAAAAATTTAATGAAAATAAACATTTAGAAAATAAAATATAAAATTAAGAACCAAATAATAATCAATTATCATTAATTGCATTTTCAGTTCTCAGGGTGCCAGTGATAAATGGGTTTATGCCTTCCAAGTTGGACCCACCTGCCTCTCCCTGGCCAACCACTCCTCATCTTAACCCCTGTGCTGGTTCAGGATAAAGTCCACAGCCAGAACTGGCCAGGTCACCTTACATCTTCATTTCCTGTGCCCCCTACACGTTTCCCTAAGTAGACTTTTCTGAGATTTCTGTTCTTCTCAGCCTCCTCCTTCTTCCTCCTTTCCTAATTTCCCCTGGACCTCAAAATAATCTGTTAGGTGCTTGACAGAATGATCAATTTAAAGCAGCCGTGCCTATCTCTGCTTCAGTCAGACACACCATGTTGTTCTTCTTTAGAAAGACTTCAGATGGTCTCCAAGACTACATGCATGCGAGACCAGGGCTCTATCATTGAGTTATACCTCATGGTCACCATGGGTTCTTCCATCTGTATTTTTAAAATTAATTCATTAACTGAATATTCCTGCCGATTGTTTTTAAAATGTTAAAATCAATGATAAAAAGGCATTTATTTTCTTTGCATTTTTAAAGATGAGTCTCATATAGCCCAGGCTGACCTCAAACTTGCTCTGTAGCTGAGGATGATCTTGAACTCCTAATTCTCCAGCCTCCACTTCCCAAGTGCTGGGATCACAAGGGTGTGTATCCACTTCTGTGTGCAGTGCTTAAGATGGGACTCAGAGCCTCATGCAAGCTAGGCAAGCACTCTACCGAATGAGCTACATCCAAAGACCCCAAAAGAAATGTGCTTATCTGACCAAAATTCCCACATTTAGTGTAAAGAAATCACAACCAGAGAAATATTTGCAACAATTATTGAGAAAGAACCCTGTGGTTGGTTTATTATTTTTCACATAATTTCATTTTGTAGTCAAATTCAATAATATGTTCCTTTGCAATTTTTCTTTTTTTTGTCTAAGCAAAAAGACCCCTGATGACCTCTCTCTCTCTCTCTCTCTCTCTCTCTCTCTCTCTCTCTCTCTCTCTCTCTCTCAATGAAATAGATTCTTCTCTCATGCAATACATCTCAGCCAGTTTCCCCCCCTTCTCTTTTTCCACCCCCCAACATTGTCCATCTTTCCTTTCCACCAGGTCCACCCCACTCCACTCCCATTTGGTCTTCTGAAAAGAGTAGACCTCCAAGAGACCACAGCCAAACAGAACAAAATGAGATGCAATAAGACAAAAGCCCCTCTGTCGTGATAGGCTAGACAAGACAATGCAATAGGAGGAAGAGTCCCAAAAGCAAGTAAAAGAGCCAGAGACACACCACTCCCACTGTTAGGAGTCCCACAAAAACACCAAACTAGCAGCCACAATGTATCCTTAGGGGACCTGGTGCAAACCCAGATCGGGTTTTAAGACTCTCTAGTAGAACAGCATGGGTTTCTGGCCTGTCTATCCCATCTTGCTCCACTGTCTTCATTTTTAGTTGTACTTACTGTTTGTGTGTGCACAGGCATGTGAGTGTGGGTGTCTCAATGGGATGGTCAGAGGACTTTTGGAGTTGAATTCTTTCCTTCCAACTTGCTTTGAAGCAGGGTCTCCCCCTGTTGTATCTCCTCACCATGAAGTGCAAGATGGCTGCTGAGACAGCCTTCCTGTGATTCTCCCACCTCTGCCTCCTGTCTCCCCAAAGCAGCACTGAGGTTGCAGATGCTCATGACATCTGGCTTTTTATGTTGGTTCTGAGGGATCAAACCTCACATAAGGTATTTTATCTATTAATTCTGGTTCCTTATTTTTATTAATTTTTAATTTATGTGTATGTGCATGTCAGTGTGGTTACATATTTACAAGCAAGCATCTGTGGGGACATACATGTGGAGGCCAGGTAACAACCTTGGACACCTTTCCCTGGATGCTTCTTTCTTTCTTTCTTTCTTTCTTTCTTTCTTTCTTTCTTTCTTTCTTTCTTTCTTTTTCTTTCTTTCTGTCTCTCTGTCTGTCTCTCTGTCTCTGTCTCTGTCTCTGTCTCTGTCTCTGTCTCTGTCTCTCTCTCTCTCTCTCTCTCTCTCTCTCTCTCTCTCTCTCTCTTTCTGTGGTCTTTCTCTGTCCTGGAACTCACCAAGTGGGCTAGGCCAGCTGGTAGTGAGCCCAGGGATCTGCTCATCTTTCCTCTGCAGTGCTGGGATTACAAGTGCATGGCGACAGGCACCAGTCCCTCCCGATGTGACTCAGGCCTTTGTGCTTAAAAGGTGTCCCAGTTGGAGTTCCAATTCTATGACCAAAGCACTCAGGGCGGAAGAGGCTTATTTCACTTACACATCCCAATCACAATCCATCACCAATGGAGGTCAGGGCAGGAATTCCAGGCAGGAACCTGAAGAGGAACTGAAGCAGAAGCTATAGAGGAGGGCTACTTACTGGCTTGCTTTTTGTGGCTTTCTCAGCCTGTTTTGATTATAGCATCCAGGACCACCAGCCCAGATATAGTACCACCCACAGTGAGCTGAGTTGTCCCACATCAATGAAATTAAGAAAATGTTGTACAGACTTGCCTACGGGCAATCTGATGGAGGCATTTTCTCAGTTGAAGTTCCCCTTCTCAGATACCTACAGCTTTGTCAAACTGACAAAATAACTAACAAGGCAAGTGCTTTCTGGACTGAGCCATCCCCTCAGTAGCTGAGCTGCCTTTTCTCCTCTCAGGGCTACACTTTCTTAGTGACTCTAATCTTATCCATGACAGTGGCTGATGTGACTCTTTCCTTCTCAGTCATTACTCAACCACTATGCTTCCAACAACTTTATTTTTTTTGTTTTGTTCTTTTGAGACATTCTTGGAAAGAAGGTAAAATATAAGTATAGATATATGCACCTACATACACACACACACACACACACACACACACACACACACACACGTTTGCCTACACTCCCTGTTAAGATTGGGACAACAAAGAAATTTGTTATATAAGAATTGTATGGAAATGAATAGTAATGGTGCCTGCTCTGCAAAATGAATGTGCTGTAAGCCACTGGACCACATATTGCAGAGTTCAAATGATATATCATATGCTACATACATTTATACCTGAGACAGGGTCTTACTATGTAGCCCTAGCTGGCTCAGAACTTGCTATGTAGACTAAATGAACCTTGAACTCACAGAGATCTGCCTGTCTCTGCCTCTCGAATGCTGGAGTTAAAGGTGTGCTCCACTACAGTCAATTTTAAAGTGATTTTTAAGTTGGATGGTGCAAACCTGTGATCCCAGTGGAAGGTGGAGGCAAAGAGATCAGGAGTCTATGGTCATTAGCTACACAGCAAGTTCAAGGCCAGTCTGGGCTACATGGACTTCATCTTTAAATAAATGTTAAGAGCACTGGCTTTGTGATTTTGAGGACCAAAGTTCAAATCCCATTACCCATATTCCCTGCATATGCTGTGACACCAAGGAGGTGGAGGCAGGAAGATTGCAGAGTTTGTTGGCATTCAGTCTAGCTGATACTTGAGCCCCCATATCACAGAGAGATGCTGTTCCTGAGGGAAAGATAGAGAATGTTGCAAGAGGACTCAGAAGCCTCTTCTGTCTCCACATGTATATTCAGGTGCTCAACTCTATCCTGTGTGTGTGTGTGTGTGTGTGTGTGTGTGTGTGTGTGTGTATGTGTGCATGCTCATTTTCTTGTTTGTATAGGTGCATGTATGTACACTCAGCAGACACATACTACAGACATACATAAAACAAATGGCTAAAAGATTTTTAGTAGTATGTGATTAACTATTTCATATATTTTACAATGTATTTTCATTGTATCTACATCAAAATCGAGCAGCATCTTCAACAATAGGTTCTTACCATCTAGTTATGTAGGGAACCAAGAGAAATGGCAATAGTCTGTGTGGTATTGGGGGCTCTGAGCCGCGCTCACCAATAACGCATAGAGAGGCAAGCCATGCCTGGCACTGAGATTTTGATTCAATAACTCACATCCAAGGAGCATCTTTGTCCACCCTGGCAGGCTACTTCTGTTCTAACAAGGACTGTTATTAGAAAATGATTGTTGAGATCTGTGTGACTTAGAGATTGCTCTTTGTAAGGGATGACATGAGCATCTGAGGACATTCCTACCAGGAAGTAAAGTTGCCATTGCTCACCCAGTTCTCAGCCTCAGCATCTGTTCCCTTCTTTCTATGTGAGCTTCCAAGAGCTATTCCTCATCCTGCATCCCCCAAAAGAGAAAAGATACCCATGCCCTTCTGTCCATTCCCCCAATCCAAGGAGAACCTACTTGTCACTTGAGTGTAGGGTCTGAGCCTGTGCCATGGCAGCTCTAACAATCCAGTCTTGGCCACTTGTCCTCAACAGGACAATTAGAGAGGCAAATCACAGTGAAAAACAGAGGAAAGAGGCTTTCTCAGCTTACAGGAATCTTAAAGTTTTTGCCTTTAAAATTTCCCCATTCAGGATGCAGTTAAAGATGCAAGGATGAGCTAAAGGGGGCCTAAAAATCTGAGGGTAAAGATCAAGGGGAAAGAAGTCTACTCCTAACTGGTTCTGTTTATCTTTAATTATTTATTCTTCAATCCATTATTTCTCATTGTTCCCCTTGTTCTCCATTGTTCCTTGTTCTATTAAGTTCTACTTGTTACCAATGTTCCCAGTCATATATATCCTTAAAACCATCAATTCCTCAGCCCTGGCAGTTTCCAGGGCCAGATTCTTTTGCCCCATAGGAAGTCAGATAAAGGTTTTCTCTCTCTCTCTCTCACACACACACACACACACACACAGAGAGAGAGAGAGAGAGAGAGAGAGAGAGAGAGAGAGAGAGAGAGAGAAAGAGAGAGAGAGAGAGAGAGAGAGAGAGAGTGAAAGAGAGGAAGAGAGATAGAGAGAGGAGAGTGTGTGAGAGAGACAGAGAGAGAGAGAGAGAGACAGAGAGAGAGAGAGAGAGAGAGAGAGAGAGAGAGAGAGAGAGAGAGAGAGAGAGAGAATCTGTATATGAACTCCTTAATGGAGAAAGTTAAGAAAAGAATTAAATCAGAGAATTCTAGAGGGGAAGGTTAGTGCACTACACTACATTTTTAGGTGGTAGAAAGAGCTAAAAGGTTCATTTTCAGTAAAATTATGAACAGGGCACAGATTGTCTAAATCAGACTGCCACTTCCCAGCAAGCATAGAGGCTACCAGGTAACCTACATAAACAGTCAGGGAGAAGCTGTTGACCCTTGATCAGATAGCACACACACCAGACACTGCAGTTTCTATAGTCTAGGCCAGGAGTTAGACTTAGTGCTCTAAACCAAGAAGACAGCCAGGCCTCTAAATTATCGCTTCTGGGCTATGCTGTTATCAGTTGTTGTGATTGTGGGTGTTGTGGGTGTTTCTCTGGATTGCAGATAATTATTTCTTCTGTTGTCCTTGAGAGTCCTGAACTAAAGTCATCAGTGAAGTGAGGTGGAGGCAAGCAAAAAGAGTTAGGAATCTTTTAAGTGGGGTAAAACCAGAGCAGCAGCTTGGGCAGGCAATGCTCTGTGCCTGGACCCTAAACACTGACCAAATGCCTGCTGATAAAGATAATTGCAGGAAGGCAGATCTCTGTGCTTACCTTGGAGAGAGGAAAAAAGCCTGGCAGTGGGAAACTCTCCTGAACTAGGGAATTAACTCCCAAATATGTAACAGAAGGGAAGCCAGCTATAATGAAAAATCTACAGCAAAGGACAGCCACTTTATTCAACAAAACAAGAACACCTAAAGCCTTGCCTTTGGGCTTAGCCTTTAATGGATCCCTTGGTTCTGATAAGTTGCTCATGAAAAGATGACTGGGCAATTTCTGTGTAATGTCATGGCTTGCAGCACTCAGCTTGGCCAGATTGGGAAGAGGAACAAAGAGGTCCAGTGACAACCCCCCAAATCCATATTTGGGATTTAACACATCCTGACCTGAGGTTTAGGCTTAAATAGAAGGCAAGACATATGCATAGCTAAGCAATCTCAGTTCTGGTGTAGCTCTGCCCACTGTGAGGCATCATCCTCTGTCTCCAGTCTCTCCTGCAAGTTGATCTGAGGGGTGATCAGAACTGTGTGAACTCTCTGGGAGATCAGTTCTTTCACTGGCTGGCTGCAAGCTTTGCCTTTTCCTTCTCCCAGTTTGAGAATTCTTTGGTGATGCCAATTCCTTGGAATCTATTGTTTCAGTATCTGATGGCAAAGATTCTGCAGAAGCATCTTTAGAACATCTTCATTCCTACTGGGGAAGTTCCATGCTGACTTCCTTTATCTCTTCCTAGACCCCAGGTCCACCTCTCCAAGCCCCACCCTACAACTTCTGCATGCACCAAAAATGCTCTCATGGCCACAGAAAGTCAGATGAGTGAAGAAAATTACATCTTGAATCTGAGAACCAGAATTGGGTTGGCAGTGGCTGCTGCTATACTCCTGGCTGAAGTTTTGGGATTGACAGTGTTCCTCAGGTGGAAGAGGAGGAAAGGTAAGTGGTCCATGACTGCATCCCAGCACACTTTCTCATGTGTTTTCACAGGAAAATCTACATCAGAGTCATTGAAGGGGACTGCTGACAGCACAGATCCCAGGACTCAGGTGGATGGCCCAGTCAGTAAAGTGCTTGCCGTGCAAGCTTGCGAATCTATCACCACAATCCTTGTAATCCCAGTGCTGAGCAGGTGGAGACAAGATCATCCCCGAGGCTGATGGTTACTCATACTAGCCTAATTGTTGATCCTGGGTCCCAGTGAGAGACTCTGCCTTTAAAAACAACAAGGTGGACAGCTCTTGAGGAGTAATAGCTAAGGGTGGCTTTTGGCCTCCCCAAGGTAGATCCCTGATGGCCTCCTCTTGAGTCCAGAGTCAGGTTCTGAGGCTTCTGCTTAGAGTAGCTGGGGTCTTTTGTTGCTGTTGTTTCAGTTTAGTTTTGCTGGAGTCGTGCACTGCTAACCCCACTGGAAATCTGCTTTAAGCCGGTTCCCCAAGTGAGACCTCTGAGGGTTCAGTTTGTGAACCACACAGTCCAGCCACATCTCAGTAAGAACAGAGAGGGCTGTGGTGTTGACAGACAGTCAGAGGGGAGACAGGTGGGAAGAAGAGCTCTCAGAGGAAGAAAAATTGCATACAATGTCAAAGAATAAGTAATGACAGCCAGAGGCAGTGAGATGGCTTAGAAGTTCAAGACACTGGAAATGCTAGAACACACAGAGCCAAAGGAAAGAACTGACTCTTGTATGTTGTTCTCTGACACACACACACACACACACGATGGCCTGCACTCACACACACATGGTGAATAAATATATATAATATAATTAAAAATTAAAACAATGACAGCCACTGTGATCCACACCTCAGTCTGTGCACCTGAGAAGGGGAGGCAGGAGGATCTTGAATACATGAGAATTTATCTCAAACTCTCTTCCTTCCACAGAATAGCCAAGAAAGTGCTGGGAGCCATGTAAGACTCAATCTGGCCTTCTAGGAAAGGGAATCCATGTCAGGAACTCTTGAGTATTGTGGTGCTGGTGAAGGTGACAGGAGATGACAGGAGGGAACCTTGTAAGTCAGGTCCCCAAGCCTCTGATACCACTGGCAAAATGAAGTGGCCACCTCATCACCCTGATATGATGGCATCAGCATATGTGAAAGTTCTCAGATAGGGTTTAAGAGTGTCACTGAGACAGGTTACTGGGAAGAAAGGTGTTTACTAAGAGTTATCAATGCCACAGACAGTCAGAAATGTAGACAACAGCATGGCAGTAAGACTATAAGGAGATTTCAGGCCCCACCAACATGGCATCCTTCTGAGGATAGGGGTGGTTTCACTGCACAAGCCTAAACCAGGAAGGAAGGAGGAAAGGGAGCAGGATGTGTGGCCACTAATGCCCTCTGACATAAGTCACTCCCCAGCTGAGAAACCCTGGGCCTGGATGGAAGTATGTCAGCTGGAGAGTCACAGCGTCTCAGTAGTGTATCTGTGAGATGTCAAGGGCAGTGCTGTGTTGGGGCAGCTGGCCCAATCCCTGCGTTCAGGGGCGTGGCTGCTCCAGCGGGGTAGCATTCCCCTTAAATAGGATTGGGGAGCCGGAAGGCGCCCCGTTCTTTTGCGCTGCCCCGCGCTCACCTTCGGCTCCGCTGGACCCTTGGTTCTGTAAGTTCCCTTATCTCCCCTTGTATTAAAATTGAGTAATTATAAAAGGACTATTTTTGGTTATTTCCAATCATCGCCGCTTCATCTGGCGCCCAATGTGGCTAAATCCACTTAAAAACCTTACGTGGGACAAACCGCGACTCGCTTCGGCCCCGCGGCCCGGCCGGTCATCCAGCAGCCGGTCGTTGGGAGTCCAGTGAGCATGCGCTCCCCCTCCCTCCCAGACGAAACCTCGGCTTGCTCCGGCCCGTCAAGCCACCTGAAACCAGGCCTGCTGCTTTGCTCTGCCCGGGAGCTGTTTGCCCGGCCTCACGGGCTGCTCCACGCTGCGGGACCAGAAACCACGGATTGCAGTGCGTCCCAATAGCCAGGTACTCGGCTCCGCACCCCGCGCAGCTCGCGCGCCCCGCCGCACTCCCCCTCCCCACACCTCAGGGTGCCAAGTCTCCCGCCAAATCGTTTGTGAAGTTCTTGCAGGGAACCGAAGCCCCGCCCGCCACTTCGCCGCTGCTTCCCCAGCTACTGTGCTCTGCGCGGGACGCCATCTTTGGTTTCCCCAAACACGTGAAACTCGGGGCCCTGCGCCATCTAGTGGCAGACAACGGTAATTACAGGTAATTTTTCATTTGATTAAAAATCAACCGTTTGGATTAACAATGTCTGACAATATCACTATTAACGGATTCTATAATTTGTTCAACTACACGATGACTGAATTTTTGAGCGATACAGATGTGGTTTCCTTTGGCTGGATATTTACAGGGCTTGGTATCTTCTTTATTTTTGTTTGTTTCATTACAACGTGGTTGGAAAATAAAAAGGAGATAGAGTCCTTACAGGCAGGAGCTAAAAAACTAAACAAGGACATAACTGGTTTGGAAAACACTAATAAACAGCTTGAAAAGATGGTTGCAGCTCTCGAGGAAAGGAATAATAGACTTTCCTCTGAGATGGCTTTGTTACTTGAGAAATTTGGAACTTTCGAGGAGAAGTTTGAATTTCATGAGGAAAGGAATAACAGATCTCTCTCTGAGATGGCTTTATCACTTGAGAGGAAAATGCAAGGTATGGAGTCAGGAACAACGGATCTGAATCATAAGTTACAATCCCTGTCGGTAGGAACTGAAACATTATCTGAGGAGATTCGAACCGTTAAATGTATTAACAAGACTTTATCAAAGAGCTATGAAAGATTGCTGGACAGAATTTCAATACAAGATGGCACCATTCATGCCATGAAAATTCTATCCAAGGATGAGACGTTATCGGTATTGGACAAACTTCATACCCTTGAATCCTCTATGAAAGCCTTGGAACATAATACTGGACAAGAGATTGAGGCATTGCAGAAGGCAATGGTAAATAGATTTGAAAAGATCGAGGAAATTATGGACTCTCATGAACAGGAGCAAATAGTACAAAAGAAAGTCCCAAACCCATCGAATAGAACTCTCCGGGATAGCTTCAATAGAACTCTACCTATTTTCCCAGTGATAACTACAGAAAAGGTGACTGGTTCTAAAAACCCTAAGATCACCAAGGAATATTCATGGGAACCTATCCGTATGAATGATCTGAAAGAAATTAAACAAGCTGTTATGAATTTTGGGATGCATAGCTCCTTTGTTAAGGAGATGCTAAAGTCTTGGTCCCTTACAATTAACCCAACCCCTAGGGACTGGTTGGACCTAGTCTCAGCTGTGTTAGAGAACAGTCATCAGTTGAGCTGGGAGTGCATGTTTAGACAAGAGGCTAGGCTTTTAGAACAGCAGGAAAGATCAAAGGGAGTTGACATCACCCTAGATCAAATTATGGGTGAAGGACTTTATTCTGATCCTCTAGAACAAGCTAATTATGATGAACACACTCTATCCATATGTACTACCGCAGCCTTGAAGGCTTAGGACAGGGTTCAAGACCCAAGACAGAGAACGGAATCATATATCAGAGTTAAACAAGATCCGAGAGAACCATTTGTGGACTTTTTACATAGACTAACTAAAGCTGTACAAATAGGGATATCTGACCCAGAAGCAAGGCAGGTAATAATTGAGTCCTTGGCTTATGAGAATGCCAATGTAGAGTGCAAAAGGGTTTTGATGCCCCTAAAGATCAGATCAGCACCCCTGGAGGAATGGGTCTTACATACAATGAATATTGAATCGAATGAGCTTCACGCCCATCACGCCGATAAGTGGGTAGAAAACGCCATTGCCAACGGTACAAGAAGATATCAGAATACCAAATGTTTTAATTGTGGCAGAATGGGACATATGAAACGGAATGCAGACAAAGGACTTACAGAAATAATAATAACAATAATGCCTTTGCCAGGAATAACAGGAATAGAAGGCCTCAGCCTTCAGGGTTATGTAGGAGATGTGGGAAAGGCAGACACTGGGACAGCGAATGCAAATCATCAAGAGATAGGCAAGGAAATCCGTTGCAGGCGGGAAACGCCATGGGGGGCTTCTCGCAGGCCCCCATGGCGAATGTGGTCCAGTCATTTCCCGTTACAATGGAGAACATGCCTTGTCAGGACAATTAGAAATCCCCATGTCTGCTGTTGGAAGCGAAAATAGCCCAAAAGATGAATTACGTGTATTTTGGCAAACTTCTATAAGTGATCAAAGACCAAAGTTAAGAGTGTGTGTAAATGGCATTTTCATTACTGGCCTGCTGGACACAGGAGCGGATGTTAGTATCATTACTCCAGAATCTTGGCATCCGTATTGGCCACTACAGGATGTAAATGTTCGACTTTTGGAAATTGGGACCCTATCACGAGTAAGGCAAAGCACTAGATGGGTCGAATGCATCGGTCCTGAGGGACAGATAGGAAAATTAAGGCCATATATACCTAATATTGCAGTAAATTTATGGGGTCGTTACCTATTGCAGCAATGGAATACTCAAATTAACATTCCTGCTGCCTCTAGAGCATATATTTCTGAGGAAAACATCAAAAGGTATTACAGATGGCGAAAACCAGCCATTCGGGCTGTACAAGAACACAAACCAATGGATGCCCCTCCAGAACCACCAACGGCCCTACCTCTAAAATGGTTGACTGAGAAACCGATATGGACAAAACAATGGCCTTTATCTGAGGAAAAGTTGCAAGCTTTAGAACAGCTAGTACAATAGCAATTGGATGCTCAACATATAGAAGAATCTACCAGCCCTTGGAATTCTCCTGTATTTGTGGTTAAGAAAAAAATCTGGTAAATGGAGAATGGTGACGGATCTCAGAGCTATAAACAGGATTATTCAACCTATGGGCTCTCTGCAATCTGGACTTCCTTTGCCTTCTTTATTACCAAAAGGATGGCCTCTCATAGTTATTGATTTGAAGGACTGTTTCTTCACAATACCTTTACAAGAAAAGGATAGAGAAAAGTTTGCCTTCACTGTGCCTACTTATAATAACTCTCAACCTACCAAAAGATACCAGTGGACCGTCCTCCCACAGGGCATGTTGAACTCTCCTACCCTGTGCCAATACTTTGTGAATCAACCATTACAAATAATACGCAAGATGTTTCCCAAATCCGTTGTTTATCATTATATGGATGAAATATTATTGTCTGATTCAAACATGGATACCTTAGAGAAACTGTTTGAAGAGGTAAAAACAGTTCTACCTAATTGGGGATTACAGATTGCTCCGAAAAAAATTCAGAGAGGAGATTCTGTTGATTATCTAGGTTATAGAATAGGTTTGCAAAAAATTAAGACACAAAAGGCACAAATTAGGAGAGATCAGCTGCATACTCTTAATGACTTTCAAAGGTTGTTGGGAGACATTTCCAGCCTTCGACCGGCTATTGGGATAACACCTGATATGATAGTTCACTTAAACAAAACCTTAGATGGGGAAAGAGACCTAAACAGTCCCAGAGAATTAACAGCTGAAGCAGAAAAAGAACTGACAATGATTGAAGAAAGATTGCAAGAAGCACATGTGGATAGGGTGAATCCAGAACTCAGTTGTATTCTCGTTATATTGCCTTCAAAAATTTCTCCTACAGGAATTCTAATGCAAAGAGATGATATTATTTTAGAGTGGCTCTTTCTACCTCATAAGCCAAATAAGAAATTAAAAACCTATGTGGAAAAGGTTTCTGAACTAATCATAAAAGGTAAATTGAGACTTCGCCAACTAGCAGGCATAGACCCAGCAGAAATCATAGTGCCTTTCACCGCTGATGAGATACGAAAATTGTGGGAAGATAATGAACCATGGCAAAGAGCTTGTGCTAACTTTTTAGGAGAAATTAATAACAACTATCCAAAAAGCAAAAGGCTTAACTTTATAAAGAGAACTTCTTGGATTCTTCCTCGAATTGTCCGTGATGCTCCGATAACTGGAGCCCGCACATTTTATACTGATGCTAATAAATCAGGGAAGGCAGGCTACAAATCAGAAGACTTGAGTAAGTTGGAACAAAGTCCTTATGATTCTGTCCAAAAGGCAGAGTTATTTGCCATTCTTATGGTGCTAAGGGATTTTAAGGAACCTCTTAACATTGTTACTGACTCACAATATGCAGAAAGAGTTATCTTACATATTGAAACTGCCGAATTCATACCTGATGATACTGAACTAACCTCATTGCTTATCCAGGTACAAGAAATGATCAGGAACAGACTTTGCCCTATGTATATAACACACATCCGATCCCATACGGGTCTGCCAGGTCCTTTAGCACGTGGCAATGCAGATATTGATCAGCTATTGATTGGTAGTGTGCTGCAGGCTTCCGAATTTCATGAAAAGCATCATGTCAATAGCAAAGGCTTGAAAAAAGAGTTTTCTATTACATGGCAACAAGCTAAGGAGATAGTAAAGAAATGCCCTACTTGCTCTTTCTATAACCAAGCACCACTGCCTGCAGGGACTAATCCAAAGGGCACCAAAAGGAATGAAATTTGGCAGATGGATGTGTTCCATTTTGCAGAATTTGGAAAATTAAAATATGTACACCATACCATTGACACTTATTCAGGATTCCAATGGGCAACTGCTTTAAGCTCAGAAAAGGCCGATTCAGTAATCACTCACTTATTAGAAGTCATGGCCATCATGGGTATACCTGCGCAAATAAAGACGGATAATGGTCCAGCTTATGTCTCTAGAAAAATGAAACGGTTTTTTGCCTATTACAATATTAAGCATGTTACAGGCATACCCTACAATCCTACAGGTCAAGCAGTCATTGAAAGATCAAATAGGACGATAAAGGAAATGTTAAACAAGCAAAAGGGGGTGGAGAATACCCCCAGAAATAGATTACATAATGCTTTACTAACTTTGAATTTTCTCAACGTTAATGAAATGGGGACAACGGCTGCAGAGGGACATTGGATAATGGAAAAGTCTGTTGAATTAAATCAACCAGTTTATTTCAAGGATGTGCTAACCTCACAATGGAAGCCAGGGGATGTGCTGCGTTGGGGAAGGGGTTTTGCTCTTGTCTCCACAGGAGAAGAAAAATCGTGGATACCATCAAAATTAATAAAGGTTCGGTTTGAAGAGGAGAAGCCCCTTGGAAAAGAAAAATAACAATTCATGCACAAGGATGGTGAACATACTGATGGTAAGAAACCTATAGTACGGGGGCAGGGTTCTTTTCTTATCCCCACAGGAAGACGCTCACCTTCAAAGGACCTGAGGGACCCTGCATACCTTGAATATTGATGAATTGGAACCAATTGCAACCCAACAAGGATCAGCATTAACATTGGGTAAGCTCTGTGAGTATAAAAAACAATTTTTGTATGTGTGTCAATATGCATTTCTTCATAGATATTCAGAGCTGGTTTCTTGGAGTTGGACTCTGGCCCAGTCCCTCTCCAATTCCAAGCTTGTTTATAAGAGATTTCTCAGAGTTTCTGTCTCAGGTTAGAAGTAAAATTATGAGACAGAATATTAATAACAATAATGTTGATAATGGTACCAATATATTTGCCTTCTTTGCCTTCATTCATATCTATGGTTGTTTTTAATGCACCTTTCATTGAAGATATGCACGTATACGTCTGTATGTGTCCTTGTAGATAATGCTTGTCTCTCTCGCAACAAACGACAAAATTTTTTTTTCTTCAGTAATCTTTGCAGTTTCCAGGATGAAGACGGGGCCCCGCAACATCAACTTCAACTGGTTATTATAACGTCATGTTTTAGTAGCGCTAATATTTGGCCTGTTTTTTGGTACCAATTGCACAGAACACTTTTGAATGGTGCACATTTTTGACAACATTCTGGCCTCATTTTTCAAAAAAAAAATTCAGAGGCTGGACACATTTTTCCTAGACGAAATGTTACCCTGGGTATTCTACCATCATTTGCTTTCACAGGAACCCCTGGGAAGAAAAGTCGCCCCTATGTCAGCTGGAAGCAATCTTGCATGACAACGCCCCCCCTCCCAACAAAGTTTACCCTCAGATTTAGGGACACTAATTGGTGGCTGGTATAGGGTGGTCGGGTTGTGGAAGGCTTTATATGGACTCAGGGGTATAAATTATGTGTATGTCTATATGTATTTATATATAAAAAAAGGGGGGGAGGGAGGGATTAACTGGTGATCTGAAGGAATAATTGATTTTTGTGAGTTATTGTTTTTCTTCCTTTTTTTAAAAAAAAAACTATATGAGTGTTGATTCTTGTATATTGATATATTGAACATTGTATGAGAGTATGATACTACCTCTGTTTGAAACAATTGTTATATTGACATTGTTTACCATATTGCACTGTACATTTCTACCTCAGATATTATTTATGTAAGGACCCTGCTTACATTTGGAAATCATTGTCTTCATTTTTTGCACAGTTGTCTATTCTATTAGTCATACAGTTACATAAGTGTTGAGAATTATATGTTGGTCATATTTATATTTAGGACAATCAGGTTTTTTAGACACATAGAGGTTGTATTTAGTATAGATAGCATAATCTTCAACCTCTTTGAAGAACTGTAGAACATGGCCTTTAATCTAACCTACAGTTTTGTATTTATGAGACACAATCACTCCTGGCAACAATGCTCTACTCCCAAGAGAACGTTGAGCACCAAAGACACTCCACTGGGAGTTTGTCTTCTACTTGGCAGAACTGGCCTTGGGGCAAAGAAAAGCCCATACCTCCATTACTGACTAAAGTACGAAATATCCATAAGTGGATAAAACAGAATTGTCTTATCTTGCCAAGACAGGATAGGATAGTTCTACTAAAGGTTCCTTGCCATTGTATAATGGTATGTCAGGTTTTTTCAGGCCTCAGCCAAAGTTGGTTGCCTCAACATTGCTATCAAGACTTCGTGTGGTTGCCCAGGTAGTCAATTGTCTCTGTCTTCTGTTGCACATTTTGGAAGTTTCTCGTTTGTGCTTCCTGGTTGCTTTGGTAATTTTACTCTCCTTCTCAGATCTTTGATGGGGTTGAAGATGAGATAATGGTAGCTACCTTCTAGATTATTTAGACTTCCCAAAGTAGAGTGATTAGAAAAATTCTTCGTTATATACTTCTCGCCTGATATTGTTTACTTTTTGTAATTTTATATGATCTGTTCCCATTGTATATAGTTGTATTTGGTTTCTGAATCTGCCTTATTTAGACAAAAAGGGGGAGATGTTGGGGCAGCTGGCCCAATCCCTGCGTTCAGGGGCGTGGCTGCTCCAGCGGGGTAGCATTCCCCTTAAATAGGATTGGGGAGCCGGAAGGCGCCCCATTCTTTTGCGCTGCCCCGCGCTCACCTTCGGCTCCGCTGGACCCTTGGTTCTGTAAGTTCCCTTATCTCCCCTTGTATTAAAATTGAGTAATTATAAAAGGACTATTTTTGGTTATTTCCAATCATCGCCGCTTCATCGCTGCAGCCTGAGCATCTGCTGGACTCTAACCTTGCAGTCAGAGGGTGTAGAGGACAGACTGGAGGTGGGCCTGGCTACATCAGTTTACCACTGGGGCTGCACATGGAGACAAATGGCTAGGACCGGGAAAATTTTGAGGCAAAAGCCTTCATACTCTGTGATTAGCCCTGTGTGGTAGTGCATGTCTGTAAGTCAGTGTGTGGAAGGTGCAGGCAGGAAGATCAACATTGAAAGTCATCCTTGGGTGCAGATCTTAAACAAACAAAAAGCGATTAGACTGATACTGGTACCAGAGACCAGGAACAAGTCTCATTTGTTGGAAACACTTTGATGAAAACACCATGCCATATGGGGACTGAAGGAGAAAGTCTGTCTGAGTGTGTGCAATGGTGGTTACTTTTCCACTGTTGGGATAAAACATCACGGTCAAAAGTACCTTGTGGGAGGAAGAGTTCATTCTGGCTTGCATCTCCAAAGAAAGGTTAATAATGGTGGGGCAGCTGAAACAGGACACTGAGCATCTCAACCACATGCAGAAAACACAGTGAGAAAATGGAAGTGAGGTGGGACAATACATTCTCAAAACACACCCCCAGTGACGCACACCTCTTCCAGAAGGCTACCCCTTCTAAATTCTCCATAACCTACCCAATATGAGCAAGGGTACAAACAGGTGAGCCTGTGGCAAAGATTCTTCCTTCAAACTTGCACAGGGGTAGACTGAGTCTCTCAGGCAGAAATGTATTTGAAGTGCCTGTGTGGATCTGACAGAGCTGTCAAAAAACAAGACAAAACAAAACATGTATTTATGAGTCAAAAGAGAAAAAAATAGGCAGATGGTTCAGGAGTTAAGAACAGGTGCTGCTCTTGCAGAGACCCAAGTTCAGTTCCCAGCACTTTTAGGGAACCACTCACAACCTCCTGCAAGTCTAGCTTCAGGTGTCCAGTGCTCTCTCCAGGTCTTCTTGGGCATGGAAACACAGATGGCATACACAATCTCTCTCACACACAGAGATACACTCATACACGTACAAATAAATCTTTAAAGCTGAAACTATAATGTAAAACACTTAGGGGAAAAAGTTTAAACTAAGGAGTTGAATAACTTCTCCAAAACACAGTGAGGAACTGTTGTAATTTTTTTAAAAAGTGGTACAAGAGAGAAAGACACCATGAGCCCAAATGGAGAGGGTTTTTAATGAGGGAAAGTCAATGGGAAAAGAGAGGATCGGTGAAGGGAGACCAGCTTCTGAGACAAAAACTGCAGAAGAGAAGAGAGCGGAAGGGAAAGAGACAGAGGGAGAGAGAGAAAGGAAGAGACTGGAGATGGGCAAGGTTCACTTTTTAAAAGGGAATATAGCAAACATACACAGGAGGTGCTCTTAGTGGTTGCACTGAGAATATATCCCATCTGAACCTCAGGGGCTAGTACAGATGCGTGAATACTAACAGTGACATTGTTGAATGACAGAGGTAGTGGGTGAATAGGAAACTTCTCATTCATAAAATGGAAAATCTAGTTAATGTGTCTATATTAGGTAGTTGGAGAGATGGCTCAGTGGTTAAGAGCACTGGATACTCTTGCAGAGGACCGGGGTTTGATTCCTAGGACCCACACAATGGTTCACAGTCTCCTGTAACTCCTGTTCCAGAGGATCTGATGCCCTCCTCTGACTGCCACAGGGACCAAGTACACATGTGGCAAACAGACATACAAGCAGGCAAACATTTATACAATAAAAATAATTAAAGATTTTTTTAAAAAAGATATCTATACAACAAAAATTACAGGCAAGGGGACCTGACAGTCTGCCAGAGGATCCATCATTCCTTGGGGTGAGTGAGGAGTGAGTGCCCGAACCGCGGCAGCTGCCCGGAGAGGGACCACCGACACTCCACAACTCCCCCTGCCACCAGCACACTTCCTGCTCTTCCTGCAGGGGTTATTCTCCCCGGATACTGCCTCTCTCTTCCTGTCCCTTCCCAGCTTGCACCCAGAATCCTCCCCCCCTCCCCCTGCCTCATCCTCCCGTCTTTGGGGCCACAAAATCCCACAGCTCACCCTGTTTGGGCTCTGGGGACCTGGAATTGAGTGCACCCAGGCCGGTGGGAGGTCCCCTCCTTCATTTGACTGCCCGGGGCAAGGTAGGCCTTTGTCTGAGAGCTGCTTGGCCTGCAAGGGGACCTGACAGTCTGCCAGAGGATCCATCATTCTTTGGGGTGAGTGAGGAGTGAGTGCCCGAACCGCAGCAGCTGCCCGGAGAAGGACCACCGACATTCCACAACTCCTCCTGCCACCAGCACACTTCCTGCTCTTCCTGCAGGGGTTATTCTCCCCGGATACTGCCTCTCTCTTCCTGTCCCTTCCCAGCTTGCACCCAGAATCCTCCCACCCTCCCCATGCCTCATCCTCCCGTCTTTGGGGCCACAAAATCCCACAGCTCAGCCTGTTTGGGCTCTGGGGACCTGGAATTGAGTGCACCCAGGCCCGTGGGAGGTCCCCTCCTACATTGGCCTGCCTGGGGCAGGGTAGGCCTTTGTCTGAGAGCTGCTTGGCCTGTAAGGGGACCTGACAGTCTGCCAGAGGATCCATCATTCTTTGGGACACTGAAGTCCTGATGACGACTTCTGGAGATGCACTTTCATACCTCGCTGACCTCTCAACACAGTAGCACCAGTGATATTTTCTTAGTTGTTCTCAGGTGTCCTGCTCCAGTTCTAAGGCCATCCACCCAAAGGGGTCAGACTCTGGCCTCCAGGCAGGTCTGGGGATTCCTGCAAGGGAGTGCGGGCTTCTTCAGATTGTGACGCAAGGAATAGGTCCTCCTCTGACACAGGGGAGATCCAACCAGTTTCAGTCACAGCAAAGATTGGTCTAGGACACCAAACGCCTCCGGGCTCCTTTTGAAGGAAGAGATGGGCAGGTGCCAATGCAGGAGCTCCTCTAACAACATGAAAGGCAACATGACATCACCAAAATCCAGACATCCCGAAACAACAAGAATTGAACACCCTACACCAGAAGATATAGAAGAATCCGACCTTAAACAGTACTTTATGAAAATAATAGAGGACCTTAAACAGGAGGTAAAAAACTGCCATAAAGAAATGGAGTTGACAAACAAAAAGGTAGACGAAATAAATAAATCTCTCAAAGATACCCAAGAAAAACAAGAAAAACAAGAAAAAGCAATCAAACAGGTAAGGGAAACAGTACAAGACCTGATAAATGAAATGGAGGTATTGAAGAAAACACAATCGGAGGGAAGACTGGAAATGGAAACTCTGAGTAAACGAACAGAAACTTCAGAGACAAGTATTTCCAACCGAATACAAGAGATGGAAGAAAGAATCTCGGACTCGGAAGATACTTTAGAAGAAATAAACTCACAGATTAAAGAACTAAACAAATCTAACAAATTCTTAACACAAAACATTCAGGAAATCTGGGACACCATGAAAAGACCAAACCTAAGAATAATTGGGGTAGAAGAAGGAGAAGAATTACAACTCAAAGGCCCAGAAAACATATTCAACAAAATTATAGAAGAAAACTTTCCCAACCTAAAGAAGGAGGTTCCTATGAAGGTACAAGAAGCCTACAGAACACCAAATAGACTGGATCAAAAGAAAGCATCCCCACGCCATATAATAATCAAAACACAAAACATACAGAATAAAGAACAGATATTAAGAGCTGCAAAGGAAAAAGGTCAAATAACATATAAAGGGAAACCTATCAGAATTACACCTGATTTCTCAACGGAAACCATGAAAGCCAGAAGAGCTTGGATAGATGTGCTACAGACACTAAGGGAACATGGATGCAAGCCTAGACTACTATACCCAGCAAAGCTTGCATTCACCATTGATGGAGAAAACAAGATATTCCAGGACAAAACCAGATTTAAACAATACGCAGCCACAAATCCAGCCTTGCAGAAAGTAATAGAAGGAAAATCACAAACCAAGGAGTCCAACAACGCCCACAATAACTCAGGCATCTAGCGACCCTTCACCAGCACAACTAGAAGAAGGGAAAAACACAAACTCTACTACTAAAAATGACTGAAGTTAACAACCACTGGTCATTAATATCACTTAATATCAATGGACTCAATTCACCTATAAAAAGGCACAGGCTAAGAGATTGGATACGAAAACAGAATCCAACATTTTGCTGTTTACAAGAAACACACCTCAACCACAAAGACAGAAACCTACTCAGAGTAAAGGGTTGCGAAAAGGTTTATCAAGCAAATGGCCCTAAGAAACAAGCGGGTGTGGCCATACTAATTTCCAACAAAGTTGATTTCAAACTAAAATCAATCAGAAGAGAAGGAAAGGGACACTTTATACTCATAACAGGAAAAATCCATCAGAATGAAGCCTCAATCCTGAATATCTATGCCCCTAATATAAAAGCTCCCACTTATGTAAAAGAAACACTTCTAGAACTCAAGGCAGCCATCAAACCACACACACTAATAGTTGGAGACTTCAACACTCCTCTCTCACCAATGGACAGGTCAATCAGACAGAAACCTAACAGAGAATTGAAAGACTTAATGGAGGTAATGAACCAAATGGACTTAACAGACATCTATAGAACATTCCACCCAAATAGGAAAGAATATACCTTCTTCTCTGCGGCTCATGGAACCTTTTCGAAAATTGACCATATACTTGGTAACAAAGCAAACTTCCACAGTTACAAAAAATATTAGTAACCACCTGTGTCTTATCGGATCACCATGGATTAAAATTAGAATTCAACAACAATGCTACCCTCAGAAAGTCCACAAACTCATGGAAACTGAACAGTCAACTACTGACCCACACCCGGGTCAAGGAAGAAATAAAGAAAGAAATTGAAGTCTTTCTTGAATTTAATGAAAACAAAGACACAACATACTCAAACCTATGGGACACAATGAAAGCAGTGCTAAGAGGAAAGTTCATAGCACTAAGTGCCCACTTAAAGAAAATGGAGAAAGCGCTCATTGGTGACTTAACAGCACACCTGAAAGCTCTGGAAAAAAGAAGCAGACTCACCTAGGAGAAGTAGAAGACTGGAAATAATCAAATTGAGGGCAGAAATCAACAAAATAGAAACACAGAAAACAATCCAAAGAATCAATGAAACAAGAAGCTGGTTCTTGGAGAAAATCAACAAGATTGACAAACCCTTAGCCAAACTAATCAAATGGCAGAGGGAGAACACGCAAATTAATAAGATCAGAAATGAAAAGGGGGACATGACCACAGACACAGAGGAAATTCAGAGAATCATTAGATCTTACTACAAAAGCCTGTATGCCACAAAATTGGAAAATGTAAAAGAAATGGACAGTTTTTTAGATAAATACCATATACCAAAGTTAAACCAGGACCAGGTAAATGCTCTAAATCGTCCTGTTAGTTGCTAAGAATTAGAAACTGTTATCAGAAACCTCCCTACCAAAAAGAGCCCAGGACCAGATGGTTTCAATGCTGAATTCTACCAGAACTTCCAAGAAGACCTAATACCTATACTCCTTAAGGTATTTCATAATATAGAAACACAAGAGTCACTGCCAAATTCCTTCTATGAAGCTACAGTTACCCTGATACCTAAACCACACAAAGACTCAACCAAGAAAGAGAATTACAGGCCAATCTCACTCATGAACATTGACGCAAAAATTCTCAATAAAATACTGGCAAACCGAATCCAAGAACACATTAGACAAATTATCCATTACGATCAAGTAGGCTTCATCCCAGAGATGCAGGGCTGGTTCAACATATGAAAATCTATCAATGTAATCCATCATATAAATAAACTGAAGGAAAAAAACCATATGGTCATCTCATTAGATGCTGAAAAAGCATTTGACAAAATTCAGCACCCTTTTATGATAAAAGTTTTGGAGAGATTAGGGATACAAGGGTCATTCCTAAATATAATAAAAGCTATTTACAGCAAGCTGACAGCTAACATCAAATTAAACGGAGAGAAACTCAAGGCTATCCCACTAAATTCAGGAACACGACAAGGCTGTCCACTCTCTCCTTATCTCTTCAATATAGTGCTTGAAGTTCTAGCAATAGCAATAAGACAACATAAGGGAATCAAGGGGATTCAATTTGGAAAGGAAGAAGTTAAACTTTCATTATTTGCAGATGATATGATAGTATACATAAGCGACACCAAAAACTCCAACAAAGAACTCCTATAGCTGATAAACTTCAGTAACGTGGCTGGTTACAAGATCAACTCCAAAAAATCAGTCGCCCTCTTATACACAAAGGATAAGGAAGCAGAGAGGGAAATCAGAGAAGTATCACCTTTCACAATAGCCACAAATAGCATAAGATATTTGGGAGTATCTCTAACCAAGGAAGTGAAGGATTTATTTGACAAGAACTTTAAGTCTTTGAAGAAAGAAATTGAAGAGGATACCAGAAAATGGAAGGATCTCCCCTGCTCATGGATTGGGAGGATCAACATAGTAAAAATGGCAATTCTACCAAAAGCAATCTATAGATTCAATGCAATCCCAATCAAGGTCCCATTAAAATTCTTCACAGAGATAGAGAGGACAATAATCAACTTTATATGGAAAAACAAGAAACCCAGGATAGCCAAAACAATCTTATACAATAAAGGTACTTCTGGAGGCATTACCATCCCTGACTTCAAACTCTATTACAAAGCTACAGTATTGAAAACAGCTTGGTATTGGCATAAAAACAGAGAAGTTGACCAATGGAATCATATAGAAGACCCGGATCTTAAACCACAAACCTACGAACACCTGATTTTTGATAAAGGAGCTAAAAGCACACAATGGAAGAAAGAAAGCATCTTCAACAAATGGTGCTGGCATAACTGGATGTCAACCTGTAGAAGAATGAAAGTAGACCCGTGTCTATCACCATGCACAAAACTCAAGTCCAAATGGATTAAAGACCTCAATATTAATCTGAACACATTGAGCTTGTTAGAGGAGAAAGTGGGAAGTACTCTACAACAAATGGGCACAGGGAACCGTTTCCTGCGCATAACCCCAGCTGCACAGACATTAAGGGCAACATTGAATAAATGGGACCTCCTGAAGTTGAGCAGCTTCTGTAAAGCAAAGGACATTGTCACTAAGACACAAAGGCAGCCTACTGACTGGGAAAAGATCTTCACCAACCCTGCAACTGACAAAGGTCTGATCTCTAAAATATATAAGGAACTCAAGAGACTAGACGGTAAAATGCCAATTAACCCAATTAAAAATTGGGACGCTGAACTGAACAGAGAATTCTCAACAGAAGAAGTTCGAATGGCCAAAAGACACTTAAGGTCATGCTCAACCTCCCTAGCTATCAGGGAAATGCAAATCAAAACAACTTTGAGATATCATCTTACACCTGTCAGATTGGCTAAAATCCAAAACACCAATAATAACCTTTGCTGGAGAGGTTGTGGGGTAAGGGGTACACTCATCCATTGCTGGTGGGAATGCACACTTGTGCAACCACTTTGGAAAGCAGTGTGGCGGTTTCTCAGGAAATTCGGGATCAACCTACCCCAGGACCCAGCAATTCCACTATTGGGAATCTACCCAAGAGATGCCCAATCATACAACAAAAGCATATGCTCATCTATGTTCATAGCAGCATTATTTGTAATAGCCAGATCCTGGAAACAACCTAGATGTCCTTCAGTGGAAGAATGGATGAAGAAACTGTGGAATATATACATGCTAGAATACTACTCAGCGGTAAAAAACAATGACATCTTGAATTTTGCAGGCAAATGGATGGAAATAGAAAACACTATTCTGAGTGAGGTAACCCAGACCCAAAAAGATGAACATGGGATGTACTTACTCATAATCGGTTTCTAGCCATAATTAAAGGACATCGAGCCTATAAATTTGGGATCCTTGAGAAGATAATAAGAAGGTGAACTCCCAAAAAAAGATATAGTAATCCTCCTGGATATTGGAAGTAGACACGATCGCCAGGCAAAATTGGGAACTTGAGGGTTGGGCGAGACTGGGCCAAGGGAAGATGGGGAGAGAAAAATGTGAAGGGGAGAATGGGGGGGAGCTCGGAGGAATGGGGTGCTTGGGATATAGGAAGGGTGGATATGGGAGCAGGGAAGCATATATCTTAATTTAAGGAGCTACCTGAGTGTTGTCAAGAGACTTGACCCTAGAGGGGTTCCCAGGTTTCCAGGGAGACGCCCCCAGTTAGTTCCTTGGGCAGCTGAGGAGAGGGAGCCTGAAAAGGCCAGTTCCTATAGCCATACTGATGAATTTCTTTCATATCACCATAGAACCTCCACCTGACGATAGATGAAGAAAATGACAGAGCCCCACATTGGAGCACCGGACTGAGCTCCCAAGGTCCTGATGAGGAGCAGAAGGAGGGAGAACATGAGAAAGAAAGTCAGGACCGTGAGGGAACCTCCAGCTGGCGACAGATGGGGAAGGTGACTGAGCCCCACATTGGCGCACTGGACTGAGCTCCCAAGGTCCTGATGAGGAGCAGAAGGAGCGAGAACATGAGGGAGAAAGTCAGGAACGTGAGGGGTGCGGTCACTCATGGAGATGGTGGGACAGAACTAAAGGGAGATCACCAACTCCAGTTGGAATGGGACTGATGGATCATGCGACCAAACCCGTCTCTCTGAATGTGGCCAACAGCGGGGGCTGACTGAGAAGCAAAGGACATTGGCGCTGGGCTCTGATTCTTCTGCATGGACGGGCTCTGTGGGAGCCTTCTCAGCTTGGTCGATCACCTTCCTGGACCTGGGGGGAGTTGGGAGGACCTTGGACTTAGCATAGAGTGGGGAACCCTGATGGCTCCTTGGCCTTGAGAGGGAGGGAGGGGAGGTATGAGTGGAAGGAAGGGGAGGGAAGGGGGAGAAGGAGGGGCGGGAAGGGGGAGGAGGAGCGGAGGAAGGGGGAGGAGGAGGGAAGGAGATGGAAATTTTTAAATATAAAAAAATATAAACCATGAGAAAGAAAAAAAAAAGGAAAGCAACACAATGAAAACATGATGTAATAAACGCCACATGAATACCATGCAATTATAACATTAAATATTCATCCATATAAAAAAAAATTACATTCAATATAATTCCCACCTAAAAAACAATGGCAATTTTGCAAAAACAATTTATCTTCTCCAATTCAGATGCCTTCTCAAAGACAAAACAAGACAAAATGAGATGAAACAACAACAGAAATGAAATGACCGACAATGGAGCACTCCAATGCCCGATCCCAGAATTAACTCAAAGCTGCAATAGGAGGCTGGAGGGATGGCTGAGCAGTTAAGAGCACTGGTTGCTTTTGCAGAGAACCTGATTTCTGCTTCCAGCAGTGACACCAGGTTGTTTACAGGCACCTGTAACTCCAGCTCCAGTTCTACCAGAAGCTCTCTCCTGAATCCACGGGCATATGCTCTCATGAGCATCAACCCCAAAACAGACACACAAAACTTAAAAATTTTAAAACCAAAAAAAAAAAAAACTACAGTAGGTTAATCAATATAAAATAAATTAAGACAAAAGGCTCCAGTAGGCCTCTGTGGGTAAAAAGTTTCAGTGTCCACTCCTAAGAACCAGATGATGGAGGGAACCGACTCCTGCAAGGTGCCCTCTACCTCCACACAAACTGAGGCACAGCCCCTACCACACAGTAAATAAGTGGCAATAAAAAAGCTATAGTAATTAAAACAGCATAGCATGCACCAAGATAAATAGACCAGTAGAGTAAACTACAATCCAGAAAGAGGTGGTTTCTAAGGGCACAAAATGGAAACCAGGAGAACACAGAGTAGACAAGCAGGTGTGGAGCAAGGGGGAACTCAAGGTAAGGTGAAGGAACCAAAGGAGACAGGGGTGGGACCTGGACCTGGCAGAGATTTGTGGGAGGGGTTGCAGTGTAGGACAACAGCCCAGAAGAGATAGTCCAGCTCTTCTCTGACTTCCAGGGGTGGAATCTTTGCTCCCCTGTCCTCTGAAGTTGCTGAACATAGAGGACAGCTGAGAGGCAGATGGACGATCAGCACAGATGTCACACTGACACTGTTTCTTCCCCCCAGGCCAGAGGACTAAAGTCAAAACCCCAACCAGGTAAGCACCATCCTGACCTCTGCAAGAGCAGCCAGTGCTCTTGACCACTGAGCCATCTCTCCACCCCTTTCAAATAGGTTAGAGGAACAATGGAGAACTG